>NC_092711.1:91750716-92438639 GCF_047496885.1 Scyliorhinus torazame
ACGTGTTGATTACAGGGACGTCGGAGCAAGAGCATTTGGAAAATCTGGAGGCTGTCCTTAAACGCCTTTCGGAGGCTGGAGTCCGTTTACGTCACACAAAGTGCGTATTTCAGGCAAAAGAAGTAGTCTACCTAGGTTGTCGGGTGGACCGCGAGGGTCTGCACCCCGTCGCAGAGAAGGTGCGTGCAATTCAACATGCCCCCACCCCGACTGACACTTCGCATCTTCGTTCTTTTCTCGGTCTCGTAAACTATTACGGGAAGTTCCTCCCCAATCTGGCAACTACGCTGGCCCCCTTACACCTGCTGCTAAAGAAAAATCACACCTGGGTTTGGGGTCAGCCGCAAGAAACCGCTTTTCGGCGGGTAAAGCAACAATTGTCGTCGTCTGGGTTACTAACCCACTATGATCCGGGAAAGCCTTTGCTCGTCACATGTGATGCATCCCCGTATGGTATTGGGGCTGTCCTGTCCCACAAGATGGAGAACGGGGCCGAGCGACCGATAGCTTTTGCCTCCCGCACATTGACTGCAGCGGAGAAGAAGTATGTGCAGATCGAGAAGGAGGGCCTGGCAGTGGTTTTCGCGGTGAAACGCTTCCACCAGTATGTGTACGGCCGCCATTTCACTATCGTGACTGATCATAAGCCCCTGCTGGGACTCTTCAGAGAGGATAAGCCGATACCGCCCATTGCTTCTGCACGGATCCAGCGCTGGGCTTTGTTGCTTGCTGCATATGAGTATTCTCTGGAGCACAAACCAGGTACGCAGATAGCAAATGCCGACGCACTGAGCCGATTGCCTTTATCGACCGGCCCCATGTCGACCCCCACGACCGGTGAGGTGGTCGCAACCCTAAATTTTATGGACACCTTGCCTGTCACGGCATCACAGATCCGTGAGTGGACCCAGACGGAGCCAGTCCTGTCAAAGGTTCGGCACATAGTCCTGTATGGTGGGCAGCATAGACAGCTCCCAGGCGAGTTACGGGCATTTTCCTCCAAGCTGTCAGAGTTCAGCGTGGAAGACGGCATCCTCTTGTGGGGGACACGTGTGGTTGTCCCGGAAAAAGGCCAGGAGCTGATATTATCAGACTTGCACAATGGGCATCCGGGCGTGACCAAGATGAAAATGTTGGCCCGGAGTTATGTCTGGTGGCCAGGCCTCGACACCGACATTGAGAAGGTGGCACAAAACTGCTCCATTTGCCAGGAGCATCAGAAGCTTCCGCCGGCCGCGCCCCTACATCACTGGGAATGGCCAGGGCGGCCTTGGGCACGCTTACATGCAGATTTCGCAGGCCCTTTTCAGGGATCCATGTTCCTTCTACTAATTGACGCCCAGTCCAAATGGCTGGAGGTGCATAAGATGCAGGGGACAACGTCCTGCGCAACAATTGAAAAAATTCGTTTATCATTTAGTACGCATGGCCTCCGCAAGGTGCTGGTCACGGATAATGGCACTCCATTCACAAGTGAGGAGTTTGCTAGGTTTACAAAGATGAACGGCATCCGCCATATCCGCACTGCCCCTTACCACCCGGCTTCAAATGGGTTGGCAGAGCGTGTAGTGCAAACATTCAAAAGAGGCCTAAAGAAGCAGTCTTCCGGATCAATGGACACGAGACTGGCTCGGTTTTTGTTTACGTATAGGACCACACCCCATACAGTGACTGGGGTAGCTCCCGCAGAACTCCTAATTGGCCGGAGACTTCGCACCCGCCTTAGTATGGTCTTCCCGGACATTGGCGCAAAAGTACGCCGCACACAAGAACGGCAGGGACCGGGATTGTCTCAGCATCGTCCGATTCGGCAGTTTGCGCCCGGTGACCCAGTATTCGTGCGGAATTTTGCTGGTGGTGCCCAATGGGTTCCTGGGGTAATCTTTCGCCAAACGGGCCCTATATCGTACCAAGTGCAAGCCCAGGGTCGTCTCCAGCGAAAACATGTAGACCACGTCCGGTCCAGAAGATCATCCCCGCAAAAGATTCCCCGCCCCCGGAGCTCAGTTCAACAGCGGCAAAGACCAGAAACAAGGGAAGGTAGTCCTCCAAATCTTCCACTGGTGCCTCACTCAAAGCCTGCGCAGGTCATGACGGGACCGAATGGGGACAGAGACGCTGACATGACGGAGGCAGCAGACTCTGACTCCGAGATGGAGACACAGGATGAATCAGAGGGGGAATCCTCGGGTCCACAGGCCGTGGATGTACAACCGCGCCGTTCATCACGGAAGCGCCGGTCTCCGTCTCGTTATACGCCGCCTGATCCAGCGCCGCGTGCAAATGGCGTCCGGCCTGCGGCCAAACGAGTTCGACGCCTTCCTTCGCCAGGGCCTACGGTGGATTCCTTGGACTTTGGGGGGGAGGGATGGTATAGCCTGCCTACTGACGATTGGCTGGGGACTAATGACTATCCCACAATCCTATGGGAGTATGAACTTCCCCAATGAGGGGGGCGGAGAAACTCCTACTATAAATAAGCTGGCCAGTCCAGGAACCAGGAGGAAGGAGAAGGTAGCAAGGGAAGTTACTGCTACTGCTATGTATATATTGTTATAGTAAATAAACGTTATTATTTTGTATCCTTAAAACTCGTGCTGGATTCTTCGGGGCCCTTACAAAAATGATAAACAGAGGGCATTCATTTAAAGTGATTAGAAAAAGAGGCAATGCTGAGCAAGGCTAGGAGAGTGGGCAAAGAAGTGGCAGATGGAATACAATGTGGAAAGGTGTGAGGTTATGCACTTTGGAAGGAGAAATGGAGGCATAGACTATTTTCTAAATGGGAAAATGCTGAGGAAATCACAAGCACAAAGGGACTTGGGAGTCCTTGTTCAAGATTCTCTTCAGGTTAACGTGCAGATGCACTGTCGCCTCACGGCGCCGAGGTCCCAGGTTCGATCCTGGCTCTGGGTCACTGCCCGGGTGGAGTTTGCACATTCTCCCCGTGTTTGCGTGGGTTTCGCCCCCACAACTCAAAAGATGTGCAGGGTGGGTGGATTGGCCACGCTAAACATCCCCTTAATTGGAAAAAATGAATTGGGTACTCTACATTTTTTTAAAAAGGTTAACGTGCAGGTTCAGTCAGCAGTTCGGAAGGCAAATGCCATGTATTCAGATCGAGTGGGCTAGAATACAAGACCAGGGATGTAATTCTGAGGCTGTATAAGGCTCTGATCAGACCCCATTTGGAGTATTATGAGCAGTTTTGGGCCCCGTATCTAAGAAGTATGTGTTGGCCTTGGAAAGGTCCAGAGGAGGTTTACAAGAATGATCCCTGGAATGAAGAGCTTGTCATATGAGGAACGGTTGAGGACTCTGGGTCTGTACTCATTGGAGTTTAGAAGGATATGGGGGATCTTATTAAAACGTACAGGATACTGCGAGGCCTGGGTAGAGTGGACATGGAGAAGATGTTTCCACTTGTCGGAAATTATTCCTTTAAGCCCTCCAAAAAATGCTTTTGGCAGCAAAATCAGCAGGCATTGGAAAATAAACAGAAATCGCGGCAACGTGTTCATTTTAACCGACCCTCCAGTGACCCCCACCCCCCTCCAATCCCGAGCAACCGGCACACCCAGATATCTAAAGTGAACCACTGCCCAACGGAATGGCAGGCCCCCCACCCCTGCCCACCCCCCCCCCCGGCCGAAACACCACAAAATACTCACTCTTGTCTCGATTTAATTTGTACCCCGAGAAATACCCAAACACCCGAAGCAGATCCAATATTCCCCCTCTTGACACACTCGGTTCCGACACATATAATAAGTTGTCGGCATACAAGGGCACCCTGTGCTCTATTCACCCCCCCCCGCACTATTCCTTTCCATACCACCAAACCTCTTGGCCAATGGCGATTTTGCGATGGCCAACGGCTCAATCGCGAGTGCAAACAGCAGGGGGGACATAGGACATCCCTGCCTAGTCCCACGGTGGAGAGAAAAGTCTCTCGAGCTGATGTTTTTTGTGCGGACACTGGCCCCGGCTCCTTATACAGTAGCGTTACCCAGTCCACAAATTGTGGACCAATCCCAAACCGCGCCAGAACTGCTATCAAGTGTCCCCATTCTACTTAGTCAAATGCTTTCTCGGCGTCCAGTGCCACAACCACCTCTGTTTCCTTCCCCTCCGCTGGTGCCATAACCACGTTCAGTATCCTCCTAACGTTCGAAAAGAGCTGCCTCCCTCACACAAGCCCCGTCTGATCTTCACCTATCACCTTCAGGAGGCATTCCTCCTGCCTACCTGCCAGTACCTACGCTAATACCTTTGCGTTCACGTTTAAAAGTGATATGGGCCAAAACAACCCACACTCCGTCGGATCCTTATCGTTTTTAAGCAACAGGGAAACCGATGCCTGCCCCAAGGTTTGTGGTAACATCCCCTTCCCTCTCGCCTCCTCAAATATCTCCATCATCAGGGGTGCCAGCTTTTCCTGCAGACACACCAGCGAGTTCACACTGGGGAGCATTCACCTGCTCTCAGTGTGGGAAGGGATTACATAGAAACATAGAAAATAGGAGCAGGATGAGACCATTTGGCCCTTCGCGCCTGCTCTGCCGTCCATTATGATCATGGCTTATCATCCAACTCAATAGCTTAATCCCGATTTCTCCTCTACATCCTTTGATTCCCTTCGCTCTAAGTGCTTTTTCTAACTTTCCTGAAAACATACAATGTATTGGCCTCAACTATTTCCCGTGGTAACAAATTCCACAAGCTCACCACTCTCTGATGAAGAAATTACTCATCTCTGTCCTAAATGGTCTACCCCGTATCCTCAGACTGCGACCTCTCGTTCTGTACACTCCCACCATCGGGAAAATCTTTCCCGCATCTACCCTGTCAAGTTCTGTTGGAATATTATAGGTTTCTATGAGATCCCCCATTCTTCTGAACTCCAGCGAATACAATCCTAACTGATTCAATCTCATACGTCAGTCCCACCATCCCAGGAATCAGTCTGGTAAACCTGCTCTGCACTCCCTCGAGAGCAAGAACATCCTTCCTCAGATAAGGAGACCAAAACTGCACACAATATTCCTGGTATGGCCAAACCCCTGTACAATGACAGCAAGATATTCCTGCTCCTGTACTCTAATCCGCTCGCAATGAAGGCTAGCATATCATTTGCCTTCTTTGCCGCCTGCTGTAGCTGCACGTTTACCTTCAGTGACTTGTGTACAAGGATACCCAGATCTCGTTGCACATCTCCCTCCTAATCTATGACAATTCAGATAATAGCCTGCCTTCTCGTTTTGCTACCAAACTGGATAACCTCGCATTTCTCCAAATTATATTGTATCTGTCATTCATTTGCCCACTCATTCAACTTGTCCAAATCACACTGAAGGATCTCTGCAAGCTCCTCACAGCTCACCCTCCCACGCAACTTGTGTCATCTGCAAATTTGGAGATATTGCATTTTGTTCCCTCATCTAAATCGTTAGGTAACAGAGTGGTTAGCACTGCGGTCTCACAGAGCTGAGGACCAGTGTTCAATCCTGGCCCCATGCCACTGTCCGTGTGGAGACACGTTCTCCAAGTGTCTGCGTGGGTGTCACCCCCATAACTCAAAGATGTTTACCTCTATTTGCGCAATTTACGCGGGCAGGTTGTTTCCACTGGCGGGTGAAAGCAGAACTAGGGGGCATAGCCTCAAAATAAGGGGAAGTAGATTTAGGACTGAGTTTAGGAGGAACTTCTTCACCCAAAGGGTTGTGAATCTATGGAATTCCTTGCCCAGTGACGCAGTAGAGGCTCCTTCATTAAATGTTTTTAAGATAAAGATAGATAGTGTTTTGAAGAATAAAGGGATTAAGGGTAATGGTGTTCAGGCCGGAAGGTGGAGCTGAGTCCACAAAAGATCAGCCATGATCTCATTGAATGGTGGAGCAGGCTCGAGGGGGCCAGATGGCCTACTCCTGCTCCTAGTTCTTATGTTCTTATGTAATTCACTAGGTTATGCCGTCTGCAGTCACACCAGGGAGTTCATACTGGGGAGAGGCCGTTCACCTGCTCTCAATGTGCGAAGGGATTTTGTAATTCATCGCACTTTCTGAGACCAACAGGTTTATAACTGATTACAGGGATTGGATTCTGCTGTTATTGTTTCTGTTGTCAATTACATCCAGGACTGCATTTTGTTTATTCTGTTGGTCAATGGGGATGGTCAGAGGGTTTCTTTCTGCTGGACTGGCCGATCTCATGGCTTCGTCGCTAATGGTCTGATTCTCTCTGAGCCTTCTTGTGAATATCTAGTTTTACATTTCACAAGGATCAAAGAGTGAAAGGGTTTTTGGAGCTTAGAAGATGTTTCATTACCATTTCTGTTTGGAAACCCCCAAAATCATGCCACATTGCCATGAAGATGGGCTGTGGTGGTTACACGGTTCGTTTGTTTAATTTATCTGGGTGCTTCTCACAGAAGAACATTATTAGCGTATGAGGGGCAAGTTGTCTGAGGTGCACTGGGAAACTACATTAAATAGTATGGTGGGAGACAGGCAATCACTAATATTTAAGGAATTATTACAGATTTACACGGGGATCAGTTAGCTCAGTTGGCTGGTTCGTGCTGAGTGACACCAACAGCACAGGTTAAATTCCTATACTGGCTGAGGTTAGCAATGGGCTGTGTCAGTATATATGCCCCACATGATCCTCCACCCACCCCTCTCCATCTCCCCCCCATCAGCATCTCCTTCTATTCCTTTTTCCCTCATGTATGTATCTAGCTTTACGTTCAATGGATTCATGTTCGGAGGCTGGGAATTGAGGGTGATTTAGAGATGTGGATCAGAAATTGGCTAGCTGAAAGAAGACAGAGGGTGGTGGTTGATGGGAAATGTTCAGAATGGAGTTCAGTTACAAGTGGCGTACCACAAGGATCTGTTCTGGGGCCGTTGCTGTTTGTCATTTTTATCAATGACCTAGAGGAGGGCGCAGAAGGGTGGGTGAATAAATTTGCAGACGACACTAAAGTCGGTGGTGTTGTCGACAGTGCGGAAGGATGGAGCAGGTTACAGAGGGACATAGATAAGCTGCAGAGCTGGGCTGAGAGGTGGCAAATGGAGTTTATTGTAGAGAAGTGTGAGGTGATTCACTTTGGAAGGAATAACAGGAATGCGGAATATTTGGCTAATGGTAAAGTTCTTGGAAGTGTGGATGAGCAGAGGGATCGAGGTGTCCATGTACATAGATCCCTGAAAGTTGCCACCCAGGTTGATAGGGTTGTGAAGAAGGCCTATGGAGTGTTGGCCTTTATTGGTAGAGGGATTGAGTTCCGGAGTCATGAGGTCATGTTGCAGCTGGACAAAACTCTGGTACGGCCGCATTTGGAGTATTGCGTATAGTTCTGGTCACCGCATTATAGGAAGGACGTGGAAGCTTTGGAGCGGGTGCAGAGGAGATTTACCAGGATGTTGCCTGGTATGGAGGGAAAATCTTATGAGGCAAGGCTGATGGACTTGAGGTTGTTTTCGTTAGAGAGAAGAAGGTTAAGAGGAGACTTAATAGAGGCATACAAAATGATCAGGGGGTTAGATAGGGCGGACAGTGAGAGCCTTCTCCCGCGGATGGAAATGGCTAGCACGAGGGGACATAGCTTTAAACTGAGGGGTAATAGATATAGGACAGAGGTCAGAGGTAGGTTCTTTACACAAAGAGTGGTGAGGCCGTGGAATGCCCTACCTGCAACAGTAGTGAACTCGCCAACATTGAGGGCATTTAAAAGTTTATTGGATAAACATATGGATGATAATAGCATAGTGTAGGTTAGATGGCTTTTGTTTCGGTGCAACATCGTGGGTCGAAGGGCCTGTACTGTGCTGTATCATTCTATGTTCTATGTTCTATGTTGTTCATCTCAACCACCCGCTGTGGTAACGAGTTCCACATTCCCGCCACTCGCTGGGTAAAGAGGTTTCTATTGAAATTCCAATTGGATTATTGAATCCCTTCACAATCTGAAAGACTTCCATCAGGTCACCCATCAGTCTTCTCTTTTCCAGAAAAAAGCAGCCCCAGCCTTTCCTGAGTGTTAAATGCTCTCAGTTCTGTATATTATGAACCTTTGTTGCACCTTATCCAGTGCCTCTATTTCCTTTTTCTAAATGGAGATCATCAATGTTGACAGAGCTCCCAGTGTTCAAATTGTTTAAAACAATGGCCGAGCGGCCTGCCCAATACGACGGGTTCCCACCGGTGCCATACACACCTGGTCGCTGCCGGCGAGAACAACGCAGGAATGCTGGGGAGACGGCGTGTGGGGGGGGGTTCCTGCACCGGGGGGGGCCTCAAATGGGGTCTGGCCCACAATCGGTGCCCACCAATCGGCGGGCCGGCCTCTCTGAAGGACGACCTCCTTTCTTCCGCAGCCCCGCAAGATCCATCCGACATCTTCTTGCGGGGTGGCCTCGGGGGGATGACAAACACACATGCGCGGGTGACGGCAGTTACGCGGCGCGGCTGCGTCATTTACGCGCCGCTGCTTTTACGCGGCACCAATGCCCGGCATGCGCTGACGGCGTTGCTTTCGCGACACGACCCCCGAGTTTCTCGCGGCCCAGATCCTAGCCCATTATCGGGCCCTGAATCGCTCGAGATTGGGGTCGTTTTGCGCCTTCGTGAACCTCAACGCCGTTCACGACGGCGTGGGCACTTAGTCGCGGGTGCAGAGAATCGTGCCCCCTATATATGTGCTCCACACTTTCGGAAAGATGTGAACTTCTTAGAGATGGTGTAGAGGACATTTACGAGAATGGCACCAGAGATGAGGGACTCCAGTTAGTTGGAGTGACTGAAGCAGCTGAATTTCTCTCCTGAGATCACAGCATCTGGAGGGTGGGGAATGGGGCCATTCAGCCCTTTGGGACGGTGTCGGCTCCCTGTGGAGGAAGCCAGTCTGTCCATTGCCCCGTTCTTTCCCCGAATCCCTGTGGGTTTATTTCTCTCAGTGCCTGTCCAATTTCCTATTGAAATCCTTCCATCATCTCTGCATCTCCTCCCTCATAGGCAGTAGGTTCCAGGTTGTTACCACTCCCTTTACATGTACACAAAGCTTCTAGAGCACAGAGGAGTCTATTTGGCCCATTTTTCCCGTGCCAGCTCTTTGTACAGCGACCCATTTAATCCCAGAGTTCGACTATTTTGTTTTCTTTTTCAGAATGTACCAAATTCCCTTTTGGAAGTTGCAGTCCAATGAGATTCTGGCACCGTTTATGGACAGTGCATTCCAAATCACAACAACTCGCCGTGCTTTACAATAAATAATTGTGCCTATGGTGTGTCTGGAATTTCAGAGTATTGAAAATGGTGTCAATGGCGTGGTTATTACACAAAATTAAGACTCAACCTTTATCAATAAATTGGTGAGGACACCGAGTGTAATATATCCTCGTTTGCAAACAATTAGAATAAATGTACATTTCTATAAAACCTCTCACTACCACTGGAGCTCCTAAAGTGTTTTAAAGCCAATGGAGTACTTTTGAAATATATTCACTGTTGTAATGTAGGAAACATTACATTACGCATGTGTCATCACATTTAGTTTTTAAATTGTTATTTTCATTATTAAAAATAAATTTAGAGTACCCAATTCATTTTTTCCAATTAAGGAACAATTTAGTGTGGCCAATCCACCCACCCTGCACATCTTTGGGTTGTGGGGGTGAAACCAACAAAACCACGGGACGAATGTGCAAACTCCACATGGCAGTGACCCAGGGTCGGGATCGAACCTGGGACCATGGCGCCATGAGGCAGCAGTGCTAACCATTGCGCCACCTTGCTGCCCATAAATTGTTATTTTCATAGTGTACTCACTGGCCTTAGTAATAAGGTCAAGAAGCCCTTTTACATCTCTAACATGTGCCTTTCTGCAGCCATTTCACCTTCTGTACCTTTTCTATATTAACTATGTATTGATTTCTTCGCAAAAAACAATAATTACATTCATGATTATTCAGTAGTGAACATTGATTATCATTAATGAATTAGTGTATTAGGTAATTATATTGTAAAGACTAGATCTTTATTTTCAAAAATAACATTATCAACCAAAATGGTTCCAGAAACTGCAGAGCTATCAAAATTTGTTTGAAAAATTAAATGACTACAATTTTGCAAAGTTACTTGATGTGGTGATAAGCTTGTAGATAATATTACATGTACTCAGCAGTGTGACCTCCCACCAGGTGTTGTCAGACATCAGTCAGGGAACATCAGGCTACCAGCAGAAGGTTGTAAAGCGTACATGAGGACAGTCGCACGTCAGTGTAGTTCCAAGAGAGTCTAATGTAACTGTGATAACTTAGTCTGTATAGCATTCTGATCGTTACCTTACCACGTGTACATTAATAAATCATCATTCTGTCTAAGTCACCAGCAGTTCTGTCGAATCATTGCAAGACAAGATCACAGAACACAACACTAGACATCGAATTCTGCCAAGTGCATGTGGAATACGCAGTGGCGGAATGGTATTGTTACTGGGCTAGTAATCTAGAGACTCCGGTTAATGCTCTCGGGATCTGGGATCGAGTTTGCCGATGACAGACATTGAAATTGAAGTTCAATAAAAGCCTTGAATTAAAAGTCTAGTGTTGACACTGTCAATTGGGGGGGCCACAGTAGCACAGTGGTTAGCACAGTTACTTCACAGCTCCAGGGTCCCAGGTTCGATTCCTGGCTTGGTTCACTGCCTGTGCGGAGTTTGCACGTTCTCCCCGTTTCTGCATGGGTTTCCTCCGGATGCTCCGGTTTCCTCCCACAGTCCAAACATGCAGGTTAGGTGTATTGGCCAAGCTAAAGTTCCCTTTGTGTCCAAAAAGGTTGGGTGGGGTTACAGGGATTAGGGTGGGAGTGTGGGTTTAGGTAGGGTGCTATTTCCAAGGGCCGGCGCAGACTCGATGGGCTGAATGGGCTCCTTCTGCACTGTAAATTCTATGATTCTATAATTTTTGTAAAACCCCATCTGGTTCACTAATGTCCCTTAGGAAATCTGCACTCCTTATGTGGCCTGGCCTACATGTGACTCCAGATCCACAGCAATGTTATGGTTGATTTGTAAGTGCCCTCTAAAATAACCTCGCAAGACACGCAGTTCAAGGGCAATTGGAATGAGCAGTAAATGCTGGTCCAGCCAGTGAAACCCTCCTCCCATGAATGAATAATTTTTAAGGTGGCTCATTGTTCAATCTGAAAACTAGTAAGAAACTGTCTCTTTGATTGGATCGGTTTAGACAGATCGTTCCATACATGAAAAAAACAAAGTGCGGATCTTGGCAGTTTGCTCAGTTCACAAAAGAATTTAATGGCGTTGTAGACGCAGATTAACATTTTAATCACTGTACAAAACATATCTACTTGTAATGGGTGCTCATAGAGACAGACACAAACGATACTGTCACTGAATTAGAGGAAATGGCAGAGATTTAACTGAACCACCTTTTAAAAAAATTCGGGTCTTCATGATAGAGAAACAGGAAAAGCCACTCAGGGAGATGAGGAAATCCAGGCTCAGTGCGGATTTGCTGTCACCCCTCCTTTCTTATACATGAACGGGATTTAGGCTGCAGAATGTTTCACACCAAAACACAGAGGGGTCAAATATAAGCAACACATAATTCTCAATTCACTTCCATTTAACTATATTTGACTTTGTTTAAAAGCTGTCTGCGGTCAATCTCAACAAAGTAAAAATCTTCCAACACCAGGTTAAAGTCAAACGGGTTTGTTAAGAATCACTAGCTTTCGGAGCACAGCTCCTTCCTCAGGTGAAGAGGAAGGAGCTACACTCTGAAAACTAGTGATTCAAAACAAACCTGTTGAACTTTAACCTGGTGTTGTAAGACTTCTTACTAAGCCCACCCCAGTCCAACGGCGGCATCTCCACATCATAGCTGCAATCTCAACAAAGATTCATGGGATTTGTATTACCCAGTGACCCAAGCTTCCTTGGTCACTCATGTTTGCAATTCAATGGTGCATATTTCAGAGATATTCAGAGTGAAGTCTCGAGAACTATTCAATTCAAAATGAAGTCATATATAACAAATACATATTCTGATGTTCAACATTGAATAATGAAACAAATATTGAGTAAAATTGGTGGAAATTTTCTGTCGGAAGATAAGAATGATGCATTAATAATTGAACAGAGAGCACTGTTCCATTAGATATTTGCTGAACAAATGCTAAAGTTCAATATAAGTTCTATATGTTATGGTCTTACAAGTTGAGACACAGGTTTTAAAGAAACAGTTGTCTTCATGTAATCAGTGACCTGGCTTCTCAGCCGAACCATTGAGAGCTGCAGCAAGACTGTGCAGTTGAACGTTGCACAGGGCCATTGGGTACTGTGCTGCCAGCTGTTTCTCTAGCATAGAGGTTATCAGAATCAGCTAACGTGTGAAAGGTGTCTGGTTCGAAACTTGCTAGAAGCATTAAATGCTTCTCATTTAGTCTGAGGAAAACTTTGCACAACATACGTTTGTCCCTGAATTAGTTGTATTCTCATTCACATACAATCAATCAACTATATTCGCGTCGTAATTCATTACATGCAGTCAATCAATTTTCTTAGCATCCAGTTATCACATATATCACATATATGGTTAAACTGGGTGTTGGCTTACCCGCCCCTAACTTCATTCAGAAGTCATTCAAAGCAAACACAAAGATATGTCCTGTCCACAGCTGGAGACCTTGATCTATTATGGATACATTGCATTCCTTGTTCTATGAAGCTGTTATCAGCAGCTATTGAGACACTCCCCATAAGTACCCATGCTTGGCTCTCATGAGGCAATTTACACAGTTTGTAACTTATTGTTCAGGAATGTGGCTAGTTCGGCTATTTTGTGTCTTTAGTATTGCTTTAATAGCTAACAGCCATTTTGTATCCTTTTGATATTAACAAGCATTATGTATACACTTTCTATTCCTACAAATTGCCTCTTATAAACAGGCATCTAAGCTATTGAGCACCTTTTGTCTCATCAGAACTATTCAAAAGTAATATAGGAGCACAAATGTAGTTACAGAGCCACCTATAATTTATATCATAGTCCAGTATCAGAAAATGTCCCCCAACAGGAAGTAATGAAAATGTTGCTTGAAATAAACAAGGTGGAGGAGAGTAATAAGTGACATGGCCTCTCAGCCTAACCATCAGAAGCTGCAGCAAGACACTGCAGTTGAACATAGCACAGGTTCATTGGCTGCTCCGCTGCTGCCTGTTTCTGTAGTGTAGTGGTTATCATGTTCATCTAACGCCGCGAAAGGTCCTCTGTGCAAAACTGGGCAGAAACATTGAAGACTTCTCGCTTAGTTTGAGGAAAATTTGCATAACACGCGTTTGTTTCTGCATGTCATCTGAATTCCATATATTAGATATATATTTGGTCTCATCTCGGCCTCAAACTTCATTCGGAGAAGTCGGAGGTAGGGAATATTGAAGAAGCAAAGATCAGAAAAAGATGATCCCATTTTGACACAGTTCGGACATTCGCAGTGTGTTCAATCCACAACAGAATTTAATGGATTTACGGATGTAGATTAACATTTTTTTTTTTTTATAAATATTTTATTGAAAATTTTTGGTCAACCAACACAGTACATTGTGCATCCTTTACACAATATTATAACAACACAAATAACAATGACCTATTTTATAAACAAAAAATGAATAAATAACAAAAATGAAAACTAACCCTGATTGGCAACTGCCTTATCACAAGTAACACTCTCCAAAAATATAATTTAACAGTCCAATATATAATTATCTGTCGCAACGACCTATACATATTATACAGTATATATTAACAACCCTGAGAGTCCTTCTGGTTCCTCCTCCCCCCGCCCCCCGATCCTGGGCTGCTGCTGCTGCCTTCTTTTTTCCATTCCATCTATCTTTCTGTGAGGTATTCGACGAACGGTTGCCACCGCCTGGTGAACCCTTGAGCCGACCCCCTTAGAACGAACTTAATCCACTCTAGCTTTATAAACCCTGTCATGTCATTTATCCAGGTCTCCACCCCCGGGGGCTTGGCTTCTTTCCACATTAACAATATCCTGCGCCGGGCTACTAGGGACGCAAAGGCCAAAACATAGGCCTCTCTCGCCTCCTGCACTCCCGGCTCTTGTGCAACCCCAAATATAGCCAACCCCCAGCTTGGTTCGACCCGGACCCCCACTACTTTTGAAAGCACCTTTGTCACCCCCATCCAAAGCCCCTGTAGTGCCGGGCATGACCAAAACATATGGGTATGATTCGCTGGGCTTCTCGAGCACCTCGCACACCTATCCTCCACCCCAAAAAATTTACTGAGCCGTGCTCCAGTCATATGCGCCCTGTGTAATACCTTAAACTGAATCAGGCTTAGCCTGGCACACGAGGACGACGAGTTTACCCTGCTTAGGGCATCTGCCCACAGCCCCTCCTCGATCTCCTCCCCCAGCTCTTCTTCCCATTTCCCTTTTAGTTCATCTACCATAGTCTCCCCTTCGTCCCTCATTTCCCTATATATATCTGACACCTTACCATCCCCCACCCATGTCTTTGAGATCACTCTGTCCTGCACCTCTCGTGTCAGGAGCTGCGGGAATTCCCTCACCTGTTGCCTCGCAAAAGCCCTCAGTTGCATATACCTGAATGCATTCCCTTGGGGCAACCCATATTTCTCGGTCAGCGCTCCCAGACTCGTGAACTTCCCATCCACAAACAGATCTTTCAGTTGCGTTATTCCTGCTCTTTGCCACATTCCATATCCCCCATCCATTCCCCCCGGGGCAAACCTATGGTTGTTTCTTATCGGGGACCCCCCCAAGGCGCCAGTCTTTCCCCTATGCCGTCTCCACTGTCCCCAAATCTTCAGTGTAGCCACCACCACCGGGCTTGTGGTGTAGTTCCTCGGTGAGAACGGCAATGGGGCTGTCACCATAGCCTGTAGGCTAGTCCCCCTACAGGACGCCCTCTCTAATCTCTTCCACGCCGCTCCCTCCTCCTCTCCCATCCACTTACTCACCATTGAAATATTAGCGGCCCAATAATACTCACTTAGGCTCGGTAGTGCCAGCACCCCCCTATCCCTGCTACGCTGTAAGAATCCCTTCCTCACTCTCGGGGTCTTCCCGGCCCACACAAAACCCATGATGCTCTTTTCAATCCTTTTAAAAAAAGCCTTTGTGATCACCACCGGGAGGCACTGAAACACAAAGAGGAATCTCGGGAGGACCACCATCTTAACCGCCTGCACCCTCCCTGCCAGTGACAGGGATACCATAATCCCATCTCTTGAAATCCTCCTCCATTTGTTCTACCAACCGCATTAAATTTAACCTATGCAATGTGCCCCAATTGTTGGCTATCTGGATCCCCAGGTAACGAAAGTCCCTTGTTACCTTCCTCAACGGTAGGTCCTCTATTTCTCTACTCTGCTCCCCTGGATGCACCACAAACAACTCACTTTTCCCCATGTTCAATTTATACCCTGAAAAATCCCAAACTCCCCAAGTATCCGCATTATTTCTGGCATCCCCTCCGCCGGGTCTGCCACGTATAGTAGCAAATTGTCCGCATACAAAGATACCCGGTGTTCTTCTCCTCCTCTAAGTACTCCCCTCCACTTCTTGGAACCCCTCAACGCTATCGCCAGGGGCTCAATCGCCAGTGCAAACAATAATGGGGACAGAGGGCATCCCTGCCTTGTCCCTCTATGGAGCCGAAAATATGCAGATCCCCGTCCATTTGTGACCACGCTCGCCATCGGGGCCCGATACAACAGCTGCACCCATCTAACATACCCCTCTCCAAAACCAAATCTCCTCAACACCTCCCACAAATAATCCCACTCCACTCTATCAAATGCTTTCTCGGCATCCATCGCCACTACTATCTCCGTTTCCCCCTCTGGTGGGGCCATCATCATTACCCCTAACAGCCTCCGTATATTCGAGTTCAGCTGTCTCCCCTTCACAAACCCAGTTTGGTCCTCGTGGACTACCCCCGGGACACATTCCTCTATTCTCATTGCCATTACCTTGGCCAGGATCTTGGCATCTACATTTAGGAGGGAAATAGGTCTATAGAACCCGCATTGTAGCGGGTCCTTTTCCTTCTTTAAGAGAAGCGATATCGTTGCTTCAGACATAGTCGGGGGCAGTTGTCCCCTTTCCTTTGCCTCATTAAAGGTCCTCGTCAATACCGGGGCGAGCAAGTCCACATATTTTCTATAGAATTCGACTGGGAATCCATCCGGTCCCGGGGCCTTTCCCGCCTGCATGCTCCTAATTCCTTTCACCACTTCTTCTACCTCGATCTGTGCTCCCAGTCCCACCCTTTCCTGCTCTTCCACCTTGGGAAATTCCAGCCGATCCAAGAAGCCCATCATTCTCTCCCTCCCATCCGGGGGTTGAGCTTCATATAATTTTTTATAAAATGTCTTGAACACTCCATTCACTCTCTCCGCTCCATCTCTCCTTCCTCATCCCTCACTCCCCCTATTTCCCTCGCTGCTCCCCTTTTCCTCAATTGGTGTGCCAGCAACCTGCTCGCCTTCTCCCCATATTTGTACTGTACACCCTGTGCCTTCCTCCATTGTGCCTCTGCAGGGCCCGTAGTCAACAAGTCAAATTCTACATGTAGCCTTTGCCTTTCCCTGTACAGTCCCTCCTCCGGTGCTTCCGCATATTGTCTGTCCACCCTCAAAAGTTCTTGCAGCAACCGCTCCCGTTCCTTACTCTCCTGCTTCCCTTTATGTGCCCTTATTGATATCAGCTCCCCTCTAACCACCGCCTTCAGCGCCTCCCAGACCACTCCCACCTGGACCTCCCCATTATCATTGAGTTCCAAGTACTTTTCAATGCACCCCCTCACCCTTAGACACACCCCCTCATCTGCCATTAGTCCCATGTCCATTCTCCAGGGTGGGCGCCCTCCTGTTTCTCCCCTATCTCCAAGTCTACCCAGTGTGGAGCGTGATCCGAAATGGCTATAGCCATATACTCCGTTCCCCTCACCTTCGGGATCAACGCCCTTCCCAGCACAAAAAAGTCTATTCGCGAGTAGACTTTATGGACATAGGAGAAAAACGAGAACTCCTTACTCCTAGGTTTGCTAAATCTCCACGGGTCTACACCTCCCATCTGCTCCATAAAATCTTTAAGTACCTTGGCTGCTGCCGGCCTCCTTCCAGTCCTGGACTTCGACCTATCCAGCCCTGGTTCCAACACCGTATTAAAATCTCCCCCCATTATCAGCTTTCCCATCTCTAGGTCCGGAATGCGTCCAAGCATCCGCCTCATAAAATTGGCATCATCCCAGTTCGGGGCATATACGTTTACCAAACCCACCGTCTCCCCCTGTAGTTTGCCACTCACCATCACGTATCTGCCCCCGTTATCCGCCACTATAGTCTTTGCCTTGAACATTACCCGCTTCCCCACTAATATAGCCACCCCCCTGTTTTTCGCATCTAACCCCGAATGGAACACCTGCCCCACCATCCTTTGCGTAGCCTAACCTGGTCTATCAGTTTCAGGTGCGTTTCCTGTAACATAACCACATCTGCCTTAAGTTTCTTAAGGTGTGCGAGTACCCGTGCCCTCTTTATCGGCCCGTTCAGCCCTCTCACATTCCACGTGATCAGCCGGGTTGGGGGGCTTCCTACCCCCCCCTTGTCGATTAGCCATCCCCTTTTTCCAGCTCCTCACCCGGTTCCCACGCAGCTGTATCTCCCCCAGGCGGTGCCCCCCCCCCCCCGCCCATCCCCTCCCATACCAGCTCCCCCCCTCTCCCCAGCAGCAGCAACCCAGTAATTCTCCCCCCCCCCGCTAGATACCCCGCTAGCGTAATTACTCCCCCCATGTTGCTCCCAGAAGTCAGCAAACTCTGGCTGACCTCGGCTTCCCCCTGTGACCTCGGCTCGCACCGTGCGACGCCCCCTCCTTCCTGCTTCTCTATTCCCGCCATGATTATCATAGCGCGGGAACCAAGCCTGCGCTTCTCCCTTGGCCCCGCCCCCAATGGCCAACGCCCCATCTCCTCCACCTCCCCTCCTCCCCCCACCACCACCTGTGGAAGAGAGAAAAGTTACCACATCGCAGGATTAGTACATAAAACTCCTCTTTCCCCCCTTTTTAACCCCCCTCTTCGCCCCCCACATTCGCCCCACCACTTTGTTCAAACGTTCTTTTTAATAACCCGCTCATTCCAGTTTTTCTTCCACAATAAAAGTCCACGCTTCATCCGCCGTCTCAAAGTAGTGGTGCCTCCCTCGATATGTGACCCACAGTCTTGCCGGTTGCAGCATTCCAAATTTTATCTTCTTTTTATGAAGCACCGCCTTGGCCCGATTAAAGCTCGCCCTCCTTCTCGCCACCTCTGCACTCCAGTCTTGAGAAACGCGGATCACCGCGTTCTCCCATTTACTGCTCCGAGTTTTCTTTGCCCATCTAAGGACCATTTCTCTATCCTTAAAACGGAGGAATCTCACCACTATGGCTCTGGGAATTTCTCCTGCTCTCGGTCCTCGCGCCATCACTCGGTATGCTCCCTCCACCTCCAACGGACCCGCCGGGGCCTCCGCTGCCATTAACGAGTGCAGCATCGGGCTCACATATGCCCCGATGTCCGCTCCCTCCTCACCTTCAGGAAGACCAAGAATCCTCAGGTTGTTCCTCCTTGCGTTGTTCTCCAGTGCCTCCAACCTTTCCACACATCGTTTCTGATGTGCCTCATGCGTCTCCGTCTTCACCACCAGGCCCTGTATGTCGTCCTCATTCTCGGCTGCCTTTGCCTTCACGACCCGAAACTCCTGCTCCTGGGTCTTTTGTTCCTCCTTTAGCCCTTCGATCGCCTGTAGTATCGGGGCCAACAGCTCTTTCTTCATTTCCTTTTTGAGCTCTTCCACACAGCATTTCGAGAGCTCTTGTTGTTCAGGGCCCCATGTTAAACTGCCACCTTCCGACACCATCTTGGTTTTTGCTTGCCTTCCTTGCCGCTGTTCTAAAGGATCCACTGCAATCCGGCCACTTTCTCCTCCTTTTTTCATCCGTATCCAGGGGGGATTCCCTTCTGGTTTACCGCACAGTGTTTTTAGCCGTCAAAATTGCCGTTGGGGCTCCTATCAAGAGCCCAAAAGTCCGTTTCACCGGGAGCTGCCGAAACGTGTGACTCAGCTGGTCATCGCCGCACCCGGAACCTAGATTAACATTTTTAATCACCATCTGAAAAATATCTAATGGTAATGTATGCTCATACAGACAGAGACAAACGATACTGTAACTGAATTAGAGGAAATAGCAGAGATTTAACTGAACCACCTTTTCGAAAATTGGGCTTTGTGGTAGAGAAACAGGAAAAGCCACTCAGGGAGATGAGGAAATCCAGGCTCAGTGCGTGTTTGCTGTCACCCCTCCTTTCATTAACATGAACGGTATTTAGGCTGCAGAATGTTTCATACCCAGAACAAAGAGGATCAAATATAATAAACTTATCTTTCTTTAGTCTCCTACCTGTGAAGATATTTGATTGTGTTTAAAAACTGACGTGGCCAATCTCAAATGAACTCGACAGAACTGGTAGCATAGTGGTTAGCACGGTAGCAAAGTGGTTAGCACAATTGCTTCACAGCTCCAGGGTCCCAGTTTCGATTCCCGGCTTGTGACACTGTCTGTGCGGAGTCTGCACATTCTCCCCGTGTCTGCGTGGGTTTCCTTCGGGTGCTCCGGTTTCCTCCTCCAGTCCACAGATGTGCAGGTTAGGTGGATTGGCCGTGCTAAATTGCCCTTAGTGTCCAAAATTGCCCTGAGTGTTGGGTGGGGTTATTGGGTTATGGGGATAGGGTGGAGGTGTGGGCTTGCGTAGGGTTCTCTTTCAAAGAGCCAGTGCAGACTCGATGGGCCGAATGGTCTCCTTCTGCACTGTAAATTCTATGATTCTATGAACTTGTATTACCCAGTGATTCGATTTATTTTCTTTGTCAGTCATGTTTGCAATTCAATGTTGTATATTTCAGAGAGTCTCAATTTCAGATGAGGACATAAATATCAAATAATATCAAGTTTTGAGTAATGGAACAAATACTGAGTAAAATTGTTTGATGTTTTTCGAAGGAACATAAGAATGATGTTATTACTGAATGAGAGGAAATCATTTCACCCTGAGATATTTGCTGGACGGACATTTCTACATTTCAGAATTCATTTGAAATCTAATAAAGTAAACTAATTCAGCAAAGTGATCTCTAGAGGGCTTTGTTAAGCTTCACAAATCCTTTCCCTCTCTAATAGACAGACTCTGTAAACAGGATGTAGATCAAATTAATTAGATTCTGTTATCAACTCAGAAATAATGACGATGCTTCAGCAGAAAAGACACTTTTGTAAATTCAATATGAAACCAATTGCATGGTTACATAATGTTTATATCGTAAACTACACCATCTTCAGGTCCTAATCTTCTGGTCATTGGACCAGGGGAACGTTCTCATTAAATCAAACTGAGCAAGGATTCTGCAGAAACTCCTTTTTCAAAAGCAAATTGGAAGAATAATTGGAATAGAGAATCCTCAAGATCACAGAAAGAGAAACGGACATTGAGATTAATCGGTTTGCTCTTTTCAATGTCTGTATTTTTGTTAGAGTTTTATCACGTTTCCAGACAAGACAACACATTTTCCAAACACCAGTCCAATGGGCTCATTGGCAGTCAGCTGTTTTTCAGTGTACTGGTTAACACATTCCCCTCACACACCAAATGTCCCTTATTCGAAACTTTATTGACGTTACTCATCTAAGTTTGCAGATGAGTTGTATCCTTGCTATTTGTTGTTCAATAGTTAAGCGAATGCATTATCTTACACCCGCAAAGTTCCGAATGATATCCTGCAAAATACTCTGTGATGAAGACTGGCAGGAATCGCAGTCAGAGAGTTCACACGTGTTAAGTCTGAATGGTTTTCTAATGTGCTGTGATATTTGATGATTCTAATATCAGATCAACTTCTCCGCCACATGTCTAAGTTTTCAGTTGAATAGTACTCTGACAATAGAAGGTTCCTCAGTGCAATAAGGACGCACAGTTTACTATTCCCGGTCAGTGCGCTAAGCGCTGTTCCCCGTTTCTGCAGTGTAGTGATTATCATGTTTGCTTTACAGCATAAAGGCCCTCGGTTTAAAACCGCACAGACACATTGTCAAAACCCACATTCATTTCCGTGTGTGGAAAAGTTACATGATTGACATTTTCTTTATTCATTTACACCCATCCCGAATTGCCCTTGAATTGATGCTGAGTTAATCTGCCGCGTGGAACCCCGGTCCCCAGAACTCCAGCCTGGTTCTCTGCTTCACTGGTCTAGAGACAATTACATTATTCAACCACCAGCCACTCCCCCAGTGAATCCACTATCCAATATTACCTGAATATAATAACTTTCAAGCATGTGTCATTCGCTCTGACATGTACCTCAAAATGCAATTAGGAGAAGCAGAAGTGTTGAAAATTGCCGGCACACTGAGCAGGGACATAGATGCTCCTATTTTGACTCGGCACAAATATTAACAGTTCCTTCAATGGGGACAAATGCAGGTCAGAGGCTGGGAATCCCGCAGCGAGTAGCTCACTCCTAACTCCACAAAACCTGTCCATCATCTACAAGGCACAAGTCAGGAGTGTGATGGAATACTCTCCACTTGTTTGGATGGGTGCAGGAATTCACCAAAGGCACCTTAGACAGCGCCTTCCAAACCCAAGACCCTGACACCCTGAAAGTTCCCTTCCCAGCCACTCCCCATCCTGACCATTTTCACAGTAACTTCATTGCATTGTTAATATAAGATTACTTGTGACAATAATTAAGATTATTGTTACTTGGAAATATATCGGCTGTGCCTTCACTGTCGCTGGGAAATAATCCTGGAACTCCCTCCCTAACAGCACTGTGGGTGTACCTACACCAATGGACTGCAGCGGTTCAAGAAGCAGCTCACCACCACCTTCTCAATAGGGAATAGTCCTGGGCAATAAATGCCCAGCGAGGTTCACATCCCCGAATGGATAAAATGAAACAGACAGAGAGCTGCCTGAATCCACCACCATGGAGTCACCTGGATTAGTGAATGGAGATAAGGGAAGGTCCACTCACATAGTCAAGCTTTTCGAAATGTATCGATTTTCTCGGGAACGTATTGATTCCCTGCAGCGTGAGCTCAGCTTCTCAAAGCAAACGCAATGTGAACCAATCCCGCCGTCTGCACTGAAAGAAATGAACAAAACGTGTTGCTTGGACAATAAGAAACAACATCAGAGGGCTCGCCCGGGATTTAAACCCGGGATCTCTCACATTTTCGTACAGCACAAACCACGAGCGAGAATCTTACCACTAGACAAACGAGCCGGTGAGAATCATCTGATTGAACCAAAGGATACCTTCATTGTCATCCGCAGCCAATCATATCTGCGGAAAATGCTGGGAAAACTCAGGAAGTCAGGCAGCATTTGTGGACAGGGAAACAAAATTCATCTTTCACCTCCGTGACCTTTCATAGAAACCGGGAAAGGTTAGAAATGTAGAAAATTTTCTGACAGGGTGCAAGTCAGGAGAGATTAAATGAGAAAATGCCTTGGGTCCCTGGCCACAGGCTGAGGTTAGCATCGAATCAGAGTATATTTACACCACAGAATGAGGCCATTCGGGCTGCCGTGTCTGTGCCAGCTCTCTGTCAGAGCAATGGAAGAAACAAAAGATGTGTCTGGAGGAGCTGTCAATGGCAGATTGATCAACAACTGCCGCCCGGACACAAAGAACAAGTGGAAACAAGATTCAAACCCAAATCTGCGATGTAAGGACACACAGAATGGGGGCAGCATTTACAGTGTGAAACTGTTGAACACACTCTGGGTGTGAAAGCTGTATTGAGCCCAGTGGAAAGATGCGCTGCTGTTCCTCGAGTGTTTGTTGAGCTTCTTTCGAACTCTGCACATGTGCTGCATCATTCTAGAAAACAGAATATTCAGTATCACAGAATCTTATTTCGTATCTTTGCATGATGGGAATGTGGAATTCGAAACACAAACAGGTCAGACAGCTTATTGAATAGTAAGAAGTCTGACACCAGGTTAAAGTCCGACAGGTTTGTTTTGAATCAAGGTGATGCAAGATGATACTTTGAATGCAAGTCTTTGTATCATTGACTGTGTCTATATATATGATGTGGAAATGCCGGCGTTGGACTGGGGTGAACACAGTAAGAAGTCTTACAACACCAGGTTAAAGTCCAACATGTTTGTTTCAAACACTAGCTTTCGGAGCACTGCTCCTTCCTCAGGTGAATGGAGGAAGGAGCCTGAGGAAGGAGCTGTGCTCCGAAAGCTAGTATTTGAAACAAACATGTTGGACTTTAACCTGGTGTTGTAAGCCTTCTTTCCATATATATGGTTGTGGAACCCACCTCTTTACACACCCAATGAAGGAGCAGTGCTCCGAAAGCTAGTGATTCGAAACAAACCTGTTGGACTTTAACCTGGTGTTGTCAGACTTCTTACTGTGCTCACCCCAGTCCAACGCCGGCATCTCCACATCTTATTGAATGGCTTAGCAGCCTGAAGGGGCCGAATGGCCAACTTCTGCTTCTATTTCATCTGTTCCTATATTTGGAAACAGAGAGGGACCATTGACTGAGTCAGAACCTTAAGGTGAATATTATGGCGGGTATTTGATCAGGACGAAACATGTGACCATGTCGCCCTCTGGTGGACATGATCGGAACTTTACACCGTTCGGACATTTGATGAAAACAGAAAATGACGCCAACGACACCAGTTGAACGGACAGGAAATAAAAGTTAGTTTTATCGGTGTGGTTTGTTGTTCATTGTGCAGCTCAGAGCGGGAAATACCTGCAGACAGAAAAGAGCTTGAATTTCCAAACTTAAATTCATTCATTTGTTGTTTTATATCCTAGTAAGTATTGTCCAAGCCTGGCCATTCACCAACTGCATTTCCCCACAAACAGACGCTGGACACGATCCCAGAACTGCAAGCTCCTTCTTTCTGTTTTTCGGGAATGACCTTCCACGCTGGTAGCTGCATTGCTGTATTTTACACTGCCGCCAATTTCAACCCCGACTCCGATCCAATCCGCCAGGGCGACCCTGAAAGAATTTCCCCGAGAGTTTTGAAGCACTTTGGGATAAACAGTCTATGTCACGTGTGGACCAGATGTAACGATGGCCCTGTGGGCCAGTGCCGCAATGGATAACGCGCCTGACTCTAGATCAGGAGATTTGGGATTCGACTCCTGGCTGGCTCGTGGTAAAATATTCGGGATCAGTTTGCAAAGTCCATGAAAAAATGCTGATTCAATAACTTTAACCCAATTCAGTTCATCAGGAGGTGAATTTCTCTCCGCAGGATTCCCAGCCGGTCTTTCAGTGTTAATCAATTTAATATATTAACAGAGAGATTCCCAGCCTCTGACCTGCATTAATCGCCATTGAACGAACTGTTAATATTTGTCCGAGTCAAAATAGGAGCATCTCTGTCCCTGCTCAGTGTGCCGGCAATTTTCAGCACTTCTGCTTCTCCTGAATACATTTCCGGCATATATGAGAGCAAATGACATTTGCTTTGTAAGATATTATATTCAGGTAATAATCGGTAGCGGATTCACTGGGGGTGTGGTTGGTGTTGAGTTGTGTTATTGCGGATTCACTGGGGGTGTGGTTGGTGTTGAGTTGTGTTATTGCGGATTCACTGGGGGTGTGGTTGGTGTTGAGTTGTGTTATTGCGGATTCACTGGGGGTGTGGTTGGTGTTGAGTTGTGTTATTGCGGATTCACTGGGGGAGTGGTTGGTGTTGAGTTGTGTTATTGCGGATTCACTGGGGGAGTGGTTGGTGTTGAGCTGTGTTATTGCGGATTCACTGGGGGAGTGGTTGGTGTTGAGCTGTGTTATTGCGGATTCACTGGGGGAGTGGTTGGTGTTGAGTTGTGTTATTGTCACTAAACTGGCAATGCAGAGAATCAGGCTGAAGCTCTGGGGACCGGGGTTCCACGCGGCAGATTTACTCAGTTCAAGGGTTATTCGGGATGAGTAACAATGGAAATGTCAATTATGCAACTTTTCCCAAACACTTAAACGAATGGGCCTCGACAATGTTTTTACGCGGTTTCCAATCCAGGGTTTTTTGAGTGTAAAGTAACCATGACAACCACCACACCACAGAAACAGGCACCGAGTTTGACCCTCTGACCGAGAACAGGAAACCTGCATTCTTGTTGCACTGAAGAACCTTCTTTTGAGGGAGTCCAATTCGGCTCAAAACTTAGACAAGCGGCAGATAAATTGATTTACCATTATTACTAGAATCAGAAAATGTCGCAGCACATTAGAAAACCATTCACACTTAACACGTGTGAACTCTCTGACCGATTCCTCCCAGTCCCCATAATGGTGGATTTTGTAGGATATTATTTGAAACGGGTGTAATGTAACGGATTCGCTTAATGAGTAAACAGAAAACAGCAAGAATACAACTCATCGCCAAATGAGGAACGTCCAGAATGTTTCTGCCCGGTTTCGAACCGGGGACTTTTCGCGTGTGAGGCGAACGTGATAACCACTACACTACAGAAACAGCTGGCTGATATTCGCTCCAATGGGCCTGTCTGGAAAGCTGACACTGTTCTGTCACTCAGTCACACTTTGGAGCCTTTGTTTTTGAAAATTCGTCTGTCCTCATTAGGAATGCTGCAGCGAGATGTATACATACATATATATGAGATGTAACCATAAAACGGCAAAACGCAATAAGTGGCACTTCTATCACCTCGACCAGCTTTTCAAAAGAACAATCTTTTGATTAATCTCAATGTTTTTCTCTGTTTCAATGATCTTGAGTTTTCTCCATTTCAGCTGATCGTCCAATTCGCTTTTGAAAAAGGAATTTCTGTCGAATCCATGCCCAGTTTGACTTAATGATCAAGTTTCACTGGACCAGGAGCTGTGAACACGGAAATTATGTAGTTTACGATATAAACAACATGTAATCATGCAATTGATTTCATACCGAATTTATGAAGGTGTTTTTTCCTGATCAAGCATCTCTTCATTATTTCTGAGTTAATATACGGAATCTAATTTGGGGCAGCACGGTAGCCTTGTGGATAGCACAATTGCTTCACAGCTCCAGGGTCCCAGGTTCGATTCCAGCTTGGGTCACTGTCTGTGCGGAGTCTGCACATCCTCCCCGTGTGTGCGTGGGTTTCCTCCGGGTTCTCCGGTTTCCTTCCACAGTCCAAAGATGTGCAGGTTAGGTGGATTGGCCATGATAAATTGCCCTTAGTGTCCAAAAATTGTCCTTAGTGTTGGGTGGGGTTACTGGGTTATGGGGATAGGGTGGCGATGTTGACCTTGGGTAGGGTGCTCTTTCCAAGAGCCGGTGCAGACTCGATGGGCCGAATGGCCTCCTTTTGCACTGTAAATTCTGTAAATTCTGTAATTATATTTGATCTGTAGCCTGTTCACACAGACTGTCTATTAGAGAGGGAATGGTTTTTAGAACTTCACAAAGCCCTGTTGAGACACTTTGCTTAAGTAGTCCACTTTATTTGGTTTCAAATGAATTTTCAAATGGAGAAGCATTCTCAGGGTGGAATGATTTCTGCTCATTCAGTAATAACATCATTCTCATGTTGCTTCAAAAAATGTCAATCAATTTACTCAGCATCTGTTCCGTTACTCAAAACTTAATCTTATCCGACATTTATGTCCTCATTTGAAAGTGAGACTCTGAAATATACAACATTGATTTGCAAACATGACTGACAAAGAAAATATTTCGAGTCACTGGGAAATACAAACCCCATTGTGCTCATGTGAGATTGAGCACAGTCAGCATGGAAATGAAATGGGATAGTTTTACAGGTAGAGATTTGAGAATGATATTTTTATCATATTTGATTCCTTTTTGTTCTGTGTGTGAGACATTCTGGCGCCTTCATCCCGTTCGTGTTGAAGAAAGAGGGACGCCACAGGATCGGTACCGAGCCTCGTTTTCCTCATCTCCCCGAGTGGGTTTTCCTATTTCGCTATCATGAAGACAGATTTTTTAAAAGATGGCTCTATTAAATCTCTGCCATTTCCTCTAATTCAGTCACAGAATCGCTTGTTTCATTCAGTGATTAAACCTGCATCTGTAAACCAATTCAACTCTGTTGTGGACTGACAAACCGCTAATATGTGAACTTTGTCAAAATGCGGACATATTTTCCATCTCATTGCTTCAGGACAATTCAGCATTTCTGATTTTGCTGAATGCATTTTGAGGCCGGGGTAAAAGTAAATAGAATTGGCTGCAGCACCCGAGATCCCGATAACATCCAGCAACAAACTTAAATCATTCTAACTTGTCTCACGGTTAATGTGAAATATTTGATAATGTTTCTGTCCGGTTTTCAATCGGCGAATGTGAGGACCAGGACACCACAGAAAGAGCGGCACAAAGCCCAGTGTGCTCGGTTGCAGCTTCACAACAGTCAGCTTTCAAATCAAATGAGAGAATGTTACTTCACAACAGATTTGAAATGGAGGTGCCAATTGTATTTGATCCTTCCTTGTACAAGATGTGAACAATTCCGTTGGTCAAATCCCGTCAGTGAAAAAGAAAGGCGGTTATCAGCAGACCCGCACAAAACCTTCTTTCCGTGTCTCTCTTTCTGCTTTGCCTCCACAGGAAGACCGAGAACAAGTGATTTGTAACCATCTCTGTCATTTCCTCTGCATCAATTACCATATTGCTGGCATCTGTCTTTATGGCAACATTACTGTCAGCATGAAATCAGACATTGCTGGATAAAGTTAGCTGGTCTGCCAACATCTGTGGAGAGAAACAGAGTTGAGCAGTACACTCGTTTAAATGACCCTTCACAGCAGTATAGGAGGGTAGGGTAGGAATGGACAGAATTATATAGTTGGAAAGTGGCACAGGAGGAGGGGCAGAATAGAAGACCAGGTAGAATAGAAAAGAATAGAATAGCATACCTACAATGCATAATGAGGCCATTCAGCACATCGAGCCTGCACCGATCCTCTGAAAGAGCACCCTAACCAGGCTCCTGTCCTATCCCTGAATCTCTGTAACTCAACCTAACCTGCACATCTTTGGACACTAAGGGCCAATTTAGCATGGCCAATCCACCTACAGATATGGAATCCCTACAGTGCCGATGGAGGCCATTCGGCTCATCAATTCTGCACCGATCCTCTGAAAGACCTCCCAGTCCCTACCTAGGCCCACTACCACACCCAATTCCCGTAACGCCACGTAACCTGCACACTTTTGGACACGAAGAGGCAATTTAGCCCAGCCAATCCACCAAACCTGTATATCTTTGGACTGTGGGAGGAAACCGGAGCACTTGGAGGAAAACCATGCAGACAAGGGGAGAATGTGCAAATCCCAAGGCCGAATTGAACCCGGGTCCCAGATGCTGTGAGGCAACAGTGCTAACCACTGTGCCGCCGTGCCGCATGGACAAATTTGTCAAGAACATAAGACAAAGGGGTCATTGAGGAATGAAGAGTATTACCGGTGGCAAAATGATGAGACAGTCGAATATGAAATAGAAGCAACTGAACAGCGAAGGGCAGATGGGGGAGGCTGTAAAGTGCCTAATAGGAAGATGAGGTGTTGTTCTTCCAGTTTACATTGGGCATCACTGGAGCATTGCAGCTCGCCTTGGATGGACATGTGTGTTTATTTCAGATTCCAGCAGCTGCAGTATTTTGCATTATTAGTAGTAGACATTTTTGATAGAGTGACGATATTAATTGTCACCTGTAAACCCATTATATTAAGTTGTTGACTGAACAGACTTACTTTGTGTGCCGAGTCCAACTACAAACATCTTTTGCTGTCCTGTGTGTTCTGATTTCTGGAACCACCCAAAGGGAGGTACTAGACTTGATATTGTGCAATGAGATGGGATTAATTAGTAACTTCATGGTGAAGGCAGCCCTAGGTGGCCACAATCATACATGTTTGAATTTTACATTCAGTTTGAGGGAGAGAAGAGTGCGTCCAAGGCTCGTATTATGAACTTGGGAATTTATGAACTTGAAGGACAATTATGAGGGCATGAGAGCTGAGCAAGCTGGACTGAACTGTAAGTAAAAGTACACATAAAGTACAAGTGCAGCCTATCACTGCTCAGAAATTATGTTTAAACATATTCTGACCTCGAGTCACTTCACTGAAAACCTGTTGTTCTCAGACACGCTATTCTTCATGTTATAATTGACAGATTAAGAGTAAAACAGCCTACTGTTTCACTGTAGGGAAAGGACACACCATTGTAGATGCCCCATAATGTTAGAGGTCGGCTTATTGAATCTGTTCATTCCATTCCATCTTATATTCAGCTAATGGTGGAAAAAAAACCTTAAGTTTAAGGCGTTTGGGGAGAATGGCCAGTTTGCTGCTCTGATTAGCTCAGATCTCCTTATTATAAAGTGTATTTAGAAGCACTGGAAAGGATGTAAGAAAGTTTTATTGGAGCAATTCTACACTGACAGGTTATACCCATCAAGATAGATTGAGCAGGCTAGGGATGTTTCCTTTGGAAAAGTGAATGATTGAGAAATATAAACGTAGAGAAGTATTTTACAGGGTAGACAACTGGAAGATGTTTTCACTTGTATAAGGATGAAAATAAATATAACTTAGTAATACATCTAATGAACAATTCTCTTTAACTAGACATTAAAATAGAAAATACTGGAAATACCCAGCATATCTGGCAACATCTGGGGATTGAGAAACAGTTGATCTTTCAGATCTGTGCTGATGCAGTGTAGTTCTGACAAAAGATCTTAGACATGAAATGTAAACCATGTCTCCCTCTCCGCAGACACTCCCAGATCTGCTGAGTATTTCGATTCTGTCTTGGGTCACTGTCTGTGCGGAGTCTGCACGTTCTCCCCGTGTCTGCGTAGGTTTCCTCTGAGTGCTCCGGTTTTCTCCCACATGTCCCAAAGGACGTGCTTGTTAGGTAAATTGGACATTCTAAATTCTCCCCCAGTGTTTCCAAACAGGCGCCGGAATGTGGCGACTCGGGGCTTTTCACAGTAACTTCATTGCAGTGTTAATGTAAGCCTACTTGTGACACTAATAAAGAATATTATTCGATTATTATTTTTGTTGTTAATTCAGATTTCCATCATCTGTAGCTTTTTTGTTTTTCTTTAACTGAACAGTGCTCAGAATACGGAACTCATTAGAAGAAGGATTTAAAATCACTGACTGAGCTTCAATCTCAGGTGTAAAATCCCACCACAAAATTCTTTGGATTCTGAGGTACAATGAAAAGTATTTTTCTACGAGCAGCTCAAACAGATCATTTAGTACATTAAAGAAAATAAAATAAAAAGAAAATACATAAAAGGGCAACACATGGTCCACAATGTAAATACATAGACACCAGCATCGGGTGATGTATACAGGAGTAAAGGTTAGTGATAATGTTAGTGTTCAATTAGTTTCAAAAGATTAGTACGATTATAAAAGATGTAAAAAGAGGATCTGTTTGGTAGAGCTCACAGAGAGTCGCCTCACTCCGCAGAGCGCCATCCAAGGTGAATGTGCCTCCAGGCAAATGTGGAAATGAATTCACTCGGTCATCCTATTTGCTGACATAACAGCTCAGTCACACTGGAGGAAGAATCATAGAATCTACAGTGCAGCAGGAGGCCATTGGAGTCTGCACCAGCCCTTGGAAAGAGCACCCAAGTTAATCTCACGCCTTCACCCTATCCTGATGACCCACCTAACCTGTTGGACACCAATTCATCATGGCCAATCCACCTAACCTGCACATCTTTGGACTGTGGGAGGAAACCGGAGCACCCGGAGGAAACCCACACAGACTCAGGGAGAAACTGCAATCTTCCCACAGTTATCCGAGGCCGGAATTGAACCCGGGTCTCTGGCGCTGTGAAGCAGCAGTGCTAGCCACTATGCCATCGTGCCGCCCATTTAGTATCATTCAGATACTTCACATGCACTTTGGATGCTGTATCAATTCGTTTAATAATGTGACATATTGGCATGTGGCTCCAATCGAAATCGGATCACAAATTAACAATTTTGATTGAGCAATATTGCGTCTCAATGGTTGGATATATACCCAGCATTCTCCGCGTGGAAGACTGTGTCCCATTCAGCCCGCAGGAGCTTCTTGCGCAGGCGCACCACCAAGCTGTAAGTGGGGAATGCGCAGTGCGGTCTCTGACTAGAGCATGCGCAGTGTGGTCTCTGACTGGGGCATGCGCAGTGCGGTACGTTCCTGGACTTGAGCGGCGAGCGGAAAAATGATCTGATGAACTGAGCAAGGTGTGGGGGAAGAGACAGCGAAGTGGCTGGGAGGGGGGGCTTTATAAACACAGAATGAATGCCTCAAACCCCGAATAAGAAGCTACTGATCCTGTGTTTGTTGGGCTGCTCTGTGTCACAGGCGCAGAATAACGGCAGCCATATTGCAGCAGGGCGCATGCGCAGTGCTCCCTGTCCTGTCAGCAGGAGGAGAGAATGTTGTGACTGATAGTGATGGATCCTGGAAACTCCTTTTACAGGGGGTTAGGAGGGGAGGATTTACACATAGCAAACTGAAACCAAGTCAATTTATATCTTAGACTAACAGTTGAAGGGCTTTGTAATTTTCTTTTTCAGGAAGTTAGAAGTGGAGGATTGATCGATGGGAAACTTAAATCAAGCATCACATTGTGATCTGACAGAGTCAGCGATACATCCGAACCTGAATATCAGCAGCATCTGGGTGTGCAAGGTAAAATGTTTGTCTGTTCTGTCTGTGCGAGAGGATTACAGGTCCCAGAGTGACTGGAAAAGCCCCGAGATTCACAAACCCTGGTCCGACCATACCTTGAAAGCTCAGCTCCGGGAAACAAACCTTAGGAGAATAGAATGGCCTCAGAGGGGGTGCAGAGCACAGATTTCCTTGATAAGATCATCGAATCCCTGCAGTTCAGAGGGGGGCCATTCAGCTCATCAAGTCTGCACCAACCCTTCAAATGAGCACTCTACCCATTTATGCTTCCTCCATCCCACCCCAACTTATACCCATAACCCAGAACTTAACCTGCACATCTTTGGACATTAAGGGGCAATTTAGCATAGCCAATCCACTAACCTGCACATCTTTGGACGGTGGGAGGAAACCGGAGCACCCGGAGGAAACCCACGCAGACACGGGATAATGTACAAATACCACACAGACACCGGAATTGAACCCGGGTCCCTGATGCTGTGAGACAGCAGTGCTAACCACTGTGCCACTGCTGAATCCCAAAGTTAAATTATACGGTGTGATCATAGAAAATAGCCAGAGGCCTAAGTGAGTACTACTGGGCTGCCAATGTTTCAATGGTGTGTAAGTGGATGGGAGAAGGGGAGGGAGCGGCGTGGAAGAGAATGGAGAGGGCGTCCTGCAAGGGGACTAGCCTGCAAGCAATGGTGACGGCGCCGTTGCCGTTCTCACCAAAGAAATACACCACAAGCCCGGTGGTGGTGGCTACATTGAGAATTTGGGGGCAGTGGAGACGGCATAGGGGAGGGACGGGAGCTTTGGTGCGGTCCCCGATAAGAAACAATCATAGGTTCGTTCCGGGGAGAATGGATGGGGGATTTGGAGCATGGCAAAGAGCTGGGGTAGTACAATTAAGAGATCTATTTGTAGATGGGACGTTTGCGAGTTTGGGAGCGTTGACGGAGAAATATGGGTTGCCCCAAGGGAATGCATTTCGGTATATGCAATTGAGGGCTTTTGTGAGGCAACAGGTGAGGGAATTCCCGCAGTCCCGATGAAGGAAGTGCAGGATAGAGTGATCTCAGAGACATGGGTGGGGGACGGTAAGGTAGCGGACATATACAGGGAGATGAGGGACGAGGGGGAGATCATGGTAGATGAGCTGAAAGGGAAATGGGAAGAAGAACTGGGGGAGGAGATTGAGGAGGGGCTGTGGGCGGATGCCCTACGTAGGGTAAACTCATCGTCCTCGTGTGCCAGGCTAAGCCTGATACAATTTAAGGTGCTACACAGGGCGCATATGACTGGAGCACGGCTTAGTAAATTTTTTGGGGTAGAGGATAGGTGTGCGAGATGCTCGAGAGGCCCAGCGAATCACACCCACATGTTCTGGTCATGCCCGGTACTACAGGGGTTCTGGGTGGGGGTGGCAAAGGTGCTTTCGAAGGTGGTGGGGGTCCGGGTCGAACCAAGCTGGGGGATGGCTATATTTGGGGTTGCAGAAGAGCCGGGAGTGCAGGAGGCGAGAGAGGCTGACATGTAGGCCTTTGCGTCCTTTGTAGCCCGGCGCAGAATATTGTTAATGTGGAAGGAAGCTAAGCCCCCGGGGGTGGAGACCTGGATAAACGATATGGCAGGGTTCATAAAGTTAGAACGGACTAAGTTTGTGTTAAGGGGTTCGGCTCAGGGGTTCACCAGGCGGTGGCAACCGTTCGTCGACTACCTCACAGAAAGATAGAGGGAATGGAAAAGAAGTAGATAACAGCAGCAACCCAGGGGGGAGGGGGGGGGGAGGTGGGGGGGAGGAATCGGATGGACTCTCAGGGATGTTATTGTACATGTATAGGTATTTGGTATATGTAATTGTATATTGGACTTTTGGATTGTAATTTTGGAGAGTATTTAATTTGGACAAGGCAGTGGCCATTTAGTTTTGTTTTTCTTTTGTTTTTTTAAATATATATTATTTATTTATTTGTTTAAAACTGGCCACGGCTATTTATATTGCTTTATTGTTGTGTAAAAGAAACACTACGTATTGTTATGTTTGGCCAAAAAACTCGAATAAAATATATTTTTTAAAAAAGAAAATAGCCAGAGAGTCATTGTGGCACAGCAGAGGCTATTCGGCCCAGTGAGGCTATGCGAGCTCTCTAGTGCAATCCAGTCAGTCCAATTCCCCTGTTCCATCCCTCAGTCCTCGCAGGTTTATTTCCATTAAATATTTATCCAATTTCCTTTTGAAAATATTCATCATGTCCATTTCTGCCCTCCCCTCAGCCGTAACTTTAGGGTCATTACCACTGACTGTAAAATCGGTCTGCTTCACATCTCCCATATCTTTTACCCACAACCTGGATGTGTCCCCCGAGTCCTCGTACCATCAGTGAATGGGGACAGATTTTCTTCGTCTATTTTACCTAAACCCATCAGAATTTTCTACACCTGAATCAAATCTCCCCTCAACCTACCTCCTTTGCCGGAACCATTATGCAAAATCTCTTCTGCACCTTCTCAAGAACCTTCACATTCTTCCTAAAGAGTGGTGACCAAAAATGGACGCAATACTCAAATTGTGGCTGAATCAGAGCTTTATAAAGCAGTAAAAGTTCTATTTCATGCTCATTAACACCATTTATCAGCTCAAGAGGCAATTTAATAAAAGTAAAATACTGTGGGTTCTTGAAATAGAACACAGAACAGTACAGCACAGAACAGGCCCTTCGACACTCGATGTTGTGCCGAGCTTTGTCCGAAACCAAGATCAAGCTATCCCAGCTTGATCATTATGGTGTGTTCCATGTGCCGATCCAATAACGGCTTGAAAGTTCCTAAAGTGTCCGACTCCACTATCACAGCAGGCAGTCCATTCCACACCCTAACCACTCTCTGAGTAAAGAACCTACCTCTGACATCCCTCCTATATCTCCCACCCCGAACCTTACAGTTATGCCCCCTTGTAACACCTACATCCATCTGAGGAAATAGTCTCTGAACGTCCACTCTATCTATCCCCCTCATCATCTTATAAACCTCTATTAAGTCGCCTCTCATCCTCCTCCGCTCCAAAGAGAAAAGCCCTAGCTCCCTCAACCTTTCCTCATAAGACCTACCCCCCAAACCAGGCAGCATCCTGGTAAATCTCCTTTGCACCCTTTCCAATGCTTCCACATCCTTCCTCTCGTGAGGTGACCAGAACTGCACACAATATTCCAAGTGTGGTCCCACCAGGGTCATGTACAGTTGCAGGATAACCCCACAGCTCTTAAACTCAAGCCCCCTGTTAATAAACGCTAACACACGAGAGGCCTTCTTCACAGCTCTATCCACTTGTGTGGCAACCTTCAGAGGTCTCTCTGTTCCTCCTGCCGTTGACCCGGTAATCCGCATTCAAATTTTTCCTACCAAAATGAATCACCTCGCACTTATTAGGGTTAAACTCCTATCTGCCATTTTTCGGCCCAGCTCTGCATCCGATCAATGTCTCTTTGCAGCCTACAACAGCCCTCCACCTCATCTACTACTCCACCAATCTTGGTGTCAGCAGAAAATTTACTGACCCACCCTTCAGCCCCCTCCTCCAAGTCATTGATAAAAATCACAAATAGCAGAGGACCCAGCACTGATCCCTGTGGTGCACCGCTGGTAACTGGTCTCCTGTCTGAAAATTTTCCATCCACCACCACCCTCTGTCTTCTATGTGATAACCAGTTACTTATCCAATTGGCCAAATTTCCCTCTATCCCACACCTCCTTACTTTCTTCATGAGCCGACCATGGGGAACCTTATCAAACGCCTTACTAAAATCCATGTATACGACATCAACTGCTCTACCTTCATCTACACACTTAGTTACCTCCTCAAAGAATTCAATCAAATTTGTGAGGCAAGACTTACCCTTAACAAATCTGTGTTGACTATCCCGGATTAAGCTGCATCTTTCCAAATGGTCATAAATCCTATCCTTCAGAACTTTTTCCATTAACTTACCGACCACCGAAGTAAGACTAACTGGCCTATAATTACCAGGGACATTCCTATACCCTTTCTTGAACAGAGGAACAACATTCGCCACTCTTCAGTCCTCTGGCACTATCCCCGTGGACAGTGAGGACCCAAAGATCAAAGCCAAAGGCTCTGCAATCTCATCCCTTGCCTCCCAAAGAATCCTAGGATATATCCCATCTGGCCCAGGGGACTTGTCGACACTAAGGTTTTTCAAAATTGCTAATACATCCTCCCTCAGAACATCTACCTCCTCCAGCCTAGCCGCCTGTATCACACTCTCATCCTCAAAAACATGGCCCCTCTCCTTGGTGAACACTGAAGAAAAGTATCCATTCAACGCCTCTCCTATCTCTTCCGACTCCATGCACAAGTTCCCACTACTGTCCTTGACCGGCCCTAACCTCACTCTGGTCATTCTTTTATTTCTGATATAAAAAGCCTTGGGAGTTTCCTTGATCCGACCCGCCAAGGACTTCTCATGCACCCCCTCCTAAGCCCTTTTGTTTTTAGCTCATTCCTTGCTACCTTGTAACCCTCAAGCGACCCAACTGAACCTTGTTTTCTCATCCTTACATAAGCTTCCTTTTTCCTCTTGACAAGACATTCAACCTCTTTTGTGAACCATGGTTCCCTCACACGCCATTTCCTCCCTGCGTGATAGGGACCTACCTATCAAGGACACGCAGTATTTGTTCCTTGAACAAGCTCCACTTTTCAAATCTGAGATAAAAACAGAAAATTCTGGATAAACTCAGCAGATCTGGCAGCATCTGTGAAGAGAGAATCAGTTAATTTTCAGATCTAAATGATCCTTCGACAGAACTGCTTTGCTAACTACTCTCTGAATATATACTGTCACTTCAGAGATAAAAGCAGAGATAAAAGTCCCCTGTGTCCCTGCACAATCTTTAGCACTATTCCATTAATTATATCTACCCTCTCCCTGTCCTGGGCAGCACGTTAGCACAAGTATCTAGCACTGTGTCTTCACAGCGCCAGCGTCCCAAGTTCGATTCCCCGCTGGGTCACTGTCTGTGCAGTCTGCACGTTCTCCACATGTCTGCGTGGGTTTCCTCCGGGTGTTCCGGTTTCCTCCCACAGTCCAAAGATGTGCAGGTTAGGTGGATTGGCCATGCTAAATTGCCCTTAGTGTCCAAAAAGGTTAGGAGGGGTTATTGGGTTCCGGGGTTCCGGCACCTTTTCAGGGAGAGTTACAGATGCTGAAACCTCTGTTGCTGCAGAAACTGCTGAACTCACTGCAGAGTTCTGATGGTTGTAAAGTGTCAAAGGGAAAGATGAGTTGCTGTTCCCTGAGCTCCCTTTGAGTTTCATTGGAACAGTTCAGGAGGCCAAGGGCAGAGAGGTCAGAGTGGGAGGGGGGCAGACAATTAAAATATGATGCAATCGGGTCAGCACGGTGGCGCAGTGGATAGCATTGCTGCCTCACGGCGCTGAGGTCCCAGGTTCGATTCCGGCTCTGGGTCACTGTCCGTGCGGAGTTTGCACATTCTCCCCGTGTCTGCGTGGGTTTCACCCCCACAACCCAAAGATGTACCGGCTAGGTGGATTGGACACACTAAATTGCCCCTTAATTGGAAAAAATATTGGGTACTCTAAATCTAAAAAAAACAAATATATGACGCAATCGTCCAGCGTGCAATTAATGCAGCCAGATCCTTGATAAAAGTCGCACAGTATATCATCCTTCTTCTTGTGAAGTGATGAATCATTTCCACTTCCACCACCCTCCAGGGCTGTGAGATCCAGGTTATCACTCTGTGTAAAAAAAGGTCTTCTTCACATTTCCCGCTGCATCTCAGGCACCATCAGCTAATGTGAATAGCTTTTCTTTATCGACCTGATCTATGCCTGTATTAATTTTGTACACCTCCATCAATCTCCCCTCAATCTCATTTGCTCTGTGCAGAACCAGCCCAGTTTCTCCAACCTAACCTTGCCGCTAACGTCCCTCCTGGAACCATCCTGAATCTCCTCAGCACTCTGTAAGGATCCTCATATCCTTCATAAGGACTGGTGACCAGAGCTGGATGTAATCTTGTGATCTAACCAGGACTTTATAATTTCTTGTTTTTGTGCTCAACACCTCTATTTATGCAGCTCAGACCCCTGATGTATTAACTAACTCATGTTATAAGAAATAGGTCCCAATGAATGCTTTAGTCATGACCCGTAATTATAAAGTGCAAATGACGACATAAGTTTTAAAATAGTTCCTGTAATATTTGTCCTGAATACCAGACACCTTCCCCCAAGTTCTGGAAAGGGAGGGTTAATAAAGCCAGGTACTCACAGTCTGCACAAACTTCGAATGTGACTCCAGACCCATTTGTAAAACTGAACAAATAAATCCCTGAATTTATTCCAACTCTTTTCTGTATTCCAGCTCCAGTAATCACTGGCTGGGAAGGGACCAGAATCTCAGGAGGCTTCACACTGCTGTCTTCTCGTGTGGAACTGATCTCCTATCAGATTAATGTGCTAATGCTGTGAGTATTCAGTACAATGTATGAACCTCAGATACTGCTTCCTGTCCACTATCCCCCTCATCCATGGATCTTCCCTTTTACCAACTGGGGAAAAGGTTTGCCTGTTCACTGTTTGATCTCGATGGCAGTGGGATTACACAGAATTCCCAATAGGTCAGAAAGTCCCCTGTCAGTGACTGAAGGAACCCAGGGTGAGGACGCAGGGCTGTACTGTGTTCTGCGCATGCTCAGTGTGGCTGGTGGAGACGGACTGAAGGGGACCAGGCAGATCAGGGAGGAGATTGTGAGCACAGGGGAGGAACTGGAGCCGGAGGAGGGTCAGAATTCGATGAACCCAGAGGATTGTAGGACTGGCGATTACCACATTGTAGGTGAGGGAGCACAGGGGTGATGTTGAACAAGACCTGGTGAGAGTGAGGGCAGGAGCAGCTGAACTTTGGATGATCTCCAGTTCCTGTGAAGTTGAATCTGGGAGATCGACAAGACCCACATTAGAATAGTCCAGTTTAGAGGAAACAAAGGAATGGATGAGTTTCAGCAGCACATGAACTAAGACAGGGACACAACTGGACAAAGTTACTGAGTGGCAATAGGCGGTGACAGTGATATGTGGACAGAAACACAGCTTGGGGTGAAATATGCTGGAGATTGTGAAGAGTCTGATTCAGTGTCAGACAGTTCCCAGGGAGAGAGATAGAGTTGGAGGTGAGGGATTGGAGTTTGTAACCAGGAATGAAGACAATGGCTTTGTTCATCTAGTAGTGTGTGTCTGATAAGTCAGGATGGTGTGCGAGATGGAGAGGAACTTGGAAATGATGGTGTTCACATATTCCTGCTACCCTGCTCCTTCCAGGTGGTGGAGGTCGATCGTTTGGGGGATTCTGTCAAAGTTCTGCTTGTTCTGAAGATATATTAAATACTTGCTTCTATCATTCAGCCTCTACTACTCCCTTTCTCTCTCCATCTTGCAGAGTGTCAGAGTCCTGTGTAGGTCCAGACCAGTTGGCAGCTTCCCTTCCCTGAAGGACATTAGTGAACCAGTTGGGTTTTTACAACAATCCAGCAGTTTTCATGGTCACTTTTTCCCAGTGCCGGCCCCACAAATGACCAGATTCATTCAGCTCAATTTCACAACCTGCCTTTGTGTTTTTTGGGTTCTCCCTCACTCCCTGTTTTCTGTTTTAAATCAGTTTCACAGGGTGTTCGAAGGGGAGGATTTGCAGTCGGGAAACTTCATCACATCAGGATCAGCTCCAGTTGCTCCATTTACCGTAACCTGAATATCAGCGGATTTTGAACATGGAAGGAAACAGCACCATTCACAGTGGGGAGAAACCGTACACGTGTTGTGTGTGTGGACGAGGCTTCAGCCAAACATCAGGTCTGTCGAGACACAAGCTGGGGAGAAGCCGTGGAAATGTGGGGACTGTGGGAGGGGATTCATTTCCCCACCAGAGCTGGTAACACATCAACGCAGTTACACTGGAGAGAAACCGTTCTCCTGCTCCAAGTGTGGGAAGAGTTTTACTATTTCAGCCAACCTATTGAGACACCAGCGAGTTCACACAGATGACAGACTATTTCAATGCTCAGACTGCGGGAAGTGCTATAAAAGTTCCCAGGAACTGCTGCTCCATCAATGTGTTCACACTGACGAGAGACCGTTCAGGTGCACTCACTGCGGGACTGGGTTCTGGCGATTGTCCCAACTCATTGTGCACCAGAGGATTCACACCGGGGAGAGGCCGTTTATCTGCTCCAAGTGTGGAAGGGGATTCACTCAGTCATCTGACCTGCTGACGCTCAAGAGAATTCACACTGGGGAGAAGCCTTTCACCTGCTCCGAGTGTGGGAAGGGATTCTCTACCTCATTCACCCTGCTGAGACACCACCGAGTTCACACAGACAAGAGACCGTTTAAATGTTCAGACTGTGGGAAGGGCTTTAAATGTTCCTGGGAACTGATGTACCATCAACGTGTTCACACTGACGAGAAGCCATTCAGATGCTCTCGCTGTGGGACTGGGTTCAGACGATCATCACAACTCACTGACCACCGCCGAATTCACACTGGCACAAGACCTTTCACCTGCTCCGAGTGTGGGAAGGGATTCACTCAGTCATCCAACCTGCTGACCCACCAGGGAATTCACACTGGGGAGAGGCCGTTCACCTGCTCCCAGTGTGGGAACGCTTTCACAACCTCATCCAGCCTGCTGAGACATCAGCGAGTTCATAAATAACTACAGTGATTGGAATTTTCTGTTAATCACACCCAGGACTGAACCGTGTTCATTGGGGTCTGGTTCTGCTGATGGTAATGAACTGCAGCCCAGTTACAGGGACTCATATTCACGCTAAAAGTCAAATAAATTAGATTTGTGCAAAATACGCAGTGTGTTGAAACTTTTTTTTTTTAATAAATATTTTATTGAAAATTTTTGGTCAACCAACACAGTACATTGTGCATCCTTTACACAATATTATAACAGCACAAATAACAATGACCTATTTTATATAAACAAAAAACAAAAAATGAATAAATATTAAATAACAGAAATGAAAACTAGCCCTAATTGGCAACTGCCTTGTCACAAGTTACACCCCCCCCGCCCCCCCCCCCCCCCCCCCAAATCCTGGGCCGCTGCTGCTGCCTTCTTTTTCCCCTTCCATCTATCTATCCGCAAGGTATTCGACGAACGGTTGCCACCGCCTGGTGAACCCTTGAGCCGACCCCCTTAGGACGAACTTAATCCGCTCTAGCTTTATAAACCCCGCCATGTCATTTATCCAGGTCTCCACCCCCGGGGGCTTGGCTTCTTTCCACATTAGCAATATCCTGCGCCGGGCTACTAGGGACGCAAAGGCCAAAACATCGGCCTCTCTCGCCTCCTGCACTCCCGGCTCTTGTGCAACCCCAAATATAGCCAACCCCCAGCCTGGTTCGACCCGGACCCCGACTACTTTTGAAAGCACCTTTGTCACCCCCATCCAAAACCCCCGTAGTGCCGGGCATGACCAAAACATATGGGTATGATTCGCTGGGCTTCTCGAGCACCTCGCACACCTATCCTCCACCCCAAAAAATTTACTGAGCCGCGCTCCAGTCATATGCGCCCTGTGTAATACCTTAAACTGAATCAGGCTTAGCCTGGCACACGAGGACGACGAGTTTACCCTACTTAGGGCATCCGCCCACAGCCCCTCCTCGATCTCCTCCCCCAGCTCTTCTTCCCATTTCCCTTTTAGTTCATCTACCATAGTCTCCCCTTCGTCCCTCATTTCCCTATATATATCTGACACCTTACCATCCCCCACCCATGTCTTTGAGATCACTCTGTCCTGCACCTCTTGTGTCGGGAGCTGCGGAAATTCCCTCACCTGTTGCCTCGCAAAAGCCCTCAGTTGCATATACCTGAATGCATTCCCTTGGGGCAACCCATATTTCTCGGTCAGCGCTCCCAGACTCGCGAACTTCCCATCCACAAATAGATCTTTCAGTTGCGTTATTCCTGCTCTTTGCCACATTCCATATCCCCCATCCATTCCCCCCGGGGCAAACCTATGGTTGTTTCTTATCGGGGACCCCCCCAAAGCTCCAGTCTTTCCCCTATGCCGTCTCCACTGTCCCCAAATCTTCAGTGTAGCTACCACCACCGGGCTTGTGGTGTAGTTCCTCGGTGAGAACGGCAATGGGGCTGTCACCATAGCCTGCAGGCTAGTCCCCCTACAGGACGCCCTCTCTAATCTCTTCCACGCCGCTCCCTCCTCCTCTCCCATCCACTTACTCACCATTGAAATATTAGCGGCCCAATAGTACTCACTTAGGCTCGGTAGTGCCAGCCCCCCCCCTATCCCTGCTACGCTGTAAGAATCCCTTCCTCACTCTCGGGGTCTTCCCGGCCCAAACAAAACCCATGATGCTCTTTTCAATCCTTTTAAAAAAAGCCTTCGTGATCACCACCGGGAGGCACTGAAACACAAAGAGGAATCTCGGGAGGACCACCATCTTAACCGCCTGCACCCTCCCTGCCATTGACAGGGCTACCATATCCCATCTCTTGAAATCTTCCTCCATCTGTTCCACGAACCACGTTAAATTTAACCTGTGCAATGTGCCCCAGTTCTTAGCTATCTGGATCCCCAGGTAACGAAAGTCTCTTGTTACCTTCCTCAACGGTAGGTCCTATATTTCTCTACTCTGCTCCCCTGGATGCACCACAAACAGCTCACTCTTCCCCATGTTCAATTTATACCCTGAAAAATCCCCAAACTCCCCAAGTATCCGCATTATTTCTGGCATCCCCTCCGCCGGATCCGCCACATATAGTAGCAAATCGTCCGCATACAAAGGTACCCGGTGTTCTTCTCCTCCCCTAAGTACTCCCCTCCACTTCTTGGAACCCCTCAGCGCTATCGCCAGGGGCTCAATCGCCAGTGCAAACAGTAATGGGGACAGAGGGCATCCCTGCCTTGTCCCTCTATGGAGCCGAAAATATGCCGATCCCCGTCCATTCGTGACCACACTCGCCACTGGGGCCCTATACAATAGCTGCACCCATCTAACATACCCCTCTCCAAAACCAAATCTCCTCAACACCTCCCACAAATAATCCCATTCCACTCTATCAAATGCTTTCTCGGCATCCATCGCCACTACTATCTCTGTTTCACCCTCTGGTGGGGCCATCATCATTACCCCTAACAGCCTCCGTATATTCGTGCTCAGCTGTCTCCCCTTCACAAACCCAGTTTGGTCCTCGTGAACCACCCCCGGGACACATTCCTCTATTCTCATTGCCATTACCTTGGCCAGGACCTTGGCATCCACATTTGAGAGGGAAATTGGTCTGTAGGACCCGCATTGTAGCGGGTCCTTTTCCTTCTTTAAGAGAAGCGATATTGTTGCTTCAGACAAAGTCGGGGGCAGTTGTCCCCTTTCCTTTGCCTCATTAAAGGTCCTCGTCAGTACCGGGGCGAGCAAGTCCAGATATTTTCTATAGAATTCGACTGGGAATCCGTCCGGTCCCGGGGCCTTTCCCGTCTGCATGCTCCTAATTCCTTTCACCACTTCTTCTACCTCGATCTGTGCTCCCAGTCCCACCCTTTCCTGCTCTTTCACCTTGGGAATTTCCAGCCGATCCAAAAAGTCCATCATTCTCTCCCTCCCATCCGGGGGTTGAGCTTCATATAATTTTTTATAAAATGTCTTAAACACTTCATTCACTCTCTCCGCTCCCCGCTCCATCGCTCCTTCCTCGTCCCTCACTCCCCCTATTTCCCTCGCTGCTCCCCTTTTCCTCAATTGGTGTGCCAGCAACCTGCTCGCCTTCTCCCCATATTAATACTGTACACCCTGTGCCTTCCTCCATTGTGACTCTGCAGTGCCTGTAGTCAGCAAGTCAAATTCCACATGCAGCCTTTGCCTTTCCCTGTACAATCCCTCCTCCGGTGCTTCCGCATATTGTCTGTCCACCCTCAAAAGTTCTTGCAGCAACCGCTCCCGTTCCTTACTCTCCTGCTTCCCTTTATGTGCCCTTATTGATATCAGCTCCCCCCTAACCACCGCCTTCAACGCCTCCCAGACCACTCCCACCTGGACCTCCCCATTGTCATTGAGTTCCAAGTACTTTTCAATACATCCCCTCACCCTTAGACACCCCCCTCATCCGCCATTAGTCCCATGTCCATTCTCCAGGGTGGGCGCCCTCCTGTTTCCTCCCCTATCTCCAAGTCCACCCAGTGTGGGGCGTGATCCGAAATGGCTATAGCCGTATACTCCGTTCCCCTCACCTTCGGGATCAATGCCCTACCCAGCACAAAAAAGTCTATGCGCGAATAGACTTTATGGACATAGGAGAAAAACGAGAACTCCTTACTCCTAGGTCTACTGAATCTCCAAGGGTCCACACCTCCCATCTGCTCCATAAAATCTTTAAGCACCTTGGCTGCTGCCGGCCTCCTTCCAGTCCTGGACTTCGACCTATCCAGCCCTGGTTCCAACACCGTGTTAAAGTCTCCCCCCATTATCAGCTTTCCCGTCTCTCGGTCCGGAATGCGTCCTAGCATCCGCCTCATAAAATTGGCATCATCCCAGTTCGGGGCACACACGTTTACCAAAACCACCGTCTCTCCCTGTAGTTTGCCACTCACCATCACGTATCTGCCCCCGTTATCCGCCACTATAGTCTTTGCCTCGAACATTACCCGCTTCCCCACTAATATAGCCACCCCCCTGTTTTTCGCATCTAGCCCCGAATGGAACACCTGCCCCACCCATCCTTTGCGCAGCCTAACCTGGTCTATCAGTTTCAGGTGCGTTTCCTGTAACATAACCACATCTGCTTTAAGTTTCTTAAGGTGTGCGAGTACCCGTGCCCTCTTTATTGGCCCGTTGAGCCCTCTCACGTTCCACGTGATCAGCCGAGTTGGGGGGCTTCCCACCCCCCCCCCCTTGCCGATTAGCCATCATCTTTTACCAGCTTCTCACCCAGTTCCCACGCAGCTGTATCTCCCCCAGGCAGTGCCCCCCCGCCCATCCTCTCCCGTACCCGCTCCCCCCTTTCCCCAGCAGCAGCAACCCAGTAATTCCCCCCTCCCACCCCCCCCCCCCCCCCGCTAGCGTAATTACTCCCCCCATGTTGCTCCCAGAAGTCAGCAAACTCTGGCTGACCTCGGCTTCCCCCCGTGACCACGGCTCGCACCGTGCGACGCCCCCTCCTTCCTGCTTCTCTATTCCCGCCATAATTATCATAGCGCGGGAGCCAAGCCCGCGCTTCTCCCTTGGCCCCGCCCCCCATGGCCAACGCCCCATCTCCTCTCCCTCCCCACCTCCCCCATCACCCCCTGTGGGAGAGAGAAAAGTTACCACACCGCAGGATTAGAACATAAAACCCCTCTTCGCCCCCCACATTCGCCCCACCACTTTGTCCAAACGTTCTTTTTAATAATCCACTCATTCCAGTTTTTCTTCTACAATAAAAGTCCACGCTTCATCCGCCGTCTCAAAGTAGTGGTGCCTCCCTTGATATGTGACCCACAGTCTTGCCGGTTGCAGCATTCCAAATTTTATCTTCCTTTTATGAAGCACCGCCTTGGCCCGATTAAAGCTCGCCCTCCTTCTCGCCACCTCCGCACTCCAGTCTTGATAAACGCGGATCACCGCGTTCTCCCATTTACTGCTCCGAGTTTTCTTCGCCCATCTAAGGACCATTTCTCTATCCTTAAAACGGAGGAATCTCACCACTATGGCTCTGGGAGTTTCTCCTGCTCTCGGTCCTCGCGCCATAACTCGGTATGCTCCCTCCACCTCCAACGGACCCGCCGGGGCCTCCGCTCCCATTAACGAGTGCAGCACCGTGCTCACATATGCCCCGACGTCCGCACCCTCCACCCCTTCAGGAAGACCAAGAATCCTCAGGTTGTTCCTCCTTGCGTTGTTTTCCAGTGCCTCCAACCTCTCCACACATCGTTTCTGATGAGCCTCCTGTATCTCCGTCTTCACCACCAGGCCCTGTATATCGTCCTCATTCTCGGCTGCCTTCGCCTTCACGACCCGAAGCTCCCGCTCCTGGGTCTTTTGTTCCTCCTTTAGCCCTTCGATCGCCTGTAGTATCGGGGCCAACAGCTCTTTCTTCATTTCCTTTTTTATCTCTTCCACGCAGCATTTCAAGAACTCTTGTTGTTCAGGGCCCCATGTGAAACTTCCACCTTCCGACGCCATCTTGGTTTTTGCTTGCCTTCCTTGCCGCTGTTCCAAAGGATCCGCTGCAATCCGGCCACTTTCCTCTCCTTTTTCCATCCGTGTCCAGGGGGAATTCCCTTCTGGTTTTTAGCCGTTAAAATTGCCGTTGGGGCTCCTATCAAGAGCCCAAAAGTCCGTTCCACCGGGGGCTGCCGAAACGTGCGACTCAGCTGGTCATCGCCGCACCCGGAAGTCGTGTTGAAACTTTTTAATATCTCTGACACAAGTTAGTTCCGTTTGAAGTACTCTCGCTCTCCCCCGTCTCTTCCATCCTCACCTCCAACAAGAAGTGTGAGGAGCTTGTGGAGCTTCTTTGTGACTGAGATTGAGTAAATCCGATCAGCTGCCTCTGCTGCTTCCCTCCCTTCTACGAGCCCACCGGACCAAACTGTCTCTAAATTTCATCCTTTCCCGAGCCCTGAACCCACATCTTTCTCCCCCATCTCCCCTCATGCCCTCTAAGAGCTCATCTTGTCCATGAGACCCAGCTCCTGCTCCATCGACCCTATTCCCACAAAACTGATCACCCAACCTCCCCATGTTCACTGACTTTGTTGAATCTTTTCTCTATCAGGTACTGTCCCTCCCCTTCTGCTGTCATTCTACCCTTGTCAAAAAGCAAGCCTTTTACTCCACCATCCTTACAAATTACTGCCCCATCTCCAGCACCCCTCACCTCTCCCAAATCCCTGTCCATTTTTCCCAGAATGCCATGTTTGAATCCCTCCAATCAGGTTTCTGCTCTGTCACCGTGCTGAATCATCTCTTATCAAAGTTACAAATGACATCCTCTGTGACTGTGACAAAGATAAACCTCCCCTCTGTCCTCAGCCTGTCTGCAGCCTTTGACAAGGTCGACCACACCATTCTGCTCCGTCACCTCTCCACTGTCACCCAGCTGGGTGGGGCTGCTCTCCCCTGGTTCCATTCTTCTCCATTAGCGTCAGAGAATCACTTGTAATGTCTTCCTTTCCCACTCGCACAGTTACCTCTGGTGTTACCAAAGGACCCAGTCTTGTCTCCTCTTCTTTCTCGTCCACATGCTCCCACAATAACACCATCTGGACACAGTGTCAGTTGTCACATTTGCACTGACAGCTCTACATAACCACCATCTCTCTCCCCGTCTCCATTTCTGTTAAATTCTCAGCCTGTTTGTCTGATATCCAGTGGTGGATGTGCAGACATTTCCTCCAATTAAATATTGGGAAAACCAAAGTCATTGTTTTCATTCCCGAGCTACCAGCTCCATTCCTCTCCCTGGTAACGTCTGACACTAAACCAGAATTGCTGCACGTCTGATGACATGTTTGAATCCGAGATGCACTGCTGGACCTTGTGTCAGTGTGTCCCAGACTTTCTCAGTCAAAATTATTGTTTAAAACTTTCCTCACAGAGAGATCAATCATTCTCCTTTCATGATCAGATACATGAAATAAATCATTCTGAAAGATCTTGTCAAGATTATTACTTTGAATTTTCTGTCTGCAAATCCTCTCCCTCTAACTCCCAGTAAAAGGAGTTTACAGAGGTTTTCCGTGTAAATGCAGGATAGAAATTCAGAACAGACCATTCTAGTTTCTATGGTGCATTCTCTCAAATATATGAATCTCAGTCCCACACACCCCACTCTCTTTCTGCTCATTGTCCCAGATTCAGTCTCCAGTCTCCTCTTGATTCTTTTCTCCTCTCCAGATTCTCTCTCCCCCTGTCCTTAAACTGATGACTCAGACTGTGACTCAATCCCACTCCTTCATTCTCATTCTACCAAATATCCCAGCTCACAACAACAAATCATCTTTAACAACTTTATTAGTAATTTCTAACATTGGGAAAGAATCACCTTTTCCCAATTGTGGAGAACAGAAATCCAGCGGGCAGCTCAGAACTTCCTCCTCCCGGGACTGTTTTAACAAGCTGCATGTATCTGAGTTACATTTTTACAGACTCACTCAGTAAGTGATACGATCTCACTGAACTATGACACAAGCTGCATGTATCTGAGTTACATTTAGACAGACCCACTCACTCACTCAGTAAGTGATCAGATCTCACTGAACTATGACACAAGCTGTGTGTATCTGAGTTACATTTATACAGACTCACTCACTCAGTAAGTGATCAGATCTCACTGAGCTACAACAGCTCTATTTATAATGAGTTTTTAACATAATGAAATGTATCAAGCAGTTTCACAAGATCATGAGGACACATTGGGGTCGATGACCAAAGTCTTGGTCAAAGAGTTTGGTTATGAGGAGAGTTTTAAAGGTGGAAAATGAAGTGGGGAGGTTTCGGGATGAAATTCCAGAGATTAGTGTCCAGGCAGCTAATAGCCCTCAATTGGGATGTGATTAAAATCAGGGATGAAGGACATCCGGGAATGGCGCTCCATGTACGTGGGCCCCAGGCTCAAGGCCCAAATCTGAACTTTGGGACTGATTTTCACCATCCCTCGTCTCAGAGAAAATCAATTCTCCGATAAACATCTTATAAGATCTTGATTTATTTCTAACATAAAAAGTTTGGACCAGTTGAGTCCTCCTGTGCACTCGATGGGGATTGACTTTAACAGATTTAAAATCCTCTGGATCTCAGCGTTACAACCAGAATATGTTTCAGTCGAGATTCAAATATATAAATATTGAAAAACTGAACAGAAATGGGGAAAGACAGCAGCTCGTTCATCTCAAAGTGAGAAATGAATGGTCTCTGTTTCAGGTGGGACTCCTTCAGAATGAACACTTCCCACCAGCAGCACCAACCCCCCTCCCCCCCCCCCTGTTCACTGAACATTCCTTCACCCACTCATCCTCCCATTGCACATCCACCCATGGCCCCCAGCCTGGATTCACATTCAGCATGAACTCAGTGAAAGGCTGAGCTGGCCCCGGGATGTAAGAACGGACAAGAGATGGAGGTGGTTCCAGTCAATACAGTTTGCGCATCATTGTTGAATAAAGAAACTTCATATCTTGTCAAACCCCCATTTCAGACACTTGGTGAATTACAATTTGGAGCCCAGACCCTTCCTGTTGCTTCGACTTGGTGCATCCTGTGTGGTTTCAGCAGAGGTAGGGACAGGCTGGTCACATCCCTGCTCTCACTGCCCAGAGGCTTGTGGTCTCCACCCTCTAGGTTTCAGAGCCCCCGAGGGTCCTGGGACAGACTGACCCATCTGTACCTGTGCCGGGCAGATTCAGCTGGAGACGGGGCGGCGTGTTGGGTACTGCCTGTGGGTTTGGGGACAATGGGTCTAAGGTGGGAGCTCTTTGAGTGAAGTTCCCAGTTCCATGTCTCCTTCCTCCACCACCCCTCTCCTGGACCAGCGTCACATCATTCCTCCCACTCTGCTGCTGACCAGCTTGGTGGAGATCAGTGACGTGTTGATGGTATCTGTCATCCTGTTCAAGGCAGCAGACATCACCTGCACAGCCGTCGTCATGACCTGTCTCCTTACCTTTTCCACCCAGCTTCTGACCCTCTGTGAAGGGTCTCCGACATTTTAACCTGTTGATGGGTAAATGCCAGTTGTTGTTGTCGCTGCCTCACATTGGAAAACTCAGGAATGTCACAAAAACACTCGGAAACTTCAGACCGAAGATTCTCAGCTGGAAACTTCACCTTCAGTCAGAAACAGATCACAGCTTTACACTAATCTCTGATTGGACAGCACATTTTGTAAAAAAATTCACCATCTATTGTTCATAACTGTCAGAAATTCATTGAATGTGAATAGAATGAGCTCTCTCTGGCTCTCAGTAACAATGTTTCCACAGCAGCTTGCTGGGTGACACACACAGCACAGGCCTGTTCTCTCTGTCACAAACCCTGAAACCAGATTTCTAAACTGGAGAAGGTTGGATCTGACGACCCAAATATAAACCAACTGTCTGAGTAAAGGTTAAAAAGGTTCGACAGGAAAAGCACTTTGGACAGGAAAGATTTTCAAAGTGATCGGTGCTGGATTCAGACTAACACCAAACACTCTGACTGGATCCAGAGGAAGGAGAACACAAGAGACTCCAGCCCCGGAGATCAGCTTCATCTGTCCGAGTGTCTGATCCGGGATCAGTAAACCATTCCGAGGAGACTGTCATCTCCAGCCCCGGAGATCAGCTCCATCTGTCCGAGTGTCTGATCCGGGATCAGTAAACCATTCCGAGGAGACTGTCACCTCCAGCCCCGGAGATCAGCTCCATCTGTCCCAGTGTCTGATCCGGGATCGGTAAACAATTCCGAGGAGACTGTCACCTCCAGCCCCGGAGATCAGCTCCATCTGTCCGAGTGTCTGATCCGGGATCAGTAAACCATTCCGAGGAGACTGTCACCTCCAGACCCGGAGATCAGCTCCATCTGTCCGAGTGTCTGATCCGGGATCAGTAAACCATTCCGAGGAGACTGTCACCTCCAGCCCCGGAGATCAACTCCATCTGTCCGAGTGTCTGATCCGGGATCAGTAAACCATTCCGAGGAGACTGTCACCTCCAGCCCCGGAGATCAACTCCATCTGTCCGAGTGTCTGATCCGGGATCAGTAAACTATTCCAAGGACACCGACACCGCCAGCCCCGGAGATCAGCAGCCCCCTGCTCCGGGATCAGTAAACCATTCCGAGGAGAATGTCACCTCCAGCCTCGGAGATCAGCATCTCCCTGATCCAGGACCAGTAAACCATTCTCACATGTTGTGGGTCACATCTATTTTCTGCCGATTTAGCTGATGTACCAAATCTAAACTGTTGTTTTTTCATAAACTGCTTTAAAATCACCAATGATATCGACCCCCTTTTTGGATAAACTCTGATTCCTGGACTAAAGTATTAGTTTCCAGCATTCATCATTAATCTTGTTGAGTCTAAACACAGTTGTAAAGGAGCCTTATGTCTGTATCTACGAGGTCTGAACCATGGAAGAGAGCGACTGAGGCACATTTCTTACACACCACAGGATTAACCCACACATTCAGTCCTGGATGTGATTGACAGCAGCAAAACAGCTGAATCCAATCCCTGCAGACACTCATGAAGTCGCTGGTGTTTCAGCATAAGTTGTCAGTCAGTGAATCCAATCCCTCACTCGGGGCAGGTGAACAATCTCTCTCCAGTGTGAATTTGCTGGTGTATCATTAGACTACTGTTGCTTCGAAAGCTCTGCTCACAGGCAAAACATCGAAGAGGTTTTTTATCAGAGTGAATATGTTGGTGTTTCAGCAGGTTGTGTGACTGAGTGAATCGCTTCCCACACACCGAGCAGGTAAAGGGTCTCTCCCAAGTATGAATTCGCTGATACATCACTCGACCATTGCTGCTTCTAAAGCTCTGCTCACAGGCAAAACATTTAAAAGGTTTAATATCAGAGTGTATTTGTTGGTGTTTCAAGAGGTGGTATGACTGAATGAACTCCTTCCCACACACAGAGCAGGTGAATGGCCTCTCCCGAGTGGGAATTCTCTGATGGACAGTAAGTTCAGATGATCGCCTGAAGCCAGTCCCGCAGTGAGAGCAACTGAATGGTCTCTCGTCAGTGTGAACACGTTGATGACAGGTCACTTCCCCGGAAGTTGTAAAGCACTTCCCACAGTCTGGACATTTAAAAGGTCTTTCATCAGTGTGATCTCGCTGGTGTTTCTGCAGGTTTGATGTAGCAGTGAATCCCTTTCCACACAATGAGCAGGTGAATGGCTTCTCCTCACTGTGAATGTGTTGGTGTCTCAACAGATACTTTTTGCTTTTAAATTTCTTCTCACAGTCAGAACATTTGAAAGGTGTCTGATCAGTGTGAACATACTGGTGTGTCAGCAGGCTGGGTGACTGAGTGAATCCCTTCCCACAGGTGGAGCAGGTGAACGGCCTCTCCCCAGTGTGACTGCGTCGGTGCATTTCCAGTTCAGAAGGGTAACTGAATCCCTTCCAACAGTCCCCACATTTCCACAGTTTCTCCATGGTGCCAGTGTCCTTGTGTCTCTCCAGGTTGAATGACAAGTTAAACTATCGTCCACATGCAGAACACATGGACGGTTTCTCCCCACTGTGAATGGTGTGATGGTTTTTCTGTCTGTGTAACTGGTTAAATCACTTTCGACAGTCAGTTCACTGGAATACTCACTGTGTATGTGTGTCTCAGTGCTTTTCCAATCACACTTATGTTTAAAATCTTTTCCCACAAACTGAACAAACATTACTCCTTCCACATTCAAAGACCAATGATATTCAGGTTCTAAAGAATTGAGAGGTTATGTCAGATCTTGATGTTTGGTTTGAGTATTCTGTCAGTCAATCTTCTGCTTCTAATATCCCGGCCCTGGGTAACTGTTCATGTGGAGTTTGCACATTCTCCTCATGTCTGCATGGGTTTCACCTCCACAAACCAAAGATGTGCTGGTTAGGTGGATTGGCCACGCACAATTGCCCCTTAATTGGAAAAAAGAAAAATAATTAGCTGCTCAAAATTTTTATAGTGGGCAGCACAGTAGCACAAGTGGATAGCACTGTGGATTCACAGCACCAGTGTCCCAGGTTCGATTCCCCGCTGGGTCACTGTCTGTGCGGAGTCTGCATGTTCTCCCCGTGTCTGCGTGGGTTTCCTCCGGGTGCTCCGGTTTCCTCCCACAGTCCAAAGACGTGCAGGTTAGGTGGATTGGCCATGATAAATTGCCCTCAGTGACCAAAAAGGTTAGGAAGGATTATTGGGTTAGGGTGGAAATGAGGCCTTAAGTGGGTCGGTGCAGACTCGATGGGCCGAATGGCCTCCTTCTGCACTGTATGTTCTATGTTCTAATATCCTGTAAAAGGTGTTTACAAAAGCCATCACTGTCAGTCCAGGATAGAAATTCTGAACAGACAATTCTAGTTTCTCTGGAACATTTTTTCCTCTCTTGTTCCCCCAAAGCTGTAAATCCCCGTCCCACACACTCTCCCTCCTCCCTGGGATGAAATCCAAACCCATTCCACCATCTGCACCATTTCTTTCCTCCACTCCCAGTTTTCTCCCTCCCTCTCCTCTGCCCGGGTTCAGTTCTCCAGCTCTTGTCTGCAGACTGACAAAAAAAAATCAATGGGTCTTATTGGGCGGTTTAGGGCCTCCACTCACCCGCCTGAGTCCAGCTTGATACCCGCACTGCGCATGCTCCAGCTCACAATGGCAGCGATTGATGGCAGGTGCCGACCAAGAGGAAGAGGGCATTCCAGGTCTGGTTTTACCAGGCCGACCGGACGCCATCTTGGGAAAGGAAGTCGGGTCTTTTGTGCTTGGAGCAGAGCGCTGCGGCGGCCATCTTTGTTAGGGATGAAGGATTGGGAGGGGCTTCCTGCCCGGTGACAGAACCCGGGTCACTCGGGCGACCGCCACCACCTTGGGAATGGTAGTCGGGTCTTTTGTTCGGGGAGCGGAGCGCTGGCGCGGCCATCTTAGTATGGGAAGAGGAAGTGGGTGGGGTTTCCATTCCGGTGACAAGGCCCCGGGTCACCCGGCGGCATCTTGTGGCGGGATTTTCTATCCGGGTCTTTAGTGAAGGACAATGAGCTGGAGCGGAGGTTGAAAAGTGTTCAGAGGAAGGTCTGAAATCAGATTTACAGCCAGATATCAGTAAGAACCACAAAGTTCACATTCAGTATGTTTGGAAAGTACAATCACAATGCTGCAAACACTCAGTTCTGAAGAATCAGATTGCATTGGAAATGTTAACTCTCTCTCTCTCTTCACAGAAGCTGCCAAAGCTGCTGAGGATTTCCACAACTTTCTGTTTTCACTTCACATTTCCAGCTTCCGCAGAGTTTTACTCAAATTATTATGTTTCTGAAATTTTGTTACATAACCAGTTAAGAGTAAAACAATTGTCACCATTTAAATGTCCAAATCAGTGATATTTATTTATTTATTTAACTGAGCTTGGGCTATTTCGGAGCAATGTCAGAAATCGCTTCACAGAAAATATAGTGAAATCTGGAATTCTGTCAGTAGAAAATTTAAAAAACTGAGACTGATTGAAGTTTGTGAGGCGAGAGTATTAAGGGTTATAAAATGAAGGGAGCTGGGTGGGCTGAACAGACACATCAGGCATCTGCACGCTGTGGCTTAATGTCTGTGGTTGAACTGATTCTGGTTTTGTTTTAATAATCTTTATTGTCACAAGTAGTCTTACATTTGCACTGCAATGAAGTTAGTGTGAAAAGCCCCCAGTCGCCACATTCCGATGCCTGTTCGAGAACACTAAGGGAGAATTCAGAATGTCCAATTCACCTAACAGCATGTCTTTCGGGACTTGTGGGAGGAAACCGGAGCACACAGAGGAAACCCACGCAGACACAGGGAGAACGTGCAGACTCCGCACAGACAGTAACCCAAGCCGGGAATTGAACCTGGGACCCTGGCGCTGTGAAGCAACAGTGCTAACTGCTGTGCTCCTGTGCTACCCCTTAATTGGAAGAAAGGAAAGCTCCCTGATCAGTCCTGACTTCCTATTTCATTGGCAATCCCTTGGGACCGTGAATAACTTGTTTCCGCTCCGAATCGATGAGTTCTGAGGTGGCTTGGCAGGGGATTTACCCTGGAAACCGGCTGCCATTGGTTGTGGAGTGAGATGCATGCAGATACGGAGAGAATGTTCAAACTCCACACAGACTGTGACTCGGGGCCGGGATCGAACCCGGGTCTTTGCCGCCTTGGAGCAGCAGTGCTAACCACTTGTGGTGCTTGGGGAGTCTTGTCCAGCCAGCAGGGTACATGTGTGGCTATCTTAGTGAAGGGATGTTGGGTAGGTGGGCTTCAGGCCCGTGACCTGGAGAGAAAATGATGGACTCATTGATTTTATTCTCAGTCTGCAAACAGAAGCTGGAGAACTAAACCAAGTCAGAGAAGTGGGAGATAGAAAACTGGGAGTGGAGGAAATAAACTTAACTGGATTCTGTATTGGGAAGAGGGTTGGGGATCAAAAATGTTCCACTGAAACTGGAATTTCTGTTTCAAATTTCTATCCAGGACTTACAATAATGATATTTGTCAACTCCTTTTACAGGATAGAAGTGGATTCAAGATCTGACAGAGCCATTTGATGCATCAGGATTTTGATATGGAAGGAGAAATGTTTGTCTGTTCGGTGTGTGGGAAAAGATTTCAAACATCAGTGTGACTGGAAAAGCACTGAGAGACACATACATATACCCGAGTGAGAGTGTGCCAGTAGGTGGACTGTGGAATGAGTTTTAACCAGTTGCAAAGCTTGAAAAATATTCACAGCGGGAGAAACATGTGTCTGTGTGGATGAAGATTTAACTGATCTTTCACCCTGGAGAGACACAAGGACTCTGGCACCATGGAGAAACGGTGGAAATGTGCAGACTGTGGGAAAGGGTTCAATTGGCCATCCCAGCTGGAAACTCATCGACGCAGTCACACTGGGGAGAGACCATTCACCTGTTCTATGTGTGGGAAGGGATTCAGAGAGTCATCCAACCTGCTGCAACACCAGCGAGTTCACAGTGACCTGAGACCTTTTAAATGCCCAGGCTGCGGGAAGTGCTATAAAAGTTCTGGGGACCTGATGTCCCATAAACGTGTTCACACTGACGAGAGACCATTCGAATGCTCTCACTGTGGGACTGGGTTCAGGAAATCATCTGAACTGACTGTACATCAGCGAATTCACACTGGGGAGAGGCCGTTCACCTGCTCCATGTGTGGGAAGGGATTCATTAATTCATCCAACCTGCTGAGACACCAGCGTATTCACTCCAATATGAGAACTTATAAATGTGCTGACTGTGAGGAGAGCTTTAAAAGCAGCGACAATCTGCTGAGACATCGACGCACTCACAGTGGAGAGAGGCCATTTATCTGCTCTGTGTGTGGGAAGGCATTCACTCGATCAGCCGCATTGCTGACACACCAGCGAGTTCACAGTGGAGAGAGGCCATTCTCGTGCTCTGTGTGTGGGAAGGGATTCACTTGTTCATCCCACCTGCTGAAACACCAACGCACTCACACTGGAGAGAGGCCGTTCACCTGCTCCGAGTGTGGGAAGAGATTCACTGCTTCATCCCACCTGCTGACACACCAACGCACTCACACTGGGGAGAGACTTTTCACCTGTCCAGTGTGTGGAAAAGGATTCACTCAGTCGTCTAACCTGCTGACACACCAACGGGTTCACAGGTGAAAGCAGAGATTGGATTCTTGTTTATTGCTTCTGTAATCACATTGAGGATTGAATGTGTGGGTTAATCCTGAGGTGTGTAAGAAATGTGTCCCAGCCGCTCTCTCTCGGGTTCAGAGCTCCGAGACACGGAACACAAGCTCCTTTACAACTGTGTTCAGAGTCAGGGAGAGCAATGGTGAATGCTGGAAACCTGCTGTCAGATCAGAGATTGGTGTAAAACTGGGATCTGTTCCTGACTGAAAGTGAAACAGCAGCTTTAAGTTTATAATCTGAAACTTTAACATCATAAAATGTCCCAAGCTGTTTCACAGGTTATTAAATGTTTGATCAGGTGGCATGTGGCACAGTGGTTAGCACTGGGACTACAGCACTGAGGAGCTCGGTTTGAATCCCAGCCCTGGGGTCACTGTCTATGTCGAGTTTGCACATTCTCCCCCCACAACCCAAAGATATGCAGGGTAGGTGGATTGGCTACGCTAAATTGTCCCTTAATTGGAAAAAAATAATAATTGGGTGCTCTAAATTTATTTTATATAAATAAAACGTTTGATCAAAGGGATAGATTTTCAGAAGTATCTTAAAAGGAGGAGAGAAGTTTGGGGAAGGTATTCCGGATCTCGGCAGCTGAAAGCACGGCTGCCAATGGTGGAGGGATGGATGTGGGTGGGGGATGAGGAAGGTGTCAGTAATTGGAGCAAGTAATTAGAAAAGCTAATAAAATGTGATTGTTGTGATTATTGAGGTTAAGCTGCAGCTGAACAGGGCACAGAGAGACCCCAGCAGCAGCATTGTGAACAGCACTGAGAGACCCCAGCAGCAATATTGTGAACAGCACTGAGAGACCCCAGCAGCAACATTGTGAACAGCACTGAGAGACCCCAGCAGCAACATTGTGAACAGCACTGAGAGACCCCAGCAGCATCATTGTGAACAGCACTGAGAGACCCCAGCAGCAACATTGTGAACAGCACTGAGAGACCCCAGCAGCATCATTGTGAACAGCACTGAGAGACCCCAGCAGCAACATTGTGAACAGCACTGAGAGACCCCAGCAGCAGCATTGTGAACAGCACTGAGAGACCCCAGCAGCAACATTGTGAACAGCACTGAGAGACCCCAGCAGCAACATTGTGAACAGCACTGAGAGACCCCAGCAGCAACATTGTGAACAGCACTGAGAGACCCCAGCAGCAGAATTGTGAACAGCACTGAGAGACCCCAGCAGCAGCATTGTGAACAGCACTGAGAGACCCCAGCAGCAACATTGTGAACAGCACTGAGAGACCCCAGCAGCAACATTGTGAACAGCACTGAGAGACCCCAGCAGCAACATTGTGAACAGCACTGAGAGACCCCAGCAGCAACATTGTGAACAGCACTGTCACCCCAGCAGCAGCATTTTGAACAGCATTGAGAGACCCCAGCAGCAGCATTGTGAACAGCACTGAGAGACCCCAGCAGCAGCATTGTGAACAGCACTGAGAGACCCCAGCAGCAACATTGTGAACAGCACTGAGAGACCCCAGCAGCAGCATTGTGAACAGCACTGAGAGACCCCAGCAGCAGCATTGTGAACAGTACTGAGAGACCCCAGCAGCAGCATTGTGAACAGTATTGGTCTCCTTACTGAAGGAAATATGTAAATGCAGTAGAATCAGTTCAGAGATGGTTTACGAGACGGATTCCAGGAATGGGCTGGTTGCCTTCTGAGGAAAGGTTGGAGAGGTTAGGTTTATATCTACTGGTGTTTAGAAGAGTAAATGGCAAATTGGTCGATCCTTTCAGATCCTGAGTTTTACTGGGTGGGTGTGGTGAGGATGTTTCTTGTCGGAGAATCGAACTCAGGGTCACTATTTAAAACAAAGGAGTCACTCATTTAAGATGGAGCTGAGGAGATTTTATTTCTCTCCGTGGGTAGAGAGTCTCTGGAACCCTCGCCTTCAAAAGGCAATAAAAGCAGAATCTTTGAATATCTTTAAGATACAGTTAGATATGTTCTTGATCAACATGGAGATGAAAGTTTATCCAGGAGTGGGCAGGAATGTGGGGTTGAGGTTACAATCGGATCAGTCATTATCTTATTGAATGGCGGAGCAGACTCGAGGGGCCGAGTGGCCAACTCCTGCTCCTATTTCATATGTTTGAAGAATTGGAGGCTGTAGGAGTTTCCAGAGACTGTGTCATGGAGAGTGGCTGCCTCCATGGTGTCCTCAAGCCCCATGTTTACCCTGCCTGCATACGATGACAGGCCCGGAGTAAGGGTTTCACCGGCCACTATCGTATGAGTGGGAGTCAGGGCAGATCATGAGGCAGGGCTTCTTCCCCAGTGCCAGGCCCAGGTTACCCAGCTAACCGGCTGCCATCTTGGCATGAGTGGCCACCTTTGTGAGGAAAGAGGGAGTGGGCGGGACTTCAGAAACACACTGGTCTGAGCAGCATTTTAAAACAGAATTCACTTCCCCAGAGAGCAGGGCGGCTGGGTCACCGGCTGAGTTAGTAACTCTGATATTTGATCCACTGGGCAGTCATAGGTTATGGGGATGGGGAGAGAAGTGGAATGAAGTTGGGGCAGCGCGGTAGCATGGTGGTTAGCACAAATGCTTCACAGCTCCAGGGTCCCAGATTCGATTCCGGCTTGGGTCACTGTCTGTGCGGAGTCTGCACATCCTCCCCGTGTGTGCGTGGGTTTCCTCCGGGTGCTCCGGTTTCCTCCCACAGTCCAAAGATGTGCGGGTTAGGTGGATTGGCCATGCTAAATTGCCCATAGTGTCCAAAATTGCCCTTAGTGTCCAAAAATTGCCCTTAGTGTTGGGAGGAGCTACTGGGTTATGGGAATAGGTGGAGGTGTTGATCTTGGTAGGGTGCTCTTTCCAAGAGCCGGTGCAGACTCGATGGGCCGAATGGCCTCCTTCTGCACTGTAAATTCTATGAAGGGCAGAATCAGATCAGCCTGAGGGGCTGAATGGCCCACGCTGTTGCCATTTCATATGACCTTATAAAGCTGGCACTGTTCAGCGAGCGGGGCAAGTGTGTGACCATCTTGGTGAGGGAACAGAGTGGGTGGAGTTTCAACAACCCAGTGACCAGCGGAGAAAATGATTGAAGGAGAGTTTGTGAGACGGAGTTAAATGGGAATCAAGAGAGGAAAAAAATACCCAACAGAAACGAGAATTGTCTGCTCTGAATTGCTGCCCTCTACTGACAGTGGGAATTTCTGTAAACTCCTTTTACAGGGAAATGGAAATTGCTTATTGTCACGAGTAGGCTTCAAATGAAGTTACTGTGAAAAGACCCGCCACATTCCAGCGCCTGTTCGGGGAGTCTGGTAAGGGAATTGAACCCGCGCTGCTGGCCTTGTTCTGCTTCACAAGCCAGCTGCTCAGCCCACTGTGCTAAACCAGCCCCATATCAGAAAGGTATCAGAAAGGGAGGATTTTAAGATCTTTAAGAGTCATGCTACTCATCAGGACTTGAATATCATCGACTTGCAATGTGGAAGGAGAAATATTTGTCTGTTCTGTCTGTGGGAAAGGATTTGAAACATCAGTGTGACTGGAAAAGCACCGAGACGCACATACCCGAGTGAGTGTTCCTGTGAACGGACTGTGGAAAGAGATTTAACCAATAACACAGCCTGAAAAAACATCACACCATTCACAGCAGGGTGTAATCCCAGGTTTCCTCCAACCAGGAGAGACACAAGGACACCGGGACCATGGAGAAACTCTGGAAATGTAGAGATTGTGGGAAGAGATTCAGTTACCATCACAGCTGGAAAACCATCGACAGTCACACCGGTAAAAGGAAAATTATCTGCTCCGTGTTTCTCAGTCATTCTCCCCCAGTCACACCAGCTAGTTCACGCTGAGGAGACCTTTCAGCTGAATTTCCTGTGAAAGAGGTTCAGGTGTTCATCTAACCTCACTGCACACCAGCAAATTCACACTGGGAAGAGACCGTTAAACTGCTGTGTGTGTGGGATGGGATTCACTCAGTCAACTACTCTGCTGATACATCAGTGAGTTCACACTGGGGAGAGACCGTTAAACTGCTCCGTGTGTGGGAAGAGATTCACTCAGTTAAACAACATGCAGAGACATCAGTAAAGTCACTAGTGAGAAGACATTCATTTGCTCAGTCTGTGGGAATGGATTCAGTCACTCATGTAACCTGCTGACACACCAGTGTATTCACACTGGAGAGAGGCCGTTCGCCTGCTGTGTGTGTGAAGGGATTCACTCAGTCACAACACCTGGTGACACACCAGAGAATTCACACCGGGGAGAGGCCGTTCACTTGCTCAGTGTGTGGGAAGGGATTCACTTGGTCACAATACCTGGTGGCACACCAGCAGGTACATAAGTGACTGTGGTGTTGGGATTCTGCTGTTAATCACATCCAGGATTGACAGTCTGACAATATTTACTTTCTTCCTTCTAATGTTAACTGGCTGGAGTTTAATATTCCAGATATATCGCTGCTTTTTGTAATGGCAGTGTCCATTTTAAAAGCATCATCTGTGATCTTACTCCTCAATTCAAGAACTTCCAAAGGAACAGTGAACAATAAAATTATTAATTTTTACTCCACTCCTGAATTAGTCTTTTGTATAAACTCTACAATTCAGTGGCTGAACGCTTCCTCTGATTAACATCTTCAATTAGAAAATGCTGTGGGAACGGTAGCACAGTGGTTAGCACAGTTGCTTCACAGCACCAGGGAGCCAGGTTAGATTCCTGGCTTGGGTCACTGTCCGTGCGGAGTCTGCATGTTGTCCCGTGTCTGCATGGGTTTCCTCCGGGTGCTCCAGTTTCCTCCCACAAGTCCTGAAAGACGTGCTGTTAGGTGAATTGGACATTCTGAATTCTCCCTCAGTGTACCCAAACAGGCGCCGGAATGTGGCGACGAGGGGCTTGTCACAGTAACTTCATTGCAGTGTTAATGTAAGCCTACTTGTGACAATAAAAGATTATTTTATTTTTAAATATTTTCCTGTTAAGAGTTCCTTGACAAAACAGAACATGGTTAAAAAAAACTCACAGAAAGTTACTTGAGGATCAAAGACAACCAGAGTAACAGGATGTTCACAATGTTCTGGGTCCCAAATGGATTCCCTTCAGCTCCTCTCTACCCTGTTCCCGTGACTCCCCGCTTTGGATACAAGGGCGCTGAACCCTGGGGGTCACATCACCATCAGCCCATCACCGTTCCAGCCCCTGCCCCTGATTGGCTGGAGGTCCAGTTCCTAGTCAGTCCTCCAGCATCTTCCTGTCTCTATTAGTGCGAATCCCATGGCAGTTTCCCACTGGGGTGCGGGCCCCGTTGTTATTCTCAGCTAAATTCAGCCCTCCGCTCCATCACTTCACTGTCATTGACATGAGCAATAGAGACAGAAAGATGCCCGAGGCTCGAATTGGAAGACAAAATTTGTGGATTAAGATCTCCATAAAGAACATAGAACATACAGTGCAGAAGGAGGCCATTTGGCCCATCGAGTCTGCACCGACCCACTTAAGCCCTCACTTCCACCCTATCCCTGTAACCCAATAACCCCTCCTAACCTTTTTGGTCACGAAGGGCAATTTATCGTGGCCAATCCACCTAACCGGCACATCTTTGGACTGTGGGAGGAAACCGGAGCACCGGAGCAAACCCACGCAGCCACGGGAAGAAGGTGCAGACTCCGCACAGACAGTGACCCAGCGGGGAATCGATCCTGGGACCTTGGCGCTGTGAAGCCACAGTGCTAGCCACTTGTGCTACCGTGCTGCCCAAAGGTCAGCAACTTCTTAGAAAAAAAATCAAATTCTAAGTCAACACAACGGGACTTCAAGTTTTATGACTTTTAATGCAACAAACAAACTAGAAGCTACTTTAACTCGGAAACCTACTCAGTAAACTATAAAGTGGAACTTTGCCCTTTTACACAATCTAAAACGCATTTCCTGATTATAGTTTAGTCTGCCCTGGAAGTCAAAACTTAATTGTCTCAGAATCAGTCCAAAGTGATGATTCATTCCCGAGGATTTACTTCCGTTCTTTTCACAGTCTGGCAGCCTTTAATCCCAGAACTGTCTTTCACAGGGAAAGATTAGCCAGCTGCCAGAAAACCGAGTGTCGGCACAAATAGGCCATTTTCTGGTTGGCAAGATGTAATGAGCGGTGTGTCACAGGGATCAGTGCTGGAGCCTCAACGTTTCACAATTCATATCAATGACTTTGATGATGGGACCAAAGGTATGGTCACTGAGTTTGTTGATGATGCAGGAAAAAAGGAAAATGAGGTGGTGTTGCTCGGATAAGGGATGGCATCAAAACATTAGTAAAGGTGGATCTCAGATCAGGAATACAAAACGTGAAGGGCAGCACAGTGGCGGTGGTTAGCACTGCTGCCTCATGGCGCCGAGGTCCCAGGTTCGATCCCAGCTCTGGGTCATTGTCCGTGTGGAGTTTGCACATTCTCCCCGTATCTGCGTGAGTTTCGCCCCCACAAACCAAAGATGTACAGGTCGGTAGATTGGCGACGCTAAATTGCCTCTTATTCCGGGAAAAAAAAAAGGAATACAAAATGTGGAATCTGTTTGGGTGGAGCCAAGAAACAGCAAGAGGCAGGAAATATTGGGAAGAACTGCTCATCAGATTGGATTTGGGTTTATCACGTACCGAGGTACAGTGAAAAGTATTGTTCTGCATACAGATCTTTCCATACATGTAAAACATAGGACATACAATAGATGCACAATGTAAATACGATAGATACACAATGTAAATACACAGACAGCAGATGAAGTTTATGAAGTGTAGTACTATTCAGTACAGAAGATGTATGAAGAGATCAGATCAGTCCATAAGAGGGTCATTCAGGAGTCTGGTAACAGCAGGGAAGAAGCTGTTTTTGAATCTGTTTGCGTGTGTTCTTAGGCATCTGTATCGCCTGCTCGATGGAAGAGGTTGGAAGAGCGAATAAACCAGATGGGAGGGGTCTGATTATGCTGCCCGCTTTCCCCAGGCAGTGGGAGGTGTAGATGGATCTATGGATGGGAGGCAGGTTTGTGTGATGGACAAGGCTGTGTTCACGACTCTCAAGTTTCTTACGGTCTTGGGCTGAGCAATTGCCATACCAGGCTGCGATGCAGCCAGGTAGGATGCTTTCTATACATCTGTAAAAATTGGTAATAGTCAATGTGGACATGTCGAATTTCCTTAGTTTCCTGAGGAAGAATAGGCGCTGTTGTGCTTTCTTGATCATAGCGTCGATGTGTGTGCACCAGGACAGATTGTTCGTGATGTGCACACCGAGAAATCTGAAGCTGTCAACCATCTCCATCTTGGCACCATTGATGCAGACGGGTCTGTGCGACACTTCCTGAAGTCAATGACCAGCTCCTTAGTTTTGCTGACGTTGAGGGAGAGATTGATGTCATTGCACCACTCCACTAGTTTGTCTGTCTCCCTCCTGTACTCTGACTCATCGTTGTTCAAGATCAAAACAGTAGGGGTAGTGTGGGACATGGTATTAATCAGGAGATTAGAGAAGCATGTAGCATGGGTAAAAAGGTAATGGGTGATTTCAATTTGCATATAGACTGGGTAAACCTAATGGGCACTGATGCTGTGGAGGACAAGTTTCTGGAGTGTGTTAGGGAAGGTTTTCTAGAGCAGTAAGTTGAGGAAATGACTAGAGAACAGGCTCTTGTTGATCTAATATTATGCAATGATAAAGGGCTAATTGATAATCGTGCTGGAAAACAACCTTTAGGGATGAGTGACCAGAATATTGAATATGAGGTATTCCAATCTGAAGCCAGGGTATTAAGTTTGAAGAAAATTATGAAGGTAGAAGGGGCAAATTAGCTGAGGTGGATTGGGGTAAATACATTAAAAGGTGTGACAGTCCACAGGCAATGGATAGACTTTCAATCATTATTACACAGTTTACATTCCTTCAAGGCACAAGAACCCCAAAACGACAGAGAACCATGACGACCAGAGGAAGTGAAGTTTTGTATAAGATTGAAAGAAAAGGCCGATAAAGTTATCTGAAATAGGAATAAACCTGAGGATTGGGAGGATTTTAGAATACAGCAAAGGACCAAGACACTGAGACAGCGAGGGAGAATAGAATATGAATATGAACTCGCAAAATACATAAAAATGGACTGTCAAAGTTTCTATAAGTACGTAAAAAGGCAACGTTTAGCTAAGACAAAGTATTGTCCGACACAGATAGAGTCAGGAGAATTTATCGGGCAGCACGGTAACACAGTGGATAGCACAGTTGCTTCACAGCACCAGGGTCCCAGGTTCGATCCCCTGCTGGGTCACTGTCTGCGCAGAGTCTGCACATTCTCCCCGTGTGTGCGTGGGTTTCCTCCGGGTGCTCCGGTTTCCTCCCACAGTCCAAAGACGTGCAGGTTAGGTGGATTGGCCACGTTAAATTGCCCTTAATGTCCAAAAAGGTTGGGAGGGGTTATTGGGTTAGGGTGGAAGTGAGGGCTTAAGTGGGTCAGTGCAGACTCGATGGGCCGAATGGTCTCCTTCTGCACTGTATGTTCTATAATGAGGAATAGAGATCTCTACAGCCACCTCGTTCAACGCTCTGGGATGTCGATCATTAGCTTTTGGGGAGTTATTCACTTTCAGCCCCATTAATTTCTCCAGTACGACTTTTTCACCAATACTAATCTCTGCCAGTCCCTTGGTTCTCTGGTGTTTTGGGGACAATTTCTGTATCTTCCTCTGTGAAGACAGACACACATTGTTCAGTTTCTCTGCCTTTTCCTTACTCCCCATTATAAACTCTCCTGTCTCTGCCTGGAATGGACCCACATTGGTCTTTGCTAATCTTTTCCTTTTCACATTCCTGGAGAAACTTTTCCAGTGGGTTTTTATGTTTCTCACCAGTTTGCTCTCATATTCAATTTTCTCTCTCTCTTTATCAGTTTCTTGGTCCTCCTCTTCTGAATTCTGAAAAAGTTCCCAATCCTCAGGTTTACTACTATTTCGACCATGTTATGAGCCTCTTCCATTGATCGAATGGAACCTAACTTTTCTTGTTAGCCAAGGTTGCATCACTTTTACACAAAGGAATCTATATTTGTTGTATACGTGTGAAATAAAAGTCACATACATCCCAGAGCACCATAGGCTGCTCTCCCCTTTGACAGAGAGAGAGCTGACTGGTGGTGATTTAACCCGAGGGTCAGCACACCTCAGGCGAGGGGCCTGGTTGAGAAGGCGGGGCTTTCATGAATAAACTCAGTACGGGAGTTGAATCCTCCCTGTTGGCCTTGCTCTGCATCACGAACCAGTTGTCCACTCAACTGAGCTAACCGACCCCTGATAAATATGTAATAATTCCTTAAATATTAGGTACTCCTTGTACCAATCAGTTTCCCAGTCCACCTCAGACAACTTGCCCCTCATATCAGAATAGTTTTCTTCTGTGAGGAACACCCAGATAAATTAAACAAAAGAACCATGTAACTGCCATGGTCCATCTCCATGGCAACGTGGCACACTTTTGGGGGGGTTGCAAACTAAAATGGGAACAAATATCTTCAAACTTCCAAACACCCTTTCACTCTGTGATCCTTGTGCAATTTGAAGTCAGGTATTAGCAACAAGGCTCAAAGAGCATCAGCCCACTGGAGGCAAAGTGGTGAGACCGGCCAGTCCAGCAGAAAGAAACCCTCTGACCATCCCCACTGACCACCTGTCAGAATGAACAAAATGCAGTCCTGGGTGTAGAGCAGAAACAATAACAGCAGAATCCAACCCCTGTAATCGATTGTGGAATTGTTGGTGTCACAGCAGGTGTGGTGAAACATGCAATCCTGTCTCACATTGAGAAGTGGATGGTCCCTCCCCAGTGTGAACTCGCTGGTGTCTCCGCAGGTTGGATAACTGAGTAAATCCTTTCCCACACTGAGAGCAGGTGAATGGCCTCTCCCCCGTAAGAACTCGCTGATGTGTCTGCAGGTTGGAGAACTGAGTAAATCCTTTCCCACATGGACAGCAAGTGAATGGCCGCTCCCCAGTGTGAACTCGCTGATGTTTCCTCAGGGTAGATGAATCACTTAATCCCTTCCCACACTGCGGGCAGGAAAGCCACCTCTCCCCAGTGTGAACTCGCTGATGTTTCCGCAGGTTGGATGAATCACTGAATCCCTTCCCACACTGAGAGCAGGTTAATGGCCTCTCCCCAGTGTGAACTCGCTGATGTCTCTGCATGTTCGAAGAATCAATGAATCCCTTCCCACACTGAGAGCAGGTGAACGGCCTCTCCCCAGTGTGAACTCGCTGATGTTTCCGCAGGGTGGGTGAATCACAGAATCCCTTCCCACAATGAGAGCAGGTGAACGGCCTCTCCCCAGTGTGAACTCGCTGATGTTTCCGCAGGGTGGGTGAATCACAGAATCCCTTCCCACACTGAGAGCAGGTGAACGGCCTCTCCCCAGTGTGAACTTGCTGATGTTTCCGCAGGGTTGATGAACCCCTGAATCCTTTCCCACACTGGGTGCAGGTGAACGGCTTCTCCCCAGTGTGAACTCGTTGATGTCTTTGCATGTTGGATAATTCACTGAATCCCTTCCGACACTTGGAGCAGGTGAACGGCTTCTACCCAGTGTGAACTCGTTGATGTCTCTCCATGTTGGAAAATTCACTGAATCCCTTCCCACACTGAGAGCAGGAGAATGGCCACTCCCCAGTATGAAGTTGCTGATGTGTCTTCAAGTGGGATAACCGAGTGAATCCCTTCCCACACTGAGAGCAAGTGAACGGCGTCTCCCCAGTGTGAACTTGCTAATGTCTCTGCAGGTGGTGCAACTGAGTGAATCCCTTCCCACACTGAGAGCAGGCGTACGGCCTCTCCCCAGTGTGGCTGCGTCGATGAATTTCCAACACAGATGGGGAACAGTATCCCTTTCCACAGTCCCCACATTTCCACGGTTTCCCCATGTTTTGGGTCTCCTTGTGTCTCTCCAAGTTGAACAATCAGAGGAAGCCTCATCCATACACAGCATGGCACGGTAGCACAGTGATTATCACTGCTGCTTCAATAGTCCAGAAAGACGTGCTATCAGGTAATTTGGATGTTCTGATTTCTCATCTGTGTACCCGAACAGGCGCCAGAGTGTGGCGACCCAGGGCATTTAACAGTAACTTCATTGCAGTGTTAGTAAGCCTACTTGTGACAATAAAGATTATTATTAAATTAAAGTACAGCCTTGCCTCTTTGTGAGTTCCACAGTCAGTTCACTGGAACACTCTCACTCCGGTAAGTGTGTCTCGGTGCTTTTCCAGTCACAATGATGTTTGAAATCTTTTCCCACAGAGAGAACAGGAAACATTTCTCCTACATTGAAAGACCGATGATATTCAATTGAATTGAGTGATTCTGTTAAATCTTGATGTGATGTTTAGTTTGAGATTTCTTTCTGCAAATTCTCCTCTTCTAACACTGCAAAAAAAAATGGAGGAAAATGACACAATGTGATGTATGATTCTATAACTCTATACAATGAATGATGACATTTTGTTGGTCACCATTACGGAGTTTAGATTTCAATTGCAATTAATGAACACTCATTAAATTTCAGCAGCTTCTCCGCTGTTCCCAGAGTTTTCAAGAAATAGATATTTTATAGAAGCAGTTAGATGTCGCACTTGGATCAAAGGATATGGAGGGGAAGGCAGGATGAGGCTATTGATTTGGATGATCAGCCAGAATAATAATGAATGGTGGTGCAGGCTCGAAGGCCTTCCTACTGCTCCTATTTACTACATTTCGATTAGCCTGAGTTCCTGGGTGACACATTCAGCGCTATTACCACTGCTCCACCATCTCTCCCAGAGTGACTGCAGGGGTTTGGATTCTGCTGTCAGTCACATCCAGGACTAAACCATGCACATCCTGACAATGCCAGTTATTTCCACCGCATTTAATACTTCCAGTAATGAGTAAAATTTAATATTCTGTCATTGGTTTCTCTTTACTTTGTGACTTTTAATCTTCAAATAACGATTTCTTTTTTAGGAGATATTAAGATTTTAGGTGATGAACCAAATAGTGATTTACTTACAAAGGTGGATTCGTATTTGGGGTCCGAAGTCTCCACTGTGGCTTCCACTGGATGATTATGAGCTCTGGGTTATTAGGAGGCCTCCTCTGGGTGTTTGTGACGCCTCCCCGGTCACTTCGCCGCGTCCAGTCCTTCCCACCTCGAGGCTCCACTCACTTCCCTTCTGAACAAAAAAACGCCATCGCCATTACCCGCACTGCGCATGCTTCAGTCACAGTCTGGTCCCGCCCCTTATTCACTCTGATTGGTTGGAAGACCAGCTGCTCCTGCTCAGTCCTCCAGACACACCCCCTCCTTCTATTGGTCTGGAACTGCCGTCAATCACTCCCCGGGCATTGTGATGTGGGCCCTGCGTAGTGCAGCTCACATCCAGGGACAGACGCTTGTTTGTCTAGGCGGGAAAGAGGTGGATAAGCGGAGGCAGCGTTAGGGGCAGTGGGTGGGAGGGGAGGCTTCACAAACACCCAGTGGAGGCCTCAACATCCCCAATAACAAACTAGCGGCACCGCCTCAACACCCAACACAACGGCAGCTGCCGCTTTCTCCCGGTGCCAGGCCCCAGTGGACAAATGTGGCATCAGGAAGGAAATGCAGCAATGGATTTGTTCAGGAGAAATTATCTTGAACTCACTTTACTGATCCTGGAGCAGGAGGAGAGAATGGGGGGAATGTCTATCCTACACTCACACTGATGGATTTGTTCATGAGAAATTATCTTGAACTCACTTTACTGATCCTGGAGCAGGCAGCAAGAGGAGAGAATGGTATTTGAAGATCTGTGTTACTGGAAATAGATTGGGAGACCAAAAAAGGATTTGAAAACGTATACAATTTTTAAATTGGAGCTTTTAATTTAGCGGCAGCCATGTGTGGTAGTACCAGGTATTGCGGTACCTAAGAGGTGGATGACCATTGGTTAGACCCAGGAGTCTACCGTTGGCAGTTGTACATAGTTCCGCCCTGAGAGGCGGCGTATAAGAACCGGTGCCGTCCCAGCAGCCTTCACTTTCTGTATCAAAGCTGCTGGGGAAGAGTTCTAACAGATTAAAGCCTTCAGTTATCATAGAATTTACAGTGCAGAAGGAGGCCATTCGGCCCATCGAGTCTGCACCGGCTCTTGGAAAGAGCACCCTATAAAGGCCAACACCTCCACCCTATCCCCATAACCCAGTAACCTCACCCAACACTAAGGGCAATTTTGGACACTAAGGGCAATTTATCATGGCCAATCCACCTAACCTGCACATCTTTGGACTGTGGGAGGAAACTGGAGCACCCGGCGGAAACCCACGCACACACTGGGAGGATGTGCAGACTCCGCACAGACAGTGACCCAAGCCGGAATCGAACCTGGGACCCTGGAGCTGTGAAGCAATTGTGCTATCCACAATGCTACCGTGCTGCCCTCAAGTTATGAATCACTTCGTCTTGGAGAGTAATTGATTGCGCATCACCATGTAAGTCAATAAGCAGAGCATTGATGGGTAAAGGAGACATCGTTTGAGACTTGATAGAGGTATTTGAAACCAATAGCCTGTTCAGAGTAGATAGAGAGAAACTTTACATTCATGGAAGAATCAAGAATGGGAGGATATAGATCAGAGAGAATATAGATGGAGGCTATAGTTAATTGAGGAAAGAAGCAACAGAGACATGAAGAGAAACTTTCTCACACAGAACCGAGCGAGAGCGGCTGGTCCTCCAATCAATTGGAATGAACGAAGGGTGGGGTTTTGACTGACATGCACAGTGTGGATAACTTTTCATGGTAACTTCATTGCAGTGTTAATGTAAGCCGACGTGACAATAAAGATTATTATTATAATGACCACAGCGAAAGGCTTTTATCTCGGATCTCTCGGCCTAACCATCTTCAACTGCTTCACCAATGACCCTCCATGATAAGGTCAGAAGTGGGCATGTTTGCGGATGACTGCACAATGTTCAGCACCATTCGCGACTCCTCAGATTTTAAAGCAGTCCATGTCCAAATGCAACAAGACCTGGACAATATCCAGGCTTGAACTGACAAGTGGCAAGTTACATTTGCACCATACAAGTGCCAGGCAATCACCATCTCCTTCAAGAGAGGGTCTCACTGAGGAAATGAACAGAAAGGCATGATGGGTAGTTAGGCCAAGTTAGGAGTAAAATCTTAATGTGCAGCCTGCAAGTGGAATTCAAGAGAGGAAGAAGGGGGATGGGCATTAGGTCCATTAGGACTGGTTCTTTGTGCAGAGAATGCTGGGTGAAAGGGGCCCCAGGGTCAGCTTATATGGCCAGGTCAAGGAATGTGTGAGAAAGACCTTTGAGAATCTTGCATTTGTTACCGTTACCTTATTTGGTCGTGGGTATGTGAAACCTGACGCTGAATCCATGTATGTGAAACCAGATGCTGTGCTCCCTTTGTCTCACTCACTCTGGAAGTTTCAAGAGACGTGTTGTCTCCTGCCTTTTTATCAGAGTGAGTGGAGTTCGCAAGCTATTTGAAATAAAATAAGTCAATACCTACAATCTGACTCAGGGTTTGACTGAGACCAGACTGAGGGCAGAAAGAACTCAGTATCGTCATCACCACTGCCCCTTGACATTCAATGGCATTACCATCACTGAATCCCCCACAATCAACATCCTGGAGGTTACCATTGATCAGAAACTGGACTAGCCATATTAATACTGTAACTACAAGGGCAGGTCAAAGGCTAGGAATCCTATGGCGAGTAACTCACCTCCTGCTTCCTAAAGACTGTCCACCATCTACAAGGCACAAGTCAAGAGTGTAATGGAATACTCTCCACTTGCCTGGATGAGTTCAGCGCCAACAACACTCAAGAAGCTCAACACCATCGAGGGCAAAACAGCCCACTTGATTGCTCCTCCTTCCACAAACATTCAAACCCTCCACCACTGACGAACAGTGGCAGCCGTGTGTACCATCTACAAGATGCGTTGCAGTAACTCACCAAGGTTCCTCAAACAGCACCTTTCAAACCCAGGACCACTGCCATCTAGAAGGACAAGAGCTGCAGATATCTGGGAACTCCACCACTTGGAGATCCCACTCCAAGTCACTGACCAGACTGATTTGGAAATATATTGCCGTTTCTTCACTGATGCTGGGGCAAAATCCTGGTCCTCCCGCCCTCTCAGCACAGTTGGTGTACCTACAGCTCAAGAACTGCAGTGGTTCAAGAAGGCAACTCACCACCACCTTCTGAAGGGGAACTCGGGATGGGCAAGAAATGCTGGTCTAACCAGCGACGACCACATTCCTGTAAATTAAGTTTTAAAAAGTTAACAAATCTTGTGAGGAACATTCAATCAAGACATTCAAAAGGGAATTGGATTATGGCTCGAAACGAAAGAATATGCAGGGTTTGGGGGAGGTGGAGAGCCAGTGCAGACACAATGGGCTGAATGGCCTCCTTCTGTGCTGTGACAAAGCTGTTAGGCTGTGATACCGATAGCAGAGTTTTGGATTATCTGAAGTGTGTGGACGTTGAATGTGGGAGGCTGGATAGTAAAGTTATGGCATAGTCAAGTCCAGAAGGTAACAAAGAAATGGATGGGAATTTCAGGAATGTTTGAGCTGAAGGGGAGGCAAAGTTGTGTGATGTTCTCAGGTGGATTCATCCTATCACAGACCTTCCTTTCCCCCCCCCCCCCCCCACCATTTCACCGACTCCAAACCTATTACATTTCCATATTTCCTCCATTCTGGTGAGGGCCATCACAACCTGAATCATTAGCTTTCTTTCTCTCTGAAGATGCTGCCTGAGCTGCTGAGTTTTTCGGATATCTTCTGTTTTTATTACTGAGGTGGAAATAGTGTGGTCTTGGTGATAAAGCTGATATGTTGTTGGAAGCTCAGCTGGGATGTAAACCCTGACATGAAGGTGGTAAACTGTCCAGTTCAGCCTAAGCCAGGGAGACAAAGTCAGTGGCGAATTTGTAACAATGGGTGGAGATAATGGCTTCAGTTTTCCCAATATTTAAACAGAGGACATTTCTGTTCATTGAGTACTGGATGTCAGACAAGTCAGGATGATGTGTGACTTGGAGGAGAACTCGGTGGTGCTGATGTTTGCATACTCCTGCTACCATCATTCTTCAATGTGGTGAAATTAGGTGTCTGTGAAACTTTGTCAAAGTTCAGGTTGATTTATGGGTATGTAAAATCTCTCTCTCCCTGCTAATTTCACCTTTATCTCTCTCCTCCCATAGAGACCAAAGGCTTTTGTAGATCCAAACTGGGTTAGAACAAAGAACAATAAAGCACAGGAACAGACCCTCCAGCCCTCCAAGCCTGTACCAGTCATTATGCCAACTTTTGCCAAAACCCTCAGCACTTCCTTGTGCCATATCCCTCTATACCCATCCTATCCATGTGTTTGTCAAGCTGTCTTTTGAACACCGTTAATGTATCTGCTTCCACAACCTCCCCTGGCAACGCATTCCAGGCACTCACCACAATGTGGGAATGGACCCACATTGGTCTTTGCTAATCTTTTCCTTTTCACATTCCTGGAGAAACTTTTCCAGTGGGTTTTTATGTTTCTCACCAGTTTGCTCTCATATTCAATTTTCTCTCTCTCTTTATCAGTTTCTTGGTCCTCCTCTTCTGAATTCTGAAAAAGTTCCCAATCCTCAGGTTTACTACTATTTCGACCATGTTATGAGCCTCTTCCATTGATCGAATGGAACCTAACTTTTCTTGTTAGCCAAGGTTGCATCACTTTTACACAAAGGAATCTATATTTGTTGTATACGTGTGAAATAAAAGTCACATACATCCCAGAGCACCATAGGCTGCTCTCCCCTTTGACAGAGAGAGAGCTGACTGGTGGTGATTTAACCCGAGGGTCAGCACACCTCAGGCGAGGGGCCTGGTTGAGAAGGCGGGGCTTTCATGAATAAACTCAGTACGGGAGTTGAATCCTCCCTGTTGGCCTTGCTCTGCATCACGAACCAGTTGTCCACTCAACTGAGCTAACCGACCCCTGATAAATATGTAATAATTCCTTAAATATTAGGTACTCCTTGTACCAATCAGTTTCCCAGTCCACCTCAGACAACTTGCCCCTCATATCAGAATAGTTTTCTTCTGTGAGGAACACCCAGATAAATTAAACAAAAGAACCATGTAACTGCCATGGTCCATCTCCATGGCAACGTGGCACACTTTTGGGGGGGTTGCAAACTAAAATGGGAACAAATATCTTCAAACTTCCAAACACCCTTTCACTCTGTGATCCTTGTGCAATTTGAAGTCAGGTATTAGCAACAAGGCTCAAAGAGCATCAGCCCACTGGAGGCAAAGTGGTGAGACCGGCCAGTCCAGCAGAAAGAAACCCTCTGACCATCCCCACTGACCACCTGTCAGAATGAACAAAATGCAGTCCTGGGTGTAGAGCAGAAACAATAACAGCAGAATCCAACCCCTGTAATCGATTGTGGAATTGTTGGTGTCACAGCAGGTGTGGTGAAACATGCAATCCTGTCTCACATTGAGAAGTGGATGGTCCCTCCCCAGTGTGAACTCGCTGGTGTCTCCGCAGGTTGGATAACTGAGTAAATCCTTTCCCACACTGAGAGCAGGTGAATGGCCTCTCCCCCGTATGAACTCGCTGATGTGTCTGCAGGTTGGAGAACTGAGTAAATCCTTTCCCACATGGACAGCAAGTGAATGGCCGCTCCCCAGTGTGAACTCGCTGATGTTTCCTCAGGGTAGATGAATCACTTAATCCCTTCCCACACTGCGGGCAGGAAAGCCACCTCTCCCCAGTGTGAACTCGCTGATGTTTCCGCAGGTTGGATGAATCACTGAATCCCTTCCCACACTGAGAGCAGGTTAATGGCCTCTCCCCAGTGTGAACTCGCTGATGTCTCTGCATGTTCGAAGAATCAATGAATCCCTTCCCACACTGAGAGCAGGTGAACGGCCTCTCCCCAGTGTGAACTCGCTGATGTTTCCGCAGGGTGGGTGAATCACAGAATCCCTTCCCACAATGAGAGCAGGTGAACGGCCTCTCCCCAGTGTGAACTCGCTGATGTTTCCGCAGGGTGGGTGAATCACAGAATCCCTTCCCACACTGAGAGCAGGTGAACGGCCTCTCCCCAGTGTGAACTTGCTGATGTTTCCGCAGGGTTGATGAACCCCTGAATCCTTTCCCACACTGGGTGCAGGTGAACGGCTTCTCCCCAGTGTGAACTCGTTGATGTCTTTGCATGTTGGATAATTCACTGAATCCCTTCCGACACTTGGAGCAGGTGAACGGCTTCTACCCAGTGTGAACTCGTTGATGTCTCTCCATGTTGGAAAATTCACTGAATCCCTTCCCACACTGAGAGCAGGAGAATGGCCACTCCCCAGTATGAAGTTGCTGATGTGTCTTCAAGTGGGATAACCGAGTGAATCCCTTCCCACACTGAGAGCAAGTGAACGGCGTCTCCCCAGTGTGAACTTGCTAATGTCTCTGCAGGTGGTGCAACTGAGTGAATCCCTTCCCACACTGAGAGCAGGCGTACGGCCTCTCCCCAGTGTGGCTGCGTCGATGAATTTCCAACACAGATGGGGAACAGTATCCCTTTCCACAGTCCCCACATTTCCACGGTTTCCCCATGTTTTGGGTCTCCTTGTGTCTCTCCAAGTTGAACAATCAGAGGAAGCCTCATCCATACACAGCATGGCACGGTAGCACAGTGATTATCACTGCTGCTTCAATAGTCCAGAAAGACGTGCTATCAGGTAATTTGGATGTTCTGATTTCTCATCTGTGTACCCGAACAGGCGCCAGAGTGTGGCGACCCAGGGCATTTAACAGTAACTTCATTGCAGTGTTAGTAAGCCTACTTGTGACAATAAAGATTATTATTAAATTAAAGTACAGCCTTGCCTCTTTGTGAGTTCCACAGTCAGTTCACTGGAACACTCTCACTCCGGTAAGTGTGTCTCGGTGCTTTTCCAGTCACAATGATGTTTGAAATCTTTTCCCACAGAGAGAACAGGAAACATTTCTCCTACATTGAAAGACCGATGATATTCAATTGAATTGAGTGATTCTGTTAAATCTTGATGTGATGTTTAGTTTGAGATTTCTTTCTGCAAATTCTCCTCTTCTAACACTGCAAAAAAAAATGGAGGAAAATGACACAATGTGATGTATGATTCTATAACTCTATACAATGAATGATGACATTTTGTTGGTCACCATTACGGAGTTTAGATTTCAATTGCAATTAATGAACACTCATTAAATTTCAGCAGCTTCTCCGCTGTTCCCAGAGTTTTCAAGAAATAGATATTTTATAGAAGCAGTTAGATGTCGCACTTGGATCAAAGGATATGGAGGGGAAGGCAGGATGAGGCTATTGATTTGGATGATCAGCCAGAATAATAATGAATGGTGGTGCAGGCTCGAAGGCCTTCCTACTGCTCCTATTTACTACATTTCGATTAGCCTGAGTTCCTGGGTGACACATTCAGCGCTATTACCACTGCTCCACCATCTCTCCCAGAGTGACTGCAGGGGTTTGGATTCTGCTGTCAGTCACATCCAGGACTAAACCATGCACATCCTGACAATGCCAGTTATTTCCACCGCATTTAATACTTCCAGTAATGAGTAAAATTTAATATTCTGTCATTGGTTTCTCTTTACTTTGTGACTTTTAATCTTCAAATAACGATTTCTTTTTTAGGAGATATTAAGATTTTAGGTGATGAACCAAATAGTGATTTACTTACAAAGGTGGATTCGTATTTGGGGTCCGAAGTCTCCACTGTGGCTTCCACTGGATGATTATGAGCTCTGGGTTATTAGGAGGCCTCCTCTGGGTGTTTGTGACGCCTCCCCGGTCACTTCGCCGCGTCCAGTCCTTCCCACCTCGAGGCTCCACTCACTTCCCTTCTGAACAAAAAAACGCCATCGCCATTACCCGCACTGCGCATGCTTCAGTCACAGTCTGGTCCCGCCCCTTATTCACTCTGATTGGTTGGAAGACCAGCTGCTCCTGCTCAGTCCTCCAGACACACCCCCTCCTTCTATTGGTCTGGAACTGCCGTCAATCACTCCCCGGGCATTGTGATGTGGGCCCTGCGTAGTGCAGCTCACATCCAGGGACAGACGCTTGTTTGTCTAGGCGGGAAAGAGGTGGATAAGCGGAGGCAGCGTTAGGGGCAGTGGGTGGGAGGGGAGGCTTCACAAACACCCAGTGGAGGCCTCAACATCCCCAATAACAAACTAGCGGCACCGCCTCAACACCCAACACAACGGCAGCTGCCGCTTTCTCCCGGTGCCAGGCCCCAGTGGACAAATGTGGCATCAGGAAGGAAATGCAGCAATGGATTTGTTCAGGAGAAATTATCTTGAACTCACTTTACTGATCCTGGAGCAGGAGGAGAGAATGGGGGGAATGTCTATCCTACACTCACACTGATGGATTTGTTCATGAGAAATTATCTTGAACTCACTTTACTGATCCTGGAGCAGGCAGCAAGAGGAGAGAATGGTATTTGAAGATCTGTGTTACTGGAAATAGATTGGGAGACCAAAAAAGGATTTGAAAACGTATACAATTTTTAAATTGGAGCTTTTAATTTAGCGGCAGCCATGTGTGGTAGTACCAGGTATTGCGGTACCTAAGAGGTGGATGACCATTGGTTAGACCCAGGAGTCTACCGTTGGCAGTTGTACATAGTTCCGCCCTGAGAGGCGGCGTATAAGAACCGGTGCCGTCCCAGCAGCCTTCACTTTCTGTATCAAAGCTGCTGGGGAAGAGTTCTAACAGATTAAAGCCTTCAGTTATCATAGAATTTACAGTGCAGAAGGAGGCCATTCGGCCCATCGAGTCTGCACCGGCTCTTGGAAAGAGCACCCTATAAAGGCCAACACCTCCACCCTATCCCCATAACCCAGTAACCTCACCCAACACTAAGGGCAATTTTGGACACTAAGGGCAATTTATCATGGCCAATCCACCTAACCTGCACATCTTTGGACTGTGGGAGGAAACTGGAGCACCCGGCGGAAACCCACGCACACACTGGGAGGATGTGCAGACTCCGCACAGACAGTGACCCAAGCCGGAATCGAACCTGGGACCCTGGAGCTGTGAAGCAATTGTGCTATCCACAATGCTACCGTGCTGCCCTCAAGTTATGAATCACTTCGTCTTGGAGAGTAATTGATTGCGCATCACCATGTAAGTCAATAAGCAGAGCATTGATGGGTAAAGGAGACATCGTTTGAGACTTGATAGAGGTATTTGAAACCAATAGCCTGTTCAGAGTAGATAGAGAGAAACTTTACATTCATGGAAGAATCAAGAATGGGAGGATATAGATCAGAGAGAATATAGATGGAGGCTATAGTTAATTGAGGAAAGAAGCAACAGAGACATGAAGAGAAACTTTCTCACACAGAACCGAGCGAGAGCGGCTGGTCCTCCAATCAATTGGAATGAACGAAGGGTGGGGTTTTGACTGACATGCACAGTGTGGATAACTTTTCATGGTAACTTCATTGCAGTGTTAATGTAAGCCGACGTGACAATAAAGATTATTATTATAATGACCACAGCGAAAGGCTTTTATCTCGGATCTCTCGGCCTAACCATCTTCAACTGCTTCACCAATGACCCTCCATGATAAGGTCAGAAGTGGGCATGTTTGCGGATGACTGCACAATGTTCAGCACCATTCGCGACTCCTCAGATTTTAAAGCAGTCCATGTCCAAATGCAACAAGACCTGGACAATATCCAGGCTTGAACTGACAAGTGGCAAGTTACATTTGCACCATACAAGTGCCAGGCAATCACCATCTCCTTCAAGAGAGGGTCTCACTGAGGAAATGAACAGAAAGGCATGATGGGTAGTTAGGCCAAGTTAGGAGTAAAATCTTAATGTGCAGCCTGCAAGTGGAATTCAAGAGAGGAAGAAGGGGGATGGGCATTAGGTCCATTAGGACTGGTTCTTTGTGCAGAGAATGCTGGGTGAAAGGGGCCCCAGGGTCAGCTTATATGGCCAGGTCAAGGAATGTGTGAGAAAGACCTTTGAGAATCTTGCATTTGTTACCGTTACCTTATTTGGTCGTGGGTATGTGAAACCTGACGCTGAATCCATGTATGTGAAACCAGATGCTGTGCTCCCTTTGTCTCACTCACTCTGGAAGTTTCAAGAGACGTGTTGTCTCCTGCCTTTTTATCAGAGTGAGTGGAGTTCGCAAGCTATTTGAAATAAAATAAGTCAATACCTACAATCTGACTCAGGGTTTGACTGAGACCAGACTGAGGGCAGAAAGAACTCAGTATCGTCATCACCACTGCCCCTTGACATTCAATGGCATTACCATCACTGAATCCCCCACAATCAACATCCTGGAGGTTACCATTGATCAGAAACTGGACTAGCCATATTAATACTGTAACTACAAGGGCAGGTCAAAGGCTAGGAATCCTATGGCGAGTAACTCACCTCCTGCTTCCTAAAGACTGTCCACCATCTACAAGGCACAAGTCAAGAGTGTAATGGAATACTCTCCACTTGCCTGGATGAGTTCAGCGCCAACAACACTCAAGAAGCTCAACACCATCGAGGGCAAAACAGCCCACTTGATTGCTCCTCCTTCCACAAACATTCAAACCCTCCACCACTGACGAACAGTGGCAGCCGTGTGTACCATCTACAAGATGCGTTGCAGTAACTCACCAAGGTTCCTCAAACAGCACCTTTCAAACCCAGGACCACTGCCATCTAGAAGGACAAGAGCTGCAGATATCTGGGAACTCCACCACTTGGAGATCCCACTCCAAGTCACTGACCAGACTGATTTGGAAATATATTGCCGTTTCTTCACTGATGCTGGGGCAAAATCCTGGTCCTCCCGCCCTCTCAGCACAGTTGGTGTACCTACAGCTCAAGAACTGCAGTGGTTCAAGAAGGCAACTCACCACCACCTTCTGAAGGGGAACTCGGGATGGGCAAGAAATGCTGGTCTAACCAGCGACGACCACATTCCTGTAAATTAAGTTTTAAAAAGTTAACAAATCTTGTGAGGAACATTCAATCAAGACATTCAAAAGGGAATTGGATTATGGCTCGAAACGAAAGAATATGCAGGGTTTGGGGGAGGTGGAGAGCCAGTGCAGACACAATGGGCTGAATGGCCTCCTTCTGTGCTGTGACAAAGCTGTTAGGCTGTGATACCGATAGCAGAGTTTTGGATTATCTGAAGTGTGTGGACGTTGAATGTGGGAGGCTGGATAGTAAAGTTATGGCATAGTCAAGTCCAGAAGGTAACAAAGAAATGGATGGGAATTTCAGGAATGTTTGAGCTGAAGGGGAGGCAAAGTTGTGTGATGTTCTCAGGTGGATTCATCCTATCACAGACCTTCCTTTCCCCCCCCCCCCCCCCACCATTTCACCGACTCCAAACCTATTACATTTCCATATTTCCTCCATTCTGGTGAGGGCCATCACAACCTGAATCATTAACTTTCTTTCTCTCTGAAGATGCTGCCTGAGCTGCTGAGTTTTTCGGATATCTTCTGTTTTTATTACTGAGGTGGAAATAGTGTGGTCTTGGTGATAAAGCTGATATGTTGTTGGAAGCTCAGCTGGGATGTAAACCCTGACATGAAGGTGGTAAACTGTCCAGTTCAGCCTAAGCCAGGGAGACAAAGTCAGTGGCGAATTTGTAACAATGGGTGGAGATAATGGCTTCAGTTTTCCCAATATTTAAACAGAGGACATTTCTGTTCATTGAGTACTGGATGTCAGACAAGTCAGGATGATGTGTGACTTGGAGGAGAACTCGGTGGTGCTGATGTTTGCATACTCCTGCTACCATCATTCTTCAATGTGGTGAAATTAGGTGTCTGTGAAACTTTGTCAAAGTTCAGGTTGATTTATGGGTATGTAAAATCTCTCTCTCCCTGCTAATTTCACCTTTATCTCTCTCCTCCCATAGAGACCAAAGGCTTTTGTAGATCCAAACTGGGTTAGAACAAAGAACAATAAAGCACAGGAACAGACCCTCCAGCCCTCCAAGCCTGTACCAGTCATTATGCCAACTTTTGCCAAAACCCTCAGCACTTCCTTGTGCCATATCCCTCTATACCCATCCTATCCATGTGTTTGTCAAGCTGTCTTTTGAACACCGTTAATGTATCTGCTTCCACAACCTCCCCTGGCAACGCATTCCAGGCACTCACCACACTCTGCGTAAAAAAAACTGCCTTGCACATCTCTAAACTTTGCCCCACGGACCTTAAACCTATGTCCCCTGGCGACTGACCCCTCCACCCTGGGAAAGAGTGCTTGCCCATCCACTCTATCCATGCCCCTCTTAATCTTGTAGACCTCTATCAGGTTGCCCTTCAACCTCCATCTTTCTAATGAAAACAATTGAATCTATCCAGGCTCTCCACATAGCTAACACCCTCCAGACCAGGCAACATCCTGGTAAACCTCCTCTGCACCCTTTCCAAAGCCTCCACATCTTGCTGGTAGTGTGGCGGCCAGAATTGTGCGTAATATTCCAAGTGCAGCCTCACCAAGGTTCCATACAACTGTAGCATGACTTGCCAGTTTTAATACTCAATGCCCCGTCCAATGAAGGCAAGCATTCCGTATGCTTTTATGACTACCTTGTCCACTTGTGTTGCCACCTTCAAAGACCTGTGGACATGCACACCCAGATCTGTATAGGTTGTAGTTCCTTTCTCCGAAGGTCATTAGATAGGGCTTTCTCCGAAGGTCATTATATAGGGCAGCACGGTAGCATAGTGGTTAGCACAATTGCTTCACAGCACCAGGGTTCCAGGTTTGATTCCCGGCTTAGGTCACTGTCTGTGTGGAGTCTGCACGTTCTCCCCGTGTCTGTGTGGGTTTCCTCCGGTTTCCTCCAACAGTCCAAAGATGTGCAGGTTAGGTGGATTAGCCATGCTAAAATTGCCCTTAGTGTCCAAAAATTGCCCTTAGTGTTGGGTGGGGTTACTGGGTTATGGGAATAGGGTGGGGGGGGGGGTGGGCTTTGGTAGGGGGCTCTTTCCAAGAGCCGGTGCAGACTCGATGGGCCGAATGGCCTCCTTCTGCACTGTAACTTCTATGACTATAAACAGTTGGATTTTTACAACAGTCCAACAGATTTAAGAGTCACTGTTTCCTAGTGCTGGCCCACCTTGGCCTCTCCCCAGTGTGCGTGTGCTGGTGTGTCAGGGGCACTACCGACTGACACACCAGTTTACATGTGACTGCAGAGGTTAGTTTTGCTGTCATTACTGCTATCTGGGGGACTCTCCATTCTCCACTAATTCCTATTTTCTGTCTTTCTGGTGAATGCTAAAGGTCTGTGAACTTGGTTTCTGCATAAATTAGTTCCAAACTGTATTGGCCCTCCAAAATCCAGCCTCCATGTCTGCATAGTAAATAAAATCAACTGAAAAGGTATTTCTTTTAAGAAACATAAAATTAATCACCCAACACGCAATTCAAAATGATGATCCTGAGATTAAAGCCTCATTATCTACCCATTCAACTACATGGACTGTGACAAAACTTGCTTCACAAACGCGTACCTCACTATATCCAGCCTAAGGAGCTGGACGCACATAAAGTCTCATTGAGATTTCAGCCCTATGACAGTTGGGATTTGGGAAAATTGTTGTCATAGAATCAGAATTTACAGTGCAGAAGGAGGCCATTTGGCCCATCAAGTCTGCACCGGCCCTTGGAAAGAGCACCCCACTTAAATCCACGCTGTCGATGAATTATGTTTATTTCTGTATGTTACAGTGCCACTTGGTGTGTTCTGGGCAACATTCAGACATGTTAAATGTTTAATTTTAGCATTGGAACGCCCAAGGGAAATGCTTATATTGCACGTTCCAATGCAGTATGTGAGACCACAGAGCTTTTGTTAGATTTAAACTCCCTGACCATAAAAGCTTGAAGAATAGTTGTACATATGTGGGTGAAGTACATATGCACAATTGCTTTCCGATCGGGTGTCGGGGTGACAATGAGCAAATATTAACTGATTGCACGTATCCATGGCGGGTCATTTACCCATCATTCCTGGCAGTGGAGAAAGCCCCCAATCTGCAATACAGAGGACTGGGACGCATGCGCAGTCGCACACAGTGTGGAGCATGCGCAGAGGGATGACGCTGAACAGAGGGTTGTTTGTTGCTCGGCCGCCGGTGAGAAGGGGAAGCGGCGGGTGGGCGGAGCGGGTTCATTAACACTCAGTGTGGGCCACAAACCCCGAATAACAACCTGCAGGTCCCGCGGTTACAGCTCGAGACTTTTGACCGGAAACAGGCCCCGGTTAAAGGCCACCATCTTGGTTACGTGGCGAATACGGTGCCTGAGGGGCCATCGTGGTGGCACAGAGAGTGGGCGGGGCTTCTGGGCCCCAGTGACCAGGAGAGAAAATGATTGTATCGCTGATTTTTGTTCTCGCTCTGCCCAGAACTGCATCCAGGCAGAGGCGAGGAAGGGGGGAAATGTAGAAGTTGAGGAAATAAATGATGAGATGGGTATGAATTCAGTTCAGGGAGGAGAGAGAGAGAGTGCAAGGACAGGGATTTACAACTTTTGGGGAAAATGAGATGAAAAATATTACATAGAATCTCGACTTGTCTATTCTGTGTTTCTGTGCTCTACACTTGTGAAATGTTTTGTAATCTGCTTTTGCAGGCTATTAGAAGGGGAAGGTGACTGGAAGGAACATCATTGCAAGATCTGACAAGATTTATCCGGATCTGAATAATTTTTGAAGAAATAAGGATCTGAATATCACTGGCCTTTGAATGTGGACGGAGAAACGTTTGGTTGTTCTGTCCGTGGGAGAAGATTTCAAACACCAGTATTTGGAAAGGAACCGACACACGTACACCTGAGGGAGAGTGTGCCAGTGAACTGACTGTGGAAAGAGCTTTAACCAGTTCACAGTCTATTAAAAAAATCACACCATTCACAGTGTGGAGAAACTGTACATGTGTTCTCTGTTGATAAGACTTCAATTGATCATCTAACCTGGAAAGACACAAAGATACAGGCACTATGGAGAAACGGTGGAAATGTGACGACTGTGGGAAGGGATACAATTATCCATCCCGGCTGGAATTCCATCGACGCACTCACACTGGGGAGAAGCTGTGGAATTGTGGGGATTGTGGTAAACGATTCAATTCTCAATACCAGCTGGCAAACCATCAACGCAGTCACACTGGGGAGAGGCCATTCACCTGTTCTCTGTGTGGGAAGGGATTCACCCAGTCAGCCTGTCTCATGTCACACCAGCGGTTTCACACGGAGGAGAGGCCCTTCAGCTGCACTGTCTGTGGACAGAGGTTCAGGCATTCATCCCACCTCAGTAAACACCAACGTGTTCACACAGCGGAGAGACTGTTCACCTGTTCAGATTGTGGGAAGCGATTCACCATATCCTCTGACCTGCTGAAAGAACCAGCGAATACACACTGGGGAAAGGCCATTCACCTGCTCAGTATGTGGGAAGGGATTCACTCAGTCAGCCAACCTGGTGGTACACAAGCGAATTCATACTGGGGAAAGGCCATTTAGCTGCACTTCCTGTGGAAAGAGGTTAAGATCGTCATCTGAACTCACTGCACATCAGCGAGTTCACACAGGGGAGAAACCATTCACTTGCTCTGTGTGTGGGAAGAGATTCGCTCAGTCATCCCACTGCCTGACACACCAGCGAGTTCACACTGAGGAGAGGCCATTCACCTGCTCTTCCTGTGGAAAGAGGTTCAAGCATTCGGGCAACCTCAAAGCACACCAGCGGGTTCACACTGGAGAGAGACCGTTCACCTGCTCCGTGTGTGGCAAAGGGTTCCATTGGCTATCCAGCCTGCTGACACATCAGCGAGTTCATAAATAACTGCAGGGGTTGGGTTCTGCTGTTATTACTGCTGTTAATCACATCCAGGATTGATAGTCTGACAATACTGTGTTTGTTTTTGCTGATGTTAACAACCCTTATAGCTAGATGGAGTTTCATATACTGGAGATGTTGTCACTGGTTTTCGAGACTTGCAGTGTCTCTTTTTAAAAACACCACCAGCTATCAGAGCTTTCAACAGGATCCTGTTTATAATGAAATTATAAACTTTTACGTCAACCTTAATTGATCTCTGATGTAAAATCTACAAATCAACATCTGAAAGGCTCCACTGACTAATATCTCCAGTTAGAAAGTGCTGATTAATTCATGCTGACAGTTCTTACTGACTTACACAATGATACCTCTGTCATGAAATTAAATGATCAAGATATGGTAAACAAAACAGCAACGTTTTTCACAGATACATCAAAAAAGCTTCAATAATCAACATTGATATTGACGGTTTGGAAGTCGCTGAGTTGAATAATTTCTGACACAGCAGCAGCAACATTTGGTAAAGTTGGAACCCACAACAAAGACTGGTTTGAGCCCCACTCAGCAGAGATGTCATCTGTCATTGACGTCCGGCGAAGATGGAATTCCAGCTGAACTGATTAAACACGGAAAGTCCCATTGACTGTCACACTTACATGACCTCCTCCTCCTCTGTTGGACAGTAGAATTTGTTCCCCAGGATGTGTGATGCAAAAATCATCACAATGTACGCATACTGTACTCCCTGTACACACATGGCTGTGTGGCAAAATTTGGCTCCAACTCTATCTACAAGTTTGCTGATGACACGACCATAGTGGGTCGGATTTTGAACATCGATGAGCGCATGTCCACATTGACTCTTACTAATTTTTACAGATGCGCTGTAGAAAGCACGGATAGGAGGGAGATAGGAACCTAGAGGAGTGGTGTAATGACAACAATCTCTCCCTCAATGTCAGCAAAACTAAGGAGCTAGTTATTGACTTCAGGAAGCAAAGTATCGTATACACCCCGTCTGCATCAATGGTGCCGAGGTGGAGATGGTTGACAGCTTCAAATTCTTAGGTGTACACATCACCAACAATCTGTCCTGATTCACCTACGTCAATGCTATGGCTAATAAAGCACAACAGCGCCTATATTTTCTCAGTAAACTAAGGAATTTCGGCATGTCCACATTGACTCTTACCAATTTTTATAGATGCACCTTAGAGAGCATCCTATCTGGCTGCATCACAGCCTGGTATGGCAACTGCTCGGCCCAAGACAGTAAGAAACTACAGAGAGGCGTGAGCACGGCCCAGTCCACCACGGAAACCCACCTCCCATCCATTGATTCTGTCTACACCTCCCGTTGTCTTGGGAAAGCGGGCAGCAATATCAAGGAACATTCCCATCCAGGTTATTCTCTTTTCCAACTTATTGCATCGGGCAGGAGATACAAAAGTCTGAGAGGGCGAACCAACAGATTCAAAAACAGCTTCTTACCCACTGTTACCAGACTCCTGAACGACTCTCTTATGGACTGAACTGATCTCTTCACGCATCTTTTCCACTGAGTAGGACTGCACGCTGTATGCTTCACCCGATGCCTATGTCTGTGTATTTACTTTGTGTATTTATCGTATCTGCTATGTTTTTCATGTATGGAATGATTTGTCTGGACTGTACGCAAAACAATACTTTTCATTGTACCTCGGTACACATGACACTAAATCCAAATCCAACAATATACAAAGGCACTCACAGCGCTGAGGACCCGGGTTCGATCCCAGCCCCGGGTCACTGTCCATGTGGAGTTTGCATATTCTCCCCGTGACTGCATGGATTTCACCTCCACAGCTAAAAGATGTGCAGGATAGGTGGATTGGCCACACTAAATTGCCCCTTAATTGGGCACTCTAAATTTATTTTAAAAATGTATATATAAAGACAACAGAGAAGACCATAGAAATTACATAAGCATCACATTCCATAGTGTCATAGGGAAGGACTTTGCTAGGGTCACGTTTGAAAGGCTCCATCTATTTGCAGACTGTTTATCCAGAAGCACAGTGCAGTTTCTGTGCTGGCGGATCTACAGTGAACATGATCTTACATAGAAACAAACATAGAAAATAGAAGCAGGTGGAGGCCATTCGGCCCTTCGAGTCATTCATTATGACCATGGCTGATCAATACCCTGATCCCGCCTTCCCCTCATATCCCTGGATCCCGTTGCCCCCAAGAACTGTATCTAATTCCTTCCTGAAATTACACAACGTGTTGGTCTCTCTCTGGGTGAAGAAATTTCTCACCTCAGTCCTGAAAGGTTTACCCTTATTGTCAAACTGCGACCCGGCGTTCTGGACTCCCCACCATGGTTGATTATTTACACAATAAGATCCTGATTGTTGATGCAATGGGCTTCAAACTGTTAATGTAATGGTATCTTGATTGTTAATGTGTAGGTATCCTGAATCTTAAAGAGATAGGAGTCTGATTATTAATGTAGCAGGATCCTCATTGTTGATGAAATAAGATTCTGATTATTGTGATAGTATCTTAATTATTTGTACATTATGATCCTGATTATTAATACTTTATCATTCTTATAATAAGTGCATTATGATCCAGATTCTGAATACACTATGATCCTGATTATTGAAGAAATCGACTTTCCAGATAAAAATGAACACTGACCTTTTATATAAGTTTTTTTTGTTGCAGCAATTGGTCTCCAGAGAGTCCTCCAATTGGACACACCTCACCAACATCAAAAAAACTGAGAGGCTTTAAAGGAACCTCACGGCAGCCATTGCTATTTGAGAGCTCCCAAGGCCAAAATCCCATCTCGCCAACCACATTGGGGGTCATGACCCTCAGTTTGGGAAGCTCTGACTTGCACTGAGATTCTAAAATGGGGACAGGCTTTTAAAGCTTTTTAAATTCATTTACAGAATGTAGGTATCACTGGTTGGGCCAGCATGTATTACCCATTCCTGGTTGCCCTTCAGAAGGTGGTGGTGAGTGGCAGTCCTTGTGGTGTAGATACACACACTGTGCTGCGAGGGAGGGAGTTCAAGGATGTTGCCCCAGCGTCAGTGAAGGAACGGCTGATATATTTCCAAGTCAGGGTGCTGAGTGACTTGGAGGGGAACCTCCAGGTGGTGGCATTCCCAGCTATCTGCTGCTCCTGTCCTTCGAGATGGTAGTGGTAGCGGGTTTGGAAGGTGCTGTCTATGGCAACTTGTTGAGTTACTGCAGTGCATCTTGTAGATGGTACACACGGCTGTCACTGTTCGTTGGTGGGGGAGGGTTTGATTGTTTGTGGAAGGAGGAGCAATCAAGTGGGCTGCTTTGTCCTGGATGCTGTTGAGCTTCTTAAGTGGTGTTGGAGCTGCACTCATGCAGGCAAGTGGAGTGTATCCTATCACACTCCTGACTTGTGCCTTGTAGATAGTGGACAGGCTTTGGACGGTAAGGAAGTGAGTTATTCGCCATGGATTTCTAGCCTTTGACCTGCCCTGGTAGCCGCAGTATTAATGTGGCTCGTCCAGTTCAGTTTCTGATCAATGGCACCCCTCAGGATGTTCATTGTGGGAGTATCCGCAATTGTAATGCCATTGAATGTCAAGGGGCGATGGATAGATCCTCTCTTGGAGGAGATGGTCATTGCCTGACACTTGTGTGGCACGAATCTAACTTGCCACTTGTCAGCCCAAGCCTGGATATTGTCCAGGTCTTGCTGCATTTGGACATGGACTGCTTCATTATCTAAGGAGTCGCGAATGGTGCTGAACATTGTGCAGTCAACCACAAACATCCCCACTTCTGACCTCATGACGAAGAATGTCATTGATGAAGCAGCTGAAGATGGTTGGGCCGAGGACACTACCCTGAGGAACACCTGCAGTGATGTCCTGGAGCTGAAATGATTGACCTCCAACCACCACAATCATCTTCCTTTGTGCCAGGTACGACTCCAACCAGTGGAGAGTGTTCCCCCTGATTGCCATTGACTCCAGATTAGCTAGGGCTCCTTGATGCCATACTCGGTCAAATGCTGCCTTGATCTCAAGGGCAGACACTCTCACCTCACCTCTGATATTCAGTGCTTTTGTCCATGTTTGAACCAAGGCTGTAATGACTGCAGGAAGACATCCATAGACTGATCAGCGGGCCAGAAAAGTAGCAAACTGAGGTCAATCCAGAGAAGCGCGGGGTAATAAATACATTTGGGGAGGGTCAACACGGCAAAGGGAAAGAATATGAATGGTATGATAAATGTAGAGGGACTGAGGGGCGTAAGAGTGCATTTCAACAGATCCCTGAAGGTGACAGGAGAGGTAGATACGGTGATTGTAAAGGCAGAGAGGATACTTTGTTATTCACGGGGACATAGAGTACTGGAGCAGGGAATATTCCCAGCAATTTCTCTTGGAGGAAAGACCTGAAACCCCTCTCTCCACAGATGCTGCCAGAGTTGCTGAGTATTTCCAGCATTTTCTGTTTTTATTATAAGATCAGGGAGGTTATACTGGAACTGTCCAAAACACGAGTTAAGCCACAGCTGCATTACTGAGTACAGTTCTGGTCACCACATTACAGGAAGGATGTGTTCATACCAGAGAGGATATAGAGGAGATTGACCAGGATGTTGACGCAAATGGAGAATTTTAACAATGAGGAAAGATTGGAGAGGCCGAGGTTGTTTTCTGTGGAACAGAGAACGCTGAGGAGAGATTAAATGATGTGTTTAATATTGTGAGGGGCCCGGATAGAATGGACAAGAAGGATTTATTTCATGAACAGATCAATAACCAAGGGGTTTAGATTTAAAGTAATTAGCAGAGGATTGGGAGTGGAAGGGGCATAATGGATCTCTGTGTCTATTCGGAACCCTGGATATGCGTTATCCCTTCTCAGTTCCCAAATAACAGAGGTCAAGTCTGTGCTTTTTGGCAAAGTCCAGTTGAACTTTATTTGTCATCTGTGCCACTTGTTTTTAATACAAAATTTAGAAAAAATCACCAACTAGCCCTGCAGTAAGCTAGTCAGATTAATTGTCTTTAGCAAATACAGAAGTTGAGTTTTCATTCAAATCATAATACACCAGATAAAGTAACTGGGTAATTTTGATTAGCAAAGCGAGCAGCAAAGGTTTCAGAAATATAGATGGAGTGAGCAAGAAGAGAAACAGAACAGAGCAACAGAAGCACTTTTCCATTCCGGTAAGTGATTCTTAAGAGAATTGTTATCTCAAAGTCTGGCCTTCTTTTTACTGCTGATTGGCTTTAACTAATTTATAATTCATCAATTTGACCAAAGTGTCTATCCATCAATTTAAGAGATATATGTATTTGAGTATGTTGGCGGAATTCTCCCATTCCATCGCTTGCCAATTTTCCAAATTATTGACACCTGCATCTCAACATTAATTAGAAAAAAAACAGCCTTCAGGACATTATGACCTCAGACTGTCTATTACCATGGAAACAAGACTGCCCATGCTGGAAAAGCAGCAGGAGACAATGGGGTCTTTTAGCTAGTTGGCGTGACTGACCTTGCTTGTCTCAAGCAATTTGCAAATGTTAAAATATAGGTTTAATGAACGAAAACTAAAGTGTATGATCTGGATTAACCCTTAATGGGTATCCAGCTATTGTTGCACTCAAATAATGCTTCATGCTTACCGAGTTCTCATTTAACTATTTTACCGTTATCATCTATAGGTAACTAGAAAGCCCATTTCTATCAGTCCCCCCTTTTGATTCTTCTAAAGATTAATAAGATGAATCAAAATAATGAATAGAAGTTAGGGAAGAAATGTGATAGGATAGAATTAAGCGCGGGGAGGAACTCATTTGCATTGTCTTTAATGGTTCACTTGTTTGAGAACAGCCATCAACACTGGAGTGGGCAAAGCTTTGCAAGCGTTACAAGCATTCTGGATGTATTTTATTCAGAAAAGTGATTATATAGTACAATAACAATTCAGTAATAATGGAAGTTGATTCCATGATTGCAGTAATAATTGGGTAATAATGCAGTAATGACAGTTCAATAGTAGGAGCCTGGTTCAATGTCATGGGCTGGTGGTGCAGTTGGACCAATATGAACCACTTTGACTGTTGGGGCATTATGGGTAGCCATACATTGGCCAATGCATCTGATCGGCAAGATCACTAACTAAATGACAAGCCCAAAAATGAAAAATTAGAGAAGTCCCTGAATGATGGAAATTCCTGTGCTACCCACCCATCCAGAGAGCCATCCCCTAAGAGGGGTGTCAGAGAGTTGTTAAAGTTTCCCAACTTCTTCTGGAATATGTACTGGCAAGCTGTTGATTTCTTCCGAATTATCTGGGATGTAGGTGCAACACCCTGCACCAATCAGGGCACAGGTGCCACCTTTTTCGGCTAGCACATAGTCAAGTGCCATCCGATTCTGTAAAGCCACAGTTCGAATGGCTAGCATCTCGGCTGAAATGCTACTGAGGGCTCGGGCAGTGTCATTGGCTATTTCCTCAAAGGCTGCGGCCAATTTAATGTATTCTCTAGTCAATACGATGATGCCATAGGCAGGGATGAGAGCAGAAAAGAATTTCTCAGCCCCTGTGATCTCGCGTTTAGACCTCGTGATGATAGTGGTAGGTTGATATTTCTCAAACTGGGATGAAAGGTCCATGTTTTGAGTCTGCGTTTATAGCATCGGCTAGGGAAAGGGAATGGCAGATGAAGGGGACAATGAATCATAAATAGCACGCTCCTCTGCAGCTCACCGGGAGCCAAGGGTATGCAGTATTACTGTAATAGGTGCCATTATAGGTAGAATATTGGGCAACCACTTGTGGGTACCAATATTCTGTACAATTTGTCCCATCAGTGTGATTAGATATCCCTTTAAAGTCGATGGGGATTCCCTTAATGTCCAGAGACCACTACCTTTCTTGTGTCATGAGTGCACTGTGTACTAGCACTCACATCCAATAATATTCACATTTACTGTATCCCGCATTCCATGCTCTATGATTATAGCTGATTAAACATATTGTCCCAGTATGGTTATGACCAGTTGGGAAGGTTATTTCTGTTTCCGATCACAGACATGTTGATACCATCCCTTGAAAGTGTTTAATGGGCGGCCTGCAGATCGCCATCTCTTAACCTCATCGTTTATCATTTCTTTGGTTCTGGTGTCTCCACATTGGGGAAGGGAAGAGTCGGGATTTTGGAAAATGTACCATTCTTCCATTTGGGATAAAGTAAAAGGAACAGGCTGCAGTGGGATACCTGCTTGGGAATTGGTAGGGATAGAAGAACACACCCAGCAATTAGAGACGTTAAAGTCTCTGGCATAGGTATAGGACATGTAAAGGAACGTGTTAACATTGAACTCCTGGGTAAGGCCTGCTGGGCCAAACACATAACTGCAAATCAATATTATGGCAAACATTTTTAGATTCTGATTTTGGTAAGCACGCTTCACATATGACGCGTGAATCCTTGATTTCTTTCCTTGGAGTTTCACGGCTGACTGGGTTGAGAGTAATATCTGGTAGGGGCCTTCCCACTTGGCTCCTAATGGTTCGTGCTGAATTTGTTTTACGTAAGCGGATTCGACGGGCACCAAGTCGTGGCCCCATCAGGAGGATCGCCCCACGCCATCGAGGCCTGAAAGCATTTGTTAAGTTTTGACAATAACTAAGTAAAGCATCCCTCATCAGATGACAGTCTGTCTTTCTTAAGTCAATAGTTCCTGGCAGGGACATGGGTCTACCAGTGATGACCTTAAATGGGCTTAGTTTGGGGTTGCTCTGATACTGCACAAAAGGAGTGCCAAGGCCTGAATCCAATTCCTGCCTTTTTGGTTGTATTTGGACAATCGTTCTTTTAAAGTCAGGTTCATGCGTTCCACTTGTCCTGATGATTCTGGATGATCAGGGCAGTGTAGATTCCAATCGATGTTCAGTAACCTGCACACCTCCTGGCAAACAGCAACTGTAAAGTGGGTTCCATTGTCTGAGTCAATGCTAGCTGGTACTCCCCATCTGGGAATATAGGCTTTGCATAGAACTTTGGCTGTATGGTTGGCTGTAGCCCTCCTGGCTGGCGCAGCCTCTTCCCATCTAGAGAGGCTATTCACTATTACAAGGACGTCAGTGTATCTTTGACATGTAGGAAGGGTGATGTAATCAACCTGTATATTCTGGAATGGAACTGCAGGGGCAGCTTTTAGCTGAGGCATTGATGTTATAGGTCGTAGGTTGTTCTTTTGACAGGTTACAGTGGTTGGATACCAATTGTGCATGTTTTTTGAATCCTTTGCCACACCAACTTTTCTGGAATCAAGCCATCATCTGTCCTGGGCCAGAAATGGCAAAATGGCATCAGTGCCTGTGGTGCAACTGGTTTATCAGTCTGAACTTGTCTCCAAATATCATCATCATACAACTGGATACCTGAGTCTAACCATGACCAGCACGGGGCAGCACGGTAGCATTGTGGATAGCACAATTGCTTCACAGCTCCAGGGTCCCAGGTTTGATTCTGGCTTGGGTCACTGTCTGTGGGGAGTCTGCACATCCTCCCCGTGTGTGCGTGGGTTTCCTCCGAGTGCTCCGGTTTCCTCCCACAGTCCAAAGATGTGCAGGTTAGGTGGATTGGCCATGATAAATTGCCCTTAGTGTCCAAAATTGCCCTTAGTGTTGGGTAGGGTTACTGCGTTATGGGGATAGGGTGGAGGTGTTAACCTTGGGTGGGGTGCTCTTTCCAAGAGCCGGTGCAGACTCGATGGGCCGAATGGCCTCCTTCGGCACTGTAAATTCTATGGTTTCTCTTCTTGTGCCGAGTCATGTTGCATTTCACGCAGATCTTGTAATAAATCGGTCACTCCCAATTTGTAGATGTGTCTTGGTTCTGCTGAAGAATCCCACTGGGAGGCAGCTTCCTTTGCGACTCTGTCTGCAAGGGTGTTTCCTTGTGCTTCTATAGTGTTGTCTTGAGTAATGGCCATACCCTTTAGAATGGATACTTCTTTTGGCAAAGCTATGGCTTCTAGGAGTCATCATTTCAGTGGTGGGCACCCAGAACTCACTGTCTGATAGGGTCACAGAAGCAGAAATCCGGATCACTTTAAAATAAATGTCTTGGATATCCAACTGAAGGACTGGAACAGACAGGGCAATCGACTGAGATCTGCAAAATAGGATTAAGCCGAATAGTTCCACTTCAGCCAGCACTCACACAATGGGCCAACTGGCCTCTATCTGGACCAGAACTTTGAGATTTTTACTCTGATAGTTGGAGTTTGTTTCTGATGATAATAACCTCTGAGGGACTGGAGTTTAACATTCTCGATATTGGTGAAATAAATCAGCTGTTTTAAACACGTTGTAGATTTTTGTCTTTTGTCTTTCCCGCCTGAGTGTTTAACATCACCTGGCTGGAGCTCAGAAAGGACAATCTCACCTCATAGAATCAGAGAATTTACAGTGCAGGAGGCCATTTGGGCCATCGAGTCTGTACCAGCCCTCGGAAAGAGCATCCTACTTAAGCCCACACCGCCACCCTATCCCCGTAACCCCATCTAACCTTTTGGACACGAAGGGCAATTTAGCATAGTCAATCCACCTAACCTGCACATCTTTGGAGTGTGGGAGGAAACCGTAGCACCCGGAGGAAACCCACGCAGATACGGGGAGAACGTGCAGACTCCGCACAGACAGTGACCCAAGCAGGAATCGAACCCGGGTCCCTGGCACTGTGAAGCAACAGTGCTACCCACTGTGCTACCGTGCCGCCCTTGCATCCAAGCTCCCGGATTGTCTGTCTTCTCTCCGGGTAAGATTGTGTTTGTCTCTTGTATTTCACTGTGACAGGGCGGAGACCTGATTGAAGGGATTCAAACATGGGAGTTCTGGGAAAGATGGGCAAGGATTTGGGAGGTGGCAACATGTTCAAAGAGTTTCGAGAGGAGACGGAGTTGAAGATGGGGCCGTAATTTGTAAGGGTGGCAGGGTCAAGGGTTTGTTTTATTGAGGGTGTGATGATGGCAGATTTGAAGGACAGAGGGACAGTTGCTGAAGAGAGAGAAATGTTGACAATATCCACGGACACAGGGTAGTTGGCTGATCAGTAGCTCAGTGGGAATAGGGTCGATGGAGCAGGAGCTGGGTCTCATGGACAAGATGAGCTCTGAGAGGGCATGAGAGGAGATGGGAGAGAAACTAGAGAAAGATGTGGGTTCAGGGCTCAGGAAGGGATGACATTTAGAGACAGTTTGGTCCGGTGGGCTCGTGGAAGGGAGGGAAGCAGGAGAGGCAGCTGATCGGATTTACTCAATCTCAGTCACAAAGAAGCTCCACAAGCTCCTCACACTTTTTGTTGGAGGTGAGGATGGAAGAGACAGGGGAGAGCGAGAGTACTTCAAAAGGAACTAACTTGTGTCAGAGATATTGAAAAGTTTCAATACACTGAGGATTTAACTCAAAACTAATTTATTTGACTTTTAGCCAGAATATTAGCCCCTGTAAATGGGCTGAAGTTTGTTATCAGCAGAAAGAGACCCAAATGAACATGGTTCAGTCCTGAATGTGAGTAACAGCAAAACCCAATCACTGTGGTTACTTGTGGCCTCGTTGGTGCTTCCGCAGGTCGGATGACTGAGTAAATCCCTTCCCACACTCGGAGCAGGTGAATGGCCTCTCCCCAGTGTGAACTCGCTTATGTACAGTGAGGTTAGATGATCGTCTGAACCCAGTCCCGCAGTGAGAGCACCGAAACGGTCTCTCGTCAGTGTGAATACGTTGATGGCTCATCAGTTCCCCAGAACTTTTATAGCACTTCCCGCAGTCTGGACATTGGAACGGTCTCTCATCAGTGTGAACTCGCTGGTGCTTCTGTAGGTTGGAAGACATTTTGAATCCCTTCCCACACTCTGAACAGGTGAACGGTCTCTCTCCAGTGTGAACTCGCTGGTGACTCAGCAGGGCCGATGACTGAATGAATCCCTTCCCACACTGGGCGCAGGCAAATGGTCTCTCCCCAGTGTGAATTCGCTGATGTCCAGTGAGCTGAGATGAGTGTCTGAACCCAGTCCCGCAGTGAGAGCACCTGAACGGTTTCTCGTCAGTGTGAACACGTTGATGGCTCATGAGATTCCCAGAACTTTTACAGCACTTCCCGCAGTCAGGACATCGAAACGGTCTCTCCCTAGTGTGAACTCGCTGGTGCTTTTGCAGGGTGGATGACTGAGTAAATCCCTTCCCACACTTGGAGCAGGCGAATGGCCTCTCCCCAGTGTGAACTCGCTGATGTTCAGTGAGGTGAGATAATCGTCTGAATCCAGTCCCGCAGCAAGAGCACCTAAATGGTTTCTCGTCAGTGTGAACACGTTGATGGCTCATCAGTTCCACAGAACTTTTACAGCACTTGCCGCAGTCTGGACATTGAAACGGTCTCTCATCAGTGTGAACCCGCTGGTGACTCAACAGGTGGGATGACCGAGTGAATCCCTTCCCACACTTGGAGCAGGTGAATGGTCTCTCCCCAGTGTGACTGCGTCGATGAATTTCCAACTGGGATGGGGAAGTGAATCCTTTCCCACAGTCCCCACATTTCCACGATTTCTCCTCAGTGTGACTGCATTTGTGTCTCGTGAGGCCTGATGATCGAGCGAATCCTCGTCCACACACACAACACGTGTATGGTTTTGTCCCACTGTGAACGATGCTTTTTCCTTCCATGTTCAAAGTACGATGATGTTCAGGATATGATAAATTGGAAACTCTGTCAGATCCTGATGTGATATTTGGTTTGCATATCTGGACTTTGAAGCCTCCCCTTCGAACACCCTGTGAAACTGATTGAAAACAGAAAATAGGGAGTGAGAGAGAACCCACAAAAACACAAAGGCAGGTTGTGAAATTGAGCTGAATGAGTCTGGTCATTTGGGGGGCCGGCATTGGGAAAAAGTGACCATGAAAACTGCTGGATTGCTGTAAAAACACAACTGGCCTCTTTGGGAGGAGAGAGAAAGAGGTGAAGAGGGATTTTGTATATTTACAAGACATTATCGAGAGAGTAGTTGGCAAAGCAAATTCAATCTTGAGCTTTAGAAATAGAAATATTGATACTGAAACTATGCTTTTGGTGGCACGGTGGTTAGCACTGCTGCCTCACAGTGCCAGGGACTCAGGTTCAATTCCGGCCTTGGTGACTGTGTGTGTGGAGCTTGCACTTTCTCCCCCTGTCTGCGTAGGGTTCCACCCGGTGTTCAGGTTTCCTCCCACAGTCCAAAGAAGGGAACATTAGGTGGATTGGCCTTGATAAATTGCCCCTGAGTGTCCAGGGATGCACAGGTTAGGTGGGGCTATGGTGTTACAGGGACAGGGTAGGGGTGTGGGCCGAGGCAGGGTGCCCTTTCAGAGAATCAGTGCAGACTCGAATGGCCCCCTTCTGCTCTGTAGGAATTCTATGGCTCTAATTCTATTCTGTGAATCTTTATGAAGTTCTGGTCACCACTCTTCAGCAAGAACAAGGAACAAAGAAAAATTACAGCACAGGAAAAGGCCCTTCGGCCCTCCCAGCCTGCGTCAATCCAGATTCTTTATCTAAACCTGTCGTCTCTTTCCAAGGATCTACTTCTCTCTGTTCCCCGCCCGTTCATATATCTGTCTAGATGCATCTTAAATGATGCTATCGTGCCCGCCTCTACCACCTCCGCTGGCAAAGCGTTCCAGGCACCCACCACGCGCTGCGTAAAAAACTTTCCACGCACATCTCCCTTAAACTTTCCCCCTCTCACCTTGAAACCGTGACCCCTTGTAATTGACACCCACACGCTTGAAAAATCTTGTTGCTATCCACCCTGTCCATACCTCTCATAATTTTGTAGATCTAATCAGGTCCCCCCTCAACCTCCATCATTCCAACGAAAACAATCCTAATCTACTCAACCTTTCTTCATAGCTAGCAACCTCCATACCAGACAACATCCTGGTGAACCTCCTCTGCACCCTCTCTAAAACATCCACACCCTTCTGATAATGTGGCGACCAGAACTACACGCAGTACTCCAAATGTAGCCTAACCAAAGTCCTATACAACTGTAACATGACCTGCCAACTCTTGTACTCAATACCGCGTCCGATGAAGGCAAGCATGTTGTATGCCTTCTTGACCACTCTATCGACCTGCGTTGCCACCTTCACGGTACAATGGACCTGAACTCCCAGATCTCTCTGTATATCAATTTTCCCCAGGACTCTTCCATTGACCTTATAGTCCGCTCTTGAATTGGATCTTCCAAAATGCATCACCTTGCATTTGCCTGGATTGAACTCCAACTGCCATTTCTCTTCCCAACTCTCCAATCTATCTATATTTTGCTGTATTTTCTGACAGTCCTCTGCAACTCGCTATCTGCAACTCTATCTGAATGTGAAGGTTCTTGGGAGATGGTGCAGAGGAGATTTACCAGAATGGTTCCAGCAAAGGAGATTGAGGGGAGATTTGATTCAGGTACACAAGATTATGCCAGGTTTCCATCGGGTGGATAAAGAAACACTGTTTCTTTGGGGTAATTATAGGCCAGTGAGCTTAACTTCGGTAGTAGGGAAGATGCTGGAATCTATCATCAAGGAAGAAATAGCGAGGCATCTGGATGGAAATTGTCCCATTGGACAGACGCAGCATGGGTTCATAAAGGGCAGGTCGTGCCTAACTAATTTAGTGGAATTTTTTGAGGACATTAACAGTGCGGTAGATAACGGGGAGCCAATGGATGTGGTATATCTGGATTTCCAGAAAGCCTTTGACAAGGTGCCACACAAAAGGTTGTTGCATAAGATAAAGATGCATGGCATTAAGGGGAAAGTAGGAGCATAGATAGAGGATTGGTTAATTAATAGAAAGCAAAGAGTGGGGATTAATGGGTGTTTCTCTGGTTGGCAATCAGTAGCTAGTGGTGTCCCTCAGGGATCAGTGTTGGGCCCACAACTGTTCACAATTTACATAGATGATTTGGAGTTGGGGACCAAGGGCAATGTGTCCAAGTTTGCAGACGACACTAAGATAAGTGGTAAAGCAAAAAGTGCAGAGGATACTGGAAGTCTGCAGAGGGATTTGGACAGGCTAAGTGAATGGGCTAGGTTCTGGCAGATGGAATACAATGTTGACAAATGTGAGGTTATCCATTTTGGTAAGAATAACGGCAAAAGGGATTATTATTTAAATGATAAAATATTAAAACATGCTGCTGTGCAGAGAGACCTGGGTGTGCTCGTGCATGAGTCGCAGAAAGTTGGTTTTCAGGTGCAACAGGTGATTAAGAAGGTAAATGGAATTTTGTCCTTCATTGCTAGAGGGATGGAGTTTAAGACTAGGGAGGTTATGCTGCAATTGTATAAGGTGTTAGTGAGGCCACACCTGGAGTATTGTGTTCAGTTTTGGTCTCCTTACTTGAGAAAGGACGTACTGGCACTGGAGGGTGTGCAGAGGAGATTCACTAGGTTAATCCCAGAGCTGAAGGGGTTGGATTACGATGAGAGGTTGAGTAGACTGGGACTGTACTCGTTGGAATTTAGAAGGATGAGGGGGGATCTTATAGAAACATAGAAGATTATGAAGGGAATCGAGAGGATAGATGCGGGCAGGTTGTTTCCACTGGAGGGTGAAAGCAGAACTAGGGGGCATAGCCTCAAAATAAGGGGAAGTAGATTTAGGACTGAGTTTAGGAGGAACTTCTTCACCCAAAGGGTTGTGAATCTATGGAATTCCTTGCCCAGTGAAGCAGTAGAGGCTCCTTCATTAAATGTTTTTAAGATAAAGATAGATAGTTTTTTGAAGAATAAAGGGATTAAGGGTTATGGTGTTCGGGCCGGAAAGTGGAGCTGAGTCCACAAAAGATCAGCCATGATCTCATTGAATGGCGGAGCAGGCTCGAGGGGCCAGATGGCCTACTCCTGCTCCTAGTTCTTATGTTCTTATTTCCATTCACTGATCGCACAAGCAGTCGGGACACAGATTTAAAGTTTTGGGTAAAACCTGGATTGAACGATATAAGATCCTGAGGGGTTTTGACAGGGTGGATGTGGAGAGGACGTTTCCGCTTGTGAGAGAATCTGGAACAAGGGGGTCACTATTGCAAAGTGAGGGGTCACCCATTTCAGATGGAGATAAGGATAATTTTTCTCTTGAGGGTTGCAAGAGAAGGGATAGCATAGTGCTTGGCACTGCTTCCTCACAGCACCAGGGACCCGAGTTCAATTCCCACCCTGACTGTGTGGAGTTTGCACTTTCTCCCCGTATCTACATTGGTTTCCTCCGGGTGCTCCGCTTTCCTCCCACAGTCCAAAGATGTGCAGGTTAGGTTGAATCGGTTAGGATTGTATTCGCTGGAGTTCAGAAGAATCAGGGGGGGATCTCATAGAACCCTATAAAATGTGGGTGGCACGGTGGCGCAGTGGTTGGCACTGCTGCCTCATGTCGCCGAGGACCCGGGTTCAATCCCGGTCCCGGGTCACTGTCTATGTGGAGTTTGCACATTCTCCCTGTGTTTGCGTGGGTCTCACCTCCACAAATCCAAAGATGTGCAGGGTAGGTAGATTGGCCATGCTAAAATTGCCCTTAATTGCAAAAAAAAGAATTGGGCACTCTAAATTTATGTTAAAAAAACAGGGCGAGACATAGAAGATTCAGGACGGATGTTCCCGATAGTGGGTGTGTCCAGAAATAGGGGTCACAGTCTGAGGGTACGGGGTAGACCATTTGGGAGAGAGGTGAGGAGAAATTCCTCCACCCAGAGAGTGGTGAGCCGATGGAATTCGTCGCCACAGGAACTAATTAAGGCCAAAACATTGCATGTTTTCAAGAAGCAGTTCGATACAGCACTTAGGGTGAAGGGGATCAAAGGATATGGGTGAAAGCGGGATTAGGCTATTGAGCCAAATCAGCTCTGATCGTAATGAATGGTGGAGCAGGTTCGAAGGGCCAAATGGTCTCCTCCTGCTCCTATTTTCTACGTTGCTCCGTATCCATGCATGTAAATGGTCCAGGAGGTATGAGGAAGAATGTTTTTACACAGCCAGTGGCAATGACCTTAAACTTGCTGCCTATGAAGGAGTTTGGAAATAGACACAATGAATGATTTTTTTTTTTTTAATTGGATAAATACCTGAGAGAAATAAAGCTGTAAGGATACAGAGACAGAGCAGGAGAATAACTCTGACTGGATTGCTCCAGATAATAATAATAATATTTATTGGTGTCACAAGTAGGCTTACATTAACACTGCAATGAAGTTACTGTGAAAATCCCCAGGTCGTCACACTCCGGCGCCTGTTCGGGTACACTGAAGGAGAATTCAGAATGTCCAATTCACCTAACAAGCACGTCTTTCGGGACTTGTGGGAGGAAATTGTAGCAGGAAACCCACGCAGACACGGGGAGAAGATGCAGACATCGCAGACAGTGACCCAAGCCGGGAATCGAACCCGGGTCCCTGGCGCTGTGAAGCAACAGTGCTAACCAGCGTGCCGATTGGGAGCGCGCATGGACTCAATGGACCGATTGCCCTTCTCTGCCCATAATGTTAAAAAATAAAAATAATAAATTTAGAGTTCCCAATTAATTTTTTCCAATTAAGAGGCAATTTAGCATGGCCAATCCACCTAACCTGCACATCTTTGGGTTGTGAGGGCGAAACCCACGCAAACATGGGGAGAATGTGCAAACTCCACATGGACAGTGACCCAGAGCCGGGATCAAACCTGGGACCTAAGCGCTGTGAGGCAGCAGGGCTAACTCACTGCGCCACCGTGCTGCCAGCTGACTCTGACATTTTTGTCTAATTTCGCCATGTAATTTAACCCTGGGGTGTTCAGATATCACTCAATTAAATCTGTGCTACACTCCCTCCGAGGCCATTCTAACCTTCCTCAGGCCCAGGTTTGGCCTAACCAGGGTTTGTGAATCTCAGGGCTTTTCCAGTCACACTGAGACCTGAAATGTTCCCTCACAGACAGAACAGACAAACCTTTTACCTTCCACACCCAGATGCTGCTGAAATTCAGTTTCTAATGAACCGAGTGACTCTGTCAGATTGTGATGTGACGTTTGGTTTGCGTTCCCGTGTGTTAAACCTCCTCTTCCAGTATCCTGTAAATTTACAGAAACCTCACTGTCAGTTTCGGATAGAAATTCACAACATTCTCTCCTTACCAACTTTGATTAAATGTATTCCTGGAGGTTTGATCACATGACCTGCCCCCATCCTCCAGCCATTAATCGGTCAACACATCCATCCTTGTGACACACTGCCTTCCTCGGCCAATTGGGAAGTAAATGGACTCATTACCTTACAGGACAGTGATTGACTGTCAGCCAAACAACCTTTATCCCATTTTCAATATTTTCATATCCACTGAACAGAAATGTTCAAAAATCTTCTTTACTGTCCCAATGATTTTCCAGACACCCAGGTATGAATCTCACCAAGGCAGAAGATAAAATTTGAATTCATTGAAAGTCTACTGATGACCATGAAACCATTATTGGTTGTTGCAAAGACCCATCTGGTTTACTCCTGTCCTTCAGTGAAGGAAATTTTCTATCCTTACCTGGTCTGGCCTACATGTGATTCCAAATCCAGTCAGCTGGTTGACTCTTAAAATGCCCTGAGATGCACTCAGTTCTAGGGCAATTAGGGATGGGCAGTGAATGCTGGCCCAGCCAGCGACACCCACATCCCGTGAATGAACAGAAAAGAAAATCTGCCATCCTTACCTGGTCTGGCCGACGCGATTCCAAACCACAGCAATGTGGTTGACTCTTTAAATGTCCTCCAAGATGGCCGAGCAAGCCACTCGGTTCCAGGGAAATTAGGGATGGGCAATAAATGTTGGCCCAGCCAGTTACTCCCACAAATGATCTAAAATAAAATGCTGGAGACTCCAGTCAGTCAATCCGTGAGAGTTGGCATCCGGTCCAGACTCGCAGCGCATAATAATAATAATAATCACTTATTGTCACAAGTAGTCTCCAATGACGTTCCTGTGAAAAGCCCATAGTCGCCCCATTCTGGCGCCTGTTCGGGGAGGCTGGAACGGGAATTGAACCCGCGCTGCTGGTCTTGTTCTGCATTACAAGCCAGCTGTCTTAGCCCACTGTGCTAAACCAGTCCCTTCCCTGCGGCGCATTGTCCTCTGTAAAGATGGCGGGTGGAAATCGGGCCTGTCACCGCTCAGCTCTCACTCTGTTCGGTGCTGTTTAAGACGGGACCGTTAACATTTTACTCGGGAGTTACTCGGGGCTCACTCCGCAACTTCTATTGCTCCCCGGACACCCACCGGCTCCAATCCTGAAAGTTGCTCGATTGTTTCTTTCCCGCTCCTCGCACCGTCAGCGACAACCTGAACTGCGCATGCGCCGGTCACAGCCCGAACGCCGCATGTTCTAGTCACAGCCGGACTCTGCGCATGTGCGAGAAACTTCTGTCATGTGGAACGAGCACATTCTCAGCTGCTACCCATGTTGGGTAATAAACCCGCCATTCAAATGGATATTTTTGATATAAATTATGCGAATTGATTACGATTATAACATTGGGCCAGGGCAACACCCACATCCCAATAACAAGTGAAGGAAAGTTGGCAGTTAGAAAGGAAAATGCATTCATAGAATTTACAGTGCAGAAGGAGGCCATTTGGCCCATCGAGTCTGCACCGGCTCTTGGAAAGAGCACCCTGCCCAAGGTCCACACCTCCACCCTTTCCCCATAACCCAGTAACCCCACCCAACACTAAGGGCAATTTTGGACACTAAGGGCAATTTAGTATGGCCAATCCACCTAACCCGCACGTCTTTGGACTGTGGGAGGAAATGGGAGCACCCGCAAGAAACCCACGCACACACGTGTAAATCCTCCCCTACTAATCCCCTGTAAAAGGTGTTTCCAAAATTAATCACCGTCAGTCCAGGATAGAAATTCACAACATTCTCCCCTCCTGCTTATGGGTTAAGGATGACCGCTCATGACCCCCGCTGCACACTGACCCTCTTGTCATCAGCAGTCCCTCGATTTGAGGGTGACGTCTACTCAGGGTTGTGAATTTCTCTCCTGGGTCTTCATATGGTTGAACAGAGACTCAGAACTTTGGACACATGGGACAGAATGTCTAATAAGAGCAGGATTGGCTTCCTTTTCTTTCCATCTCTGCCACCGCTTTGCATCATCAATAAGACATTGGGAGTCAAAGACGAATGCAGTTTGATGGACAAGTTGTCTCCATTCTGAACAATGTGGAACAAGCTCCTCCCACTCGTTGAAACATGGCCCCCGACAAAGACAACAAACGCGCATGCGCCCTGATGCACATCCAATAAGGATGGCGGCCGTTAACCCGAGCCGAAGATGAGGAACTGCAGCCCCGCTCGGTACAAACGGGTCCCGTAAACTTTTCCGAGGTTTGCGGGTCACAACAGCTTTACACAACATTTCCGCCCAACCCCGCGATCTCTCGCTCCCTCCATATTGTTAAACGCCTCTTACCAATTTCCGATCTGAAAAATACTTCCTTCTGCATCGCCATTACCCACACTGCGCATGCTTCAATCACAGCGGGCCCGCCCCTCATTCACTCCGATTGGTTGGAGGACTCGCTGCCCCCGGTCGGTCCTCCAGTTCCGCGCCTCCTCTTTCTATTGGTCCGGAGCTGCCGTCAATCACCTGGGCATTGTGAGGCTGATTTCAGGCTGACTCGCTGATTATTCAATAACCATAGAGGTAGAATCATAGAATTTACAGTGCAGAAGGAGGCCATTCGGCCCATCGAGTCGGCGCCGGCTCTTGGAAAGAGCGCCCGACTTAATCCCACACCTTCACCCTATCGCTGTAACCCAGCAGCCCCCTCTAACATAAGGGCAATTTAGCATGGCCAATCCACCTAACCCGCGCATCTTGGGACTGTGGGAGGAAACCGGAGCACTTGGAGGAAACCCACGCAGACACGGGGAGAACGGGCAGACTCCGCACAGGCAGTGACACTTCTGTTGGGACTCGCTGATTTTGGTCGTTTAATTTGACTGGACCACATGCTTGGGGAAAGCAAGAGAGGAAAGAAGGTTCGATAGAAACTAGAATGGTCTGTTGTGAATTTCCATCCGATTCTTACAGTGATCATTTTTGTAAACTTATTTTTCAGGCATTAGAACGGGAGGATTGGGCAACTCGAACCAAATATGACCAACTGTCACTCAATTCATTGGGATCTAAATATCACAAACTGTCAATGTGCTTGTCTGTTCTGACTGTGGGAAGAGATTTCAAACATCAGTGTGACTGGAAAAGCCCTGAGACTCACACACCTGAGTGAGAGAGTTCCGGTGAACTGACTGTGGAAAGAGCTTTAACCAGTTACACAGCCTGAAAAATCATCTTATTTCCTCTGCTGGGAGAGTCTAGGACCAGAGGGAATAATCTAAGAGGAAGGGATCTCAAATGTAGGACAGAGATGAGGAGATATTCTTCCATCAGAGGGTAGAGAATCTGTGGAATTCTTCAGCTGTGCAATCATTCTGTCTCTGGAGTTTACCATAAAAAGGCAAAGGTGAAGGTGTCTTAACCCGGATGGGCCGCTTGGTGGCGCAGTGGCTCTTTCACGGAGGGGCCTTGAGTTCAGACACATCTCAAACAGGACTGGTGAGAAATATCTGTCTGGGAAAGGGGAGACAACTGTGTAATCGGGAGAAAGGATCAGTGCCGATGGACCTTAGAGAATGGAGTTCAGATTAGTCTGATTTTCTTCATTTTCCCCTCAATATTAATTAAAATTCCAGCGAAAATATTACACAAAAGTTTTTTTTATGTTTACAAAAGGGAAAATAACGATTGAGGGTCACAGTGAGAAGAGAACACATGCCCTCCGAGCTGCCAAATGTATGTACAACTGTAACAGACACAAGAAAGAGAGAACAGGAGCTCAACATAAAGGGAAGGCAACTGTTGCAAATAAGGTACTAGATAAATTAATGCACTATCGCCAGAACCTCGTAACCTCACCTGACGTTGTGCGCACTAAGGGGTAATCTAGCATGGCCAATCCACCTAACCTGCACATATTTAGACTGTGGGAGGAAACTGGAGCACGCGGAGGAAACAGGAACAGACACGGGAGAACGTGGAAACTCCACACCGACAATCCCTCAAGGCTGGAATGGAGCCCGGGTTTATGGCGCTGTGAGGCAGCAGTGCTATTTATGCGTTGATGGTTGTTTCTAACTATCTATTGATGTGTATTGATGCCTCCATGTGTATTCATGTGTGTTCGTGTTAATGTGTGCACGAGTCTGCTAATATGTGTATACGTGAGCCCATTAGTGTGTTAATGTGGATTATTGTCTCTGTTTGAATGGAAATATTTCTGTCATCGTGAAATTCTGCTAATGTATATGTTATTGGTTACATTTGTGTTTCATATTCTTCAGTCAGCCTGCTTGTCTGGTTTTATATGTTTGTGTATCTGTGTGGACATGTGGCTGTATGTGTCTGTTTGTGTACATTTGTGTAGCCGCTTGTGTGTGTGGATTTGTGTGTGTATGTGTGTATGTGCACGTGTGTCAGTGTGTGTATAAACTGGTGCTTTTTTGTGTTTATGTGCATGATTGTGAATTTTTGCGCACGTTTGCGTGTGTTTTGGTGTCAAAATATGAGTGGTTCGTTGTGCCTGGGTGTATGTTTATGCATGTGTTTCTATGTATGTGCCTATATGTGTGTTTGTGTCTACGTGTGAGCGTGTGTATGTTTGTGGGTCTGTGTGCATGTGTGTGTCGTGTTTGTGTATCTGTCTGTGTATTTGTATCAGCTGCCTGTAGCTTTGCCAGTTGTGGGTATTATTGGTACCGATGTAGAATATGTTGAACTTTCTGCTTATAAACGTGTTTTCTGTGAGATGCAAGCTGACATCATTGACCGAATGCAAAAATACAAGGAAGTGCCTCAAGAGAGAACACTGAAAACCCAGGGAGAATTCAATCACCAGTTTGGATTTGGATTTTGGGGAATCGGTCTTAGCATACGGTTAAGAGGAACAAGGGTGCTAAAAAAATACATCTTTATCATGATGGTCTTTTAAACCCTTCAGCCGGTAAGCTACATGACGTCTTGTAATGTCAGTAACTGAGTTCTTAGTCGAGTGAACCGTTTACTTCCAAACTCCCTGCTTGGGGACTGGGAGGATATTGAGTTAATAATCTCCCTCTCTCTGGTCAGCTCAGCAAATTGCCTTTGGGTTCTCCCTGCTGGAGGTGGAGATACAGAGAGTTCACTCGTCACCTTCCTCCTCTTTGGTCGGGAAAGTGGACGTAAAATGGGTTAGCACTGCCCCTTTGCTCTTTGCTGGGGAAGTGTGGGTACAGTGGATTAAATAATACCGCTCCACTCATTGTTGGAAGCATGTGCACAGTAGATTAACGAATGTCCCTCCCCCTCATTGTTGGAAGCGGGTGTACAGTGGATTAACTCAGCCCCCACCGTCTCTTTGTTGGGGAAGTGGGGGCACAGTGTGTTAACTAATACCCCTCCCCTCTCTTTGTTGGGGAAGTGGGGGCACAGTGTGTTAACTAATGCCTCTCCCCCCTCTTTGCTGGGAAAGTGGGGGTACGGTGCATTAAGTAATGTCCCTCTTCCTCTCTTTGTCGTGGAATTGGGTTACAGTGGATTAACTAATGCCCCTCCCCCTCTCTCTGTTGGGGAAGTGGGGAGACAGTGGGTTAACTAATGCCCCCCCCCCTCTCTGTGGGGGAAGTGGGGAGACAGTGGATTGATTAATGCCCCTCCCACTCTCTTTGTTGGGGAAGTGGGGTGACAGTGTATTAACTAAAGCCCATCCCTCTATTGGTGAAGTGGGGGTACAGTGGATTAACTAAAGCCCCTCCCTCTCTCTGCTGGTGAAGTGGGGGGGGGGGTACAGTGGATGAACAATTTCCCTTTCCCCTCTCTTTGACTGAGGATTGTTGGTCCATGTTTCTGTGTGACCCTCAATTCAGTTCCCAGTGGGTGTGATACAGAAACTTAAATCTGACATCAATTTTAAAGGGATGGACAATGGGAGAAGCAGGAACACCGAGGTCTAAATGTGATGTGTTTGTTTGTCTGAAATGGGGAATTGTCCGATTTCTTCTCACAGGGGGGAAAGTCAGTGAAGATATTTTGCTGAATTCTGTGAAGAGTGAGTTTTACACTGTCTCTAACCCAGGGTGTATCTGAGCTGGGAGCACTGGTTGTATCAGACTTGAGGCCGAGACCTGTAGAAATCCGGGTCTCAGAAACCAATCTGACATCAGCAAAGTGGAAGCTCCATTAATTAAGCGGCTGTGCAATTAAATCACAATTAGAGGAAAAATACTTTATTATTTTTATTTCAGTTAGACATGTAACCCATAGATTCTAGTTGACCTGAATTAACGGTGTCCATCAGAGCAAGGGAAATGTTCACAAAACTGGGTTTAGCGCTGGATTTATCAACCGTTCTGTTGATGATCTTCAAGGGGATGGCTTCATGTCCCACCACACAGGAGTAAGAAGCGCCGCTGGCCCACTCCTCCGCTGCAATGGATAACAGGCTGTACATGAAGAAGGAGCTATTGCCGTTCTCCTCCATCACCTCGGTGTTCTTGTAGTTCCCGGGATTCACCGGCTTGTCATTGACGGTCCACTTGACGAAGATCTCTCGGGGGGAGAAACCTCTCACTAAGCAGCTGAGGGAGACGAATTTCTGAGCGGAGACGTCTTCAGCCGAGACAAAAACAGGTAACTATAGGCCAGTGACCTTAACATCTGTCAGTGGGAAACGGTTAGAGTCCATTATAACGCATCCAATCGCTGAGCATTTAAACATACACAATATAATCAAACAGAGACAGCACGGCTTCGTGAAGGGGGAATCATTGCCTGACAAATGTATTGCTCTTATTTGAGGTGATAACGAGAAGGCGAGAGAGAGGGGGGCCAGTAGATGTAATATACATGAATTTCAAAACTGTGTTTAATAAATGAATGTACTATTCCCACGTTTGCAGATGACAAAAAAATAGGTAGAAAGGTGAAGATTACAGAATATCCACAGAGGGACAGAAACACCTTTAGTTACTGAGTAAAAACGAGGCTGATGGAATATGAAGTAGGAAAATGTGAGGTTAGACACTTTGGAAGGAGGAGGAACATTATTTAGATGGAGAAAGACTGTAGAAAGCTGGCGTAACGGGGGAATTGGAGGTCCTCGTGCAGAAAACACACAAAGCAAGTTCTGCAGGTAATATGGAGACAAATTGAATGTTGACATTTATTTCAAAGGGAATAGAATATAAACATGGGGAAGTCTGGCTAAAACTATACAAGGCATTAGTTAGTCTACACCTGGTATACTTTGAATAGTCTCGGTGCCTTTATCTAAGGAAGACAGATTGGTTTTGAAGGCAGTCCAGAGAAGGATCACGAGGTTGATCCCGAGTATGGATTCTCAGGGAGCTTCTTAGGATAGACGCTGAGGAGTTGTTTTCCCCTGTGGGAGCGTCTAGGAGCAGCGTGCAGGATCACAAAGTGAGGGTGCGCCCATTTAACACAGAGATGAGGTGGAATTTCCTCTCTCAGACAGTAGTGAAGATGTGGAATTATTTAACCCAGGGGGCTATAGATTCTGGGTCGGTCAGTATGTTCAAGGTTGAGAGGGACATATTTTAAATCAGTAAAGCCGGCAAGGGATATGGGGATAAGTCGGGAAAGAGGAGTTGAAGATTATCACATCAGATCAGTCATGATCTCACTGAAGGCTGGGCCGGTGTTGATGGGCCCAATGGCCTACATCTGCTCCTAAGTCTTGTGGTCTATGGTCTCGCTCCATCTAAACCCAATATCACTGTTGGGTTTCATTGTTCATTCATCTGCATATCAATTTCCCCCTTAAGATCAACAGGCCCAGAGTATTTAGTTAGTGGAATTACCAATCAGAATGGGCCATAAATACACTGAATGCTAAATACTGACCGCTGCACTGACACTAGAAATAGACACAATGCCTCACTTACTGCTTCAATCTCACCGCTCACCTATTTTTTTGTGGATTGAAATTCTTAAAGGAGTTGGCAGGTCCTGATGGCTCGCCACACAGTCAAACACAGCCCCACTCAGCCAGGATTGTGTCGAGATGTTTAATTTGCTGACCACACTCTCAGTATCTGCCCCAGGCTGCTCGGCAATCTCTGATTTCAGCGGCTTCTTCGCTTCACTCCAGGACACGTTGACTCCATAAGGAGCATTCGAAATGACGCAGGTTAAGGTTACAGTCGCCTCCAGTAAGACCTGTTCTATTGGTGACGGCAGTATTGTTACTGATGCATCAGTGCAAATGGAAGAATCTGTGATTGAGAAAATGAACCCAAGTTTCAGCTTCAGAATCAGGACAACAGTATTCAGCCTTCAATCTCCAACTGGGAATAAATCAACTTAGAAACTTCTAAAGATCGCCATTAATCTTCTATAGACAATGGAAAACCAGTTTGGTCTGTGAAAACTATTCTCATTGTGAAATACAGTCAGCCCCGATACCATTCTAATGAATCAGTATTGCCGCATTCCCAATACAAATATTCCATTCCTGATCTCAGGAACCTAATACCGAAGGCTGATCCATAAATAGGTTGGATGAAGTTTCCAACACTTCGTCCCGAGCTGTTATCAGTTAAGTGTTTCAGACACCACTGCCTCTCAAATACAATTAGCTGTCTCAGGATAAAGCTGATATCAAGTCCACCTCACTCACTAAATTACTTGAAGTTAGGACGAAACATTTATTTCTATATTCATAAAATCGTGAATGGCGAGCAATCCTAATGCAGCTCTTACATCAGAATGAAACACAAACTACGTGGCAGTAAATTAGAAGTTATTCTGTGCTTTGCACTAACTTCAGTAAATTCCTGATTTGGATTAACATCAGAGTGCAGGATGATTTATTGTTTCCTCTGTTTGTGTCTCTTACCAGACGCGGTGATGTTGTGACTTTGGGTGACCTCTTGATGAGTGACCAGGCAGGTATAGACCGCTTTGCTGAACCATTCCCCAGCGGAGACTGTCAGCCGACTGCTCGCCGAGAAGTTCCCGTTCACTTCACAGGCGGGAGAGGTGACAATTCCTGAACCCATGGGTTGTCCATTCTTCAGCCACCGTTATTGACTTTGGACGGAAATCGTTGATTGAACAGACCATGGTTGCAAATTTCTGTCTTGAGATTTCTTCATTAGAACTCACGGTGAGAACATTTGGATGGATGTCAGGTAGAGGACCTTCAAGAAACACAAGTTCGACATTTCTTGAAGAAGATGTTGGAACGAATAAAATGACTAATTATATTTGAAAAGTTTCTCTGTGGTCACTATTTCTCGCAGGAATCAGAACTATGCAGAGAACAATAAATGTGTTATGACCAAAGATGTAAATAAAGCAATCAAAGCGTCTGTTTCTCACAGTTTCCACAACACTTACATTTCATTCCAATGCTCTTGTCTGAGCCGCTGTGTCGAACCTCACAGCTGATTTTGCTGCATCCCCCCTCTGACTCGGTGATGGTTAACTGGCTGCTCAGGGTGTAGGTTCCCTTCTTGTTTCTCACTGACGGGTATTTCTTAACTCCAGTGGTGATCAGCTGCCCATCTTTCTTCCAGGTAAGGCTGGTGGTTTCTGGGGAATAGTCCATCGCTAAACAGCCGTAGGTCACGGAGCCGTCGGTGTTGTGTTGCTGTCAGGAGGAGACCAGGCTGTAGAGAGTGGGTGGAGACGGTGTCGCTGGGGGAGAATGGTCCATTGGACAAGTTAGACTCTGGTATTTGTAATTTTTAAGTAAACATATATTTCAAATTTCTCTGGAACTATGAACTGATCCCAGCATTTTCGCAATAAATCCTACATCCACATTTAAGCTCCGATTAGTTCTACTGCTTGTGGATCACCACTGTTTTGTCCCCTCTTTAGAAACACACATGTCTTTCTCCATTTCTGTCACATGACAAAACTGTCATTTTGATGCCATCCATCTGAATGGTGTTTCCCCATTATTTCAGCCACCATGTAAAATAAAATTCAAATGGCCCATAGTCCCGGAGACTGCTCTGTCCTTTTGAAAGCTGACTGGTGGTGATTTAACCTGAGGGCCACCATACCTCAGGCGAGAGGCAAGATTGAGAATGTGGGTCTTGATGAATAACTTCAGCCGGTCCAGAAATTGAACCCACGCTATCGGGATTGCTCTTCATCGCGAACCAGCCGTCCAGCTAGCTGAACTGTGTACGTCACAATCCAGATGTGTAAGTCACAATCCAGCTAACTGAGCTGCGTACGTCACATTCCAGCTAACTGATCTGGGTACGTCACAATCCAGCTGACTGAGCTGTGTTCGTCACAATCCAGCTGACTGAGCTGTGTACGTCACAATCCAGCTGACTGAGCTGTGTACGTCACAAATCAGCTAACGGAGCTGTATACGTCACAATCCAGCGAACTGAGCTGTGTACGTCACAATCCAGCTAACTGAGCTGTGTATGTCACAATCCAGCTAACTGAGCTGTGTACGTCACAAATCAGCTAACTGAGCTGTGTACGTCACAATCCAGCTGACTGAGCTGTGTACGTCACAAATCAGCTAACGGAGCTGTATACGTCACAATGCAGCTAACTGAGCTGTGTACATCACAATCCAGCTGACTGAGCTGTGTACGTCACAATCCAGCTAACTGAGCTGTGTACGTCACAATCCAGCTAACTGAGCTGTGTACGTCACAATCCAGCTGACTGAGCTGTGTACGTCACAAATCAGCTAACGGAGCTGTATACGTCACAATCCAGCGAACTGAGCTGTGTACGTCACAATCCAGCTAACTGAGCTGTGTATGTCACAATCCAGCTAACTGAGCTGTGTACGTCACAAATCAGCTAACTGAGCTGTGTACGTCACAATCCAGCTAACTGAGCTGTGTACGTCACAATCCAGCTAACTGAGCTGTGTACGTCACAAATCAGCTAACTGAGCTGTGTACGTCACAATCCAGCGAACTGAGCTGTGTACGTCACAATCCAGCTAACTGAGCTGTGTATGTCACAATCCAGCTAACTGAGCTGTGTACGTCACAATCCAGCTAACTGAGCTGTGTACGTCACAATCCAGCTAACTGAGCTGTGTACATCACAATCCAGCTAACTGAGCTGTGTACGTCACAATCCAGCTAACTGAGCTGTGTACGTCACAATCCAGCTAACTGAGCTGTGTACGTCACAATCCAGCTCACAGAGCTGTGTACGTCACAATCCAGCTAACTGAGCTGTGTATGTCACAATCCAGCTAACTGAGCTGTGTACGTCACAATCCAGCTAACTGAGCTGTGTACGTCACAATCCAGCTAACTGAGTTGTGTCATAAGTAATATTCCGTTATGTTCTTCCTCCTACCAAAGTGTCTAATCTCACATTTTCCAACATTCTGTTCCATCTGCGAAGTTTGTACGTCACAATCAACAGCACTTGTGATGAAGAAGTTGTCTCTTCATTTCTATCATTACAACTTTGGAAATTGCCTCATTCAAGCTGACTGCTGCTCCTTCATTTCTCTCCCTCATTATTCCCCAATCCCCAAAACAAAGAATTCGACTTTCCTTCAAGAAATGTACTTATGTAATTACAATAAAACTCTTAATTTGAGTAATTGCAACATTCTCTAATTTTAGGATCATGCACAGTGACAGCAGAAGTCGGCCATTCGGTCCGTCGAGCCTCCTCCCCCATTCAATAAGCTCCTGGCTGTGCTGATTGTGGTGTTAACTCCGCATTCCGCCTGTCACTGAGACCGGACTGCCTGCAATCCCCCCGCACCCCGCCCCGCGCTCTCTGAGCGTTCACCATCTCTCTGCGATTCCCGCTGGATCACTGCACCTTTCTCCTGCTCCCTTCGCTTTATTTAAGCTCTCTGCATTTGACCACAGCTCTCTGCGCTTTCCTCCATCTCCTTGTGCTTTGCCCATATGCTCTTCACTTTTCCCGGTTCGTTGGAAGTTTTCCCGGTTCCTGGCGCTTTCCGCGGCCTCTTTGAGCTTTTCGCCAGTGTGTTGCACTTTACCCCGATTCTTATCGTCCATTCAATGGACTTTCTTCGGAACACTGCTATTCCCTCAGCTCTCTGCGCCTTCCACCAGCTCTCTGCATCTTCCCCTCGCTCACTCCGCTGTCTACCAGCTTTCTGCCCTTTGCTACATCTCCCTGTGCTTTCCCCAGCATCTCTGCCCTGTCCCCCACATCTCTGCCCTGAGACCCACATCTCTGCCCTGTCCCCACATCTCTGCCCTGTCCCCACATCTCTGTGCTTCCCCCCATTCCTGCCCTGTCCCCCACATCTCTGACTTGTCATCACATTTCTGCCCGATCCCCACATCTCTGCCCCGTCCCCCACATCGCTGTGCTTCCCCCCACTCCTGCCCTGCCCCCCACATCTCTGCCTTGTGCCCACACCTCTGTCCTTTCCTCACATTTCTGTCCTTTCCCCACATCTCTGCCCTGTCCCCACATCTCTACACTGTCCCCACATCCCTGTGCTTCCCCCCTATTTCTGCCCTGTCCCCCACGTCTCTATGTTTTCCTCCCATCCCTGCCCTGTCCCTCACCTCCTTGCTCTTTTCCCTGCCCTGGCAGTTTCCCCGCCTCCGGCGCCTTCTCCCGGCTGTCTGAACTATCCTCCGTCGCTCGCCAATGGGCAGCACGGTAGCCTTGTGGATAGCATACACAGCTCCAGGGTCCCTGGTTCGATTCTGGCTTGGGTCACTGTCTGTGCAGAGTCTGCACATCCTCCCCATGTGTGCGTGGGTTTCCTCCGGGTGCTCCGGTTTCCTCCCACAGTCCAAAGATGTGCAGGTTAGGTGGATTGGCCATGATAAATTGCCCTTAGTGTCCAAATTGTCTTTATTGTTGGGTGGAGTTACTGGGTTATGGGGATAGGGTGGAGGTGTTGACCTTGGGTAGGGTGCTCTTTCCAAGAGCCGGTGCAGACTCGATGGGCCGAATGGCCTCCTTCTGCACTGTAAATTCTATGATGAAAAAATCTCGGGCCACACAGTCACATTCCGGCGCCAGTCGTGCTCATGTCTCGCTCCAGTTCTCCCTTTCTCTCTCATTGCAGCCATTCCCTCGCTGATTTAGGGACCTTGCATAAGAGAGAAGAGTGAGTGAGTAGGGTAGGAGAGTGAGTGCGGGTGAATGAGTGTGGTGGTATGTATTAGGGGTCATGTGGTACCTGTGAAGCCGAGAGGCTATTGGCTGACAGGTCCCGGGTCCTGGTTGGATCTGCCGACTTCTGGCTCCGCCCTGAAGGCGGAGTATAAGAGCTCGAGCTTCTCCCCGCAGCCTCATTCTGTTGCTGAGCTGCTGGGGACAAGTCTCGCTTAATAAAGCCTAGATCGGCTTCATCGCTTCTCGTCTCGCGTAAGTCATTGTGCGCTACAATTTATTAAGTGAGCTTAAAAGACTATGGAGCTCCGGATCGCCCCGGAGTGCCTGCGGATTAGCCCCCACGCAACGAACTGGCTAGCATGCTTTGAAAACTACCTTCGAACGGCCCCCGGCCGGATCACGGAAGAGCAGAAAATGCAGGTCCTGCACTCGAGGGTGAGCCCGGAAATTTACTCACTAATAGAAGACGCAGAGGATTTCCCGACAGCGCTCGCATTGCTGAAGGGCATCTACGTTCGGCCCATAAACCAGGTCTACGCGCGCCACCAACTCGCGACGAGACAGCAAAGTCCCGGAGAATCGCTCGAGGAATTCTACGGCGCACTGATAATTTTGGGACGAGGCTGCAACTGCCTGCCAGTGAACGCGATCGAACACACGGACCTGCTAATTCGTGATGCATTCGTGGCAGGCATGAACTCTCCCCAAATTCGTCAAAGACTTTTAGAAAGAAATTCGCTAGGACTCTCAGAGGCACGGGCCCTTGCAGCCTCCCTTGATGTGGCCTCCCAATACGCCCGCGCCTACGGCCCCGACCGCGCGGCAGCCCCTTGGGCTACGTGGACCCCCGTCGCGATCAACTCCCCGGCACCCCCCCCCCCACCCCCCCCCACCCCCCCCCCCCCCACGCAAGCTTGCGCGGTTAAAGCGCCAGACCATCCCCAGGGTGGGGGGGGGGGCCGCTGCTATTTTTGCGGGCAGGCAAAACACCCCTGGCAGCGCTGCCCGGCCCGCGCAGCTACTTGTAAGAGCTGCGGCAAAAAGGGCCATTTCGCGGCAGTGTGCCGGTCCCGGGGGGTCACCGCAATCCCCGGAGAAGACCGAGGACAGCACATCCCAAACACCCCCCAACCCAGCGTCCCGCGGGCGCCGCCATTTTGGGTCCCGGGCACCCAAATGAATATCTCCCCCTAGCCCCCCTCCACCCCCATCCTATCCTCTCCCCCTCTCGGTGTTGGTTTATTTCTGGGATCCACTGCCTTTCTGCTGTAATGTGATTGACGGCACAGGCATATATAGGGATATTTATATTTGTGTACTGGTATTTCTCCATATGTGTGTCATATTGAGATCACTTCTACCTTTGCTGCTACTCAGATTCTCTCCAATCAGACGGAACATGAACATTGCAAGATGCCCGGATGTTGACTGTGTATCAGGATCGTCAGGATAGATCGTATTGATGTGTGACGTCAATATCCTCTTCAACCCTCATGTCACGTCCAAGTGTTCCACTGGGTCTTGGTGGCTCCAGTCTGACAGAAACGGACTGAAATCAATAATAATTTCAAAATTCAGAATCAGCCTAATTTTGACCAACGTAACGGTCACCCGCACCATAATCATTATTATTTAATTAACAATAATATCTGGTTACACAGTGAGTGGAGAATGGGGGTTTTGCAGTGAAGGAAATACTGAGTAGAGAGACCATAACGAGGAGAGCGAGAGGCGGTTCCCGCTATAGTTCCTGAATCAATCGCTCTTCGGCGCAGGTAATTATCTGTCAGAGCAGAAATCCAGATTCAGGTCCCACTGCACTGAGATCCAACAAGACACAAGAATCGAGAAGCGGCAGCAATGTCGAGGATATCACAATGGTATAAGAGCACCAAACGGAAACTGTGACCGGGAACATCGCAGACGTAAAGCTGAAAAAGTGTGCGGCGGTTATCAGCTGCAGTCGCAAGTGAGTAAGCGGAAATAGCGACATTTGAACATCCAGCAGCCTGTGACCATCCTGCACCCGCTCACTGCTCAACTCACTGAGAACAATATCGTGTCGGAGGGGCGGGAAGGGACAAGATTCAACTGACGCTACCTGCACCTGTTTGTAAGAGGTATTTCTATTGCATTTTTCACCTTGCATTTAAATCACGGTTGTTTCCCGTTCTCAAGTTCTGACAATATCTTTTTAAATGTTCTACTGATTCTTCTTCTCTCATCAATTTTGGCCCCAGACTCCAAATGGTAACAACTCACAGTGCAATTAACACTCCTCCGTTGCACGCGGTGCGGTGGCCAAGAGGAAAGGCGTTGGTCTCGTAAACCGAAGATCGCGGGTTCGAATCCCGTCCGTGCCTCGGTGCAGTTGCTAGGCTTCCTTGCGCTCTTTGTGCTAATTCACCCTCGATCCTGTTGCTAAATGTTTATTTCTTTCGTTGGCTCTGAATATAGCGGTCAATATGGTCGCCTTCTTTAATTCTAATTACGTTTGCTCTCGAGTTGCCAGGTGTCTTTCGAGACCGCCACAAGGTGCAAACCATAAGTGGAAGTAAGGCCATTCGGCCCATCGAGTCCACTCCACCATTCAATCATGGCTGATTTCAACCTCATTTACCCGCTCTCTCCATAGCCCTTAATTCCTCGAGAAATCAAGAATTTATCAACTTCTGTCTTAAAGACACTCAACGTCCCGGCCTCCACCGCCCTCTGTGGCAATGAATTTCACAGGAGAAATTTCTCCTCATCTCTGTTCTAAAGTGACTCCCTTTTATTCTAAGGCTGTGGAAGGCCCTGCTAATGGAAACAACTTCCCTACATCCACCCTATCTAAGCCATTCATTATCTTGTAAGTTTCTATTAGATCTCCCCTCAACCTCCTAAGCTCCAATGAATATAATCCCAGGATCCTCAGACGTTCATCGTATGTTAGGCCTACCATTCCTGGGATCATCCGTGTGAATCTCCGCTGGACCCGCTCCAGTGCCAGTATGTCCTTCCTGAGGTGTGGGGCCCAAAATTGCTCACAGTATTCTAAATGGGGCCTAATTAATGCTTTATAAAGTTTCAGAAGTACATCCCTGCTTTTATATTCCAAGCCTCTTGAGATGAATGACAACATTGCATTTGCTTTCTTAATTACGGACTCAACCTGCAAGTTTACCTTTAGAGAATCCTGGACTAGGACTCCCAAGTCCCTTTGCACTTCAGGATTATGAATTTTGTCACCGTTTAGAAAATCGTCCATGCCTCTATTCTTTTTTCCAAAGTGCAAGACCTCGCACTTGCCCACGTTGAATTTCATCAGCCATTTCTTGGACCACTCTCCTAAACCGTCTAAATCTTTCTGCAGCCTCCCCACCTCCTCCATACTACCTGCCCCTCCACCTATCTTTGTATCATTGGCAAACTTAGCCAGAATGCCCCAGTCCCATCATCTAGATCGTTAATATATAAAGAGAACAGCTGTGGCCCCAACACTGAACCCTGCGGGACACCACTCGCCACCGGTTGCGATTCCGAAAAGAACCTTTTATTCCAACTCTCTGCCTTCTGGCTGACAGCCAATCGTCAATCCATATTAGCACCTTGCCTCGAATACCATGGGCCCTTATTTTACTCAGCAGGCTCCCGTGAGACACCTTATCAAAGGCCTTTTGGAAGTCAAGATAGATAACATCCATTGGCTCTCCTTGGTCTAACCTATTTGTTATCTCTTCAAAGAACTCTAACAGGTTTGTCAGGCATGACCTCCCCTTACTAAATCCATGCTGACTTGTCCTAATCCGACCCTGCACGTCCAAGAATTTAGAAATCTCATCCTTAACAATGGATTCTAGAATCTTGCCAACAACCGAGGTTAGGCTAATTGGCCTATAATTTTCCATCTTTTTCCTTGTTCCCTTCTTGAACAGGGAGTTACAACAGCGATTTTCCACTCCTCTGGGACTTTCCCTGACTCCAGTGACTTTTGAAAGATCATAACTAACGCATCCATTATTTCTTCAGTTATCTCCTTTGGAACTCTAGGATGTAGCCCATCTGGGCCTGGAGATTTATCAATTTATAGACATCTTAGTTTCTCTAGCACTTTCTCCTTTGTGATGGCTACCATATTCAACTCTGCCCCCTGACTCTCCGGAATTGTTGGGATATGACTCATGTCTTCTACTGTGAAGACTGACGCAAAGTACTTATTTAGTTCCTCATCTATTTCCTTGTCTCCCATCACTAGATTACCAGCGTCATTTTGGAGCGGCCCAATGTCAACCTTTGCCTCCCGTTTGTTTTTAATGTATTTAAAGAAACTTTTACTATCATTCCTAATGTTACTGGCTAGCCTACCTTCATAATTGATCCTCTCTTTCCTTATTTCTCTCTCTGTTATCCTCTGTTTGTTTTTGTAGCCTTCCCAATCTTCTGACTTCCCATTACTCTTTGCCACATTATAGGCTTTCTCTTTTGCTTTGATGCATTCCCTAACTTCCTTTGTCAGCCATGGCTGCCTAATCCCCCCTCTGATAACCTTTCTTTTCTTTGGGATGAACCTCTGTACTGTGTCCTCAATTACTCCCAGAAACTCCTGCCATTGCTGTTTACTGTCTTTCCCACTAGGCTCTGCTCCCAGTCGATTTTCGTCAGTTCCTCCCTCATGCCCCTGTAGTTACCTTTATTTAACTGTAACACCTTTACATCTGATTCGACCTTCTTTCTTTCAAATTGGAGATTGAATTCTACCATATTATGATCACTGCCTCCTAAGGGTTCCCTTACTTTAAGACCTTTAATCAAGTCTGGCTCATTACATAACACGAAGTCCAGAATGGCCTGTTCCCTCCTGGGCTCCATCACAAGCTGTTCCAAAAAGCCCTCCTGTAAACATTCAATGAATTCCCTTTCCTTGGGTCCACTGGCAGCATTATTTACCCAGTCCACCTGCATATTGAAGTCCCCCATGATCACCGTGACCTTGCCTTTCTGACATGCACTTTCTATTTCGTGGTGCATTTTGTGCCTGCGGTCCTGACCACTGTTAGGAGGCCTGTACATAACTCCCATTATGTTTTTTTTGCCTTTGTCGTTCCTCAACTCGACCCACACAGACTCCACACCATCTGACCCAATGTCGTTTAGTGCTATTGATTTAATTTCATTCCTAATTAACAAGGCAACCCCGCCCCCTCTGCCCACCTCTCTGTCTTTTCGATAGATTGTGAATCCCTGGATGTTTAAATGCCAGCCCTGAACCCCCTGCAACCACGTCTCTGTGATGCCTACCACATCATACCTGCAAGTCACAATCTGGGCCACAAGCTCATCTACCTTGTTCCGTACACTGCGCGCATTTAAATACAGCATCTTTAATTCTCTATTGACCGTCCCTTTTTGTTTTCTTAGTGTGGTGGACATTGGTTTACTGAGCCTTTCCATACACTGTGTCATATTTTGTGGGATGGGGACTATCGTAACCTCACCTGAGTTTTGTCTTTTCGTGCTTTTTTGTATTCCTAAGCAGCTACGCTTCCCACTGATTACTTCACCTCTTGGTTCCCTGACTTCCCCTCCCCCCCCCCCCCCAATCTCTAGTTTAAAGTCCTATTGACCACCCTATTTACTCTTTTCGCCAGAACACTGGTCCCAGCTCAGTTCAGGTGGAGACCATCCCAACGGTATAGGTCCCCCCTGTCCCACAACTGATGCCAGTGTCCCATGAAAAGGAACCCCTCTTTCCCACACCACTCTTTCAGCCACGTGTTAACTTCCCTTATTCTTGCCTCTCTATGCCAATTTGCACGTGGCTCGGGCAGTAATCCGGAGATTATGACCCTTGAGGACCTGTTTTTAAATTTGAATCCTAGCTCTTTATAATCTCTAAACAGGTCCTCTTTCCTAGACTTGCCTATGTTGTTGGTACCGACATGGACCACAACAACTGGATCCTCCCCCTCCCTCTCCAGTTCCTTTCAAGCCGGTCAGAGATGTCCCACACCCTAGCACCGGGCAGACAACATACCATGCGGGACTCTTTATCCTGCTCACAAAGGACACTATCTATCCCCCTGATAATAGAATCCCCTACAACTACAACTTGCCTATTTACTCCCTCCCCTTGAATGGCCTGCTGAACCATGGTGCCTTGGTCAGCTGACTCATCCTTCCTGCAGCCCTGTTCGCCATCCACACAGGGAGCAAGTGCCTCATACCTGTTGGACAGGGTCAAGGGCTGAGGCTCCTGAGTTCCTGACTGCTGGTTCCCTTTACCTGCCTGACTTGCAGTCACACCCTGCTGTCCCTGGCCACTGGCAGGATTTAAACTACTTACTCTGACAGGTGTGACTGCCTCCTGAAACACAGTGTCCAGGTAAGTCTCCCCCTCCCGGATGTGCCTCAGTGTTTGAAGCTCAGACTCCAGCTCATCAACTCTGAGCCGGAGCTCTTCGAGCAGCCAACACTTACTGCAGATGTGGTCGCTGCAGCTCTCAATGGGATCTGCCAGCTCCCACATCAAGCAGCTCAAGCACATCACCTGACCAGCCATCACTAATTAATTAATTAGTTTAATTTAAGTTTACGAGTTTAGCAGTGATTTGTTTTAAAATTTGGGGCAGATTTGCTATCAACCAATCAGATCACAGCTTCCCTCTGACGTCACTTTTTTGGGGGAAAACTGGAAAACAGGAAGTTACCGTTAGGTTTTTATATTCACAGAGACTGCAGACCAAGACAGAAACCGAAAGACTCGATACACCAGTTAGTTACTTCAAAGTCAAATGCTTATTTATTTACACACACAGTTAAATATACTCATGCCCAAATATAACTAAACTATCACTACTGCTAATGCAGCTTCGGGCGCCCACTCAGTCAGAGGACCAATGGCCGTTGTTTGGTTCTGAGGCTGCTGGGGTGGAACTGGTACGGGATAACAGCTAAGGTCGTCTGTCTGGTAGCGTGCGTTGACCTTGGACTTACTTGTTTCTGTTGCAGCCGTTGGACAGGTCTCTCCTCGGTGAGAACCAGATCCAAGAGAACGATTCTCTCTTAGGAGTTCCTTCTTACAAAAGAGTTCTCTTTTGAGCGGGCCTTGAACTTGGCCCCCAATCAATTGGGCCGTTTCTGGATCGTTCCTATGGATTTCATCCAATAAAGGAGTGGGTGCCCTGATGGCTGGGCGTGTCCTAGGTGGCCGTTGGCCTGCTTTGTTCAGGTCTCCTCTGGCGCCGGGGTGTCTGCCTTAGTATCGGTTACTCAAATGTTACTCTTTTGTTCCTGGAGATGGGCCATTACTATGCTAATGGGCCTACAGTTTGGTCTTCTCTGCAGCTCCAATAAACAAACAAACCCAGAACCTGAACCTAGGGGATGGTTTAGCACAGGGCTAAATAGCTGGCTTTTAAAGCAGACCAAGGCAGGCCAGCAGCACGATTCAATTCCCGTACCAGCCTCCCCGAAGAGGAGCCAGAATGTGGCGACTAGGGGCTTTTCACCATAACTTCATTTGAAACCTACTTGTGACAATAAGCGATTTTCATTTCACCTGCTTGTTTTCTCCGTATTGTCCATTTTCCCTGCAACCTTTGCAAAGTGTCCATTTTGTAATCGAGAAGTGGCCATCCCAGATGGCTACACACCCTCCTTGTGATCCTCAATGCGAAGCGCGAAGGATCACATTACCATGGCGCCTTCGTTCTCTGACCAAGCGGGGCACCCATAAGCACTTCACTGGCTCTACACTGCCCTATCCTATGAATCACAATTTTTAACCTAAAATCATTTTACATGTACACATCATTATAAAACTCTACGGGGCGCTATGACATTCAGGCATGCATTACAAAATAAAAAACTGGAACCCTAACTATCCTCAATAAACTATCCTCACTCAAGCAATAAATAAAAAATCGAGAACACTTTAAACTGTACAAATAGCAGCAACACAAGTTCCTCTGGCTTGGCAGTCAAGCACAGAGGTTTACATTTCTTTATTGAATGAACAAAACACACAAAGATAAACGGATGCACTTTAATTCACTCGAGGGGTTGGGGGGTTTGGTGAAGTCCGAAAATAGGGGACCTAAACGTGTATACCGGGGTGCGAGAGCGGGAGGCTCTCCTTCGCCTTTTCCTGAGTCGAAGTGTCTGCACGGCACTGCAGAGTATTTCCAGTACTAAGAGTGCTTCTACTGTGTAAGATAGTGAATACCAGGTGATAAACTTGTCACACCAGGTCGGGGTATCAGTAACTGTCTCGGGGGTAACTATCTCGGGGTTAACTATCTCAGGGTACCGTGTATGGCAGGGATGGGAATCATTCACGGTCTGTGTGGTAGGGGTTAGGGGGGTAACGTCCGTGTGCAACTGAAGGGGTCCCGCGAAGATCCAGGTGAAAAACGCGAAAGTTGTCTTCATCTTTCCTTTTTTCTGTCTTCTTCTTTTTCTTCCTCTGGGGTTCCTGAGGTTCTGGAGATCTATGGACACAAGCATAATATCTGTTATTATCTTGCTTAAGAGCTCGTATGTCTGTCTGTCTGTCCTTTGTTGGCAATTACCCATTATAATTGGTCACCATCTGTGACTCCCTCATTTTCTGTTTTTTAAACCGAATCTTTGGACAAGACATCCGAGAAAAAGACTGACACAGTGCGAGCCGCCTCGCAGCCTGTGCGATCTACCATCCTAGTGTTTGAGAATGTAAATAGCATACGGAAGCAAACTAAGGGTAGCCAGAAACAAACAAAAGAATTTTGAACGTAACAAGCCAAAATGGGGTGCCGGTAAGAAATGGGGGGAATCCCCGGGTAGGACGATGATCAATGCCGTTTGTGGTCTACCCGAGCGTAGCTGTCCAGAGGGGGGTCCTCAGGCTGGGCGGAAACCAGTGTCGTTTCTCCACTGCCTGAGCAACCGGCAGGAATGGGTAAGAATGTGGTCGTCGTGGGGGCTGCCTCTCGTAATCGAATCAGAAGAGTTGCTATGAGTGGTGTCTGTCGCCAAACTAGTTCCTCTGAACCGTTGTCTGTTGACAAACGTGTTCCATTAACAGCCATTGGGTAGTCCTGCCTGCATCAAGACGTGGCATGGGGCCATGAAACATTTAAATTCACAAGCAACATTTAACATGTACATTAAACGAACAAATATACATTACAAACATGGTGCAGGTTCCAACCGAAAGGACACCGTATCTCTCCATCGGTTCCTTTTTACCATCATGTGGACACCTCATTGCTCAGTTGCGAATAGGGTCGCAAAGGGATTCGTTTGGTGGGAGTCAAACTCTATGTCATCATCTTCTCCCGGCTGCCATACTCTTGACTGGAGTAGTTTGGCTAAAGCTGCTTGCGGCGAATTGGGGTCCATCTCATCATTCCGGATGAGCCTGAACGAACTGTCTCGGTGCCAGAATCATGTGTCGAGGTTGGAGCTACTAGGTTTTAATCTGTAAGCGTCGGGCGGTGGGTCTGGGTCAGGGGCTTTGATGTATGTGATTTTGAAGGGATCACTGGAATCATGCTGGGAGTGGGGCGTTGACGAGGGGTGTATTCATAACGTGCTGTGCTGTGGCTGTCATCATTGCTATCGCTATCACTGTCGCTGTCGCTGCTGGTTGAAGGAAGGGAGAGGCGGAGTCGTGCTTCTGGGGGTGGAGTTGAAGTTGTGCCTGAGGACGGGCTGGACTGGCTGGGGGAGGGTAGGAATGCGTCATCTGTGGGCGGGTGTGCTCATCTGCTGCTGCGAGCGAGATGTGGTGTGCATGGTTGTTCTGCGAGCCATAAGCCTTAAGCTGGTTTATGTGAAACCACGCAGACTTGCCATTGGGATATGTGATCTTGTATACCGAAGTGCTGACTTTGTCCGAAATGGAGTACGGTCCGGAAAATTTTGGGGAAAGGAATGAACTGGGGTTGTATAGGGAAAGCATCTCTTGCTGTCCTACTACAAACTCGGTGGCGTGTACCGTTTTATCGAAACAAGCCTTGCTTTGTTTCCTCCTGGTCCCAAGTCTCACAGCTGCTGCATGCTGGGTTGCCTTTATGTTCTCAATAAGCTGCTGTACAGCATTTTCATGCGTGAGGGCGGTGATTGCGGGACTGGCCAAATCCAGTCCTAATAAATACTCTGTCCCTTTCATGGGGCGTCCGGTCATCAGATTGTGGGGGGTGTATCCTGTGGACGTGGATACCATGTTTCTAATGAACATGGTGTGGAGATGCCGGCGTTGGACTGGGGTGAGCACAGTAATAAGTTTTACAACACCAGGTTAAAGTTCAACAGGTTTGTTTCGATGTCACTAGCTTTCGGAGCGCTGCTCCTTCCTCAGGAAGGAGCCTGAGGAAGGAGCAGTGCTCCGAAAGCTAGTGACATCGAAACAAACCTGTTGGGCTTTAACCTGGTGTTGTAAAACTTCTTACTGTTTCTTATGAACATCAGTGCAAAGGGGAGAACTGAGTCCCAGGTGCTGTTGTTTTGATGCACCATTTTCCTGATAGTGGTTTTTAGAGTTCTGTTCATCCTCTCTACAATGCCGCTTGACTGGGGGTGGTATGCAATGTGAAACTTCTGCCTAATTCCGAAAATTGTGAGGATGTTTTTCATTACTCGTCCTGTAAAATGGGAGCCTTGATCGGACTCTATACTGCGTGGGAGGCCCCATCTTGTAAAGATGTGCTGTGTTAGGATTTTAGTTGTTGTTTTGGCCATATTCTTCCTGGATGGAAAAGCTTCCACGCATTTTGTGAAGGTGTCGATGACCACCAACACATACTTAAAACCATTTCTGCAGGGGGGTAGGGGTCCTATATAATCTATCTGCAAATTCGTCCAGTTAACGGGGCGGGTGTGACTAAGCTGAGCCTCTCGTGCATATCTGACCGGATTGTTCTGGGCACAGATCAAGCAATTTTCAATGTAGTGAGTAAAATCGGCTTTTAAATCAGGCCACCAGCAGAGAGGTTTGAGATGGGTTAGGGTGCGTTCAATGCCTTGGTGTCCATGATTGTCATGGAACTGACAAATAATCTGGTTCCTGTCCTGGCATGGAACTACATAAATGCCTCCTTTCAAAATCACACCGTGATGTGTGGTGATTGTGTTCTTAAACTTATCGTACGGGGCTGGGAAGGTCCCTTTTAAAACTTCCCTGAGCTTTTGATCGTCTTTTTGGGCTTTCGCTAGATCCTGAATGTTAGTCTGTGAGACCTGAACCGCGTGTACTGTGGTGCTCTCGGTGGGGGTGGGGGTTCCAAAAGTAAACATTCCTGGAGCCTGTCTTCGCTAGGGCGTCTGCTTTAACATTACAAGGGGGGAAATAGCGGTGATGACTGCGAACCTTAATTATGTCATATTTCCTATCTTTAGCTGTCTCTAGGATATGCTCGAGTAATGGGGCTGAGGGTAGGGGCTTTCCGTCTGCAGAAACGAATCCTCTAGTTTCCCACAGGGGTAGGAATTCTGTTGAACTATATCAGACATATAAACTGTCCGAATATATGTCTGCTGGGTTCGGAAACGAGTCAGGGTGATCAACAATATACGCTATGGCTGCCAGCTCTGCTGCCTGCGAGCCTAGATGTCCTGGCAACTTTAATGAAATCACATCTAGGGCATGTCCCTGCGCGTTCTCTACATAAATGCCGCAACTGGTTATTCTCTTTCCATTCAAAACTGTGGAGGAGCCATTCACATAAATTTTCAGGGGTGCGCATGTGTCTGTGGGCTGGGGTCTCTGGGGTGTATTACCTGCTTTTCTGGGAACTGACTTAGGTATAAATGGGCCAGTGTTGTGTTGTGTGGTGATGATCTCACACTCATGTGGGGTACCTGCATATTGCAAATTATCGGCTAGGAAAGTGTGGGTCTTGGTTCTTTTAACTGTAATGTCCCGTCCCTGTAAAAGAAGGGTCCAATGGGCTGCGCAGATTTGGCTGACTGTGCCATCTTTAAGTCGACCGTCTAATAATAGCTGTGTTGGGGTGTGTTCAGTGAGCATGGTGATGGGGTTGAGTCCTGTAATGTAGGCGAAGTACTGTACTGCCCAAAAAACTGTGAGCAAGTGCCTTTCGCAGGCAGAAAATCCTTGCTCGACAGGATCTAACATGCGTGAGGCGTATGCCACGAGGCGTACTTGGTCATGGCGTTCTCCCTTTGTGTCTGTCTGTAGTAGCAAGTCATCTACATACTGGACCAGACAATCGAGTCAGGAAAAGTTTGCTAGTTCATTTGCCAGCTGTCGGTGGAAAATGGAGGGGGAGTTGTGGAAGCCTTGTGGAATGCACATTCATGTGTATTGTTGTCCCTGGAATGTAAATGCGAATTTGTACTGGCACGCTTTATCCAATGGAATGGACCAAAAGCCATTGCTAATGTCCAAAACCGAAAGAAATTTTGACTGGAGTCCCTGTTTGAGCATGGTTTCGGGACTCGTGGCTACGGTGGGGGCTGCTACTGGAGTTACTTTGTTCAGTTCCCGGTAATAAATGGTCAGTCACCATGATCCATCGGGTTTCCTGACGGACAAAATTGGTGTGTTATTCGTGGAGTCTACTGATTGGAGTACGCCTTGATCAAGCAAACTCTGTATTACTTTGGAGATCTCTCCCTCTGCTTTTTGGGGAAAACCGTACTGCTTTTGGCTTCTGGGGTCGGGACCTGTTGTCTGAAAGAGGAGATGACTGTGTTGGGTTTCTCTCCGAGTCCAACTCCCAAAGATCCTTACAACAACCTTCGAAGAGACCTAGAGTCACGGTTAAAGAAAATAGGCGTCCTGAACCAGATAATGTTTGACATCAAACCTAAAATTTAAGTTGCAATTGTAAAAGTAATGAGAGACATGAAGTTATCATTTACAAGACGAAATATATTGAACTGTGCATTCCATTCATTCATAATAAGTGGGCATCGCTGGCTAGCCCAGCTTTCATTGCCTATCTGTAATTGCCATTGAGAAGGTGGTGGTAAACTGCCTTCTGTGATTGCTGCAGCCAATGTGGTGTAGATTCATCCACAATGCTGATCGGTCTGGCACAATGATGCCCAACTATTTCAGAGGGAATATAAGAGGCAACTGCTGTACTTTCCTATGTATTAAAATAATCATAGAGAGAGAATTTCTCGACGAATATTAGCCGGAACCAGGAATTGGTGGTGATCTAAGGATTTGCGTGAAATTCACAATTACAAATATAAAGAGATTTGTAACGTTGGTGATTTTCCACAGAGCAGGAAGTATACATGATTGAGTCTTGAGAGAGCAGTGAGAGCATGGTGCACTCTGTAATATTCACAGGCGCAGATTCTGGTGAAATATCAACATGGTCAAGGTTCTCGTGTTGCTGAGAATCGTGTTAGTGCAGTATAAACAGAGATAGTTGGAATATAAATATAGACAGGGCGGCCCAATTCCCTAATACAATCTAAGCGAGGTTGTGTTTTAATTCATTGATAAATCAAGCATGATAATTGAGATTAATAATCCCAATGCCTATAATAATAATCGTTATTATTGTCACAAGTGGGCTTACATTAACACTGCAATGAAGTTACTGTGAAAATCCCCTAGTCGCCACATTTCAGCACCTGTTCGGGTATACAGAGGGAGAATTCGCAATATCCAATTCACCGAACAAGCACGCATTTTCGGGACATGTGGGAGGAAACCGGATCACCCGGAGGAAGCCCACACAGACACGAGAGAATGTGCAGAATCCGCACAGACAGTTACCCAAGCTGGGAATCAAACCTGGGTTCCTGGCGCTGTGAAGCAACAGTGCTAACCACTGTGCTACCGTGCCTGTCAATTGTATCGTCGAATGACGAATTTACACTAAAGTAAACGATATTGAGCCGGTCTGCATTGCCTTTTGGATGACTTGAGAAACAAATTCTTCAACAGTTCTCGGAATTGACGGAAAACGTGCCGGTGGAAATTCTGGTGCCTTCCGCAAGATGGCAGCAAACCGTCCAAAGGTGCTTATATTCTACAGTCTTAGTATGGTGTGTCCAAGTGGTAAATATTCAAACCAAGTTCATATAATTATTGCGATAGTCTCCACTTTAGATACTTCTGTTTAAATTCAGGCTTATATTTTAACGTTGGTGGAGTAAGTTGAGGAGTAAGAAGTGGTGGAAAAAACACCAGGCGATGATTAAAACCCCACATAAACAAGTTGTGCCGAATGAAATAGTCTGTTTCAAGAATCACAAAAATACTCGATGTGAAAGTCAAGAAAATGTTTGTAGCAGGGAATGGCTGGAATTGGGTTTCAATATTATTGGCCCCATTCCCAGGAACGATGTCTGAAGTGGCGGTTAAACGACATAACTAGTCTCAGGAAACCGGCTGAAGTTTGTTTTTATTGGCAATGGAGAACAGTCCATTTTGATCTCCCATCGTCAATGCCAAATACAGAGGGAATAAATAGTTGATCTGACTGCTCTTCCATAGTGTTTATTTGGACCCTGCTTGAAGTTTATGTGCACAGGGTATGAGCCGCTTTTATAAACAGCTCACAACAGCTGTGACCCAGAAACCAGCAGCGGTTATTGTTCGAGGCTTTCACCCGTTCCCATCAGGCTCAATCCACTGTAACAGCCCGCGGCGCCAAACAGCCGGAGTCCCGAGATGGTCAATCGGTACAATGTGTCTGCCTGCTGGACTGCATCAGACATTAGGTTCAGTGCTAAATCCGCCTTAAATTCCCCACTGCCGTCCGTGTGCCCCCGAACTGCAAACTCGGCCTGTCTGCCTGGAGAGTGTCGGTACCAGAATAAGCATCGCCGGAAGAGTTGCAGGTTAAATTGACATTTCTCTCTCTGTCTGTGTGAGGGCGGGATCCCGCTGGGTAACAAAATCCCCATCGCCCAGATCTGGAACACACGGTTAAAATAACATCAATTGTTAAACTGAAGTGAACTGATCGTAAAATAAATCCCAGTAAGTGTTGCAGAAACTTCGACATTATTTAGGGAAATTGAATATTTCATTCGGCATAACTAGTTGACGTGGGGGTTTATCATTGCCTGGTGTTTTAGCCATGACTCCTTACTCATAATCTTACTCCATCAACGTATCCTCCTGTTCATTTTTCCATCATCCTTTCAACCAACTTCCCCTTGAGTGAAGCTGCACAATTCACCAAACCCCGCCTCGTGGTGTCGTCTCTACTGAGTAGTACTACACTCCTGTATGCTTCACCCGATGCCTGTGTCTATGTATTCACATTGTGTATTTTATGTTTGCCCTATTATATATTTTCTTTTCATGTATGGAACGGTCTGTCTGAACTGTAAGCAAAAACTACTTTTCACTACATTCCAGCCATTCTCTGATACAACGTTTTCTTGATTTCCCCATTTAGTATTTTTGTGATGTTTGAATGTGTGACCCATAGATTTATGTCCGCCACAAGGGAAGCCCTGTTCCCCATGACAAACCTGTAAAACTCTTGATTCATGCGCATCAAGTTGTCTCACAGTCATCACTTTACTAGAGAATCAACCCACCCCTCTATCACGATTCCTCATAGATATTAATTATCAATTCCGATATCGTTCTTGTAAATATATATTTCCCAATGGTTCCTTATTTCTGATCTTCTTTTGGTAATACTGCAAACGTGTTGCAGGAACAGTTCGATTTTAGGTAAACATCAATTATCTCATTTTCTCACGAATTCGTGGAGATATTATTAGCAATTACCAGAAATTATTACCAATTAAAATTCTAATCATTTAATCGACAATGAATGTCACCCAGACCATAGTGGAAAGGGGTGAGGGGTGGGGGAGGGGTGAAATGTGGAAGACACGGACACATTGATGCCAATCTGGAATGCGAGGGAATCTCTGGGCCTCACAATATCCAATCAGAAAGCATTGATGTCACTTGCTGCGTGGCAGAAATGGGAAGGCCAGCGAATGGTCTCATGTCATTTCCTGTAGAACACCAAATGTGCAGAGCTGAGAACATGGCCAGAACTAGTGCTTATTTCGAAACTAGAAGCTTTAATGCCATATCCGACTGATCAGACTGAGCAAAAGCTATTCAAGATACTCAACTGGACGCTGGTTAATCTGAGAGACGTTTTACATTTCAGTGGATTGAGGCAAAATTCGATGCTTAATTGACATGAGGGACAGTTTGAGCTTTATTTAACCTAAGAGACAATTTGATCTCCAATTGATCTGACAGACAATTTTATCTCTTATTGACCAGAGAGACAGTTTTATCAATTGATCTCTGTGCAGACATGCATCTGTCTGTGTACCTTTGATTCTGCGTTTGAGAGCGTGCACTCGAAGGTACATATTTAAGTTTGCATGCCCCTGTGTGCATCTGGAAGTGGCTGTGGAGAGCGCTCGGTGTTTACCTGTATGTGAGAATATGCAGTTATATTGGTTTTGCAAAGCTACGCGGGCAGATTCTACTGGGCACAGCAGGACCCATCTTGCTCATTGCTTTAAAAAAATATTCTCTCCAAATATCGTTGACTTCCGTGAATAGCATCAATATTCTTGTGTAACTTCTGAATGTGCAAGTCCAGTGTCTCATATTATTAAGTTTGAATTGATTAAGGAGTTGCATCAGCTCCAGGAATTGCATCACTTTTCAGCGGAATGAAAGAACTGATGAGAAAATACAAAACTGGCGTGCAGTGAAAAGCGAAAACGTGAAAGTTAAAACACAATGTACGAATAATTGACCCAGTAAAAAACCCAGGTAATCTACTGACATTTCTTCATTATAGAACCCTAAAGTCCTAGTCCCCTGATCTCAGCTAATGGTAGATTACCTGTGGGGCTATTCTCACTCGATAATAACAACGCTATACAGACTATCACGAGGCGGGTGTTCAGTCACATATTATTCTCACCACACACTGTGTTGCAGTTTTTGTACGGGCCACATACGGAGCTATGCAGCTGTGGGTCTCAGAGCGCAGTGATACATGGCTCCATCTGACAACTCCGCGTTAGAAATTCTCAGCCAAACGGCGCTCTGCTCTGTGTTCAGCTCTGCCGTGAATCGTTCCTGTGCGAAGTCGGCTGGGGTGGTACCGTATTGGGTGATAAGCAACACGTTTATTGGGGTTTGACCGGGAAGTTGCCGATACCAATAAAGGTAAGGGTTTTGATCACCTGTTGTAAAACTGCAATTCAGTGTTACCAATCCCCCTTCCCTCACCATCATGATCGGATTGTCCTGGTGCACAGAATCACCGCCAACGCTGTCGCCTGGAAGAGAAATTGAATATTTAAATATTTCCAGGTCACTACAGGGAACTATGAAAGTCCGGTTTTGTTATCGGATTCCATGGCTACTTACAGATCACAGAGAGGGACAGAAGCAGACAGAATGTTCCCGGGATAGACATCACTGTCAGCAGGTCACCATGTGAGCATCAGCGTCTCCTCCACTGTGGCAGAAGCTGTGAGGAGCACCACAGCAGACTGAAATGTCTCAGCTTTGAACGGACAAAGGAAGTGATATCGCCAACGTCATATCCGGTTCTGGCACTCATCATCAGTGGACGTGAGGAATTGCGCTGGTTATTGTCGGTGCCGCAACATCTACACTGCTCTAATGAAGTCTCCTACGCTCCTTGATTCACGGGAAATGTAACGTCCTCAAATTTCGGAGCAGTCTAGTAGCAAAGAACGTATTTAAGGTTATTTTGGAAGGGATCTGGAAAAAAATCATCGTCGATTAATTGATGATTTAGTGCACTCAGTAGAGTAGGAAATTAGGAACCGGGTATGTAGCATTGGCATTCTTCCGTCCAGAATACTTTGCTGCCTTTAACCTTCCTGGCGGACAGAAATAATGTGCAATCACAAATAAAGGCTACAATTGACCAGAGAGTGAATATGTCAGATTTTGTTTCCGGGTCGATGCCTCCAGTAATCTCGCTTCAATTTTCCTTCTGATCTTACTCTATGGAATACTGCATCAAAAGTAATATATTCTGTAGGCCAACCTCATATTGTGTTAGTTTGTGAAGTCGAGCTGCCCATCCTCTGCCAATCCAGGAAGGGCGTGTGTTCCTTCACCATCTGCGCAATCAGTTAGATTACTGCCAGTCTAAATCTAACAAGGAGCCCAATTCTGCTATGCTGAAATGAATCACAATTAGAATTAAATCGTGGCTATTGCTGGACAAAAGACATGTTTTTGAAGTTTTCGTCTGTGAAATGGAATCACCCGATAATGTCATGAACCAGTTCACAGTGATACTAAATTAAATAATGGCCAGCGAGATGACGAAGAGACGCTGGCCAAAGGCCGTCGATGGGAGTACATAGAACATAGAACATAGAACAATACAGCGCAGTACAGGCCCTTCGGCCCACGATGTTGCACCGAAACAAAAGCCATCTAACCTACACTATACCATTATCATCCATATGTTTATCCAATAAACTTTTAAATGCCCTCAATGTTGGCGAGTTCACTACTGTAGCAGGTAGGGCATTCCACGGCCTCACTACTCTTTGCGTAAAGAACCGACCTCTGACCTCTGTCCCATATCTATTACCCCTCAGTTTAAGGCTATGTCCCCTCGTGCTAGCCATTTCCATCCGCGGGAGAAGGCTCTCACTGTCCACCCTATCTAACCCTCTGATCATTTTGTATGCCTCTATTAAGTCTCCTCTTAACCTTCTTCTCTCTAACGAAAACAACCTCAAGTCCATCAGCCTTTCCTCATAAGATTTTCCCTCCATACCCGGCAACATCCTGGTAAATCTCCTCTGCACCCGTTCCAAAGCCTCCACGTCCTCCCTATAATGCGGTGACCAGAACTGTACGCAATACTCCAAATGCGGCCGTACCAGAGTTCTGTACAGCTGCAACATGACCTCCTGACTCCGGAAATCAATCCCTCTACCAATAAAGGCCAACACTCCATAGGCCTTCTTCACCACCCTATCAACCTGGGTGGCAACTTTCAGGGATCTATGTACATGGACACCTAGATCCCCCTGCTCATCCACACTTTCAAGAACTTTTCCATTAGCCAAATATTCAACATTCCTGTTATTCCTTCCAAAGTGAATCACCTCACACTTCTCTACATTAAACTCCATTTGCCACCTCTCCGCCCAGCACTGCAGCTTATCTATATCCCTCTGTAACCTGCTACTTCCTTCCACACTATCGACAACACCACCGACTTTAGTATCGTCTGCAAATTTACTCACCCACCCTTCTGCGCCTTCCTCTAGGTCATTGATAAAAATGACAAACAGCAACGGCCCCAGAACAGATCCTTGTGGTACTCCACTTGTGACTGAACTCCATTCTGAACATTTCCCATCAACCACCACCCTCTGTCTTCTTTCAGCTAGCCAATTTCTGATCCACATCTCTAAATCACCCTCAATCCCCAGCCTCCGTATTTTGTGCAATAGCCTACCGTGGGGAACCTTATCAAACGCTTTGCTGAAATCCATATACACCACATCAACAGCTCTACCCTCGTCTACCTGTTCAGTCACCTTCTCAAAGAACTCGATAAGGTTTATGAGGCATGACCTACCCTTCACAAAGCCATGCTGACTATCCCTGATCATATTATTCCTATCTAGATGATTATAAATCTTGTCTCTTATAATCCCCTCCAAGACTTTACCCACTACAGACGTGAGGCTCACCGGTCTATAGTTGCCGGGGTTGTCTCTGCTCCCCTTTTTGAACAAAGGGACCACATTTGCTATCCTCCAGTCCTCTGACACTATTCATGTAGCCAATGATGACATAAAAATCAAAGCCAATGGTCCAGCATTCTCTTCCCTGGCCTCCCAGAGAATCCTAGGATAAATTCCATCAGGTCCCGGGGACTTATCTATTTTCAGCCTGTCCAGAATTGCCAACACCTCTTCCCTACGTACCTCAATGCCATCTAAACTATTTGCCTGGAGCTCAGCATTCTCCTCCACAACATTATCTTTTTCCTGAGTGAATACTGACGAAAAATATTCATTTAGTATCTCGCCTATCTCTTCAGACTCTACACACAACTTCCCATCCCTGTCCTTGACTGGTCCTTCTCTTTCCCTAGTCATTCGCTTATTCCTGACATACCTATAGAAAGCTTTTGGGTTTTCCTTGATCCTTCCTGCCAAATACTTCTCATGTCCCCTCCTTGCTCGTCTTAGCTCTCTCTTTAGATCCTTCCTCGCTACCTTGTAACTATCCATCGCCCCAACTGAAACTTCACACCTCATCTTCACATAGGCCTCCTTCTTCCTCTTAACAAGAGATTCCACTTCTTTGGTAAACCACGGTTCCCACGCTCGGCACCTTCCTCCCTGCCTGACCGGTACATACTTATCAAGAACACGCAGTAGCTGATCCTTGAACAAGCTCCACTTATCCAGTGTGTCCAACACTTGCAGCCTACTTCTCCACCTTATCCCCCCCCCAAGTCACGTCTAATGGCATCATAATTTCCCTTCCCCCAGCTATAACTATTGCCCTGCGGTGTATACGTATCCCTTTCCATCCTTAACGTAAACTTCACCGAATTGTGGTCACTGTCCCCAAAGTGCTCACCTACCTCCAAATCCAACACCTGGCCTGGTTCATTACCCAAAACCAAATCCAATGTGGCCTCGCCTCTTGTTGGCCTGTCAACAAACTGTGTCAGGAAACCGTCCTGCACACACTGTACAAAAAACGACCCATCTAATGTACTCGAACTATATCTTTTCCAGTCAATATTTGGAAAGTTAAAGTCTCCCATAATAACTACCCTGTTACTTTCGCTCTTATCCAGGATCATCCTCGCCATCCTTTCCTCTACAAACCTAGAACTATTTGGAGGCCTATAGAAGACTCCCAACAGTGTGACCTCTCCTTTCATGTTTCTAACCTCAGCCCATACTACCTCGGAAGATGAGTCCCCATCTAGCATCCTCTCCGCCACCGTAATACTGCTCTTGACTAGCAGCGCCACACCTCCCCCTCTTTTGCCTCCTTCTCTGAGCTTACTAAAACACCTAAACCCCGGAACCTGCAACATCCATTCCTGTCCCTGCTCTATCCATGTCTCCGAAATGGCCACAACATCGAAGTCCCAGGTACCAACCCATGCTGCCAGTTCCCCTACCTTATTTCGTATACTCCTGGCATTGAAGTAGACACACTTCAAACCACCTACCTGAACACTGGCCCCCTCCTGCGACGTCAAATCTGAGCTCCTGACCTCTATAATCTCATTCTCCCTTACCCTAAAACTACAATCCAGGTTCCCATGCCTCTGCTGCATTAGTTTAAACCCCCCCAAAGAGCACTAACAAATCTCCCCCCCAGGATATTTGTGCCCCGCAGGTTCAGATGTAGACCATCCTGTCTGTAGAGGTCCCACCTTCCCCAGAAAGAGCCCCAGTTATCCAGAAATCTGAATCCCTCCCGCCTGCACCATCCCTGTAGCCACGTGTTTAATTGCTCTCTCTCCCTATTCCTCATCTCACTATCACGTGGCACGGGCAACAACCCAGAGATAACAACTCTGTTTGTTCTAGTTCTGAGCTTCCATCCTAGCTCCCTGAAAGCCTGCCTGACATCCTTATCCCCTTTCCTACCTATGTCGTTAGTGCCAATGTGGACCACGACTTGGGGCTGCTCCCCCTCCCCCTTAAGGACCCGGAAAACACGATTCGAGACATCACGTTCCCTTGCACCTGGGAGGCAACATACCAAACGTGAGTCTCTCACGCTGCCACAAAATCTCCTATCTGTGCCCCTGACTATCGAGTCCCCAATTACTAATGCTCTGCTCCTCCCCCCCCTTCCATTCTGAGCAACAGGGACAGACTCCGTGCCAGAGGCCCGTACCCCATGGCTTACCCCTGGTAAGTCGTCCCCCCCACAAGTATCCAAAGCGGTATACTTGTTTCTCAGGGGAACGACCGCAGGGGATCCCTGCACTGACTGTTTTTTCCCAGTCCCTCTTACAGTTACCCATCTATCTCCAATCTTTGGTGTAACTAATTCCCTGAAGCTGCTATCTATGACCCCCTCTGCCTCCCGAATGATCCGAAGTTCTTCCAACTCCAGCTCCAGTTCCCTAACTCGGTCTTGGAGGAGCTGGAGATGGCAGCACTTCCTGCAGGTAAAATCAGCAGGGACACTAACGGCATCTAGAGAGTAGGCCGAGAATAGCGGGGCGACTCTCGGCCTCCAGGCCAGGGCTGAGGAGGAAGGGCGGGAGAGCGGGCGGGCGGGCGGGCACAGGAAAGGGACGGCAAGTTGGTACAGTGCCAACTCACAGTACCAGGGACCTCACAGTACCAGGGACCCGGGTTCGATTCCTTGGGTGACCGCGTCGATTTAGCACATTCTCCCCTTGTCTGAGTGGGTTTCCTCAGGCATTCCGGTTTCCTCCCACAAAGATGTGAAGGATATGTTCATTGGCCACGATCAATGTGCGCTGTCACCGAGCTAGGGCAGGTGAGTGTGCCTAGCTCGGGTACTCTTTCGGAGGGTCGGTGCACACTCGTTAGGCCAAATGGCCTCCCCTGCTCCGTAGGGATTCGATGGAATGACACTTCTCTGGGCCTATCCACCTGAATCACTCCAACACCAACACAATTCATTAAATCTAGACAGCTAAAGATTCTCCTCAGCCCACTGGCTTGAATGCTTGAATGCAAGGAGTGAATCTTCTTTAAGGGAACTTACAACAACACCCAGTACGACTTCATTTTCACCTTCATCTCCTGTGATGTGGTTCGTGGATATGACAAAGTCAACTTAGGATCAAGCCACCGCGATTAGTCCGAAATGTCACCTCAGTCTTTCCCTTTTCCTTCACTGACAGAATATTGCCATGTTTTCCAAACTATGTTCAGTGTTGAATCGAGGAGGAATCCGAGTGCTGACCTTCAATTCGGATCAATTTATTGATGTTCCCGTGTTCACTGCACTAACGGACTAAACAAAATCATGAAAAATACTTATATAACTTTTATAATTAGCGATTAAGAGTGATTTAGCAGCGAGAATTAATTAGAAAATCAGATTCAAAGCAGTCACTGAGAGATGATGGCGGATTAGAAGAGGACTCTCTCAATCTTAAATTATTCTTCGTAATCAGGTCAGAGGATGCTGAGTGATATCCACCCTCTGTCCCGATTGGTTAGGACTTGATACAGATATCAGCTGACAACCTATCAATGTACAGGTTCCACGATTCAGCCAATCCACGCAAAGCTCATTTGTTTTCTGACTAACGGCGGCAGCGCAGGGGAAGGGTACTGAGTGAAATTGTTCTCCACACAGCAGGAACAACGACTCCAGTGAAGCCAATGTTGGTCACTGAACAGGATCAGTCTTTGAGGTATGATAGGGGAGTGCCATTTTGTGCCATTATTTTGTCAGTGCCCGAGATTTCGTTTAAAGAATCTACTCACTGGCGGCATAGAGCTGGATTGAATTAATTCCAGACTAGAGTACACAAACAGGTATTGAGCAAAACTGATCTACGTATTGTGATTTCTTATATGATATCAGCTCACAATCAATGAGCGGATGTGACGGTGATTTGCCGATTTTTGGACGGACTGACTGCGCCGCTGCAGGTGCTGAACAGATGACAACTGTCAACCAGTCAGTATTACAGTTGTGATATTAACTCATCCACTCTAAACTCTTGCCGCCCGAATCCGCCTGAGGCTATCGCTCTTCTTGCATTTTCTCTGTGTGCACATAGTCAGGTGTGGACACGAACTTGCACGCAGGCTAGACACAAACACACACACAAAGCCACACACAGACACACATGCACAAACACACACACAAAGCCACACTCAGACACACATGCACAAACACACACACAAAGCCACACACAGACACACATGCACAAACACACACACAAAGCCACACACAGACACACATGCACAAACACACACACAGAGCCACACACAGACACACATGCACAAACGCACACACAGAGAAAAAGAGATGCACACACATATAAACACACACACTCTGCCCAATCCCCCGCCCCATCCCCGTAACCCCATAACCTAACCTGCACATCTTTGGACACAGGGGGGAATTTAGAATGGCCAATTCACCGAACCTAACATTAACATGACGGGAGAAGTTCACAAATGCGGGTGAAAGACATCTTCTCAAAGGTAGTTCGGGATGGCCAATAAATGAAGACCCAGCCAGCGGCACTCACTTCTATTGGGGGTAAAATATGGACGGTCTCTTTTAATAAGTAGATTGCCGACATTCCGTACTCACTGAGTAATCCTCCCATGTTGGTTGTTTCTTCTTGTGGCCATCACCAGATGCTGAGGTGGCTGACTCGCAAGCTGTCTGTATCTATGCACAATGTGAAACATAATGGAGTGGGTGCAGTTCATCAACACGATTCCCGCATCAGTAACAGCCACCGCCCGAGGGAGCTTCAGCACCTCAGCTTCTCCAGTCAGCCCCGTGCAGATCAGAGTGAAATTACACTGTGAATCCAGAGCATCAACAGATTATACGAAATGCCAGTTGAAGAAAGTGTCCAGCGAGGTCGGGATCAGAAGAAAGAGATGGATATTATATTCAGAAGTATTAACAAGGATACGAACACACGCGTCAAGCCTAATTCAGAGTGTCATTCCTGTTGAACTAACAAATAAAGCTGAGTCTCTTGGTTTAACCGCTCATACTCAATATTTCACATTGATTCCGGATCAGGCTCTCTGGGCTTAAAGTAGGCCGCTTACGTTCAATTATTCTCAGTGATTCACATTGCTGGCTGATGGCATGTGTTGGTAATTGCAGACTGCAATCTTCATGTCAATCCCTGCCAATGTGCACATGATAAGATGGCGTCAAATAAAAACTTATTTCGCTTTGTTCTCTTATCCGGAGATACCAGACATCTCGCCTTCAATTGTAGCAGCCACTTATTCCATTGCATTTCCTCCCGCATTGCAGCTCAAGCTATACTCCACATTCTGATCACTCTGAGCGTAAAATAGGGATCTCTTAATACTCATCCAAAAATCTCATTTTGCATGTTGAACACGTGTTCTCACCTTCATGGCTGCACTGCAAACGTTGTTGTTGAATATTTGAAGCATAGCAACAGTAATAACAACTTTGACAACTCCTAATAATATACTTTGTTTGCTATCAATGCAAAGTGCTGTTTCTGTCTCGTCATTTGTCCTTACTTGTATGTTCTCAATATTTATTGGGCACTGCGGGTCTGGTATTCGTCCCGACATTGAAGCCAATAGGTTATCCCACTATCCTCTGGTGGTAGCGACATGTAACTACAAGGTACAGCTTTCAAGTGCGTCAGAGTCTTCAGGGCCCAAGGCTGCATTCAACAATTTCCGATAAGGAAATCGAGAATTTTTATGTATTTTAAAAGTAGACTGTACATATTAGTGAAGAATTAGATGTGTATAAATACACCACCTTCAGTCAAAGACATTCCGACTTTCCCTTTTGAAGGGTCTTCATCAGATCTGAGTCAGGGAGGTTCTGACACTCAGCCTCTGTCCTTAAGGAGTTAAGGCAGAAAGAGAAGTGTTTACTTTAAACCGTATCGAATAAACTACACAGAGCGGCAACTAATTTAAGCAACATGCAGAAACCCAGCAGTATTCATTCAGATATTTCCCTTCCCAAACGATTGTGAACAAAACGCGGATTTTGGTAAAATATTTTTATTTTGTGCACACTTAACTTGATAAATTTCAGCATTGTAACCACCGCTGAACCTCAAGTGATCCACGCTGCAGTTGATTCCTACGCCGTGCGAACCGAGCTGTTGAAACAGTTAAGCAGGTACTCCAGCCACTTTGCAGATCAGACATTTTGCCTCCTGAAGTCAACTACAACGGAAGTTAGATGCGAAGACCATCACAAAACAATGACGTAGAGTATCGGTGAGATTCCTGTGTCCAATGACAATATCAGCTGTGTGTGTGTATTGAAGAGCAGCACATTACCCTGAAGCAAGCTCTTTCTCTGAACTGAGTTTGAAAAGTTTTTAGAACATATAATTCCAACAGTGCAGAATTCCTGCAGTGCAGAAGGATGCTATTGGGACCATCAAGTCTGCACTGAGCCTCTGAAAGAGCAACGTACCTCAGCCCAGTCCCCCGCAATTCCACAAAACCTTCACATCATTGGACACAAAGGGGCTATTTGGAATGGCCAATCCACCTAACCTCCACATCTTTGGACTGTGGGATCAAACCCACGCAGACACAGGGAAAAAATGTAAACTCCACACAGACAGTCACCCAATGCTGCAATTGAACTCGGGCCTCTGGCGTTATGAGGCAGCAATGCTGTGTCGTCGTGCCGCCAGCAGGGGGCAGTGATAGGATGGATTATAAAATAAATGGCAGGCAGCATCTGTGGAGAGATGAACAGATTTAACCTTTCTGATCGAAGACCTTCAAACCGAACAGTTTATTTAAAATGCGGCATTCGGCTTTTCATCGCATTTTTGTATTCAATTTCCGCGGGAGCCACTGGCCAATTCCCTATCTACATTAATTAGATATAAAAAGAACAGTGAGCTGATTGGTTTTTTGATTTTTGATTTGATTTATTGTCACATGGACCGAAGTCCAGTGAAAAGTAGCTTTCTGCGGCCGAGGAACGTACACAGTACGTACATAGTAGACACAAGAATAATCAACAGAGAACATTGACAAATGGTACATCGACAAAACAGTGATTGGTTACAATGCGGAACAAGAAGCCAAACAAAGCAAATATATGAGCAACAGCAGAAAGAAAACATAGAAGAACATAGTAATCATCTCAGATGAGGAAAATAGTTTTAGTAGGTCAGAACGCTGACAGGAGACAAAAGAAAAGGGACAGAGGGAGAGAGTCGCCATGCTCCGGAGCCCTGGTTGAATTGAAAACAAAGACGGTTTTAGCTGATTGGATGACATCTGATGATGCTGTCAACAATGACTCAATCAGCAGAGGCCCGGATGTTACTCAACCCCTCGTCAATTCTTGACGAAAACAATTTCAGCTTCATCCACTCTGCTCAGATCCACCGCCAGCTCCCTGCAAACATGCCGCCTGTTACTTTGTCTTTATTCCTCACAGCTGCAGCTCTTTTAACAGGTCAGTTCTTAAATTACAAAGCTCTGTTTTTCACATCTTCTGCGGGCATTACAGTTAATCGAGTAATTCACTCAACACAGCTGGGAAATAAATGGATTCACAATTAGAAATATCATCGTTATTCATCGTATCCCAACACTCTACGCTGGGAGTAAGCGGGATTCCCGGAGTTACGCTGGGACTCGAGACTCCACTGGTGCCCATGAGGCACTTTGATAGATACAAGAGTTCGAACGAAACCTATCGACCGTTTCCAGTTTCCCCTTCAAATTACAAGAGATGAAGAAGAAGCGGAACTGATCTCCATAGAAGGTGCCGAATGTTCAAGAAATAAACTTTGATCTCATTGATCGATAAACCCTTCCCATTACAGCCCCTGAGCTGTGACCAGGCTACGAACACACCTTCAGTAGCTATAAAGCCCTGGAGTGGTATTGAAACGCAGAACTTCCGGCCCAGAAGACGTGCCTGAGAATCCGTAATTCACATCTTTATTCTTGCCCGAGATGTGGTTGTGGTGGAGCGTCACAGATATTTCCTGGAATGCCAGCCGTCACTTGTAACAGCGGTGAACTAACTGACAGCTCTGCAAGTTCTAACCAAAGAGAAGATCTCGGAACGTTAGCTAGTGCAATTCTGTCTGTGAAACAGCGATTATCAATGTATTCCCGAATATTGCTGCAGGATATTGGTGGATTATTATCATCAAAGTGTTATTATTGCTTTGGTTGCTGTATCTGATGCCTTGTTCGTTGTTTTTCTTTTGCTACATTTTCTATTTAATATTGATCCGAGACCACTTGTCTCAGCTTTCTGACGTGCCTTCGTTATTTGCAAAGACCGTGATCATTTACATAAATAAATGGACTGAAAAAACTCATAAAACTGTTAAGATTGGATGTTTATTTGGAAAGAATGGAAGTCTTGAAAGCTTCCTAATCATCAAACAAAGATGCCAAAAAAATGTAAATAAACCGCTGTATCAAAAAGTGATTGATATTGTTCTGTGGGCTAATCTGCAAGTCATATCACTGGAAATAACACATGTTTTTCAGTCCAATAAATCACACGGATGAAAAACATTTGTTTATTCATTTTGTTTGGATCACTCTCATTTCCATTGCACACGGGCTGGTTGTCTCCACAGTCCTCATGTTGAGTGAGTTCTTGTACAGTCTCCTCATCTCTTTGTTCCACAGTGTCTCACTGCACTGTAATACACCGCAGCATCTGACAGCTCCACCGTGTTAACACTGAAAGTGATGGAACCTTTCTCACTGTCCACAGACACTTTAAACCTTCCCTCAACTCTTTCATCTCTCAATGTGGAGACCAGATACTCTGCAGCCTGATTGGAAAACTGCCGGTACCAGAATACAAAGTCATTTGTTGTGAGAGTAACATTGTGATGAAGCGAGATGGTCTGTCCTTGTGTTACCCGATACATCCATATCTGAAATGACCCCGAGTGACAAGGAACAGCTGTTAAAACAAGAATAAAATTAACGTTATGATACATACAGAGATAATTAACTAGATATGCTTGAGTACATAGGCACAATAAACTAATCTATCTGTGTATCGGTATATCTATCCGTCTCCCCGTCTGTCTAACCATCTATCTAACTACTATCAATCTGCCTAGCTACATATTGTTTGTCTAACTTTCTCTCGCATATCTGTCTACCTGGGATCTGAGAAAATTCATTTTTCCGCCTGCCTCTGTCGAACAACCAAAGAACATGTTTAGACATTCTGCAACTGTACTAACAGCTATTGGATATTGTAACTCTATCCAGGCGGAGTTTAAATATGGGAAATTAATCATTCTGATCATCACAGGCATTGCTAAAGATTCTGATTTGTGGAAATGTAAACGGGGCAGCGGAGAGCCGGCAGTGAACAAGATATTGTACAGCCGGATCCGCTCTGTGTCTCACTGTGTCTGCTTCGCACAGAGATACATTCCGGAGTCCTGGATCGCGCTCTCATCCACACAGATGGTATTGGACTTCGTTGTTCTGTCAAAGGACAGGGTGTAGCGTCCTTTGGTCTCAGTCCCCTGGTAAATGGAGGCGATAAATGTGGGAGCTCCTGTCAGTGTCTGTCTGTACCAGACTACGGTATCGCCTGTACCAATGGAGATCCGACAGTTCAGTTCAGCCCGATCCCCTTCCCGAGACACCACCTGCTCAGGGCGGGAGCTCTGATCCTCACACTGAACAGCTGGGAACAAAAGAAAATTATCATAACCACACGGTATTATGAGATTGTTAAAAAAGATGCTTCAGATAAGAAAATAAACTCACACAATATCAGCAGCATCAGAGTTCCAGCTGGAAACAGCTCTTTCCTGGGGTTTCTGGTCATGATGATGAAGGTGGACAAAAGGCGGATCAATCCGGGTCTGATTTCCAGACTGGGACTTGCTGCCAGTCCGGGACTCAATGCTGTGCGGGTGAGGAGAGGAGAGAGCTTTACATTCTCCCCCTGAATCTGAGACTGATCCTCACCGATTGGACTATTGTGGAATGTCTTTATTTGACGTTACACACGGTGCCATTGAGCGATTGGTTGTCTCTCAATTCATAGACCACTTGAACCGTCACTGATTCCGAACCTCGGTGCTTCCTGTGTGTAACAGCAGGTTAGCATGATTCATATAGTCAGTGCTCTATTGTCTGTCTAACTGAACAGAGCCATTGATTATCTAAAAATCATAGTGTTTTACAGCCCAAAGAGAGGGAATGGGTCCATTACGTACGCACTGTCTCGCTGAAAAAATTATCCACTGTTTGTTTCCATACATTTCATTATTTTAAAATGTCTATTTACTGTTCATATGTTTGTCCATTTCTTCCTCAAGCTGACTGATGGATTTCTCTCATCCCTTCTTCATCTTTCCCAATTCCTCCTACACTCTGTCTGTGAAGTTAATACCAAATGAAATAAGAGCCACGGAACCGGTCCATGTGTTTGAACAGCATTCCCAACATTGATCTGTACATATTTATACTGTATGTATCTGTTCTAATATCTGCATCGCTTTTGATAGAACCTTTAACGTCATCGGCAACGTGTTGCCAAATTTTTGCATCTGAACCCTGAATACTTTCTCCTCTTTGACTCATTCAAATTATATTTACTTCTTAGCTCCTTCCTCGTTCCATCTACTTTATGTGTTTATATGATTTTATAAAAACAGACACAACATTTTTGGTTGTACTTTAGATCAGCAGCCTTTTTGCTCCGTGGTTATTCAATGCAGGAAATGATCTGCTGACGCAGACATACAGATTGTTTACAGAACCAGTGATAGGAAGGGGCCAGAGGCATCGATGTCTCCACCAGAACAATCGGTTCAGATAGCGAGCAGCCAGCGGAAGCTGTGGCCGGGGTCACCACAGACTGTAAACTGATCAAACTGTGCGGCGGTTACCAGCTGCCGTCACAAGTGCTGGAGCGGAAATAGCGACGGTCGAACCTGCAGAATCTGTGACCATCCTGCACCTGCTCACTGCTCAAGTGACTGAGAACAAACAGTGTGGGAGTGACATTAACGGCCCAGAATCTTAGAGATTTAGGGAACGGAGCGAGGGTTCAGTTCACCTGTGTCTATTTGGAAACGCTGTCCCACTTGCATTTCCCACCCCACATTACCCATGCTGCTTTCCCTTCACAATTCTCTTTTGAAAGTTGCCGTTGAATCTTCTTCCTTCGTCCTTTCATGCTTCGAACTACGGATGTTAACATATGGCAACAAAATAGATAAAATTCACCTTTCACTCTCCAATTTTCCATGAAATCGGGGGGATTTTGCTGCTGATTTTGGAACAATCAGTTGTGATCTATTCTACCAAAATACATCATTTTAGCAAATCAATTGTGGTCGCTTCTACTTTCTTTGTTAAAAGCAAATGAAGGCAAGCTTCGCTAGCCTTGTGCAAAGATTTGCATTTTGCCTGTTATTCTGATATATAACGTCCGCACTTGCTCAGACTTCTTAACAATGTTCATACATTGTCCTGCGCACGATGTGGCCAGAGCCGGCCAACAAAGAATTCTATAGATTTAGTGTCACTTGATCTTTTGTATCATCTGCCATAAACATCAACAGCACTAAAAGCTGAATCTAAAAACCTCCAATTTGCGTTCCTGGGAAACATTTGTATCCTCTTGTGTGTTTCACTGCACGCGAAATTCTTTCAATGGCCGCATTCCAACAGCAGTGAGATAAATACCGTAAGGTTCCCCACGGTAGGCTATTGCAGAAAATACGGAGGCTGGGGATTGAGGGTGATTTAGAGATGTGGATCAGAAATTGGCTAGCTGAAAGAAGACAGAGGGTGGTGGTTGATGGGAAATGTTCAGAATGGAGTTCAGTTACAAGTGGCGTACCACAAGGATCTGTTCTGGGGCCGTTGCTGTTTGTCATTTTTATCAATGACCTAGATGAGGGTGCAGAAGGGTGGGTGAGTAAATTTGCAGACGACACTGAAGTCGGTGGTATTGTCGACAGTGCGGAAGGATGTAGCAGGTTACAGAGGGACATAGATAAGCTGCAGAGCTGGGCTGAGAGGTGGCAAATGGAGCTTAATGTAGAGAAGTGTGAGGTGATTCACTTTGGAAGGAATAACAGGAATGCGGACTATTTGGCTAATGGTAAAGTTCTTGGAAGTGTGGTTGAGCAGAGGGATCTAGGTGTCCATGTACATAGATCCCTGAAAGTTGCCACCCAGGTTGATAGGGTTGTGAAGAAGGCCTATGGAGTGTTGGCCTTTATTGGTAGAGGGATTGAGTTCCGGAGTCATGAGGTCATGTTGCAGCTGTACAAAACTCTGGTACGGCCGCATTTGGAGTATTGCGTACAGTTCTGGTCACCGCATTATAGGAAGGATGTGGAAGCATTGGAGCGGGTGCAGAGGAGATTTACCAGGATGTTGCCTGGTATGGAGGGAAAATCTTATGAGGAAAGGCTGATGGACTTGAGGATCTTTTCGTTAGAGAGAAGAAGGTTAAGAGGAGACTTAATAGAGACATACAAAATGATCAGGGGGTTAGATAGGGTGGACAGTGAGAGCCTTCTCCCGTGGATGGAAATGGCTAGCACGAGGGGACATAGCCTTAAACTGAGGGGTAATATATATAGGACAGAGGTCAGAGGTAGGTTCTTTATGCAAAGAGTGGTGAGGCCGTGGAATTCCCTACCTGCAACAGTAGTGAACTCGCCAACATTGAGGGCATTTAAAAGTTTATTGGATAAGCATATGGATGATAATGGCATAGTGTAGGTTAGATGGCTTTTGTTTTTTGACTCCCCATGTCGGTGCAACATCGTGGGCCGAAGGGCCTGTACTGCGCTGTATCGTTCTATGTTCTATGTTCTATGTTCTAAATCCGGCAGCAGAGGGTGCCATGTCCAAGCAGGGGCGTGATGATGTCGTGTGATAGCACTATCAATGCCGACATATTTAGGAGACTAGGTGATGTCACAATGGGGTTGGTAGCCTGGGTGATGTCACAATGGGCCTGGTCCCCTGCAGTGTGTGGGTGGAACAATGAACTGAACAGAACCCGGGTTCCCTCTCTCCTCTCAATCTCTGCCTCATCCCATTCACTCAGGGAGATTCAGCCAGACATGTTTCTGCTAATACTGGCAGTGCTTTTGGGCGGTAAGTACTGGATAATGTTCACCATGCCAGATGAGCTGAAAATAGGTTGTAATAATTAATGATCAGACATGTCTATCTGGTGGGTAGAGTGGAGGTTCCACAAACTCACACATTTACAAACAAATCTAGGTCAATTCTGTTTAAACTCTTGATATTTAATTCCTCCACTATCGCAGGTGGACAAGGCGCAGATCCAGTATCTCAGTCACCGGTGACAAAACCCGTGTCAGAAGGAGATTCGGTGCAATTACATTGTCAGTATTCAGAGTCGGACACTCACTACATCCAATGGTATCAGCAGAAAGAGACGCAGCCACCAATCTGGATTATTAGCAATGTATTATAATCTCTGGATTACTACCCGACCCACGTGCCAATTGGCATAGGGTTGAGAAAACTAGAGAAGTTAACACGTGGCTAAAGGAGTGGTGCGGGAAAGAGGGATTCCATTTCATGGGGCATTGGCATCAGTACTGGGGCAGGAGGGACCTGTACCATTGGGACGGTCTTCACCTGAACCATTCTGGGACCAGTGTTCTAGTGAATAGGATAAATAGGTTGGTCACAAGGACTTTAAACTAGCAAGTTGGGGGGAAGGGAGGTGTAAAGCTATGGACAGTATAATGGTTAATGGAGATCAAGGCAGCAGGTTACGTGACAGGTTATTATGTAGAGATATGGGTTCAAAGACAAGGAAATTAGGAGAAAGGGTAAGAGGAAAAATAAATTGCGAAAAGTTACTGATCAAGGTGTTAGGATTCATAACAAAGACATAAAAAACAGCAGAAGTGTACTTTACCTGAATGCTCGTAGTATACGAAATAAGGTAAATGAGTTGATGGCGCAAATCATCGTGAATGACTATGATTTAGTGGCCATTACTGAAACATGGTTAAAAGATGGTCACGACTGGGAGTTAAAAAACCAAGGGTATCAGACTATACAAAAGGATAGAATGGACGGTAAGGGCGGTGGTGTAGCTTTGTTGTTTAAGAATGGCATCTGGGCAATAGTAAGGGATGATATTGGTGCTATGGAGGACAAGGTTGAATCAATTTGGGTGGAAATCAGGAATAGAAAGGCGAAAAGGTCACTGATAGGAGTAGTCTATAGGCCACCAAATAGTAACAGGATGGTAGGACAGGCAATAAGCAAAGAAATAATGGATGCATGTAGAAATGGTACAGCGGTTATCATGGGAGATTTTAATCTGCATATCGATTGGTTTAACCAGGTTGGTAAAGGCAGCCTTGAGGAGGAGTTTATAGAATGTGCCCGGGATAATTTCCTGGAACAGTATGTAATGGAACCTACAAGGGAACAAGCGGTCCTAGATCTGGTCCTGTGTAATGAGGCAGGATTGATTAATGATCTCATAGTTCGGGATCCTCTTGGAAGGAGCGACCACAATATGGTGGAATTTAAAATGCAGTTGGAGGATAACAAGGTAAAATCAAACACTAGTGTTTTGTGCTTAAACAAAGGTGATTACAATGGGATGAGAGAAGAACTAGCTAAGGTAGACTGGGAGCAAAGATGTCATGGTGAAGCAGTTGAGGAACAGTGGAGAACCTTCCGAGCAATCTTTCACAGTGTTCAGACAAGGTTCATACCGACAAAAAAGAAAGACGGTAGAAAGGGGAAAAATCGACCGTGGATATCTAAGGAGGTGAGGGAGAGTATCAAATTGAAGGAAAAAACATACAAAGTGGCAAAAAATTAGTGGGAAACTAGAGGACTGGGAAGTCTTTAGGGGACAACAGAAAGCTACTGAAAAAGCCATAAAGAAGAGTAAGGGAGACTATGAAAGTAAACTGGCTCAGAACATAAAAGCAGATAATAAAAGCTTCTACAAATATATAAGACAAAAAAGAATTCATTTCGATGATGAGAAGGGAGATTTAATAATAGGAGACGGGGAAATGGCTGAGGAGCTGAACAGTTTTTTTGGGTCAGTCTTCACAGTGGAGGACACAAATAACATGCCAGGACTGATGTAAATAAGGATATGATAGGTGAGGACCTTGAGATGATTGTAATCACTAAGGAGGCAGTATTGGGCAAGCTAATGGGGCTAAAGGTAGACAAGTCTCCTGGCCCTGATGGGATGCATCCCAGAGTGTTAAAAGAGATGGCTAGGGAAATTGTAAACGCACTAGTGATAATTTATCAATATTCACTAGACTCTGGTGTGGGCCCAGAGGATTGGAAAGTAGCAAACGTGACACCACTGTTTAAAAAAGGAGGTCGGCAGAAAGCGGGTAATTATAGGCCGGTAAGCTTAACCTCGGTTGTAGGGAAAATGCTGGAATCTATCATTAAGGAGGAAATAGCAGGGCACCTGGAGGGAAATTATCCCATTGGGCAGACGCAGCATGGGTTCACAAAGGGTAGGTCGTGTCTGACTAATTTGATAGAATTTTTTGAGGCTGTTACCAGTGCAGTAGATAATGGGGAGCCAATGGATGTGGTATATCTGGATTTCCAGAAAGCTTTTGACAAGGTGCCACACAAAAGGTTGCTGCATAAATTAAAGATGCATGGCATTGAGGGTAAAATGGTAGCATGGGTAGAGGATTCGTTAACTAACAGAAAGCAGAGAGTGGGGATAAATGGGTGTTTCTCTGGTTGGCAACCTGTAACAAGTGGGGTCCCTCAAGGACGAGTGTTGGGCCCGCAGTTGTTCACAATGTACAAAGGTGATTTGGAGTTGGGGACCAAGTGCAATGTGTCAAAGTTTGCAGACGACACTAAGATGAGTGGTAAAGCAAAAAGGGCAGAGGATACCGGAAGTCTGCAGAAGGATTTGGATAGGTTAGGTGAATGGGCTAGGGTCTGGCAGATGGAATTCAATGTTGCCAAGTGTGAGGCTATCCATTTTGGGAGGAATAACAGCAGAATGGATTATTATTTAAACGGTAAGATGTTAAAACATGCTGCTGTGCAGAGGGACCTGGGTGTGCTGGTGCACGAGACGCAAAAAGTTGGTGTGTAGGTGCAACAGGTGATTAAGAAGGCTAATCGAGTTTAGTCTTTCATTGCTAGAGGGATGGAGTTCAAGACTAGTGAAGTTATGCTGCAATTGTATAGGGTGTTGGTGAGGCCACATCTGGAGTATTGTGTTCAGTTTTACTCTCCTTACCTGAGAAAGGACATATTAGCACTGGAGGGAGTGCAGAGGAGATTCACTAGGTTGATCCCAGAGTTGAGGGGATTAGATAATGACGAGAGGTTGAGTAGACTGGGACTGTACTCATTGGAGTTTAGAAGGATGCGGGGGGGGGGGGGGGGGGGATCTTATTGAGACATATAAAATTATGAAGGGAATAGATAGGATAGATGCGGGCAGGTTGTTTCCACTGGTCGGGGAAAGCAGAACTAGGGGGCATAGCCTCAAAATAAGGGGAGGTAGATTTAGGACGGAGTGCAGGAGGAACTTCTTCACCCAAAGGGTTGTGAATCTCTGGAATTCCTTGCCCAGTGAAGCAGTTGAGGCTCCTTCTTTAAACGTTTTTAAGAAAAAGATAGATGCCTTTCTAAAGAATAAAGGGATTCGGGGATATGGTGTACGGGCCGTAGAGTGGAGCTGAGTCCACAAAAATCAGCCAAGATCTCATTAAATGGCGGAGCAGGCTCGAGGGGCCAGATGGCCGACTCCTGTTCCTAGTTCTTATGTTCTTATTAACTCTGAAGAAAGACGCAGCTTCAGACGATATCTGGCGGCTGCTGACAAGTCCGAACAGAACTGTAACCTCAATATAAGCGCCCTCAGTCTGGAGGACGCGTCGGTCTGTTGCTGTGCAGTGAGGCACAGCATTGGATATAACATAACGCCCCGTAGAAAAACCTCAGCGAGTATTTACTGGACAGCCAAGCTTTATTTAGTGTCATTGCTTGCGGGAATAATTTCACGAAAGCAGTCAGGTCGATCTATTGCAGTTATATTGCTGTCTCTGTTATTGTACAAGTCAACACAGAGACAGTTTGGTAAATCATAAGGCTCATCTCCATGCGGCGATTTCTACAGTAAATTTAAACTTGGAAAACCCACGTACTAGCAGCGGTAGTGAAAACTATCTGATGTGGCGCTAATTATACCTAAAATTAAGGATATTTTTTCCAAAACTTAACTCAGGTGGGCCCAAGGCCACTGAGTCTCCGCTATCCCATCCTGTAATGAACCTAAAAATGTGCGAAAGTCTGCAATGCACGATAACCATTTCAACAGAGCATCATCGAGCAACACGATTATTATTATCGTGCAGGGCCATGTGATGTTTTGGTGTATGGTTTAGCCTTCAACAGAAATTTAAAAATTTCGTTCGATCTTGATCGATGTTGACCATTTCTGCCCAATGAGAATGCGTCACCCAGGTCAGGGGTAAAGAGGGAGAGGCAGGTCCCAGGGTGAGTGCAACAACATCCCAGGGGCTATGCGACTCCACCAGTTAGAAAAACCCAGCAGCACCGCTGATGTGAATTTGTGCGGTCCCTACAGATCCTCACATTCTCACACTTGCTGCATTCTCGCAGCTGTTGATCAATCTGCCATTGACAGCTCCTCCAGACACATCTTTTCTTTCTTTGTTTGTTCCTTTGCTCTGACAGAGAGCTGGCACAGACACGGCAGCCCGAATGGCCTCATTCTGTGGTGTAATCATTCTCTGATTCGATGCTAACCTCACTCTGTGGCCAGGGAACCCAAGGCCTTTTCTCATTTAATCTCTCCTGACTTGCACCCGGTCAGAGCCCTTTCCTGTTGTTCTGTTTGCTCCCTCCGGGATTTCACTTGGTTACAACGTCCGACATTTCTAACCGGTCCCGGTTTTAATGAAAGGTGATGGTGAAAGACGAGCTTTGTTGTCCTGTCGACAAATGCCGCCTGACTCCCTGAGTTGTTGCAGTATTTTCCGCTTTCTCCGTAGATGTTAGATCGACTTTCGGTGGCAATGACATTTGTAAATCCATTAAATTCTGTCGTGGATGACCAAACTGCTAATATCCGAACTGTGCCAAAAACGGAAATGTTTATCTTCTCCTTGCGTCGTGAAAATTCAGTACTTCTGACTTTGTTGAATGAATTTTAAGGTCTTGTGTGAGTCGAAATCTCATATTCCTTGAACATGCGATGTCGGGGAACAAACGTGTTTTGTGCAAACATTCCTCACACTAGATGGGAAGAACTTAATGTTTCTGCTTGGTTTCGAACCGGAGACCTTCCAAGTGTGAGGCGAATGTGATAAACACTACACTACAGAACCCGCTGGTAATTAAGCAAGCAGCGGACGTGTGCAATGTACAACCTCACTGTGTTGCTGCAGCTTCTCATGGTTAGGCTGAGAGGCCATGTCACTTATTACAAGAAGACTGTTGTTTCTTAAAAACCCATGTCTCAACTTATAAAACCATAGGATATAGAACTTAAGATAAGTTACGTCTTGTTTGAAGTGGAAATTTACATCAAAACCTCTGCAGCCTGTCGTTCATGTATAAGAAAGGAGCGCTGGCAGAAAATCCGCACTGAACCTGGATTTCCACAGCCCCCTGAGTGCTTCACGCCACCCCACCCCTGTTAGTCTAAATCTGACCAAATTTCCAGTTCTCCAGCTTTGACAAAGAGTCACCCAGACCCGGAACGACCGCTGCCATCTCGCTCCACAGAGGCTGTCAGACCTGCTGAGATTGTCCAGTATTTTCTGTTTTTGTTTCCGATTGAAGTATCCGCAATAAGTTGATTTTATCGTACATTTAAACATGTTTGAAATGGTGATTAAAAATATTCATCTGCATCTGTAAACCCATTAAATTGTGTAGTGGATGAACAAACTGCTAATGTCCGATCTGTGCAAAAATAGGAAAATCTTTTTCTTCTCCTATCGTTTTGAAAATTCAGTACTTCTGACTTTGTTGAATGAATTTTAATGTCTTATGTGAGACTAAATCTCATATTTCTCCAGCATACGAGATTGGGGGAACCAGACGTATTTTGTGCAAACATTCCTCACAGAAAACGAGAAGAACTTGATCCTTCTGCCCGGTTTCGAACCTGAACTTTTCGCATATTAGGCGAATGTGAGAACCACTACACGAGGGAAACCGCTGGCAGTGCAGCAATCAGTGGACGTGTGCAATGTTGAACCTCACAGTCTTGCTGCATCTTTGAAGGGTTAGGCTGAGAGGCCATGACACTTATTACAAGAAGACAGCCGTTTCTTTAAAACCGACGTCTCCACTTATAAAACCATCAGATATAGAACTAATATTCAATTTAAGATAAGTTATGTTTTGCTTGAAGTGGAAGTTAAATTGAGAAGGCAGGGCTTTCACGAATAACCTCAGCCGACACGAGAATTGTTGATGCCCTGTTCACCTTGCTCTGCATCAAGAACCCACTGAGCTAAACAGGACGCCAAAATGCTAAACTCCGAGCCAGCCAGAAGTCAAACATGGAATCCCCGTAGTCAGACGCGTTCGCCATTGCGCCACTGGCACAGAGCAGTGCATGGGGCTTTTGCTATTTCCCGTCAATGAAGACCAGTTACGTGATTGAGGTAATATTCAGAGACAGACTAAACTCAAAGCACGAGATGTTTTTATCCGGTTTCGAACCGGAGACTTTTCGCATGTAAAGCGAATGCGATAACCACTACACTACAGAAACAGCTGGCCATGCAGAAGCCAATTGAACCGTGCCACGCTCAACTGAACTGCCTGGCTGCAACTTCTCATGGCTCGGCTGAGAGGCCATCTCACTTCTTACAAAAAGAGGTCTGTTTCTTTAAAACAGATGCTTCATCTTACAAGACCGGAAGTAGTAGAATTTATTTTGAACTTCGGCATTTGATCAGCAAATATCTAACGGATTATTAATGCATCATTCTTATTTTCCTGCAGAAAAATTCAACCAACTTTACTCAATATTTCTTTAATTAATTACTTAATGCTTAACATCAGTATATTTACAGAATTTACAGTGCAGAATGTGGCCATTCGAGTCTCCACCAGCCCTTGGAAAAACCTAAGCCCACACCTCCAACCTATCCCGTGACCCCACCTAAACGTTTTGGGCACTAAGGGCAATTTAGCACAGCCAATTAGCCTAACCTACACATTTTTGGACTGTGGGGAAAAAACAAGAACACACGAAGGAAACCCACGCAGACACGAGGAGAAAGTGCAAACTCCACACAGATGGTGACCCAAACCGGGAATCGAATTGGGGACCTTGAAGTTGTGAAGCAACTTTGCTACCACTGTACTACCGTGCACCAGTAGTGGAATGGAACGGGGAGGGGGTCTCCCAGACCATAGGACGCCCCTGGATAGCCAAGGACTGTGCAGGCTGGCCCTTTGGCCGCCCCCTGCAACATGGGAACCTTGGCACTGCCACACTGGCACGCAGGTGGCATTGCCAGGGTGCCAGGCTGGCACTGCCAAGGTGCCCAGGTGGCAGTGCTAGGCACCAACCTGGCCAAACGGCTATCAGCTGGGAGCCTCCGATTCTCTTGGAGACCCCACGGGTGCCGTTCCGCCTGTGGGCGCTCGCCTGAGATCCCCGACACATTATTTATCACGTGTCACGTTTCAGTGTGTAATACAAATCCCATTGTGCTTTGTTGACTTTGATCACAGTCAGCTTTTGAACAAAGTCAAATATAGTTAAATGGAAGAGAATTGAGAATTATGTGTTGCTTATATTTGACCCCTGTGTTTTGCTGTGAAACATTCTGCAGCCTCAATCCCGTTCATGTATAAGAAAGGAGGGGTGACAGCAAATCCGCACTGAGCCTAGAGTTCCACATTCTCCTGAGTGGATTTTCCGGTTTCTCAATCATGGAGGCCGTTTTTTCTTTCCCGTACCAGCCTCCCCGAACAGGCGCCGGAGTGTGGCGCCTAGAGGCTTTTCACAGTAACTTCATTGAAGCCTACTTGTGATAATAAGCGATTTTCATTTTCATTTCATTCCAAAAAGCTGGTTCAGTTAAGTCTTTGGTATTTCCTCTAATTCAGCTACAGTATCGTTTGTGTCTGTCCTTTTGAGTACATATTACTATTAGATATGCTTCAATCTGGCCTATTCCATTTGCTGCTCTTAATGTGATCTGCTCTACATTGAAGAGACTAAACGCCGACTGGGTGACCGCTTTGCAAAACACCTTCGCTCCATCCACAAGCTGGAACCAGACCCTCCTGTCGCTTGCTATTTCAACTCACTGTCCTGCTCTCATGTCCACATGTCCGACCTTGGGCTGCTGCAATGTTCCCCTGAAGCCCAGCACAAAACCGAGGAACAGCACCTCATCCTCCGAATAGGCACGTGACAGCCTCCCGGACCTGCTTCACACTTGTGTTTATAAACAATCTGTTCTTCCCATCATTATAAACGGGGAAATGCTGGAAAATCTGAACATGTCTGACAGCACCTGTGGAGGGAGAACAGAGCTAACGTTTCGAGTCTGGATGACTCTTCTGATTGAGCTTTTATTTCCATGTTGATTGTGAGGTATGGCAGCAGTTGAAACAGATCTTGATGACCGAGTGATTTCAGAATGGGATATTTATATTTGCAAATTATTCTCTCGCCGTGTCCAGTGTCTTAGTCCAGCACCTTCACACCTCAACCACAAAAACTCAGTGTATCTGTTCAAATGTTGATCAGTGAAGATGTCAACCATCCTTCGCTTTGTAGCATGTGGATACGACTCTGCTGACCAATCTCCACTCAAAAAACAATAAAGCAGGAAGTCTCCTCTTACATTGTTCTTTTTTCCTCTGTACGATTTTAATATGAAACTACACTAATAATGTGAATAAAGTTTGCATTGGTAATAGAGGCGAGACTCATATTTACAGGGTTTTATTCACTTAGCCACTGTTCTGTCCATGTGACCAGCCAGTCTATCGGTCCTGCAATTTAAGGCTTCCCTCCTCGCTGTTTACCGCACGACCGATTATCATGTCTGGAGTGTAATTGTCTTCACGAATGTCGACCAGGCCGAAGTTCCAGGTTCGAATCCAGACAAAAACATTATGAACTTACTTACCTGTCAGGGGAAAGCTGGACCATTAAAAGATTTAAACATATTGAAATATTTAATGAGCATTACACCAATTACCAAATTGCATGAATAATTATGACAAGAAAAAAGCACGAACTAATTGGTAACATGTCAGAGATGGGAAAAGCTGATCGTTGTTTTGTAGCGAGAAGTTGGATCTCAGCCCAGAATCCACCGTAAGAGGATTGATTTTATGGATTGAAAAGTCATAGTTTATGGAGAGGGAGAAACCATATAATTTGCATCTCGTTGTTCTCCCGTACGTAGATTGGAATAATCCACATTGCCAATGTTACAAATGGAAGAATTGGTGAGATACTCTGTTTGTTCACAGAACAATAACAAAGCTGTAACTTATTTGTCCCTCTGGAGATTCTCACTTGGAATAAATGAGGGACGTTTTGAATGAGATGCAGCGCTGCAGTGCACAGCTCTTGGATATCTTTTAGTTTCCGAAAGAGGATGCATGGCCCAGCAAATGGCCTCTTCTTTGCCGTTTGCAATCCCATACTTGCTGATGTTGGCGTCCCAGGTAACTGGTGGATACCAAAAAGATTTTTATTAGTTTTTTGTAAATGTTCAGAAATTTGGTATTTTCCCCTTTAGGATCGGGCTGGATATTAGGTCTGTGTGAAAGGGAATTCAACCACGTAACTATATGTATAGATAACGTATTTATTACATCGTGTTATGGTAAAGTGAAGTGTATTACCTGTACTTCCACTGTGGGGCAGTACAAGATATTATTGGAATTATTTTGCTACATGCTTATCGAAATGATTTGATATCGTTGGGATATGAAATTTTAGTATATGGCATTGCGTGAACAATAATCGGTTATGTGATTAAACATCAGATTTTTTGTTAATGCAGTGAAATGCAAACTAGTCTTTTAGCATTGTGGGGATAATAGAGCATCATAGTGTAAAATAATGTATTTTGATATGATTGGAGCATTGGAAGATGATTTATTACAGTGTACTCTTTATATGAGATTAATTGAAATATAAAAATATGATTCCACAATGTACAGTGAAATCTCTGGAAAAATGTAACAGTTACTGTACAGTGGGTTGGCCCAAAGATTATATTTATTTGCTAATTCATCTCGGGCATATGGGCGTCACTGGCTCGGCCAACATTTATTGCACATCCCTCGTTGCCCTTGGAAGATGATGATGGCCTGCCTACTGGAAGAACTACAAGTCCTGTTGTGTCGGAAGGGAGTTCCAGGTTTTTGACCAATTGACAGTGAAGGAACAGTGATATATTCATGTGGTCTCAGCAGTTTGTTAGGGAAACGTTAGAAAGGGCAGCACGGTAGCAAAGTGCTTAGCAGAGTTGCTTCACAATTGCAGGGTCCCAGGTTCGAATCCCGGCTTGGGTCACTGTCTGTGTGTGGAGTCTGCATGTTCTCCTCTTATGTGCGTGTTTTCCCTCCGGGTGCTTCGGTTCCTTAGCACAGTCTGAAGATGTGCGAGTTAGGTGGATTGGCCATGCTAAATTGCCCTTAATGTTCAAAAATAAATGTAATTGGGGTTACTGGGTTAAGGGTATGGGGTGAAGGAGGTGTGTGCTTGAGTGGGGTGCTGTTTACAAGGGCCGGTGCAGATTCGATGGGCCGAATGGCCTCCTTCTGCACTGTAAATTCTATGATATCAGTGAATATTCCACATTTTTAATTTAGTGTGCATTTTGTCTTCTGAAAGCAGGTTTTGCAAATTTTGAATAATTATCTGTCAAAACTAACGGAATGTGGTTGTGACTGACAAGATCATCAAGTATTGTTCATATATATTTTTCACTTCAAAAGATGGATTTGCACTTGATCTTTCAGACACTCTAGTATTTATGGTGGAGATGCTTCAAGGGAACCTTCACAGGCGAAGTTGATTTTGAATGGCAGAAGCAGACAGTTGAGTCAAAATCTGATCAAAGAGTTACATTATAATGAGCGTCTTAAAGACGGAAGGTAAGACAGAGGCGATGAGGCAGTGAATTCCGAAGATGAGGTCCTCAGAGCGAAAGGAAAAACAGTTACCAATGAACGATTACTCTCAGGGATACTCTTTTAAAAAAAAAAAATCAAATTTTTCTACAACCCCCCCCTCCACCCCCCCCCCCCCCCCGCCCTCCCCACCCCCCCCGCCCAACAAGAAGAAAGAAACAGGAACACAAAAAGCAGAAATTGTACATTGGATTTCCCCCAGATACAATAACCCCCCATATAACATTGAAAAACACAAATAGGGGGGAAAAAAACACCTTCACCCAAACGCCACCCCAAAAGAAACCCCCCGCCCACCCCCCGCCCCTGGGCTGCTGCTGCTGACCTCCTCCTAACGCTCCGCGAAATAGTCTAGGAACGGTTGCTATCACCTGAGGAACCCTTGCACAGACCCTCACAAGGCAAACCTCATCCTCTCCAGCTTGGTGAACCCTGCCATGTCATTGATCCAAGCTTCCACACTAGGGGGCTACGCACCTTTCCATAGTAGCAAAATCCTCCGCCGGGCTACCAGGGACACAACGGGCAGAATACCGGCCTCTTTCGCCTCCTGCACGCCCGGCTAAACCGGTAGCCCAAATAATGCTAATCCCCAGCTCGGCTTGACCCGGGCGATCACCACCTTGGACATAGTCCTCGCAAAACCCCTCCAGAACACATCCAGCGCCGGGCACGACCAGAACATATGGACGCGATTTGCTGGGCTCCCCGAGCACCTCCCACATCTGTCCTCTACCCCAAAGAACCTACTCACCCTCGCCCCTGTCATATGCGCTCTGTGAGTAACTTTGAACTGTATTAGGCTGAGCCTGGCGCAAGAGGAGGAAGAATTAACCCTACTCAGGGCATCAGCCCACAGACCCTCATCTATCTCTTCCCCCAGCTCCTTCTCCCACTTGCCCTTTAACTCCTCCACCAAGGCCTCCTCCTCTTCCTTCAGCTCCTGGTCAATCGTCGAAACCTTGGCTTCTCCAACCCATACACCCGAAATCACCCTGTCCTGAATCCCACGTACCGGAAGCAGTGGGAATTCCCTCACCTGCCACATCACAAACGCCCTCACTTGCATGTACCTGAAAGCGTTTCCTGGGGGTAGCCCAAACTTCTCCTCTAGTGCCCCTGGGCTCGCAAACGTCCCATCGATGAACAGGTCCCCCATTCTTCTAATCCCTGCCCGATGCCAGCTCCAAAACCCCCCATCCATCCTTCCCGGGATGAACCGATGATTCTCCCGAATCGGGGACCAAACCAAGGCTCCCACCTTGTCCCCGTGTCGCCTCCACTGCCTCCAGATCTTCAGCGTCGCCGCCACCACCGGACTCGTCGTGTACCTTGTATGCGAGAGCGGCAGCGGTGCCGTCACCAGCGCCCTCAGGGTCGTGCCCACACAGGACGCCCTCTCTAGCCTCTTCCACGCCGCCTCCTCTCCCTCCATTACCCACTTACGGATCATCGCCACATTGACTGCCCAATAATAGCCACACAAATTCGGCAGCACCAGCCCACCTCCCCCCCCCCCCCCCCACCCCCTCTCCCTGCTACGCTCCAGAAACACTCTCTTCACCCTCGGCGTCTTATTCGCCTACACAAATCCCATGATGCTCCTGCTTACCCGTTTGAAAAAGGCCTTGGGGAGCAAAATGGGAAGGCAGTGGAACACAAAGAGAAACCTCGGGAGGACCGTCATTTTGACCGACTGCACCCTACCCGCTAGTGAGAGTGGCAGCATGACCCAACTTTTAAAATCCTCCTCCATCTGCTCCACCAACCGCGTCAAATTGAGTTTGTGCAGAGCCCCCCAACTCCTAGCTACTTGGATCCCTAGGTACCGAAAGCTCTTTTCCGCCCTCTTCAGCGGTAGCTCGTCTATCCCTCTTCCCCGGTCCCCTGAATGCACCACAAAGAGCTCACTCTTCCCTACGTTGGGATTATACCCCGAAAAGTCCACAAACTACCTAAGGATCCGCATGACCTTCGCCATTCCCTCCCTGGATCCGCAACATACAACAACAGGTGATCGGCATACTACGGCACCCGGTGTTCCTCTCCACCCCCACCCCCCCCCCCCCCCCCCAGACTAATCCCCTCCATTTCCGGGACTCCCTCAGTGCCATGGCCAGCGGCTCAATTGCCAGTGCAAACAACAAGGGGGATAAGGGGCACCCCAGCCTCGTCGCCCGGTACAGCCGAAATTACTCCGACCTCCGCCGGTTCGTAGCCACACTCGCCACCGGGGCTCTATATAGCAGCCTGACCCAACTGATGAACCCCTCCCCGAACCCAAACCTCCGCAACACTTCCCAAAGATACTCCCACTCCACCTGATCAAAGGCCTTCTCCGCGTCCATAGCTGCCACTACCTCCGCTTCCCACTCCACCGAGGGCATCATAATCACATTGAGGAGCCTCCGCATATTTGTATTTAGCTGCCTACCCTTCACAAATCCCGTCTGGTCCTCATGAAACACCCCCGGGACACAATCCTCAATTCTCGTAGCCAGCACCTTTGCCAACAACTTGGCGTCAACATTGAGGAGCGAGATCGGTCTCTACGTCCCACATTGCAATGGATCCTTGTCCCGCTTCAAGATCAAAGAAATCAGCGCCCTGGACATTGTTGGGGGTAAGTCCCCCCCCCCCCCCTCCCCCCCCCCCCCCCCTCGCCTTACTAAATGTCCATTGCAATGGATCCTTGTCCCGCTTCAAGATCAAAGAAATCAGCGCCCTGGACATTGTCGGGGGCAAGGACCCCCCCCCCCCCTCCCTCGCCTTGTTAAATGTCCTCACTAGCAACGGGCCCAGCAGGTCCACGTATTTCCTGTAAAATTCAACCGGGTACCCAACCGGCCCCGGGGCCTTCCCCGCCTGCATGCTCCCGAATCGTTTAACCAGCTCGTCCAGCCCAATCAGTGCCCCCAAACCAGCCACCTCCTCCTCCTCCACCCTCGGGAACCTCAGCTGATCTAGGAATCGTCGCATCCCCTCCTCCCCCGCTGGGGGCTCAGACCTGTACAGATCCCCATAGAAGTCCCTAAATACCTTGTTTATTCTCACCGCACTCCGCACCGTATACCGCCCGCTATCCTTAACTCCACCAATCTCCCTCGCTGCCTCCCTCTTACGAAGCTGATGTGCCAGCATCCGACTCGCCTTCTCCCCATACTCATACGCCACCCCTTGCGCTTTCCTCCACTGTGCCTCTGCTTTCCACGTGGTCAACAGGTCGAATTCCGTCTGAAGGTTCCGTCGCTTCCTAAGTAGCCCCTCGTCGGGGCCTCTGCATAACTCCTGTCCACCCTTAAAATCTCCCCCACCAACCTCTCCCTCTCACTCCCCTCTCTCTTCTACTCTCAGGGATACTCAAGGACAGAATGTAGATTTGCTGAGATCTCGGATAGTTACATCGGGGGGAGGGGGAGACTCTGGGGGCGTGTCAAACGTCGAATGACGAGATTATTAAAAGCCAGCCGTTGCCGGAATGGGCGCCAATGTGGACCAGTGAGCACTTAGCTGATGGATGGACGCAACTTGGTCCGAATAAAAGCACTGGCAGCAAATGTTCAGGATGAGCTTTCGTTGGAAAGCGAGCCATGGGGATTAATTCAGTGACCAGAGAGCAGAGCGTGCGGTGGGGATTGATTATAACCCCGCCTGTAGTGACTCATGCTTAATCCAGGATTGGGTATTGAATAAACACCAATAATTTTGGAAGATACGTAATCAGGATGTGGGAAAGGAAATAATCAGGACGGATTCAGCAAATTGATTGGAGGGGTTGTTGTTCGGAGTCCGTTCGGTGACATATTTTCCGTTTTCTCTCTCACAGCCAACTTGTTGGCAATGATAACCTTATCCCGAGGACGGTGCGGACTCTCCCGGTGCATCACCTACTACCTGGTGGCAGTAGCCGTGAGCGATTTCCTGGTCATCATTACTGCCGTCATCCTCAACCGGATTGGCCGCATCTACTTTAGTAACAGTGTCTTGACAACGATCCCTGCGTGTGCAGTAAGCATCACGTTGGGCTTTGCTACCCGGGATGGCTCAGTCTGGCTGACCGTGGCCTTCACCATCGACCGTTTTATAGCCATCTGTTGTCAGAGCTTGAAGACCAGATACTGTACTGAGAAACTGCATTGTTGTTTACAGGATTGCCGTCAAGAACGCCCCTTTGTACTTTGTCTGCCGGCCATTGTACATCCTGGATCGGGTGCCCTGGTTCTGTGATCGCAGGTCCACCTAGTTCACGAGGCCCGCCTGGAAGGCCTACAACTGGCTGGACCGCATCTCAACCCCTGTTTTTTCAATCTTCCTTATTCTGCTTCTCAACGCCCTGACTGTAAGGCACATCGTAGCGGCCAGCAGAGCCCGTAAGAGGCTTCGGGGCACTGACAGTCACGGGGATTCAGAGATGGCCAACAGAAAGAGGTCCATTATCCTGCTCTTTGCCATTGCTCTCAGCTTCCTTCTTCTGTGGACCACCCATGTCGCACATTTCCTCTACGAGCGGATTAAAGGCAAGGGTTATTTTAACAGCTCGGATTCCAGTGACCTGCAGTACACCCTTCAGGAGACAGGCAACGTGCTCCAGCAAGTCAGTTCCTGCAACAACATCTTCATCTATGCAGTGGCCCAGACCAAGTTCCGAGGGGAGCTGAAGAAGGTGCTGATGTGGCCCTTCAGAGCACTGACAGGTTGCTTTAAATGGTATAACCTCCTCAGGTTAATTCCCATCCGTAGTTCAGTGTGGCACGCACTGTGCTCAATCTTATCGCCCCATCTCGGAGGGAGTGAGGCTGGAAAATGCGGCGAGTCATTTCAAAGTCCATGAAATGAAATGCCCAGCGTGATGCTTACTGCACACACAGGGGTCGTTGTCAAGACACTGTTAGGAAAGTAGATGCGGCCAATCCGGTAGTGGATGACGATAGTGATGACCAGGAAATCGCTCACGGCTACTGCCACCAGGTAGTAGGTGATGCACCGGGAGAGTCCGCACCGTTGGCTTTAGCAAGAGTGGAAGATCCCTCTCTCTTTCTTCAGCATCAGAACATCCTGTTTTTAGCTTCCGGGCTTGAGAGAAGACAGGTTTATAGCCCTGTGCCCAGTGTCTCGTGTTAACCTGAATCAATACTGAGCTTTCACAGTTGCTGCCTTCCCGAATGAGACGCTAAACCATTCTGTGTAAAACTACATTACGACATGAAAATTCCCAAATGGCTACCGTCCTGAGGACGTGACAGACGCTGTATATATTATTTCTTTCTTTCTTTCTTTCTTTCTTTCCTTCTTTCATTCATTCTTTCTTTCTTCTTCTCTTTCTTTCTTTTATTCTTTCTTTCTTTCTTTTTTTCTTTTTTTCTTCCTTTATTTCTTTCTCTTATTTCAATAAGACTCAACCGTTCACAACCGTTACTCCGAACAATTAAACTAAATTATTTCACCTACCGTTCTTTGAGGCCTGTTTCTGCCGATGTCAATAAATCCCAATCAAATTCTGAGGGTTAATATTGTAAATAAAAGGGCAAATAAAACAGCTTTGTGTTAAACACAGTTTGCTGGTACTTTTCAATATCTCTAAAACAATTTACTGTAGAAGTTCTCTCTCACACACCTGTGTCCTCCATCTTCACATCCAATTACAAGTGTGAGGAGCTCAAGGCGATTCTTTGTCTCTAACATTGAGACAATCCGATCAACTGCCTCTGGCGTTTCTCTTTCACTAGTCCACCAAAGAAAATATTTTCCGGTTTTTTTCAGTATTTCGACGTGATTTCAATGTATCTGTTCCTGCAACATTTGCGATGAACTTTTATTGCCCCTTTGTTTTGAGGTATGACGGCAACTGAAACAGTTTCCAATGTCCCTGGGATTTCGATTTGGACTATTTACAAACTCATTCTCTGTTGTGTCCATTTCCTATTTCAATGTTGTTCAGTGAAAATTACAATCATCCTTACTTTGTTGCATGCAGACACTCAACAATCCAAAATAAAAATAAAAAAATAGGCACAGAATCAACGTGGCAGTGGACACAGCAGAGAATGAGTTTGTAAATAGTCCAAATCGAAGTCCCGGGGCATTGGGAACTGTTTCAATTGCTGTCATACCTCAAAACAAAGGGGCTTTTCACAGTAACTTCATTTAAAGCCTACTTGTGACAATAAGCGATTTTCATTTCAAATGTAGAGACAAACTTCCTTTTACATGGCAAAAAACTTGCATTTTTCTCAACACCATTTTCATATGAAGTTGCATAACCCATGTGAAAATGTTTGGATTGATAAAAGCGGACATTTGAGCTGCGTTGATGCAGGTGGATGAACACTCAAAAACATGTACACCGAAAGTGGCAGAGGCCTGTGGACAGACATGCATATAGTGATGAAAAATCCACCAACTTGGCTCAGTTGTTCTTCCGTTTATGATTCCCAGCAGCTTAGATTGCGAGGCCTCGCTGATACAGCAGTTAACAATTGCTTTGGTTGGTGTTGCTTCCGCAACAGAGCACAAGCAAAGAAAAGGAAATAGTGCATTCCAACCCTCCAGGCTGCACCACATTATGGACAAGATCAGGGTGGATCCTCAGCACCGTTAATCAGTGGCACGGGCCAGGATTCGAACCTGTGTGGCTATTGAATGAATCGCCTTAACCAATCAGTCCTATCGACACGCCCAAAGTCTGCATATATTGTTCATATAGAATCATAGATGGCTACAGCAGAGCAGCGGTACACTTAGTGCATCGGGTTCATGTGAGTTCTCTGGAAGATCGGTTTGACTGATTCCAAACATGCCCCCTTTCCCCACAGGAATTCAAATGCGTATTATCCTCCACCCCCCCCCCCCCCCCCACCTCCCCGGTCTCCTGTTAAATTAAAACACCACGCATTCCACTTAAAATGAAGCTGGTATTTTCCTGTCCAGAGGTATTTACTGAAGAGACATCAATTCTAAATAGCGGAATAGTTTGCAGGAGTGGGAGTCTGGCACATGTTCCCATCGAGACTAGTATCACCATTCAGGGCATTAGATTGCTCAACCATGTCACCATGCAAAGTTACTATTGACGCTTGCTTGAACGACGTTTCCATTATATTACAACATAATAATGGAGCAGGAATAGGGCATAGGACTTATCGAGCCTCTTCCGCCTCATAATAAGGTTCTGGCTGACCCTAAGCCCGAACATCAATTCCCCACCCGATCCCGACATCACTTCTTGCCTTACGTCGAAAAATCCATCCACCTCAGCTGAGTATGTACTGGATTGACTGAGGATCCACAGACCTGTGTGCTGCAGAACTTCAAAGATTCACCAACCTTTGGTTAAAAATGTCTCCTCGCAGGAGCTGCCCCATTATCCGGAGAATGTGAGCACCGAGTTCTGGATGCTGCCGCCAGGGAGCCTCCAGACATGTCTCTCAGTATGTACACTGTCAAAGTGTTTTAAACTTCAAACTGCCTCAGTGAGATCACTGGTGCTTATTCTATACTCCACAGAGAATAGACTGATCCCACTGAATCCTTCAGCTAGGACAAATGCCTCATGTCGGGAGCCAATCCAATCATTCCAGAGACAGACTGCGAAATGGAAAGAGACGGAGGCAGATATCCAGACACAAAGAGCGACAGATAGAGACAAAGGGTGGAGTAAACACTGAAAGGGGCAAATACACTTCGCCATTCCATGTGACTGTTAAATTATTTTGACATTCAGAGGAAGAGAACTAAAGTCTTCCATTTAAGCAAAGCCTTTCGCAAACTCATGATCATAGAAGTGCTTTCGCGGAAATGGACTCGTCACTGCTGGAATCCCTTAAGAAAGAGAGAGAAAGTTTGTTAAAATGCTGACACAGCAGAAGACAAAACACCATCTGAAGAACTGTGGGATATTTCTTCTATATCTCTCAACATCCCTGGGGCGATGCTCAGTAATTTCAGGGGGATGGTGTCAGAGGGGATGGAGCAGAGAGAGAGGGTCCCTGGGGTGATGCTCAGTGAGTTCAGGGGGATAGCATCAGAGGGAATGGAGCCGGGAGAGAGGGACCCTGGGGTGATGCTCAGTGAGTTCAGGGGGATAGCATCAGAGGGAATGGAGCCGGGAGAGAGGGACCCTGGGGCGATGCTCAGTGAGTTCAGGGGGATGGTATCAGAGGGAATGGAGCAGGGAGAGAGAGTCACTGGGGTGATGTTCAGTGAGTTCAGGGGGATGGTATCAGAGGGAGTGGAGCAGGGAGAGAGGATCCGTGGGGTGATGTTCAGTGAGTTCAGGGGGAGGGTATCAGAGGGAATGGAGCAGGGAGAGAGGTTCCCTGGGGTGATGTTCAGTGAGTTCAGGGGGATGGTGTCAGAGGGAAAGGAGCAGGCAAAGAGGATCCCTGGGGTCATGTTCAGTGAGTTCAGGGGGGTGGTATCAGAGGGAATGGAGCAGGGAGAGAGGATCCCTGGGGCGATGTTCAGTGAGTTCAGGGGGAGGGTATCAGAGGGAGTGGAGCAGGGAGAGAGGATCCATGGGGTGATGTTCAGTGAGTTCAGGGGGAGGGTATCAGAGGGAATGGAGCAGGGAAAGAGGATCCCTGGGGTGACGTTCAGTGTGTTCAGGGGGATGGTATCAGAGGGAATGGAGCAGGGAGACAGGATCCCTGGGGTAATGCACAGTCAGTTCAGGGGGATGGTATCAGAGGGAATGGAGACGGGAGAGAGGATCCCTGGGGTGATGTTCAGTGAGTTCAGAGTAATGGTATCAGAGGGGATGGAGCCGGGAGAGAGGATCCCTGGGGTGATGTTCAGTGAGTTCAGGGCGATGGTGTCAGAGGGAATGGAGCAGAGAGAGAGGGGCCGCCCCTGGGGTGATGTTCAGATAGTTCAGGGGGATGGCATCAGAGAGAATGGAGCAGGGAAAGAGGATCCCTGGGGTGATGTGCAGTGAGTTCAGGGGGGTGGTATTAGAGGGAATGGAGCAGGGAGAGCGGATCCCTGGGGTGATGTTCAGTGAGTTCAGGGGATGGTATCAGAGCGGAACTGGAGCTTATTGGAGATATATGCATCCTGGAAAATGGGAGTGTGTTAATTGTAATGGATACGAAAAGTAAAGTTCAAGCAAGCAGTCAGTATATGTTTACCAGGAAGTGCAGAGTGCGCATGGACCAGTACCTGGTGATAAATTGACTATTTGTGCGTTTCAAAGCAAATGAGAAGTTTGAATCTCCTTGTCAGACAGGCCTTATTGTCTGGGAACTTGAGTTCAGTGAGTTCAGGGGGATAGCATCAGAGGGAATGGAGCCGGGAGAGAGGGACCCTGGGGTGATGCTCAGTGAGTTCAGGGGGATAGCATCAGAGGGAATGGAGCCGGGAGAGAGGGACCCTGGGGCGATGCTCAGTGAGTTCAGGGGGATGGTATCAGAGGGAATGGAGCAGGGAGAGAGAGTCACTGGGGTGATGTTCAGTGAGTTCAGGGGGATGGTATCAGAGGGAGTGGAGCAGGGAGAGAGGATCCGTGGGGTGATGTTCAGTGAGTTCAGGGGGAGGGTATCAGAGGGAATGGAGCAGGGAGAGAGGTTCCCTGGGGTGATGTTCAGTGAGTTCAGGGGGATGGTGTCAGAGGGAAAGGAGCAGGCAAAGAGGATCCCTGGGGTCATGTTCAGTGAGTTCAGGGGGGTGGTATCAGAGGGAATGGAGCAGGGAGAGAGGATCCCTGGGGTGATGTTCAGTGAGTTCAGGGGGAGGGTATCAGAGGGAGTGGAGCAGGGAGAGAGGATCCGTGGGGTGATGTTCAGTGAGTTCAGGGGGAGGGTATCAGAGGGAATGGAGCAGGGAAAGAGGATCCCTGGGGTGACGTTCAGTGTGTTCAGGGGGATGGTATCAGAGGGAATGGAGCAGGGAGACAGGATCCCTGGGGTAATGCACAGTCAGTTCAGGGGGATGGTATCAGAGGGAATGGAGACGGGAGAGAGGATCCCTGGGGTGATGTTCAGTGAGTTCAGAGTAATGGTATCAGAGGGGATGGAGCCGGGAGAGAGGATCCCTGGGGTGATGTTCAGTGAGTTCAGGGCGATGGTGTCAGAGGGAATGGAGCAGAGAGAGAGGGGCCGCCCCTGGGGTGATGTTCAGATAGTTCAGGGGGATGGCATCAGAGAGAATGGAGCAGGGAAAGAGGATCCCTGGGGTGATGTGCAGTGAGTTCAGGGGGGTGGTATTAGAGGGAATGGAGCAGGGAGAGCGGATCCCTGGGGTGATGTTCAGTGAGTTCAGGGGATGGTATCAGAGCGGAACTGGAGCTTATTGGAGATATATGCATCCTGGAAAATGGGAGTGTGTTAATTGTAATGGATACGAAAAGTAAAGTTCAAGCAAGCAGTCAGTATATGTTTACCAGGAAGTCCAGAGTGCGCATGGACCAGTACCTGGTGATAAATTGACTATTTGTGCGTTTCAAAGCAAATGAGAAGTTTGAATCTCCTTGTCAGACAGGCCTTATTGTCTGGGAACTTTCCCCATGTTTTAACCTTATTTACTGTGTCCGATGGACCCCAGTACTTAGGAACTTCCACAGTTTTCGCTCCCTGGTGTAACTCGTAGGGCCCAAACATAGGTGGTAATGCAGACAATCGTACTCGGTTACCTGTTCTGTGGAATACTTTCCAGCCTTTAGGGCTCACCCCGTGGCATGTACCCGCTTTTCTGTCTGCATTACACATATAGCATGTGCCACACCTGCCTTCTGATTATCTAATCGGACAACATGGAGAGAGATTCACTCTACTCTGTTAATCCGCGCTGCCGCGCCCCTGGCGCAGGGTGAAGGGGCAGTGTGAAGGAAACTTTTTTCTCCCATTCTCTGCCATGTATCGGCCTCAGATCAAGCAGATCCCCAGCTGTTGAAACTTACTTCAAATGTCACTGTGATAGACCAGATTATGAGTTAAATCAGCGAGTTTCTCCTCGCTGGACAATCATTCTGTCTCTGGATTTTGCTTTCAAAAGACCGAGATCAAGATGCGTTTACACGGACGAGTCGCTGGGTGGCGCAGTCACTCTTTCACTGACAGGATTGGTGCAGAATATGTCCGAGAAAGTGGGGAAACAGTGGAATAGGGGAAATTGAGTGGTGTCGAGGGCCTTTGGAGAAAGGAGTTCAGCAAAGTCACATTTAGTTCATTTTTCAATCAGGATTTATTTTTAAAATTCCAGATAAAATTTTACAGAAAGGTTCATTGAAAAATTAACAAAAGAGACAACAACCGAGTTTGACATTGAGAACAGAACGCACTCGCCCTGAGCTGCAAAAATATCTATTCAATTGCAACAGACTTTAGAAAGGAGGACAGGAGCTGAGCATAAACGGAAGACAATTATTGCGAATAAGGAATGAAAAAAGTTAATTCTTTACAGGTGGAAATCAAGCTACAGAACAAGTCTAAGATAGAATTACAGCACGCCCATATTATTTCGTACATTTCAACTGAAAAACAGTTTAAAGTCACGAGTGAACATATTATGAATTCCTATTAGGGATCTTGATAAACAGCTGACGAAAATCTACGATGTCCAAACTTCAACCGATCACTCGATCTGTAAAAGAAGATTAAATAATGAAGCAGATGTTGGTGACCTGAGACGTTCGTGTTAGAGTTTTAAATTAATGAAAAATTCAGAGGATTCTCAAACCGCTTCTTTCAGTCTGAAGAGTGAGTGGATTGAATCTTCTCACCTTCACCAGAGTGACTGCAGCGCTGTAGGAAATGCTCAGGAAGAACAGGACGATGAATGTGGAAGCGGTTGTCCAGATGTTGCCGTTATCATCCTCATAGGATTCAGTCCAGATGCGATCTGTAGAATCTAGCCGACGAAATATAATTAGATTGTTTTTCATCCAGGATATCTTATTTTGTTTTATATTTATTATCATTTATCTTTTTTAAATTAGTAATTCGTTCTCTAATTTAATTTCCATTGTACACCTTCTGTTAATTTCATGACACTCAGAAACTGATCTCTGTAATTAACTCCACAGTTGTTCTTATTTTACTTTCCTCAAACAGTCCGTGTCGCAAAACATGACAGTTTTTATTCAGTTTCAGCTTATTTTCGAACAATTTGGCACAATGGGAGATTATTATGATTGATATTGAGGGAAGTTCACTGTGCTTCTTATTTGGAAAGTGTGAATGTTTTTGCTCAGAACGCGGACATCAGTTCCTATCTTATTTGTTTATTTTTGGTTGAAACACTTGTCACGTCACTTACTTAAACCAGTTTCTCAGTAAGAACATTATTTCAGTGCGTTTGTGGGATCATTATGGAATAGGGATAGCTTTGGTGGATATATCCATTAAAACAGTTACATTCCAAATATACTGTCATCCCGCCGTTTGTTTGTTGTACTTGAGTAACTCCTGATTAGCATTATCTATTTGAATGTGTGTATGAACGTTAATGCGAGAGTTGATGCGCCAATGAGGTTTAACTGCTGTGAATGTCTGTATATATTGTGATTCTGTAAATATGTATGTACGAGTGAGTTATTTTGTCTTTGTTTATTTATTAATAGTTGTGTTAATGTGTGCTTATGCGTTCATGCCTGCTAATATATGTAGTAATATGTTTCTTTTCGCGGTGCATATCTATCAATATACTAATCTTTCTGTCCCTTTGTGTGTGTGAGTGCGGGTGTATGTGTGTCTGTGTGAGCGGGATAATGTGTGTATTTATGTGCTGATAGATTTATATGACTAAATTTGAAATGTGTTTATGTCCTCCTGTGTGCGAATGTGCGTTTTCGTGTTCTCTCTTGCATGGCCATGCTAATGTTTGCATCTAGATGCGTGTGTATGTGCGTGGATGCTCTGCTGTCTCTTCATCTATGTGATTGTGCGCCCGTGTGAAGTATGTGAATGTGCGTCTATGTGTGTCCATATGTGTGTGTTAATGTGTATAAGAGTTGAGGCTCCTTCTTTAAACGTTTTTAAGAAAAAGATAGATGCCTTTCTAAAGAATAAAGGGATTCGGGGATATGGTGTACGGGCCGGAGAGTGGAGCTGAGTCCACAAAGATCAGCCATGATCTCATTAAATGGCGGAGCAGGCTCGAGGGGCCAGATGGCCTACTACTGGTCCTAGTTCTTATGTTCTTATGTATATCTTTATGCCTGCATCACTGTCTGCGTCAACGTGTGCAAACTTACATGTTGATGGTTACACATGTGTATCACGTCCTTGTGTGAGTCTGCTTGTCTGGTTTAATATATTTGTATTATGTCTGTTTGTGAGTGTGTATCAACATGTGCATATGTATGTGTGTATTTCTGTGTGTGCGTGTGTATATGCGTGTATTTTGTGCGTGTCTGCATGCGACAAACCGACAAAGGAGCGTTACTTTATTTTAAAATTGAGTTGTTTGAAGACATATTTTACACCATGCTTAATGCAAGTTTAAAACCTGGGACCAGTAAGTTCGAAACGACTTGAATCGTTGAAAGCTGAGTCCTTTCAGTAGACATACGTTCCCTTCCGAACTCTCAAGCGAGAGGATAGTGAGTTCATTGTTTCGCTATCCAAGATGGGCTTAGCAATTTCCCTGTCGGTCCGCTGCGTTGAGGAGATGGTGGTACAGTGAGTTACCCAATGCACTTTCCCCTCTGTTTCATGGTAACGTGGAAGGAAATATGTTAAGTATTTGTTCTTCAGTTTTCTTTGTTGGGGAAGAGGGTGTTCAGTGGATTGAATAATGCCCCTCCCCGGCTCTACGTCGGGGAATTGGGGATACAGTGTATCAACTAATATCCCTTCTGCTCTCGTTTTGGGGGACTGGGGGTACTTTAAATTAACTAATGACCTACCCGCTCTCTCTGTTGCGGAAGTAGGGTACAGTAGATTACCTAATGCCCCTCCCCCTGTATTAGTTGGGGAGTGGGGTTACAGAAGATTAATCATTTCCTCTCCTGATATCGTTGGGGGAAGCGGGGGTACAGAAGGTTAATAACTGCATCTCCCGATCTCTTTGTTGGGGAAGTAAGGGTGTAGTGGATTAACTAATGCCCCTCCCCCTCTCTTTACAGGTCATGTGGGGGCACACTGGGTTAACTAATGCCCCCTCCCTCTGTTTTTTGGGGAAGTGGGTGTGCAGTGATTCAACTAATGCACTTCACTTTCTCTTTGTTGGGTAAGTAGGGGTACAGTGGATTAACTAATATCCCTCCCCCTCTATTTGGAGGCTATTTTGGATTTGTGCTTGGCAAGAACCAGGCCAGGTGTCAGACATCTCGGTGGGAGAGCATTTCGGTGACAGTGACCACAACTCCTTGATCTTTGCCACAGTTATGGAAAGGATAGGAACATACAGTATGGGAAGGTATTTAATTGGGGGAGGGAAAAATTTACTGCTATTAGACAGGAGCTGGGGGGCACAAATGTGGTACAGATGTTCTCAGGGAAATTCACAACTGTAATGTGGGGGTTGTTTAAGGAGCATTTGCTGCGAGTGCTGGATAGTTTTGTCCCACTGAGACAAGGAAGGGTTGGCAAGGTGAAGGAATCTTGGATGACAAGAGAAGTGGAACTTCTAGTCAAGAGGAAGAAGGAAACTTACGTAAGGTTGAGGAAGCAAGGATCTGACTCGGCTCTAGAGGGTTGCAAGGTAGCCAGGAAGGAACTCAAAAATGGACTTAGGAGAGCTAGAAGAGGGCATGAAAAAGTCCTAGCTGGAAGGATTAGGGAAAACTCGAATGCGTTCTACGCTTATGTGAGAAATAAGAGGGTGATCAGAGTGAGAGTAGAGCCGATCAGGGATAGTGGAGGGAACCTGTGCCGAGAGTCTGAAGAGGTAGGGGAGGCCCTAAATGAATATTTTGCTTCAGTATTCACTCGAGAGAGGGACCTTCTTGCTAGTGAGTACAGCGTGAACCAGGTTAATAGGCTCGAACAGGTTGATATTAAGAAGGGGGATGCGCTGGAAATTTTGAAATGCATGAGGATAGATAAGCCCCCTGGACCAGAGGGTATATACCCAAGGTTACTAAGGGAAGCGAATTAGGCGAGTGCTGCGCCGTTAGCGATGATCTTTGCGTCCTCACTCTCCACTGGAGAAGTACCGGATTATTGGACGCAGGCGAATGTTGTTCCCCTGTTTAATAAAGGGAATAGGGAAGTCACTGGGAATTACAGACCAGTCAGTCTTACGTCTGTGGTGAGCAAAATACTGCAACGGATTCTGAGAGAGAGGATTTATGATTATTTAGACAAACATAGGTAGATTAAAGACAGTCAGCGTGGCTTTGTGAGGGGCAGGTCATGCCTCACAAGCCTCCTTGAATTCTTTGAGGATGTGACAAGGCACATTGATGAAGGTCGGGCAGTGGATATGGTGAATATGGATTTCAGTAAGCCATTTTGATAAGGGTCCGCATGGTAGGTTCATTCAGAAAGTTAGGGGGCATGGGATACAGGGAAATTTGGCTGTCTGGATACAGAATTGACTGGCCGAAAGAACACAGCGAATGGGAGTGGATGTTTTTTATAAATGACTTGGATGAGGAAATGGAAAGGTGGGTTAGTACGTTTGCCGATGTCACGAAGGTTGGGGGAATTGTAGATAGTGTTGAGGGTTGTTGCAGGTTACAACAGTACATTGACAGGATGCAGAACTGGGCTGAGAAGTGGTAGTTGGAGTTCAACCTAAATAAATATGAAGTGATTCATTTTGGAAGGTCTAATTTGAATGCTGAATACAGGGTTAAAGGCAGGATTCTTGGAAGTCTGGAGGAGCAGAGAGATCTTGGGGTCCACGTGCATAGATCCCTCAAAGTTGCCACCCAGGTTGACAGTGTTGTTAAGAAGGTGTATGGTGTGTTGGCTTTCATTAATAGGAGGATTGAGTTTAAGAGCCGCGATGTTTTGCTGCAGCTTTATAAAGCCTTGGTTAGTCCACACTTGGAATATTGTGTCCAATTCTGGTCACCTCAATATAGGAAATATGTGGATGCTTTGGAGAGGATGCAGAGGAGATTTACCAGGATGCTGCTTGGACTGGAGGGCAGGTCTTATGAAGAAAGGTTGAGGGAGCTAGGGCTTTTCTCACTTTTTTCCTCAGGGAGGAAATGGCTGTCACGAGGGGACATAGTTTTAAGGTGATTGGAGGAAGGTATAGGGGACATGCCAGAGGTAGGTTCTTTACACACAGATTAATGGGTGCGTGGAATGCACTGCCAGCGGAGGTGGTGGAGTCAGCCATTTGGGACATTTAACCGACTCTTGGACAGGCACATGGACAGCAGTAAATTGAAGGGGTGTCGGTTAGATTGATCTTAGATTAGGATAAATAGTCGGCACAGCATCGTAGGCCGAAGGGCCTGTCCTGTGCTGTCCTGTGCTCTGTTCTATGTTCGATTTGTTGGGGAGTGGGGCACAGTAGATTAACTAATGCCCCTTCCCCTCTCTGTGCTGAGTAGTGGGGGTGCAGTGGATAAGCTATTGCACCTGCCCCTCTCTTTTTTGATATTTTGGGAGCACAATTAATCAATTAATGCCCCGTTCACTCTCTTTTTTGAGGAGAGGGTGTACAGTGGATTAACGAATGCCCTTCTCCGCCCTTTGATGAGGAATGGGAGTACAGTGGACTAATTAACGCCTCTCCCCCTTTCTTTCTTCATAAGACATGCCCTCCAGACCAAGCAGCACCCTGGTAAATCTCCTCTGTACTCTCTCCGAAACATCCACATCCTTCCTATAACGTGGCGATCAGAACTGGACACAAAATACCAAGTGTGGTCTAACCAGGGTTTTATAAAGCTTCAGAAAAACCTCTCTTTTCTGGGGGAATGGGGTAAAGTGGATACATTTTTACCTCTCCCCAGCTCTTTGTTCGGAAAATGAGGGAGAATAGTTTAACTAATGTCCCTCCCCCTCGCTTTGTTTGGGAAGTAGGAATACAGTGAAATAACTAATTCCACTCCCCTCTCTTTGTTGGGGAAATGGGGGTGGATGCCGTTATGCCATTCCACCTCTCTTTTATGGGGAAATGTGATTACAGTAGATTAACTGGCGCCCCTCTCCTTCTCTTTGTTGGGGAAGCGGGGTACAGTGCATAAGTAATACCTCTCTCTCTTTGTATTTTTCGGAACGTGGGGATTCAGTGGAGAAATAAATGATCCTCCCCCTCCCTGTATTGGGGAAGTGGATATTCAGTGGATTAAGTAATGCTCCTCCCCCACACACTTTGTTGGGGAAGTGGGTACAATGCATTAACTAGTGCCCCTCTCCATCTATTTGGTGGGGAAGTGGCGGTAGCGTGGGTTGACTAGTGCCCCTTCCATCTTCTTGATGGAGAAGTGGGGATACAGTGGATTAACAATTTCCCAGTTCCCTCTCTTTGACTGGGAGTTGTTGGTCCATGTTTCTGTGTGACGCTCAATGCATTTCCCAGTGGCTGTGTTGTAGTAACTAAAAGCTGGCATCAATGTTAAAGGGATGGACAATGAGAGAAGCAGGAACATCGAGATCTAAATGTGATGTGTTTGTTTGTCTGAAATAGGAAATTGCCCTACTTATCCTCAGCGGGAGGAAAGTCAATGAAGATATTTTGCTGAATCCTGTAATGAATGAGTTTTACTCCGTCTTTAACCCAGGGTGTTTCTGAGCTGGGAGCACTGCCTTTCAAACTCTGGGGTCGAAGACCAGTAGAAATCTGACTCCAACTAAACAGGTCTAACATTAGCAAAGTGGAAACACCATTACTTACGCAGTTTTATATTTGAATCACAACGGAAGGGGGAAAAAAACCTTTATTATTTTATTGTAGAATATTGAAATGTAACTGATCGTTTCAAATTGTCATGAATTAACGGTGTCCATCAAAGCAGGGAAATGTTAACAACATTCGGTTTACCGCTGGATTTATTAACCATTCTGCTGATGATTTTCAAAGGGATGGCTTCATGTCCCGCCACACAGGAGTAAGAAGCGCCGCTGGCCCACTCCTCCGCTGCAATGGATAACAGGCTGTACATGAAGAAGGAGCTATTGCCGTTCTCCGCCATCACCTCGGTGTTCTTGTAGTTCCCGGGATTCACCGGCTTGTCATTGACGGTCCACTTGACGAAGATCTCTCGGGGGGAGAAACCTCTCACTAAGCAACTGAGGGAGACGAATCTCTGAGCGGAGACGTCTTCAGCCGAGGGCAGGAGGACAGAGACGGACGGTTCCCGCGGATTTGGATCTGAAGAAAATGTACAATGAATGTCAATAAAATGGCGGACTCCGGAGACAATGGAAACTCGAGGTCCACACCAGTTCCCCCCCCCCCCCCCCCCCCAACACACATACACCTTTCTCCCAGAGAATTGGGAAACTGCCAATGTGACACCCTTATTCAAAAATGGAGGAAGGCAGAACGCGGCGTCTATAGGTCAGTGACCTTAACATATGTCATTGGTGAACCGATTGTGTCAGTTATATCGGACATAACAGCAGAACATTTAGAAATACATAAAACAGCAAGCAGTCAGTCCGACTTCATGAAGGAGACATCATGCCTCAAAAATGGATTAGAACTATTTGAGGTGGTAACGAGCAGACTATGGTATGGAGAACCAGTAGATGTAATATATATGAATTTCAAAACAGCTTTTGATAAGTGAATGTATTATTGACAATTTGTGGATGACACAAAGAGAGCTGGGAGGCAAGAGGCGAGAATGAAACAATAGATCTACGGGGGGACGTAGACAGCTTAAGTGGCTGGAAAAATTTGGCTGATGGAACAAACTGTAGGAAAATGTGAGGTTATGCACTTTGGTAGGAGGAATAAAATAGCGCAATGTTATTAAATGGAGATAAACATAGAAAGCTGCAACAACGAGGGATTTAGGAGTCCTCGTGCAGAAATCATGACAAGCCAGCATTCATGTTCTGCAGGTAAAAGGCGAGGCAAATTGAATGTTGGCCTTTATTTTAAAGGAAATGAAATATAAAAATAGGGAAATCTTGCTCAAACTACATAGTGCACTCGTTAGACCACACCTGATATACTTTGACAGTTTTGTTTCCCTTATCTCAGGAATACATACTATTTTGAAGGCAGCACAGAGAATGTTCACGAGGTTGATCCCGGGTACGGAAGGATTTTCTTATGAGTCAGGGTTGAGTAGGTTGGGACTGTAGGTTCGGGTTTAGAGTAATGAAGGCCACTTCAGTGAGGCATAACTGATTCTCAGGGGGTTTAAGAACATAGAACATAGAACAGTACAGCACAGAACAGGCCCTTCGGCCCTCGATGTTGTGCCGAGCATTGTCCGAAACCAAGTTCAAGCTATCCCACTCCCTGTCATTCTGGTGTGCTCCATGTGCCTATCCAATAACCGCTTGAAAGTTCCGAAAGTGTCCGACTGCACTATCACAGCAGGCAGTCCGTTCCACACCCTAACCAGGCTCTGAGTAAAGAACCTATCTCGGACATCCCTCCTATATCTCCCACCCTGAACCTTATAGTTATGCCCCCTTGTAACAGCTACACACACCCGAGGAAATAGTCTCTGAACGTCCACTCTATCTATTCCCCTCATTATCTTATAAACCTCTATTAAGTCGCCTCTCATCCTCCTCCGCTCCAAAGGGAAAAGCCCTAGCTCCCTCAACCTTTCCTCATAAGACCTATCCTGCAAACCAGGCAGCATCCTGGTAAATCTCGTCTGCACCCTTTCGAATGCTTCCACATCCTTCCTATAGTGAGGTGACCAGAACTGCACACAATACTCCAAACGTGGTCTCACCAGGGTCATGTACAGTTGCAGCATAACACTCAAGCCCCCTGTTAATAAACGCTAACCCACTAGAAGTCTTCTTCACGGCTCTATCCACTTGAGTGGCAACGTTCAGAGATCTGTGGACATGAACCCCAAGATCTCTCTGTTCCTCCACAATCCTCAGAATCCTGCCGTTGACCCTGTAATCCGCATTCAAATGTTCTCTACCAAAATGAATCACCTCGCACTTATCAGGGTTAAACTCCACCTGCCATTTTTCGGCCCAGCTCTGCATCCTATCAATGTCTCTTTGAAGCCTACAACATCCCTCCTCCTCATCCACTACTCCACCAATATTGGTGTCATCAGCAATTTTACTGACCCACACTTCAGCCCCATCCTCCAAGTCATTGATACAAATGACAGGGTAGATGCTGATAATTTACTTTCCGTTGTGGGAGACTTTCGGAACAGAGCGCAACATCAAAGAGTAAGGGGTCGCCCCTTTAATACAGAAATGAGGAGGAATTTATGCTCTCAGAGGGCAGTGGAGATGTGGAATTCTTTACACTGAGAGCTGTAGAGGGTGGGTCGTTAAATCTGTTCAAGGTAGGGATGGATAGACTTTTAATCAGAAAGGAAATAAATCGAAATGGGAATAAGGTGGGAACGAGGAGGTGAGGATAATCATATCAGATTATCTCACGGAATGCCAGAGCATTGGATGGATCCAATGGCCGATATCTGCTCTTTCGCCGTATGGTCTTTGGTCTTGTTCCATCAAAACTCAATCTCACTACCTTCAGTGCATTGTTCATTCATCAAAATCAATTTCCCTTTTAAAGCCTACGGGTCCAAAGTGTTTAATTAGTAGAATTACCAATCAGAGTACACCAGATATACACTGAGCACTAAGTGTTGACCGCTGCACTGACATAAGAGACAGACACAATGACTCACTTGTTGCTCTGATCTCACCGCTCACCTATTTTATTACGGATGGAATTTCTTAAAGGAGTCGGCAGGTCCTGGTGGCTCGCCACACAGTCAAACAAAGCCCCACTCAGCCAGGCTTGTGTCGAGATGTTTAATTTGCTGACCACGCTCTCTGTATCTGCCCCAGGCTGGTCGGCAATCTCTGATTTCAGCGGCTTCTTCGCTTCACTCCAGGACACGTTGACTCCATAAGGAGCATTCGAAATGACGCAGGTTAAGGTTACAGTCGCCTCCAGTAAGACCTGTTCTATTGGTGGTGGCAGTATTGTTACTGAGGCATCAGTGCAAAGGGAAGGAGCTGTGAATGAAAAAATGAAAATTAGCCCAAGTTTCACCTTCAAAATCTGGACAGCAGATCACTTTCGAAATGGGAATAAATCAACTTCGAAATATCAACCTCTAAAGATCACCTTTAATCTTCTCTACACAACGGAAAAACAGCTTAGTGAGTGAAAATTATTCTCATTGTTAAAGTCGTTCAGTCCCGGCCTCATTCTAACAATTGTGCATTGCCAGCTTCCTAATGCAAATATTCCTTTCCTGGTCTCATAAATTTAGTGATGAGGGCTGATTTTTCAGGAGGGTGTATGTACTTTCTAACACTTTTCCCCGGAGCTGTTATCAGTAAAACGTTCCAGACACCCACTGTCTCTCAAATATATCAGCTGTCTCAGGATAAAGCTTATATCAAGTCCACCTCACTCACTAAATTACTGATAAGTAGAGGGAAGCATTCTTTGCATTTCTGATAAAATCCTGAACGGTAAGCAATCCTAATGCAGCTCTTACATCAGAATGAAACACAAATTGCATGGCAGTAAATTAGAAGTTGTTCTGGGCTTTGTACTAACTTCAGTAAATTCCTGATTTTGATTAACATCAGAATGCAGGATGATTTATTGTTTCCTCTGTTTGTGTCTCTTACCAGACGCGGTGATGCTTTGACTTTGGGTAACCTCTTGATGAGTGACCTGGCAGGTATAGACCGCTTTGCTGAACCATTCCCCAGCGGAGACTGTCAGCCGACTGCTCGCCGAGAAGTTCCCGTTCACTTCACAGGCGGGAGGGGTGACAAATCCTGAAGTCATGAGTTGTCCATTCTTCAGCCACTTCACCGTCATTGATATTGGATTGAAATCGACGATTGAACAGACCATAGTTGCAAATTTCCTGCTTGTGATTTCTTCATTGGAAGGCACGGTGAGGAGAACATTTGGAGTGTGGGCAGGTGGGGGGCCTTCAAGAAACATGTGTTAGACATTTCTTACAGAAGAAATTGAGAATACATTAAACGACCTCACAGTTTAAGAACAAAGAACAAAGAAAAGTACAGCACAGGAACAGGACCTTCGGCCCTCCAAGCCTGTGCCGACTATGCTGCCCGTCTAAACTAAACTCCTCTTCACTTCCTGGATCCATATCCCTCTATTTGCATCCTATTCATGTATTGTCAAGATGCCCCTTAAATGTCACTATCGTCCCTGCTTCCACCACTTCCTCCGGCAGCGAGTTCCAAGCACCCACTATCCTCTGTGTACAAAACGCGTACATCTCCTCTCAACCTTGCCCCTCGCACCTTAAACCTATGCCCCCTAGTAATTGACCCCTCTGCACTGGGAAAAAGCCTCTGATACCCATTCTGTCTATGCCCCTCATAATTTTGTAGACCTCTATCTGGTCGCCCCTCAACCTCTGTCATTCCAGTGAGAACAAACCGAGTTTATTCAACTTCTCCTCATTGCTAATGCCCTGCATACCAGGCAACATCCTGGTAAATCTCTTCTGCACCCACTCTAAAGCATCCACATCCTTCTGGTAGGGTGGCGACCAGAATTGAACACTCTACTCCAAGTGTGGCCTAACTAAGGTTCGAGACAGCTGCAACATGACTTGCCAATTCTTATACTCAATGTCCCGGCCAATGAAGGCAAGCATGCCGTATGCCTTCTTGACTACCTTCTCCACCTGTGTTGCCCGTTTCAGTGACCTGTGGACCTGTACACCTAGATCTCTCTGAAATTCAATACTCTTGAGTGTTCTACCATTCACTGTATATTTCCTACCTGCATTAGACCTTCCAAAATGCATTACCTCACATTTGTCTGGATTAAACTCCACCTGCCATCTCTCCGCCCAAGTCTCCAAACGATCTAAATCCTGTTGTATCCTCTGACAGTCCTTATCACTATCCGCAATTCCACCAAGATTTGTGTCGTCTGCAAACTTATTAACACTTTAACAGGTATTTTGCGGTCAATAGACACAAAGCTGGATTTCCCAGGGATCAGGACTGTGCAGAGTATTACAAATGAGTTATGTCCAGCAGCCTATGCAAGGTAATCATAGCTTTCTGTTTCTCGCAGGTTCCACGACACTTACATTCCATTCCAATGCTCTTGTCTGAGCCGCTGTATCGAACCTCACAGCTGATTTTGCTGCATTCCCCTTCTGACTCGGTGATGGTTAACTGGCTGGTCAGGGTGTAGGTTCCCTTCTTGGTTCTCACTGACGGATATTTCTTAACTCCAGTGGTGATCGGCTGCCCATTTTTCTTCCAGACAAGGCTGGTGATTTCTGGAGAGTAGTCCATCGCCAAACAGCCGTAGGTCACGGAGCCGTCGGTGTTGTGTTGCTGACAGGAGGAGACCAGGCTGTAGAGAATGGGTGGAGACGGTGTCCCTGGGAGAGAATGGTCGACTCAACAGGTTAGACGCGATTGTGTGTTTACGATGTGTGTTATGATGTGTGTTTATGATGTCACACAACTTATAATTTGGATACAGTTACAAAGTTATCCTATTTTTCCCCATTAAAACCTGCCTCAACATTTGAGTTTCTATTAATTCTATCATTCGAGAATCACCACCTGTCTATTCCCTCTTTAGAAACTCACATCTCTTGTTCTATCGCTGTCACATTACAGAAAATTAACATTTTGATGCCACCTCAATGGCTCCCCATTCATTATATTAAAATAGAAGGGCAGCTGATCTTCCTAATTATTTCTATTACCATTTATTTCTCAATCAACAGCACTTTGTGGTAAAGCAAAATGTCTCTTCGTTTATATAATTACAGATTTTGAAATTGCCTATGTTCAAACTGACTGATGGCACCTCCCCTCCACAACTCACTATCCCAGTCCCCGAAACAAAGAATAGGGATTTTGCTTTAGAAATACCTGCCAAAGGCAGAATTACCATAAAACTCTACATTTGAGTAAAAGTTGAAGTAACTCCAATATTCTCTAATCATCGGATCATGCACGTTCAGAGCAGGATTGGGCCATTCGGTCCCTCAGGCCTCCTATGCCATTCAATAAGATCATGGCGGAGCAGATTGCGGTGTTGACTCCACATTCCTTCAGCTCTCTATCCTTGTCACGAGGACCTCTGGCCTCTTACTGGCTCTCTATGCTGTTCTCAGGACTCTGAACCTTCCATCACCTCTCTGTAATCTGTATAGCTGCTTTGCACTTCAACCGGTTCATTGCTCTTTGTGTCATCTCCCGGTACTCTCCACTGGCTTTTTGTCCTTTCCCCTGATTCTTGGCGCTTGCCCAGCAATCGGCGCTTTCCTCAGGCTCCCTACCCTTTCTCTCCACTCTCTGCGCTCGGCTCTCTACCCATTTTACCAGCTCACCACTGTTTCTCAGATCCCTCATTTTCCCAGGCTCCACGTGCTTCCCCCAAACTCTCTGTCCATTCTACGGATTATCTGCAAGGCTCTCGGTCATTTTGTCTACACATTCCCCCGCCTCGTCAGCCCGCTACTCTGGCGCTACTGCCTTTTCAGGCACCCGGCCGCTGGTGCCACTGGTACTCATGTTTTGCACAAGTTCTCTCTTCCACTCACGTTGCAGATCCCCTCCCGCCTATTTGGTGAGTTGGAGTGAGAGAGGGCAAGTGAGTAAATTGGTGAGGGTGAGCTACCAGGCGGTTTGATTGAAGATGTGTGATGAAGAAGTGGGTGAATCTGAGTGTGTATGTGTGAAGATGGGTGACTGCGTGTGGATGAGTGAGGGTGGATCGGTGAGTGTGTTGAGGGTGAGGTGTATAGGTAACGCTGGGTGATTAAGGGTGAGTGAGCGAGAGGGTTGGTGCTGTGAGTGTGGTTGTGCGTTAGTGTGCCTGAGTGTGGTTGAGTGAGGTTTTACCAGTAAGATAAGTGCATGAGTGAGGGTGGATGCGTGACGAAGAGCAATTGACAGGATGTCAGTGAGCGTGGGTGAGTCAGGGTTGGTGCGTGTGGGTGAGTGAATAATGTCGGGTGAGTGAGTTAGCGTGGATGAGTTAATGAGTGTGATTTACTGTGGATGAGTGAGTAAGCCTCAGTGAGTGTAGGAAAGGTGCGTGGGTGAGTGAGGGTGAATGAATGAATGAGAGCGAATGGGTGTCCCCGAGTGGGTTGGGTGTCTAAGGGTGGGAGATTGAGTGAGAGTGCGCGAATTAGGGTGGGTAAATGAGCATGCCCAAATAAGTCAGCGTTTATGAGTAAGGTATGTGAGTCTGAGTGATATAGGGTGGACGATTGAGGGAAAATGTGAGATTGGGGAGAAAGAGAATGACTGAGCGAATGTTCGCGAGTGAGGGTGATAGTGTGGGTATGTAAGGATGAGTGAGTGAGCGTGGATGAGTGAGGATGGGTAAATGAGGGTGAGTTCGTGCGGGTGGGTTTACTGTGGGTGTGTTAGGTTAAGTGGGTGTTGGTGCGTGAATCAAAGTGGGGAGCTAAGTTGATTGAGTGAGGGTAAGTGAATGAGATTGGATGATTGAGTAAGGATTTGTGAGTGAAGGAGGGGTACAGGACTAAGTGAAGTTGAGTGAATGAGTGTGAGTGAATGAGGGTGGGTGAATGAATGAAGTTGTGTGAGAGAGAGAGTGTTTTTGAGAGTGCTCGTTTGTCTGGCTGTGTGAGAGTGTATGGGAAAGCAAGAGTATGTATGTGTATGCGAGTGTATAAGAGAGGGAAACTTTTTGTGAAAAAGTGTGGTTTTGAGTATGTGGGTGTGCGTGTGTGAAAGGGAGAGAGAGCGAGCCTGTGTGTATTTGAGAATGTGTTTGTGCGTGGATGTGTGAGAGAAATCTCCGATGCACCCAGCCAAATTTTCACATTCCACACAGATACAAGTCTTTTAAAGAAATAAATCAAAATTCTGTACGAAACACACGAGAAGGAAGCAGCAGGTTTACAATCGATCAGGAAGATTCCTGGTGCCAACACAATGACCACGTGCACAGAAACTGAACAGACACAAACGGTGCAACAACCGAGTTCCCAGCAGATAGATCTGTTCAATCTACCAACTTCATTTAAACTCTTTGAATGTAATTGATTAATAGTCAAATTATGGCATCACTGATTATATAACTTATTTGAAATTAATTGATATTAATTTCAAAGCTCCCTTCGACTTTCAATTATTTTCTGTCTGTCGCATGTTGCGAAAAATGTCCAAAATATAATTTCGCTGAAAATAAGCACATCAAATATAACAGATTGAGCATAGTTTAACAGACATTCAGTGACAAGGGCAGAATTAAACATACCAGCAAATACACTCATTAAAAACCTATTACCTGATTTATCTAATTTCTCAATTAAATGTAATCCACAAGAAAATTGGGGTGAAACACCGGAATAATGGAATGCATTGTTTTCTAAATTCATTTTCGATACAACTTAAAATTCTCTAAAAGCTTTGATATATTGCGCACCAATATACAACTCAATTGTCACGCACCATTTATGTTTAATTAGTCAGTATTAATATTGCATTGCAATTTACCGTTAGTTTTAATTATTTGGCTTTTAAGGTGATTTTCACTCTTTGATAAAGATAATAAAAATTAATTTTCTACAATTCTAAACTTGTTCTTGCCTGGAATTTTGTTCTAGAATCTTAATCAATGTTAAACAATTACCCTCAAAAGCTGGATGGAAACATTCCAACATGTATAATGCTTTTACTTAAACATTTAGTACTAATATTAGTACTTTACCCGTTTGCTTTTAATTCAACTGCCCTATTTTAACCAACAAAATGTTAAATATGCATATTTCTGACTGTATTGATAAAGCTCAAATTTCATCTATTCTCAGAGGATAATTCAAATTATAAATCTATGTGTGCAGTATTTCAAATACTTTCAACGCAGGAACAAAGGAATTAGGAGCAGATGTAGGCAATTCAGCCCTTCTAGACTGCTCCGTCATTTAAAGTGGCTGCTCTCTTCCTGGTCTCAAATCTTCCTTCCCACCTGTTGACCATATCCCTTTAATCCGTTTATTATCAGAAAAATATATATCTCCTTCTTGAAATCATGTGATAACTTAGAATCCACCGCATTCTGGGGCAGCGAGTTCCGGAAATTCACCAGCCTCTGCAAGAAGGTCCTCTTCCTCATCTCAGTTGTAAATCTACTGCCTCTCAATCTATATCTGTGACCTCTTGTTCTAGTTTACCCCACAAGGGGAAACATTTGGTCCACGTTTACTTTATCAATCCCATTTAGTATTTTATGCACCTGGATCATATCCCCTCTCATCCTTCTAAACTCCAGCGAGAATTAGCCCAAACTGTTTAATCTCTCCTCATGTATCAAACTTTCCATCCCCAGAATTAACCTGGTGAACCGGGCTGACATCGAGAGAACTCTCCGTGTGTGTGTGTGTGTTCGTATCTGTGTGGAGTAGTGTGGAAGGGCGTTACAGCACCTGTTTGATGAAGGAGGACGCCTGAATTTATAAATAGTTGTAACTCGAAACGAAACCGCATGTATAAATAAATAAAGTCCCTGGCAGTTTGTAATAACTAAACATGCTTCTGGGAGTTAATAACTCAGACATTCCCTGCAACTTAAATATTAAAAATATTACTTTATGAAAGTAGGTCCAATTCATAAGTGTAAGAAATAATGAAAATAATTCATTCAGGTCATCTACAGCATTGCAACATAATGAGCAAATGGAGTAGATAATTTCTCATTCAATTTAATATTTGATAAGAAATATGCATGAGGCTCAGGTACGATCTGTTCTTCTCTTATATCTTTTTTTCTTTCGATTCTATACTGTGTAATGTATCTATATGGGAGACAGGGTGTTATTTATTGCAAAACTAATATTCGCCTTTTGTAATTAATCTCTTTGTATTTCAGTATTTTACTTGTCAATCCTCAGCCCTGTGCATTCGGAGCATTCCTGAGTTTCACATGAAACCATAAGAACAATTCCTTCACTGCCAGCCACTTCCACCTCTCAGAAAAACACTTTATGATTAGATTAGTGACAATTATCTCACTATCCAACTACAAATGACATTGAATGATTAATACTGTTGCGGCTGCACAGAAAGAATATAAAAACCAGATACAGAAATTGCAAAACTACAATATAAAACTCCTACTTAAGTAACCACAAACGTAATCATGGATACAAAAAATAATTCAAAATCTCTTGGTGACTAAACACTGCTGTAGATTCAGTATGTTATTATTAAAACAGTTCAGGCAAAATCACAAAATATTTCCAGCCTAGAAACTTATCTGGTCATGCTAATGGTGTGGGGAGCACAGCAGAATTGTGAAAGGCGATTAATGATTAATTATATTTATATGAATACATCTTTGGATAATATGGAGTTATATTACCGCGTTATAATTGTTTAAATTATATTAATTTTACTTTCATATTTGAAGAATTGTTAATTAAGCAGTTTGAGATTGCGGTAAGGAATTATGTTCTGAATGAAGCCATGGTTTAGGTTAATCTGTAATCATCAGTTAAATGTTTTTAAAAGCCCTAATATACGTTTAGTTCTATTTTTGTTTTCCGAAGCCTGATTGTTGTTTCCGTGCAATCGTGATTCAAGCTGTTTCACTTACGTTGACTGTTTGCATTTAACTAGACACCTGTAACCACTCAACATCGCCGAGTTTAATCAAGCAGAAACGCTGAACCACTTCACAAATTGTACTTATTCAAAGTCACCCAGACACACCATCTCATCAGCGGGAAATCACCAAAACTCATCACTGAGGGACTCAGTTTAATGGAGAAGCAGCTCAATTCGACATTCACCAGAATCAAACTTAATATTTCAAAAACATGTCAATATCGAATCCAGCAAGCCAGCTCAACGCCAACTGTATGGATTATCAAACTAATCAGCAATATGCAGTAATAACAATACCATTGTGAGGAGGTGGGATAGGTCCAAAATAACATTGAAATGTGACCACATTTTATTCGTATTGGGCCATATTTCAACATATTTGATCACTTAATGTTTGCAGTAGTTGGTAAAAGCTGCAATCATCAGATGCCACCGAGATGAAACATTGCAGAAAAGCCAAGCTCTGGTTGCAACACTAACGTATGATCGGAAAGAGTATCTTAAACCGTGGCTTAGTTTAATCTTCAATTAGCACTTTATTAAAACCGTTCTAAAATCTTTTCTGTTTTCTGCCGACAATCATGCGTCAAGCAGTTTCAAACGCCTACATTTCATCCAATTATAGGACATGGAACAGGTCAGTATCACCGAATGTCAAGTTTGTAGAAACGCCACACCATTTCGCAAATTCTACTAATTCAAAGTCACCCAGGCGCAAACTCCTCAGCAGAAAAACACCAAATCACATCACTGAGGGGTCAAGACTCGTTTCATGGAGAAGTAGCTCAATTCTAAAACACTTTCAAAGGAAACAAATTGCAAGAAAATCGCAATCTGGAACCAAACAAATCTGCCTGTCATCAAATGAATGACTAATCAAGCCGAACAGAAACATGGAAGATTATCATCAGCATTTTGAATAAGCGGAACATGTTCAATAAATAAATAGAGAAACTGAAGATATTTAGCGTACATTACAGAACAGCCAAACTATTTAACAGACGTTAGGTATTTAAAATAACACGGCCACACAGTATCCACAACAAATACACACCAAATCACCACACCCAGGGACTGAATCCCTCAGCAGAACCTTTTGTCAAGAAGCATAATAATGCTCTAATTCTTTCCCGGTAGAATCACATGAAACATTGCAAAATATCTCAATACAGAATCGAACAATCTCACATTTCAGTGAAAGAATAAATTGCTAAAATACAGAAACATATAAAACAACTACTCAAGTAAAGTAATACAATTAGTACACAATTAAATGGTCCTTACCTGAAGTGACCGTCACCATGGTTCCGTGACCCCAGTGATCGAAGCCACCCATTGCAGTATATCTTACACAATAATAGATGGCCGTGTCTTCGGCCTTCAGGCGTGTAATGGCCAAAGAGAAGATGTTGTTTGAAAGGTCTTTGAACGCAGTAAGTCGATTCTGAAATCTTGGGGCGTAGTTGTTGTTTGAAGAACTATCGTACCAAAGCAACCAGTCCAGCCCCTGTCCCGGAATCTGCCGGATCCAGCCCATCCAGTAAATGCCGAGATCGAACCCGCTTGTTTTACAGGTCAGCCTCAGGGAACACCCAGGATGTCCAGTCTCTGCCTCTGGCTGAGACAACACAACATCCGACTGGACACCTGTAAAAATATATCAAAAAGCCCGAGGATTAATGCTGGTGAAATGATTGGTGACTCTGGAACATTCCAGAGAGAGACTAACACTGAGACAGTAACAGTGAGAGACTTGGACAATAAAAACTACTCACAGGATAAGAAAGTCAGCAACAAACTGAGAGAAATGGCCCACCTCATCCTTCTGGTCATTTGGGGGAAATGGTTGTGTCAGGAACTCAGTGAACAAACCAGCTCCCGGACTGTTGGATTCGGGTCCCAGTGAGCTGCATTTAAATACCCGGCAGAAGGGGCGGGTTTCCAGGCGCCGCCTGTTGATTCCCTGGTGGAGGCGGCGACTGGATCCACGTCCCACCTTCCACACCCCCAACAGAATGGGCCCAGAGATTTACTGTAGGTTATTATTAAAATATACGTTTATCTGTAACGGGATATTTGTTTGGTTGAATGGATTCGTTTTAATGTCTCGTCATCCTAATGGCGAAATTGCATTTGAATAAAAGCAACTTCAATTGTAAACCAATTCAGTTTATTTCTACACTCCAACTTAAGGGATGAACATAAATAGGTTAAATTACATTATCGGGGATACATCATCTGTCAGTCAGATTTGCAACACCCAGTGTCTCTGTCCCATTACACCAATAAAGTATCAACTGCCAGAGGAATTGTTATCAATTCATGTAACGAAATACGGGACATGAACAAAATGATTCTATTTACAGTGTGGATGGCTATCACTGTACAATGTGGGTCGGTAGACAAGAAGAAACTCCTCACATTATAGGATGCTTCTCCTGGCATTATTGGAACTGCCCCTGAGCCTCAGACAGTCCTGTGAACATTAGCGGTAAAAGAAGCCGCTTGCCTGATAATTCAGCAGTGAGTTGACAGAGAAACATAAAATTGAGATTAACATTTGACAGAGAAGTTAATGAATTGGAACGGACATGGCGATCAGCAAAGTTATCCTTCAGCACCCAAATCATTGCAACTAATTGTATTGGTCACTGCGTGTCTAACATTCACTGGTGTTGGGAACGCAGGATATCAGGTCTTTGCGGCATATTACACAATATCACAAGAATAAATGTTTTATTTTCCACTGAAGCGGGTCATGAACTGTTCATTTCTCCACTCATTGGCAGCAATGAGAGGGACTGTTAAATGATGTAATTCAGCACAAATTAAACTGTACACAACACGGTGTTCATCAGGTAAAAGAGACACCTCCGTTTAAATGGGGTCAAAACTCGGAGAATATTCCAGGAATTCCGGCGGGTTCCAGGCAGTTTTATGATTTTCTTTTCATTTAATTAATTTTCTTTGTAATTCCAATCAAACGATTGGGCTTGTGGACTGGGTCCATCAACACCACTCACTCTCACTTCTTTAGGTTCTTATCATACGAACTTTAATAACTGGAGGGATCTTTACTCTGAACTAATATAAATGAAATAGCATTAGGGTAGTTTACTATTTTCCGATCATGTTTAATCTCAGAGTGTACAGAACATTAACTGAAAATATGTATTTCGATGCAACACCATGTAAAACGTTTACTTCGTCTGCGACTGAAGTATTTAATGTTTGAATTGCTTAATGCCATTTCATCCATTCATATTCAGGTTAATCTGCCCCACACAGTATTTGGCAATAATCCAGCCGCCTGCAGTCAGGGAGGCTCGAATGTTCAATGTTGTTTACAGGAAGCATCTGGATTGTTTTTCAAAGATCTGTTTCCGTAGTACTTACCGCTTGGCTGCAAACCAACTTCGAACATTGTCAATTTATAAACAAATCTACCCAGCAACAGTACTGGAGATCATTTTAGGTTTCAGATTGTGAGCCTATTTGAACTGTTCCCATCTCAAAGGAAAGGAGAGTTTTCCAGCTTCTCTGACCCCTCTTAGCAACAATAGCCGACTGGAGGATGTCTCTAACGTCTCACAATATGAACATATAGAACATATTCTATGTTCTATGAACATAGAACATACAGTGCAGAAGGAGGCGATTCGGCCCATCGAGTGTGTACCGACCCACTTAAGCCCTCACTTCCACCCTATCCCCGGAACCCAGTACCCCTGCTATCCTTTTTCTTTGGTCATTATGGGCAATTCGTCATGGCCAATCCACCTAACCTGCACATCTTTGGACTGTGGGAGGAAACCGGAGCACCCGGAGGAAACCCACGCAGACACGGGGAGAACGTGACCCAGCAGGGAATCGAACCTGGGACCCTGGCGCTGTGAATCCACAGTGCTATGAATCCACAGTGCTATCCACATGTGCTACCGTGCTATCCAATGACATTGTGATTATTGCAGAAATACAGGCAGACTATCAGACAGAGGGTATGTTTTGTATTAAATAAATATATTATAATATATTAAAATCCATGTTTCCCCTTAATTCTTCCATGGAATGTGGGACTCACTGGCAAGATCACCATGTGATCCCTGTCCTTAATTGCTCTTGAACTGAGCGGTTTACTGGGCCAGCTCAGAAGGAACCGAAGAATCAGACATGTTGCTGTCCCTCTGGAGCCACATGTCGGTGAGACCAGGGAGGATGCCCAATTTCCTTCGTTGGTAAAGCAGAGAGGACGTCATGCTCACCAATAGTATGTGTTCTAGATTTATTAATTTAATTCAAATTCCTCCACCGATACATGGTGGGATTTGCACCCGAGCCCCCACAAAATTGGCCTGGACCTTTGGATCACTGGTTCAATTACATTATTCCTACATCACAATCTGTCCAAAAGATAAAGTGGTTACTGCGTTGATGCAGCAACGAATTATAGTTGAATATTTTGACTAACGAATTAGTGAATGAGATTGATGAATGGATCGATAGATGTGCCTGAAAGATGCTGCTGAACATTCGCATTTTGTGCTTGACTGCATCCAAAATTGAAGCAGGTCCTTTATAATTTATGTCAGACTTACACCTTCGGTCCTTCAGCTTTTCGGTGTGACTTCCATCCCCTTAATCTCTGGAAAAAATAGCGGGACGTCACGATATTCCTGCGGTGCTGGTGATTCTTCTCTGCTGCTGATGAATCTTCATCTCAAAGACAGACAGCTAGAACATGATTGCATTGAAGAGGGATAGTTGTAATATTTGGAGCATGTAGTCATTTCATGTACAACAAGTCACTCAACATGACCTCACCCAAACAAGTGAAGACAACATGCTAAAAACATATTAACATGAAAACAGAAATATTGTGATACTCAGAGGACATCTGCAAATGTTGAATATTTATAGCCTACTTAAAGATATTAAATTTCCATTAGGCATAGGTAACTTTAAAAATCAGCGCAAAATCCAGTTACAGATCTGATGTTTCTGTGTGATGATGATGATATGATTACTTGCCAAAATAGCGCAGAGACTGCTGGGTAGCTGCTCATTATCATTGGTCTGGTTTAGTTCCAATTCCCATTGAATCATGGGACAGATGTGATTCCTTGTTGACAGAGTGGTCAATGCTATCTCAATAAAGTTCAATCTCATTAAATTATATTAAATTAATTGCAATTACATTTTGCATGAAATAAAATGCTGAAAACAATTGGTGAATACAACTGTTCATGTCTGTCAATTGATGATAATTGGTGAATACATTTTAAAATTTTTGTTAGTTGATGATAATTGAATATAATAATTTAACTTCGTGAATTGTGTCAATTGATAATATTCACGCCACAGAAGGGCCAGGCAATGCCCATCTGCAGCAAAATGGAATGTAACCATTGCCCCATGACATTCAGTGATATTGCCATTGCCGAATCCCTCACGATCCAAACCCTGTCGTTAACATTGACCAGAAAATGAACTGGTCTGGCCATCTAAATGCTGAGGCTACAAGATCCGGTCGGGGCTAGGAAACGTGCGGTTAATAACTCCCTTCCACTTTCCATGTTCACGAATCGAAAGTCAGGAGTGTAACTGAAAATACTCTAATTGCCTGGCTGGGTGCAGCTTGAACAACTTCCGAGAAGCTTAACATCATCCAGGCCAAAGCAGCCCGCTTGATTGCCACCCCGCGTGCAAATATTCAATCCACCTATCACCAACGAACAATGGCTACACTGTATTATCCGCAAGATGCACTCCAGGAACGTAACAAGGCTTTTTTTGAAATACCTTCTACACACAGGACAATTATATTGTAGGAGAAAAAGCCAGCTGACAGATGGGAATCAGCACCTGGAAAATCCACCCCCCTAAAATCATCACTATCCCGACTTGGAGGCGTATCCCCATTTCTTTAATTTTGCTGGTTCAAAAGCCTAGAAACCCCTTCCTAATAGTACTGTCAGCATCTCTAAACCAGAGGGTCTGGAGAGGTTCGCACAGGCAGCACACCACCACGTTCCCAGGGCAATTGTGATGGACAATAAATGGCGATCTCACCAGAGACGCCCACATCGTTTAACACAATCTAAATCTGTGTCAGACTTTATCAATGGATGCTAATCAGTGAATACAATAATTTATATTCGTGAATGGATGAGAATTGGTGTTCGTGATTACAATATTTCTGAACATCTGTGGCCTGCTCCTTCTCTACCAGAATATATGATCCATCCAGTGAGTTCTCCCAGTGAGACAGAGAAGACAGCCAGGAGTGAGATACAGCAAAGAGTGAGTTTGGGAATTTGAATCGAGGTGGGAATTCGAAGCTGGGTGGGGAGGAAGTGTTTTTTATCCCTGGTAAGTGACTGGTAAGTAGTGTTTCTGTTTTTCTGTTTCTTTTCATTGGTATATTTATTAATTTTTTTCTTCATTGTTTATTTGTTTATTTAATTTTTTTGGGGGGGAAATTGAAATTGTTGAAGTTAACCGAAGGTTTAAGACATGGCAGGAGATCTCAGACCCGTGTCATGCTCCTCGTGTGCGATGTGGGAGCTCAGGGACACGTCCACTGTCCCTGGCTCCTTCATGTGCATGAAGTGTGTCCAGTTGCAGCTCCTGTTAGACCGCTTGACGGCTCTGGAGCTGCAGATGGATTCACTTTGGAGCGTCCGCGATGCTGAGGACGTCGTGGATAGCACGTTTATCGAGTTGGTCACACCGCAGGTGAAAGGTACTGAGGGAGATAATAAATGGGTGACCAAAAGACAGAGCAAGAGTAGGAAGGCAGTGCAGGTGTGCTCTGCAGTCATCGCCCTGCAAAACAGATATACCGCTTTGGATACTGTTGAGAGAGATGGCTCACCAGGGGAAGGCGGCAGCAGCCAGGTTCATGGCACCGTGGCTGGCTCTGCTGCGCAGCTGGGCAGGAAGAAGAATGGCAGGGCTATAGTGATAGGGGACTCAATTGTAAGGGGAATAGACAGGCGGTTCTGCGGACGAAAGCGAGACTCCAGGATGGTATGTTGCCTCCCTGCTGCAAGGGTCAAGGATGTCTCGGAGCGGCTGCAGGACATTCTGGGGAGGGAGGGTGAACAGCCAGCTGTCGTGGTGCACATAGGCACCAACGATATAGGTAAAAAACGGGACGAGGTCCTACAAGCTGAATTTAGGGAGCTAGGAGTTAGACTAAAAAGTAGGACCTCAAAGGTAGTAATCTCAGGATTGCTACCAGTGCCACGAGCTAGTCAGAGTAGGAATGTCAGGATAGAGAGGATGAATACGTGGCTCGAGAGATGGTGCAAGAGGGAGGGATTCAAATTCCTGGGACATAGGAACCGATTCTGGGGGAGGTGGGACCAGTACAAACCGGACGGTCTGCACCTGGGCAGGACTGGAACCGATGTCCTAGGGGGGGTGTTTGCTAGAGCTGTTGGGGAGAGTTTAAACTAATGTGGCAGGGGGATGGGAATCGATGCAGGAAGTTGGAAGGTAGTAAAACAGGGACATAAATAAAAGGCAGTAAGGGGGAAAGTGTAAGGCAGAGAAGCCATAGTCAAGAATCAAAAAGGGCGACAGTAAAAGGTACAGTGACTGAGGGGAGCTCAGTGAATAGGACCAGGAATACTAAAAGAAATAAAACGGGAAGTGAAAACATTAATGGTAAGCGATGCGGCAGGTTGTTACAGGAAGATGTGGGTTCGACGACAAGGAAAATTAGGAGAAAGGTTAAGAGGAAATATAACTTAGGAGAGGTTACTGATCGAGGTGTTAAGATTCAGAACAGAGGTAAAAAAAAAGCCAACATAAGTGTACTTTACCTGAATGCTCGTAGTATTCAGAATAAGGTAAATGAGTTGATGGCGCAAATCATCGTGAATGACTATGATTTAGTGGCCATTACTGAAACATGGTTAAAGGATGGTCATGACTGGGAGTTAAATTTCCGAGGGTATCAAACTTTTCGGAAGGACAGAGTGGATGGTAAGGGACGTAGTGTAGCTCTGTTATTTAAGGATGACATCCGGGCAACAGTAAGGGATGTCATCGGTGCTATGGAGGATAAGGTTGAATCCATTTGGGTGGAAATCAGGAATAGTAAGGCGAAAAAGTCACTGATAGGAGTAATCTATAGGCCACCAAATAGTAACATTATGGTGGGGCAGGCAATAAACAAAGAAATAACAGATGCATGTAGAAATGGTACAGCAGTTATCATGGGGGATTTTATTCTACATGTTGATTGGTTTAACCAGGTCGGTCAAGGCAGCCTTGAGGAGGAGTTTATAGAATGTATCCGCGATAGTTTCCTCGAACAGTCTGTAATGGAACCTACGAGGGAACAAGCGGTCCTAGATCTGGTCCTGTGTAATGAGACAGGATTGATTCAGGATCTCATAGTTAGGGATCCTCTCGGAAGGAGCGATCACAATATGGTGGAATTTAAAATACAGATGGAGGGTGAGAAGGTAAAATCAAGCACTAGTGTTTTGTGCTTAAACAAAGGAGATTACAATGGGATGAGAGAAGAACTAGCTAAGGTAGACTGGGAGCAAAGACTTTATGGTGAAACAGTTGAGGAACAGTGGAGAACCTTCCAAGTGATTTTTCACAGTGCCCAGCAAAGGTTTATACCAACAAAAAGGAAGGACGGTAAAAAGAGGGAAAATCGACCGTGGATATCTAAGGAAATAAGGGAGAGTATCAAATTGAAGGAAAAAACATACAAAGTAGCAAAGATCAGTGGGAGACTAGAGGACTGTGAAATCTTTAGGGGGCAACAGAAAGCTACTAAAAAAGCTATAAAGAAGAGTAAGATAGATTATGAGAGTAAACTTGCTCAGAATAAAAAAACAGATAGTAAAGGTTTCTACAAAGACATAAAACAAAAAAGAGTGGCTAAGGTAAATATTGGTCCTTTAGAGGATGAGAAGGGAGATTTAATAATGGGAGATGAGGAAATGGCTGAGGAACTGAACAGGTTTTTTGGGTCGGTCTTCACAGTGGAAGACACAAATAACATGCCAGTGACTGATGGAAATGAGGCTATGACAGGTGAGGACCTTGAGAGGATTGATATCACCAAGGAGGTAGTGATGGGCAAGCTAATGGGGCTAAAGGTAGACAAGTCTCCTGGCCCTGATGGAATGCATCCCAGAGTGCTAAAAAAGATGGCTAGGGAAATTGCAAATGCACTAGTGATAATTTACCAACATTCACTAGACTCTGGGGTGGTCCCGGCGGATTGGAAATTAGCAAACGTGACACCACTGTTTAAAAAAGGAGGTAGGCAGAAAGTGGGTAATTATAGGCCAGTGAGCTTAACTTCGGTAGTGGGGAAGATGCTGGAATCTATCATCAAGGAAGAAATAGCGAGGCATCTGGATGGAAATTGTCCCATTGGACAGACGCAGCATGGGTTCCTAAAGGGCAGGTCGTGCCTAACTAATTTAGTGGAATTTTTTGAGGACATTAACAGTGCGGTAGATAACGGGGAGCCAATGGATGTGGTATATCTGGATTTCCAGAAAGCCTTTGACAAGGTGCCACACAAAAGGTTGTTGCATAAGATAAAGATGCATGGCATTAAGGGGAAAGTAGGAGCATGGATAGAGGATTGGTTAATTAATAGAAAGCAAAGAGTGGGGATTAATGGGTGTTTCTCTGGTTGGCAATCAGTAGCTAGTGGTGTCCCTCAGGGATCAGTGTTGGGCCCACAACTGTTCACAATTTACATAGATGATTTGGAGTTGGGGAATCAAGGGTCAGGAGACGACGACAAGGGACTTCAAAAAGGCTGCCACGGGCCAAGGGGACCAGATTGCGGCTTTCGAGGCCGAGGTCAGACCTAGAAGGAGTTGAAGAGTAAAGTCGCCGACCAGGAGAACCGATCACATTGGCAAAACCTGAGAATCGTGGGGCTGCCGGAGGGAACGGAGGGGAGAAACCGGACAGAATATGCAGCAGCGATGCTCGGGAATCTGGTCGGCGAGGAGGGCACCCACATGTCGCATCGGCAACGTCCCAGGGCTGGAGAACCACTGTGGCCGATAATCGTGAGGCTCCACAGGTACCAAGATAAAGCGCCGATCCTGAGGTGGGTGAAGAGTGAGAGAGGGTGCAAGTGGGAAGGACGTTCCATCCGCCTGCACCAGGACATTGCTGCTCACCTGGTCAAGTGCTGGGCAGAATTAAACGGTGCAAAGTCCACGCTGCACGAAATCGGGGAGCAGCTTGGTGTTCTCTACCCTGCCAAGTTATGGGTGACATTCCAGGGTAAAGAACACTACATTGACACCCGGGAGGAAGCCAACAAATTTACATAAAAATGGACTGGACAACCAACGATAGAGGGCAATGGCCAGAACGCGGGTGACATGACGTTGAGAGAGGTAGAGGCGAACACAGGCAGAGGTGCGGAGAGAGGGGGAGTGGAGAGAGGCAGACGGGGGATTGAATAGCGGAAGCCAACTCTTAGGGGAGTGATGCACGATCAATCAGCACTGAAGCGAGATTGTAGTCCAATTGAAGGCGTTAATGAACAATAGTTACCCCAGGAGCTCCGGTACAGAATGACTGCTGTGGGTGAAACACAAATTCTTATGCTCCGCCTGCAGTCCCGGCGGTGACGCTGGCGTTGGCTCGGGCATCCGTGGCTCTGGGAGCGTGTCCTCTTCAGCTTCATCGCATCCGGATGGGGCCAGTGGGAGGACGGATCCTCCTGGGAAGGGGGCTGTGGTGGTGTGCGCCTGTGAAAAAATGGTTGGGTTTGGTGAAGGGGGATCCAGCGGGGACCAGATCCTGGAGGGACACCGTGTCTTGTCGGCCATCGAGGTGCACCACATAGGCGTACTGGGGGCTAACATGGAGGAGATCATAGATCATAGAATTTACAGTGCAGAAGGAGGCCATTCAGCCCATCGAGTCTGCACAGGCCCTTGGAAAGAGCACCCTACCCAAGGTCCACACCTCCACCCTATCCCCATAACCCCATAAACCAGTAACCTCACCCAACACTAAGGGCAATTTTGGGCACTAAGGGCAACTTAGCATGGCCAATTCACCTAACCTGCACATCTTTGGACTGTGGGAGGAAACCGGAGCACCCGGAGGGAACCCACGCACACACGGTGAGAATGTGCAAACTCCGCACAGACAGTGACCCAAGCAGGGAATCGAACCTGGGACCCTGGAGCTGTGAAGCAATTCTGCTAACCACAACGCTACCGTGCTGCCTACTCGACCAGTGGGTCCGACGTGTGGGCCCGTACGTTTTTGCGGAGTAGGACGGGTCTGGGGGCTGACAGCCATGTTGAGAGCGAGGTCCCCGAGGAGGACTTCCTAGGGAAGGCAAAGAGACATTCATGAGGTGTTTCATTGGTAGTAGTGCGCAGTAGTGATCGGATGGAGTGAAGTGCATTGGGGAGGACCTCCTACCATCGGGACACTGGGAGATTCTTGGACTGTAGGGCCAGTAAGACGGCCTTCCAGACCGTCCTGTTCTCCCTCTCTACCTGCCAGTTGTAACTGGTCGTTCTGCTGGAGGCAATGCCCTTGCTGAGCAGGAATTGACACAGCTCGTCACTCATGTAGGAGGACCCTCTATCGCTATGGATGTAGGTGGGGAAACCGAATAGGGTAAAGATGCTGTGGAGGGCTTTAATAACGGTGGCAGCCGTCATGTCGGGACAGGGGATGGCGAAAGAGAACCGGGAGTATTCATCAATGACGTTTAAGAAATACGTGTTGCGATTGGTGGAGGGAAGGGGCCCTTTGAAATCCACACCGAGGCATTCAAAGGGGGGGGGAAGCCTTCGCCAGATGCGCTTTCTCTGGCCTGTAGAGGTGCGGCTTGCACTCCGCGCAGATTTGGCAGTTTCTGGTTACGGCCCTGACCTCCTCGATGGAGTAGGGCAGATTGCGGGTTTTTATATAGTGAAAGTGGAAGAACCGGGTGACAGAGGTTGTCATGGAGGGTCCGGAGTCGGTCTACATATACACTGGCACAAGTGCCGCGGGACAGGGCATCAGGAGGCTCGTTGAGCTTCTCAGAACAATACATGATCTCGTAATTATAGGTGGAGAGCTCGATCCTCAACCGTAAGATCTTATGATTCTTAATTTTGCCCCGCTGTGCATTGTCAAACATGAAGGCTACCGACCATTGGTCAGTGAGGAGAGTGAATCTCCTGCCGGCCAGGTAATGCCTCCAATGCTGCACAGCTTCGACGATGGCTTGGGCCTCCTTCCCGACGGAGGAATGGCGGATTTCTGAGGTATGGAGGGTTCGTGAAAAGAAGGCTACGGGTCTGCCCGCCTGCTTGAGGGTGGCAGCCAGAGCTATGTCTTATCCGTCGCTCTCGACCTGGAAGCGGAGGGACTCATCGATTGCGTGCACCGTCGCCCTGGTGATGTCTGCTTTGATGCGACTGAAAGCCTGCCGGGCCTTTGCCGATAGGGGAAAAACCGTGGACTGGATTAGAGGGCGGGCCTTGTCCGCATAATTTGGGACCCACTGGGCATAACAGGAAAAGAAGCCCAGGCAACGTTTTAGGGCCTTGGGGCAGTGGGGGAGGGGAAACTCCATGAGGGGGCGCATGCGTTCGGGATCTGGGCCTATGACTCCATCATGCACTACGTAGCCGAAGATGGCTAGGCGATTGGTGCTAAACAAACATTTCTCCTTGTTATAGGTTAAGTTAAGGATTTTTGCGGTATGGAGGAATTTGCGGAGGTTGGTGTCGTGGTCGCAGATGGTGACATTGTCGAGGTACGGGAACGTAGCCCACAGACCGTACCAGTAAACCATTCAGTCCATCTCCCATTGGAAGACCGAGACCCCATTTGTGACACCAAAGGGAACCCTTAGAAAGTAGTAGAGTCGCCCATCTGCTTTGAATGCAGTGTACTTGCGGTCGTCCGGGCGAATGGGGAGCTGGTGGTAGGCTGATTTAGGGTCTACTGTGGAGAAAACATTGTATTGCGCTATCTGGTTGACCATTTCAGTTATGCGGGGGAGAGGGTACGCGTCGAGCTGCGTATACCTGTTGATGGTCTGACTGTAGTCTATGACCATCCTATGTTTCTCCCCGGTCTTTACAACCACCACTTGAGCTCTCCAGAGGCTGTTGCTGGCCTCAATAATGCCTTCCTTTAGTAACCGTTGGACATCCGACCTAATGAAGGTCAGGTCCTGGGCACTGTACCAGCTGCTCCTGGTGGTGACGGGTTTGCAATCGGGGTAATGTTTGCAACCAGGGAAGGCGGGTCGACCTTGAGGGTCGCAAGGCCGCAGACAGTGAGGGGGGGGTATGGGGCCGCCGAATTTGAACGTTAAACTTTGCAGGTTACACTGGACGTCCAGTCCCAGGAGTGTGGCAGTACAGACATGGGGGAGGACGTAGAGTCAGAAGTTATTGTACTCCACACCCTGGACCGTGAGGTTGGCTATGCTGTACCCCCGGATCTCCACAGAGTGGGACCCAGAGGCCAGGGAGATATTTTGTTTAATCGGGTGTACAGCGAGGGAGCAGTGTCTTACTGTATTAGAACATAGAACATAGAACAATACAGCGCAGTACAGGCCCTTCGGCCCACGATGTTGCACCGAAATAAAAGCCATCTAACCTACACTATGCCATTATCATCCATATGTTTATCCAATAAACTTTTAAATGCCCTCAATGTTGGCGAGTTCACTACTGTAGCAGGTAGGGCATTCCACGGCCTCACTACTCTTTGCGTAAAGAACCTACCTCTGACCTCTGTCCTATATCTATTACCCCTCAGTTTAAAGTTATGTCCCCTCGTGCCAGCCATTTCCATCCGCGGGAGAAGGCTCTCACTGTCCACCCTATCCAACCCCCTGATCATTTTGTATGCCTCTGTTAAGTCTCCTCTTAACCTTCTTCTATCCAACGAAAACAACCTCAAGTCCATCAGCCTTTCCTCATAAGATTTTCCCTCCATACCAGGCAACATCCTGGTAAATCTCCTCTGCACCCGCTCCAAAGCCTCTACGTCCTTCCTATAATGCGGTGACCAGAACTGTACGCAATACTCCAAATGCGGCCGTACCAGAGTTTTGTACAGCGGCAACATGACCTCCCGACTCCGGAAATCAATCCCTCTACCAATAAAGGCCAACACTCCATAGGCCTTCTTCACAACCCTATCAACCTGGGTGGCAACTTTCAGGGGTCTATGTACATGGACACCTAGATCCCTCTGCTCATCCACACTTTCAAGAACTTTACCATTAGCCAAATATTCCGCATTCCTGTTATTCCTTCCAAAGTGAATCACCTCACACTTCTCTACATTAAACTCCATTTGCCACCTCTCAGCCCAGCTCTGCAGCTTATCTATATCCCTCTGTAACCTGCTACATCCTTCCACACTATCGACAACACCACCGACTTTAGTATCGTCTGCAAATTTACTCACCCACCCTTCTGCGCCTTCCTCTAGGTCATTGATAAAAATGACAAACAGCAAGGGCCCCAGAACAGATCCTTGTGGTACTCCACTTGTGACTGTACTTCATTCTGAACATTTCCCATCAACCACCACCTTCTGTCTTCTTTCAGCTAGCCAATTTCTGATCCACACCTCTAAATCACCCTCAATACCCAGCCTCCGTATTTTCTGCAATAGCCTACCGTGGGGAACCTTATCAAACGCTTTGCTGAAATCCATATACACCACATCAACTGCTCTACCCTCATCTACCTGTTCAGTCACCTTCTCAAAGAACTCAATAAGGTTTGTGAGGCATGACCTACCCTTCACAAAGCCATGCTGACTATCCCTGATCATATTATTCCTATCTAGATGATCATAAATCTTGTCTCTTATAATCCCCTCCAAGACTTTACCCACTACAGACGTGAGGCTCACTGGTCTATAGTTGCCGGGGTTGTCTCTGCTCCCCTTTCTGAACAAAGGGACCACATTTGCTGTCCTCCAGTCCTCTAGCACTATTCCTGTAGCCTTGATGACATAAAAATCAAAGCCAAAGGTCCAGCAATCTCTTCCCTGGCCTCCCAGAGAATCCTAGGATAAATCCCATCAGGTCCCGGGGACTTATCTATTTTCAGCCTGTCCAGAATTGCCAACACCTCTTCCCTACGTACCTCAATGCCATCTATTCTATTAGCCTGGGGCTCAGCATTCTTCTCCACAACATTGTCTTTTTCCTGAGTGAATACTGACGAAAAATATTCATTTAGTATCTCGCCTATCTCTTCAGACTCCACACACAATGTCCCATCCCTGTCCTTGACTGGTCCTACTCTTTCCCTAGTCATTCGCTTATTCCTGACATACCTATAGAAAGCTTTTGGGTTTTCCTTGATCCTTCCTGCCAAATACTTCTCATGTCCCCTCCTTGCTCATCTTAGCTCTCTCTTTAGATCCTTCCTCGCTACCTTGTAACTATCCATCGCCCCAACTGAAACTTCACACCTCATCTTCACATAGGCCTCCTTCTTCCTCTTAACAAGAGATTCCACTTCTTTGGTAAACCACGGTTCCCTCGCTCGACGCCTTCCTCCCTGCCTGACCGGGACATACTTTTCAAGAACACACAGTAGCTGATCCTTGAACAAGCCCCACTTATCCAGTGTGCCCAACACTTGCAGCGTACTTCTCCACCTTATCCCCCCCCCAAGTCACATCTAATGGCACCATAATCGCCCTTCCCCCAGCTATAACTCTTGCCCTGCGGTGTATACTTATCCCTTTCCATCATTAACGTAAACGTCACCGAATTGTGGTCACTGTCCGCAAAGTGCTCTCCTACCTCCAAATCCAACACCTGGCCTGGTTCGTTACCCAAAACCAAATCCAACGTGGCCTCGCCTCTTGTTGGCCTGTCAACATATTGTTTCAGGAAACCCTCCTGCACACACTGTACAAAAAACGACCCATCTATTGTACTCGAACTATATCTTTTCCAGTCAATATTTGGAAAGTTAAAGTCTCCCATAATAACTACCCTGTTACTTTGGCTCTAATCCAGAATCATCTTCGCCATCCTTTCCTCTACATCCCTAGAACTATTAGGAGGCCTATAAAAAACTCCCGACAGGGTGACCTCTCCTTTCCTGTTTCTAACTTCAGCCCATACTACCTCGGAAGAAGAGTCCCCATCTAGCATCCTCTCCGCCACCGTAATACTGCTCTTGACTAGCAGCGCCACACCTCCCCCTCTTTTGCCTCCTTCTCTGAGCTTACTAAAACACCTAAACCCCAGAACCTGCAACATCCATTCCTGTCCCTGCTCTATCCATGTCTCCGAAATGGCCACAACATCGAAGTCCCAGGTACCAACCCATGCTGCCAGTTCCCCTACCTTGTTTCGTATACTCCTGGCATTGAAGTAGACACACTTCAAACCACCTACCTGAACACTGGCCCCCTCCTGCGACGTCAATCTGTGCTCCTGACCTCTATACTCTCATTCTCCCTTACCCTAAAACTACAATCCAGGTTCCCATGCCCCTGCTGCCTTAGTTTAAACCCCCCCCCCCAAAGAGCACTAACAAATCTCCCCCCTCCCAGGATATTTGTGCCCCTCAGGTTCAGATGTAGACCATCCTGTCTGTAGAGGTCCCACCTTCCCCAGAAAGAGCCCCAGTTATCCAGAAATCTGAATCCCTCCCGCCTGCACCATCCCTGTGGCCACGTGTTTAAATGCTCTCTCTCCCTATTCCTCATCTCACTATCACGTGGCACGGGCAACAACCCAGAGATAACAACTCTGTTTGTTCTAGTTCTGAGCTTCCATCCTAGCTCCCTGAAAGCCTGCCTGACATCCTTGTCCCCTTTCCTACCTATGTCGTTAGTGCCAATGTGGACCACGACTTGGGGCTGCTCCCCCTCCCCCTAAGGACCCGGAAAACATGATCCGAGACATCACGTACCCTTGCACCTGGGAGGCAACATACCAAGCGTGAGTCTCTCATGCTCCCACAAAATCTCCTATCTGTGCCCCTGACTATAGAGTCCCCAATTACTAGTGCTCTGCTCTTCTCCCCCCTTCCCTTCTGAGCAACAGGGACAGACTCCGTGCCAGAGGCCCGTACCCCATGGCTTACCCCTGGTAAGTCATCGTCCCCACAAGTATCCAAAGCGGTATACTTGTTTCTCAGGGGAACGACTGCAGGAGATCCCTGCACTGACTGCTTTTTCCCAGTCCCTCTTACAGTTACCCACCTATCTCCAATCTTTGGTGTAACTAATTCCCTGAAGCTGCTATCTATGACCCCTTCTGCCTCCCGAATGATCCAAAGTTCTTCCAACTCCAGCTCCAGTTCCCTAACTCGGTCTTAAAGGAGCTGGAGATGGCAGCACTTCCTGCAGGTAAAATCAGCAGGGACACTAACTGCATCCCTCACCTCAAACATCCTGCAGGAGGAACATTGCACTCCCTTCCCTGTCTTTCCTCTAACTTTCTACCAAGATCTGGCTAACAGCTAAATTAAATTTTTAATAAAAAATAATAATAATATAATAAAATATGGTACTTACCTCAGACCAATGGGTTTTATTATTAGGTTAGAGGAGGAGGGCGGGTGGGAGACACTACACGTGTAGTGTCTTGGGTTTCCTCTCCACCAGAATTTATTGGTGAGGGTCTTCCCAGACGTCCGCGGGTCGACTTCCTGTTCCCGCCTAAAATACTAATTAAAAAAAAAAAAATTCTCAGCTCCTGCTGAAATTGACTAACCAGCCAGCTCCACTCCCGCCGAAATCGACTGGCGTGCCCCTGCAAAGACAAGTGCTTTTAAAGGACAGACTTACCTCCCAGCAGCCACTTCCGCACTGCTCCCGCTGAAACTGACTCACCAGCTGTTCTCCCGCCGAAATCGACTTGGGATGGATGAAGCTCTCCGTGTTCCCAGAGCCGATCAAGCAGGATGTCTGGTGCCCGTTGATGAGTACCGACGTTGTAGCGGTTGAAAGCGTTCAGGGCCGAGACTGGTCCAATGTCACTGAGGCAAGTTGTGGTAGAAGCTGAGAGAACTCGTCGGGCAATACACGGGCACCCAAGTCGGGGTCCTGAGACGTCATCCAAGATGGCTGCCCCCATGAATCGCACATGGCCGGCTGGGAAATCTCATCAGGGGATACATGGCCAGCCGAGGCGGGGACCTGAGATGTCATCCAAGATGGCTGCCCCCATGAATCGCACATGGCCTGTGAGGAGAGGAATGGCAGGGGGCCCGGTTCGCCTGTGGAGACAGCGGCGGCCGACCGGGCCTGGCATACTTCCACGAGGTGCCCCTTCTTCCTGCAGCCCTTGCAGATTGCGGATCGGGCTGGGCAACTTTGCCGGGGGTGTTTGTTTTGCCCGCAAAAATTGCATCGACCCACCCCCCCCACCCCCGTTTCCTGGCTGCTGCACTGCACAGCCTGTGGGGAATTTTGGGGTGCTTTGGAGTCGACTGCGGGTGGGTCCACACTGTCCATGCGGGAACATAGGCCTGGGCATTGCAGGAGGCTACATCTAGGGACTGCGCAAGTTTTCGTGCCTCTTTAAGCCCTAGCGTGCCATTTTTCAGCAGTCACTGGCGTATTTTAGAGGACAGCATGCCCGCACAAAAGCGTCCCCTATTAAGAGTTTGGTGTGGTCATTGGCTGAGACTTGTAGACAGTTACAGTTTCTACCTAACACTAACAAGGCGCGGTAAAAATCGTCCAGTAATTCCACTGGGATCTGCCGTCTGGTAGCTATAAGATGCCGAGCGTATACCTGATTCACAGTGCGGACGTAGTGGTCTTTTAACAAAGTCATTGTGTCCTCGAAACCGTCCGCGTCTTTGAAAAGCCTGTAGATTTCTGGGCTCACCGTTGAGTGGAGGACTTGCATTTTCTGTTCCTCCGTGGGGGTAGTCGGTCCCGTCCTGATGTACCTGTTGAATCATGCCAGCCAATGGTTAAAAGTTGCTGCTGCATTTGCCGCATGGAGGTTGATTTGTAGACACTCTGGCTTGATGCGGAGAGCAGCAGTTCTTCAATTTTGTTCATTAAATTGATGCACGATCAATCACTACTGAAGCGAGATTGTTGTCCAATTGAAGGTTTTAATGAACAAGTAGTTATCCCAGCAGCTCCGGTACAAAATGTCTGCTGTGGGTGAAACACAGACTCTTATGCTCCGCCTGATGGGCGGAACCAGCAGGCAGGTTGCACCACTCATACTACAGTATAAGGTACATCCCAGCTAAGTACCGTGATACCCCTAATATAGCCTACCACAGGGAGCCGCTACACTGGCGAGCAAGCTGGAGTACTCAGGTACAGGGAAGTACGAGGCCGCGTGTCGCCTCCCGAGAGGGAGGGAGCTCCTGGCAGAGGGGGAAAGAAAAACAGTATATCGGGGGAAACAAAGAGCAAAAGGGGAGGGGGTCGAGGAGGGGGTAAAGCCAAACGGGAGGGGGACTAGGAGCAGATAACACAAAGGTAGGCCGGACTGGGGGTGAAACAGAGGGGGGGGTATGGGGTGAGATGGGGGAGGGGAGGTCGCTCGCTGCAGCTGACAACATGTGGAGATGGCGCAAATGTGGAAGTCATGGGCGGCCTTCTTAAATGGCCCGTGAGCAAGGGCAGGCCCGAACGAACAGGGCCAGGCCCACAGGGTGAGTATGGTTGACCCCACAGGATGAGGAGGCAGCCCCAGCCCGTCCCCAATCTGGATAGCAAAATGGAACATGAAGGCCCTCGACGGGCCGGTGAAGAGGTACAGAGTCCTCGCCCATTTCAAGAATCTAAGGGTGGACGAAGCCTTCCTGCAGGAGCCACACAAGACTGTGGGTACGGAAGGGCTTGGTGGGACAGGCGTTTCACTCATATTTCGACACTCGGACAAAGGTGGAGAGGGGCATACTTTCAAACAGGACACTTTCATTTACGGTGAAGAGCACAGTGACGGACCCAGGGAGCCGAAATGTTATGGGTAAACATTGTCTTGGTAAACATTGGAGCCACCTAAAATGGCGGATTCCCGATTAATTTGGCCAAAACTCGATGTAAAATGGCTAACCGAAAAGGTTGATGGGAAAATCAGCCAACAGGGCACAAACGGACAGCTGCAGACAGAGCAGTGTATTCGGCTCTGCGAAAGTCAGCCCAGATCGATACCTGCGACCATTAGCAGCACATCAACCCAGACATCTGCAGTTTATTCGGCTATCCCCGGGAACAATTGCAACATATTAGCAATTGAATGCCGATCCAGGCCTCTCGGCGCCAGCAGTGGCCGAGACAAAGAAAGGTGAATGACCACCCCCCGATTAAGGAATCGCCCCATTATTGGAGCATATCGAACCCAGTGATTGGGAACGAGTCCAATCACTTAGGACCAGGGTCAAGGTCTGCCGTGAGAGGCGGGAAGCCCCTAGGGACTATAGAAATAGGGGCCACGTTCAGATCGACCCTTCTCTCCCTTCTTCTCCTGCTCGCAACCTTCGCAAGAACCATCGACCATCAACCGTAAGTTTGACTCCAGCGATCGCTACCCGATAGAGACTCCTAGCCATCGACCTGCATCAGCCTTTGAATCCCGCAGGCCAGACCCAATTCGATAAGCCATTCGTTTCCCTGACCTGGTGGGCCATTCCCAAAGTTACGTATTGGCCTGTAGTGGTAGGTAGTAGTCTAGAAAGTAGGATTATTGTAGAAATATTTATTGCTGTATATAATAAATGACCGTTGATTTTACTCTTACTAAGCGGTGTGCTGTCTTATTAATCATAACTAAAGCTTGAACCACGCGGCGGTATCCGAAAGATACCTGGCGACTCGTGAGCAAAGGTGACAGAATTAGAGCTAATAAAACTAAGGCTAATAAGAGCAACAACATAAATGCCCAGAACTGGAACGATGCAGATTTCGTCAAGAAAGCTATGACCGAAACCCCGGGCCTAGACACCCAGTGACTTATCACACTGGCAGACTTTAACTGTGTACAGGTCTCGGCAATGGACAGATCCAATCCCAGGACAGGAACCGTGCCAGGTATGGCACCAAAATTGAACACATTTATGGAGCAGATCGGGGAGGGGGCGACCCCTAGAGGTACAATCACCCGACATGAAAATAATTCATCCTTTTCTCCTATGTGCACAAGGCCTACTCACGTATGGACCTTTTTGTCGGAGGGGTAACAAAATTGCAATTCTCCGCGATTGGAATCTCCGATGACGTGCCACGTTACATGGCCATGTTGTTGGAGAAGGGCTGGGCCCAACGCCCCCCATGGAGGCTGGACGCAGCTCCCTTCGCCGATAAGGAATTATGTACAACAATACCCAAGCCATCGACAGTTATGTAACCTGCAACCAGAACGGGGAGGTCTCGCCTTCCACGTTCTTGGAGGCACTGAAGGCGATGGTCACAGGCGAAATCATAGCTCAAAGGGCCCTCAGGGTCAGGAATACATGGCAGCCAAGCAGCGGCTGATTGACCCCATGCTGGGTGTGGATCGGCGCTGGATAACCGTGGAACTGCTGGTGGACAGTAAAAAGCTGCAGATGGAATTTGATCTCCTCTCCACAAGGCAGTAACTTCACCAGCTCCGCCACACACACAGAGACAAGGCCAGCCGCCTGCTGGAGCACCAGCTGAGAAAGAAGCAGCCGCAAAAGAGAAAGCGCAAATTCGGAATATAAATTGTAGGATGGTAGCAGACCCAATCGACATTAAAGTGGTGTTTGGAAACTTTTCCTGAGGGCTATACACCTCCGATCCCTCGGAGAGGGACTTGGGATTCTCGACAGCCTGGACATACGGATGGTGGGAGAGGCCAGGAAATAAGAGATGGAACCACAGCTGGAGCTGGGAGAAATCGTGGATTAATTAATTCCAGGCAGTCAGGGAAAGGTGCCAGGGCCAGATGGGTTCGCGGTAAACGTTTACAAAACATTTGAAACAGCACTGGCCTCGCACTTGCGGTAGACATTCAACGCCCCACCGTCAAGGTGGGCCTGCCGCCCACGCTGGCATAGGACTCGATCTCATTGATCCACGAAAATGACAAAGACCCGTCAGAGTGGATTATACAGATCATCTCTCTCTTAAACAGTGATGCAAGAGTCCTAATGAAATCACTGGCTAGGCGCCTGCAGAGCTGCCTGCCTGAAGTGATCGTGGAAAATCAGACAAGGTTTGTCAAGGCAGGCAACTAACAGCGAACATTTGACTCCTGCTGAATGTAACAATGATCCTATCCGGGAGACGTCCTCAGGGTTATTGCCTCCCTGCACGCTGATAAAGCCTTCGATCGAGTAGAATGGAGGTAACACATGGAGGGACTTTGGGTTTGGAGCAGGGTTCACCGCATTGGTGAAGTTCCTGTACAGCGCTCCTGTGGCGATGGTATGAACGAACGCCACCAGCTCTGAATACTTTAGGCTGCGCACGGGAACTAGGCAGGGCTGCCCGTTACAACCCCTCCTGTTCGCGCTGGCAAACGAGCTGCTGGCTATTGCCCTCAGATCAGCGGACTGGTGGACAGGCATTCGGAGAAGGGCCAAGGAGCACAGTCTCACTCTATGCTGATGACATGCTCATCTGCGTATCGAACCCCGTAGCCAGCATGGGGAAGATAACAGGACTCCTTGGGGAATTTGGTGCCTTCAAAGGTTCCAAACTCAACCGGAGCAAGATCAAAATCTTCCCGGTGAACCCCGCAGAGGGAGGTGCTCGAAGAACTGCCGTTCAAAGTAACCCAAATTCAGGTACCTGGGGAACCAAGTTTCCCACACCTGGGTGAGGCTCCACAAATGGAACCTCTCCATCCTGGTAGAGGAGGTTAAGAAGGTCCTGCAAAGATGGGACTCACTGCCTCTTTCGCGAACGGGAAGGATACATACGGCCAAAATGAACATGCTGCCTAGGTTACTCTTCGTATTCAGATCACTCCCGATCTTTATTCCCTAATCCTTCTTCACCAGGGCCGACAAGCTAATCATGGCCTGTTTCTGGGGTGGGGTGGGGGAATATTCCCTAGGTTACGTAAGACAATCTTGCCGCAAGGGCGACACATGGGAGGCAGGCCCTACCGAACCTATCGTTCTACGGAACGCTAGAGAACACGAGAGAGGGTGAGGGAGTGGCTGAGGGAACCGGAGACGGACTGTGTCCAAGTGAAGCCTCCTGCACGTGGGCGCCTCCCCGAGCGGGTGCTACCGCACCACTCCCTGCAATCCCTGCAATCAGGTGGAGACTCCTGCTCAGTTGGAAGCCGGTAGCGCCACACAGTCGGAGTGGCTCTCAGACCTGACCGAGTTCCTGAGGCTGGAGAAAATAAAATTGGCCATCAGAGGGTCCGAGGAGAGATTCCACGACACATAGAAGACGTTCACAAACCTCTTTGAGGATCTGTTCCAGCAAATAACTGGTGGTGGTGTGGGGAGGGGGGGGGGGGGGGGGGGAGCTGATAGGAAGGGGGTAGGAAAGGGAAGGAGGGCATGGAGTGGGTGGTATGGGAGCTCGCGTACAGTGGATGAGAGACGGAGAGGAAGGCGACTCGGCGGAGGGGAAATAGACCGGCCTCACCTCCCAACACACACACGGAAAACCGAGGAGATGGACCATCCGAGCCTCCCTCGAAAACTCAATGTAGGAACAGGACTTCACCCCCCCCCCCCCCCCCCACCCCCGCCCCCGCAGATGTTTGTGAAATTCCTGTTGCTTTGTTTCTTCTTTTGTGTTCTTGCTAATGGCTCCGGCTCATGTTGTGTACAAACCTTGTTCCTAAATGTTAAAAATCCCAATGAAAACATGTGTGAAAAAATAGTCAATCACATTGCTGTAGATCTGCAGTCTCCTGTCGAACTGTTTTTTTTATAATAACCAACTGGAGTGAATTTAAATTCCACCACCCGCTGTTGTGAGATTCAAACCGGGATTTCTGATTTACTTACCTAGTGATAATGCCACGAGGCGCCATCACCTCCCCACTGACAGCCTCTAGTTCCAAAATAACAATTTTCACTTAAACATACGTTCCTTTTGCAGAGTCCACTGTCAACATCCCCGAAAATATTCTGCCCGATTGGCTCAGAGGTGGCGGTAAAGTGGTTTCCTGTCGGGAATTTGTCGAGTGCTGCTGGGAAAGGATAAAATGGTTTGGCAGGAGGGTGGAAACTGATTGGTAAATTCAGACCTGGAATAATCAAAAATGGGTCTGGAAGGCGGAAAATCATTGGGTGAGTCTGGACAACAACGGAATCCATTGATAGAAAATAAATGGAGGATTTGGCGGTGGCAATGGGGATATAATTCAATATCGTGAGTAGAGCAAACAAAACAGGCCAGTTCAGGGCACCGATAGGAGTATGAAATAATAGTTATTACAGAAGCAGATAAAGAGGGATCGAATGGCAGCTCAAAATTCCTTCTGTCAGTGTTTTCAGACAGAGATACACAGGGAGATTAAAAAAAAGGGTGGGGTGGCTATATTCGTTAGATAATCAATGACAGACATGAGAAGGGATGATATGTTGGAAGAGGACCAATTGACGACATACCGATTGAGCGTAGAGCCAATAAAGGCCCTACATTCACACCACTGGGAGTGTATTACAGACAATCAAACAGTCAGAGGGAGATAGGGGGTAAATATTCAGGTAAATCTTTGAAAAGTGCGAAAGCAATGAGGAAAGAACCATTTCCGACAGCCATTTGACGCCTTGGATTACGAGACTCGGAGCACAAACACCATGTTGTCTCTCCTATACCCATTGCAGTGAACAGAAAAACATGGTGAGCGAGCTCCGTCTGGTGGCGATCTGAGGCATATGGCGCTTTCATGGAACATAGAACATACAGTGCAGAAGGAGGCCATTCGGCTCCTTATTTCGGCGATAATTTATACTCCTATCCCATCGAGTCTGCACCGACCCACTTAAGCCCTCACTTCCACCCTATCCCCGTAAACCAATGACCCCTCCGAACCTTATTGGTCGCTAAGGGCAATTTATCATGGCCATTCCACCTAACCTGCACGTCTCTCGACTGTGGGAGGAAAGAGGAGCACCCGGGGGAACCCACGCAGACACGGGGAGAACGCACAGACAGTGATTCAGCGGGGAATCGAAACTGGGAGCCTGGCGCTGTGAAGCCACAGTGCTATTCACTTGTGCTACTGTGCTGCCCCAAATTGTCCCGGATAATTATCGAATTCTCAAATTACTGAAGGATGTTGTTGCATGATGAAGTAACATTATTTTTGGTGCATATTGTTTTTACTGCTATTTATTTGTTTCAATGATGATAAAGTTATACATGGAGCTAGTTCCAACTTTATTTTTAAATCCTGCCGAATCCCGTTGTTTAGTGTCATATGTCAGTCACATTTCTTAAGGAAGCTGGTTCGAAACAACATGAAATCACGGAGATCACGATGAGATCCTGACTCTAAAATACCAATACATAGAAAAGATGTTAATATGATCCCTAATTCACACAAATATCCTATATTATTTTGGGATCTAAATGTAAATGTTGCCATGTTTATCCTATTCCTGAGCTATGGATATTATATTTTACCATTTATAGAGGGTCCTATTAACTGAACACTTTGATGAACTCCTTGAAATGAGAAAGTTGGACGAATTGGATTTTCTACAGCCTGAACTTAAAGGAAAAGGGAAGAAAGAGGCAGAGAAGTGTGAGAGAGAGGGTCAGAAACAGAGAAAGGGGAGACAGAGGTATAGAGACCGAGCGACAGAGCCGGATAGACCTTGAGACAAAGACAGAGCTGGAGGGACAGAGAAAGACAGGGAGAAAGAGGCAGTCAGAAGATATCATTAGTCCAGAACGAACACTGATTGGTGCCCAATTGTCATCAGTTTCGACAGACCAGCCAATCTTGTCGCTGGGAAACGCCCCTCCGTCTCCCAGTCAGTGAAGCTTCCACTGATCTGAATTTCCGCTTTAATACCGGAACATATTACAAATAAGATTTATTTCTGTCGAACTCTAATCCAGACACCATGTGTTCCCCATGTTGGTTACTGATAATAATGGCCATGCTTCCCGGTGAGTTGATGTTTAAATGTTCACCGTGTGTTCCGTGTGTCATCTTCACTCCCAGATATTGAATACGTTTTTTGTTTTGTGACAGGAACCAATGGTGAAGACTCAGTGTCCCAGGATCGATCTGAGATAACAGTTCTGGAAGGACAGAGCATTAACCTGGACTGTAGATACTCGACAGCTGTTTTTAACACTCTGTTCTGGTACATTCAGTATCCCGGGGATCCTCCGAGGAATTTAATGAAAGTATATAGCATGGGCACTTCAGATAAGTCTCCAGATTTCCCAGCCAGGTTCTCGACTGTTTTACACAAAGTAAACAAAACGGTAACTTTAAATATCGCCGGAGCTGATCTCTCCGACAGTGCCGTGTATTTCTGCGCCATGGAGCCCACACTGCTGCAGAGTTATAGCGGATCCCGTACAAAAACTCACATTGGGAGTTCCAGTTATTTCTCAGCAGAGGGCGCTCTCACACTGATAGACAGACACAACTACTCAGCCTGTGAGGGTCACAGGCTCATTAATAAAATATCAAAACAAACACAACACTCAATAAGAAAAAGTGAGCAGGAACTGAATAATTATATTCGTTAATTTATAACTTGTATTTGTACTGAAATGAATTTCACAAGTTGATTTATGGTTCGTTAACTCACATTTAGTCTATTTATGATCTTTCCATTTCTATCTGAATTATTGTGTGCACCTTTCTCCATCTCCGTTCTCCCCTTCTAGGTCCCTTTGATCAAAGTCGGCACACAGAGTCTGTATGACTGGTGTATTTTATTCACAGGCAGTTTGTAGAAAATGAGCACATTTTACAAGGCAGTGATTGCACAGTTTATAACAAACCCCAAGTGACCCCTAATGGCCATTCTCCTTTCGAGTGTCTGTTTAATGTTTTTTGACACAATTCACACACCTGTGTTTCCGTCCTACAATAACCAGACCAGCAAACCCTTTCCTACCCCCGCCCAGAACTATGCAGCGACTGTCCTTACAACAACAGTGACTGTATCCCAGCTCGGACTGTTTCCATTCACTGACGGGCAGTTCTCCACCTACAGGTGTTAAAGCACCATTGGAGACGCAAGAAGGTGAAGTGAGAAAATCCTGAGAAAGACAACCGTTTCTTGATGGTGCGGAATAGAAGGCGTTGCTGAGGTGTTTAGGGAGGGAGTTCCTGGATTTCACCCGTGCTGTGTTACTCCCATGTGCAGACAAGCCGTGAGGCAAAAAAAATCAGCAAAAGCATCGGTCAGACAGCCAAACCTCTCTCTATCTCTAGGTGGATAAAGTGACTCTGAAGAGTTGATCAGAAGCAGGACTCTTAGACTGAGTTTATGGTGGACAACAGTGCCACTCCCGTACTTTCAATTGTTTCTTCGAGCTCCAGCCTGTAGGCATTTCGACAGAATCCCGGGCAGATGCAGCCACATTGAGCAGTGGCGATGTCTGCCACTCAAACCCACACCGGGTGGAAACCACGTTAACCACGAATCAAACTGTCACCCACCTGTATCCAGCAGCGGCAGTAAAAATAAACTGCAGAATCCAATCCGACCGTCAGATCCGTCATCAAACCAGTCTCCAGGGTAACCCGTCCTTGATGTTTCTGATCAGCTGTTAATTCTCTGTAACTCAGGGCTGGATGTTCAGATCAGTTCCGGGAAAGATATTTCTGACCCTTCAAGCAGTCCCGCTGACGTCACTCAGTTTACAGACTTACGTCGCTAAAACTACGGGGAAATGTCACATATGTCCTCAGTCTGACACCACAGAGGCAATGCTCTGCCGCATGCGCATTCTCCTACCCACACCCCACCCAATGCTGAAGCTCCCTCACTGCTTCATTTTGTGATCCCCATAGACCTGGGTCGCGGGCACGGTGCAGTTGGTGTTGGACTCAATTTGATATACAACAGCGCTGCCTTCGCAGCATTGTCTCTCGTCCTGAAAACTACCGAGAGCTACTTAACGAAGATCGATAGGATCCAACATGAAGCTGAGCTTCACTTTAATGATTATTTCCCTGAATGCCTTATTCCTCTCTCCGTGTGAGTGTGATCACTATATCTGGCAGGAATATTTCACACATCAGATATGTTATGTAGTAGTAACATGCAGTTTGCATTATTGTATATCTTGTTGTGCCATGTTGTATTTGATTGTTTATAGTATATGCTCGTGGTCTGTGTGGTATTTAATTTATCATGTTATTTTACATCTGTATGTTTCTCAGATTCCGCCGGCAGTGAAGAGGTATCACAGTCTCCTGAGTCAGTGGTTGTTACCGAGGGAGATATTGCATCCTTGGCCTGTTCCACCACAGTAGCAGGAAAGATCCTACAATGGTACAGACAATACCCGGATGGAACCGTGCAGCACCTGGCAAGCGGTACCAGTGCTCAGGACAGGATAACATCTCGGTTCAGTTTTACAGAGAAACACAGCTCTCTGAATGTTAGTGAAGCTCGAGTGACAGACACCGCCACCTATCTCTGTGCAGTGGGGGCACAGTGAACTGAAGACCATTCAGCGCCGTACAAAAACCTACCGGGGTGATTCTGAAAATGTGTAGCCTGTGCAGTTATCCAAGAGCAGGGAATTTAGTAACACTCTTCCGTGGATATGCCGCAATGAGTGAGACCTGTTCATGATTTGCGCTTACTCTTTCATATAAGAAAAGAAGGGCCAAAGCCCACTTAAGTACTGTTTTTTTCTGTACAAGTATCAGCCAGAGAGTACGGGTTCCATGGTGCTTTAAGATAATAATCATTGTGCCGTTCGTTGAGTTAATATTCAAAGATCGTTGTCTATTTCTTGTGTCAAATCAAATTCCAGACTGGGACCCATTCTACGTTTTGTTACAGGGATGAGTGATGCACAATGAGTCTCCCAGGATCCGGCCGAATTGAAGACTCTGAAAAAACAGTCAGCAATGTTGAGCTATAGTCAGTCCATATCCAAGAGTTTTCTCTGCCTATGTAGGCAGGTCAGTATTCCGGGTAAACTGCGAGATATTTACTGAGGAGGCATCGGCCGTGACTTTGAGCTACGTCGCAAGATTTCTCAGATCGGTTGATTTGAACAAGGACAAATAAAGCAATGCAACTGTTTGATAAACAAACCTGGCAATGTTTTTTCTCCGTGGGCCTGGGATTGACCCGGCTGATCAAGGCACTAAAGAAGACTGCACAAATACTCGCAGAGGAGTGTTGTGCGGGTTCTTGATTTTTATCTGGTGATGTGCCTCACTGCACAGTAAGAGACCTCCACGCGGCATGCTTATATTATGAGCAACAACCAGATATTACCCTCAGATTCCATCTTTTTACAGTCCTACTACTTCATTACCAATCCAGTTTGGAGACTGTGCCGGTTTCTCTCCATACTAGTGGATGCCCGTTTTTACCTGAGTTCTGTATTCTTTTCTAACATCACCGAGGCCCCTTCAAACACAGTCACTGTCACTGGAGACTGGATCTTCAAATAGTCCGCCTGTGAATGTAGAGCATCAAAAGTGCAGAAGGATAAATAGGATGGAGGTAAACCTCTATTAACTGTATGAATTTGTGCAAATTCCCATCAATCTGTTAAACTGTAGTGATGAGTATAATCCAGTGCTTAATGTCCAAGAGCCCGCCAGTAATATTAAAAACATGGCTGACTGAATCTCTCATTGAATAGGACTGGAATGAGGCAGAGATTGAGAGGAGAGAGGGAACCCGGGCTCTGTTCAGCTCATTGTTCCACCCACACACTGCAGGGGGCCAGGTCCATTGTGACATCACTGAGGATACCTCTGGTTTGGGTCTCATGTGACTTTCTAATTATCATGCTTGGGCTTTGCGCCGTCTGATGGTGGATTCTGTTCAATCCGGTTCAGAGTGGGGGTTACTGAATGGATTTAAGGTTCATTGATTTATATGTCAAAACATCAATGTCAGGAATGAGAATTGACTATTTGAATCTGGATTCGGCTCATTATTTCTTTCTCTGGCGTTATCTGTCTTCAGGCAGGTCTAATCCATTGCACTTTCACTGGGAGGCAGGTCGCAACCAGCCTAGAGCTGGAACAGGAACCACACCGTTCTGGCTTTTCAATTCCTGAGCTATCCTCAACCGTCGTTCGCAGACAACATGAAAATGGGCGGTGTGCTAAATAGCGAGGAGGAAAGGTTTAGATTGCAGGATTATATAGGCGGAAGCGCCAGGTGGGCAGAACAGTGGCAAATGGAATTTAACCCTGAAAAGGGTGACATGATGCATTTTGGGGGGACGAGGAATGCAAGAAAATACACAATGAACGGCAGGACGCCAAGAAGTATAGAAGCAAGAGGGGCCTTTGTCTGCATGTCCATAGATCCCCGAAGGCAACAGGACAAGTAGATAAGGTGGTGAACAAGACATACGAGCTGCTTGCCTTCATTAGCCTAGGCATTGAATATAAGAGCAGGGAGGTTGTTATGGAGCTGTACAGAACGCTGGTAAGCCCGCAGCTGGAATATTTTGTCCACATCTGGTCGGCACACTATGGGAAGGACGTGATTGCACCGGAGAGGGTGCAGAGGAGATTAATCAGGACGTTTTCTGTGAAGGAGTGTTTCAGCTATGAAGAGAGGCTGGAGAGGCTGGGAATATTGTCATTAATTGTCAAACATTGTCAGAGAAGGCTGAGGGGGGATCTGATCGACGTGTTCAAAATTACATGGAACATAGATAGGAAGAACCCATTCCCATTAGTAGAGGGGTCAACAACCAGGGGGAAATCATTTAAGGTAAGGGGCAGGACATTTAGATGGCATTCGAGCATGGTGGGAACCTGGAACACACTGGCTGTCAGGGCGGTCGAGGCGGGAACACTCACAATTCTTAAAAAACGTTTAGATGAGGACAAGAAACGCCATTGCATACAAGGCTAAGACCAAGGGCTAGAAAATTGGTTTAAACTAGAGAGGTATTGATGGTCGGGCCAAACACAGTGGGCCAAAGGGCCTCTTCTTTCCTGTAAAACTCTGCGACTAATGGACCTGAGGCAGGGAAGCTGCCGATGACGCCCAAGGCCGCTTCTCCTTTGATCAAAGAAGGTAATGGAGAGTTGATGAAATGTAAGTGAGTCTGTCAATAATGTTTCCACGAGCAGATCCCTGGATAATAAAAGGATCGATGAGAAATTGCAGTGTAATGTATGCCTACTTGTGACAATAAAGATTATTATGATAAATAAAGCCCAGGAAAAGTCCATTCGTTATCTAAACTGCGATTTGCTCAACTATAGAAGTCGTGTCTAAATAAAGGAATACGATACAACAGTAACTTTAAGACGAAGTGTAAAGGGAATCAACGGGTACGTAGAAAATGCGGTGTTTGAAAGAAGAATAAGGAACACTTTCAAAGTGTCTCGGGCAATATAGATCGTGTGGCCTCATCCCTGACTCTAAGGTTCCATATTCTACTCCGTCATGCCCTTCCCGATCTATTTCTTCTCAGTGACTTGAACAGCGAGCATGTGCAGGATGGTCACGGTGTAGTGAAGATTCAACCGTCGCTATTTCCGCTCCATCAGTTCCGAGTGCAGCTGAGAGTCACCGCACACTTCACTCAATATTCAGACTGCGGTATCCCCGCCCACAGCTTCCGTTTGCTGCTCTCACTCTGGCCCAATTGTGTTACTGGAGAGATTGCTGCTGCTGGTTCATTCCTCCCATTGGCCGGTTCAGCAGTGCAGTGGAACGGGGATCTGTATTTCTGTCTCTGACAGAGGGTCTCTCTCATTGGAGAGTTACAGAGTCAAGAAGGATCATGAGGAACCATCTTGCTTCGCTCCTCATTGTTTTCTCACTTCTCAGTAAGTATTTAATCCCCAGTAACACTCCGTTTTCTTCCTGACTGTTATAATGTTATTGTTGGTAAAATTACAGAGATTATGTTGCTGATGATTGTATTGCTTAATATGAAGCTGATTCTGATTGTCATTATTGCTGTTACTTCTGTTAGAATGGAGCCACCAAGATACCGTGGAACAAAAGGAATCTGAAATAACGGTTACAGAGGAAAGTAATGTCACATTAACCTGCACCTTCAAATCAAGTTCTCCTAACCTTTATGTCTACTGGTACAGTCAGCAGCCCGGGAAAGCTCCAATGTACATGTTTCGTCTTATTGGACTGAACGTACAAAGGAACACCGACCTCAGTGATCGGATTTCTTCTACGTTTGATAAAAGGAACAAGACTACCGAGCTAACGATCAGTAACACAATGATCTCCGACAGCGCCGTGTATTTCTGTGCCATGAAACCCACACTGCTACTGAGATATGGTGGATTCTGTACAAAAACCCCACACTGGCAATTCCAGCTACTGCTCAGCAGGGGGGGCGCCCTCATCGATAGTTTAGTTTCCATACTGAGAGTGACAAATAGTGTAACAAAACAACACTCAAAAACAGCAACAGGTGAGGTCCACGTGTATAGTTTTGCCAGTTTACGATGGCAACTCGCATTCATAACAGATTGATGAATCGATTTGTGATTCCCTAACTCCTGCTTCCAGTTCATATCTTGGTGAACAGATTCACTCACTCAGTAAACTATCAGGTCTCACTGAACTATAACAAATGCTGCAATTTATGTACATGTCGAGCTCTTCACATCATTACTACTCCCAAGGAGTTTCAGGGTAAAATGTAGGTCGTATTATCAAAAGCTTGGTCAAAGAGTTTGGTTATTTGGGGTGTACAGTGGCTAGCACTGCTTCCTCATAGCGCCAGGGCCCCAGTTTCAATTCTTGCCTTGGGCGAGTTTGTGGCGTTTAGACGTTCTCCCCGTGTCCACCCCGTGGTTTCCTCCGGGTGCTCCGGTTTCCTCCCACAATCCAAAAATATGCATAATAGGTGGATTTAATAAACCTCAATCGGGTCCCCCTTCAGCCTTCTCTGCTCCAAGGAAAACAACCCCAACCTAACCAGCCTCTCTTCATAGCTGAAACACTCCATCCCCGGCATCATGCTGGTGACTCTCCACTGCACCCTCTCTACTGCAATCAAACCATTGCTATAGTGTGGCGACCAGAAATGCACACAGTACACCAGCTGTGGGCTAACAAGCGTCCCTACAGCTCCTTCTTAACATCCTTGCTCTTATATTCAACGGAAAATAAACTCAAGTATTTCATAAGCCTTCTTAACCACCTTATTTACCTGTCCTCTACCTTAAGGGGTCTATGGATTCGCACCCAGGGTCCCTCTGGTTTCTGTAATTCCTAGCATCCTACCGTTTATTGTATATTCCCAAGATACAGTGGAACATAAGGAATATGAAATAACGGTTAAAGAGGAAAGTAATGACACAGTAACCTGCACCTTGAAAAAAGCGAGTCTAGCCCTACTGTGTACTGGTACAGTCAGCAGCCCGAGAAAGCTCCAATGTACGTGCTTCGATTTATTGGACAGAATTTGCAAAGCAACACCGAGCTCAATAATCAGTTTTATTCTATGTTTGATACAAAGGTTAAGACAATCGAGCTAACGATCAGTAACACAATGATGTCCGACAGCGCCGTGTATTTCTGTGCCATGCAGCCCACACTGCTGCAGAGACATGGAGGATCTCGTACAAATGCCTACACTGGCAGTTCCAGCGACTGATCAGCAGGGGACGCGATTTTTCAGTTTCTATGGTGAGAGTGACAAAGATTGTGTAAAAACAACAACATTCAAACCATTAATAGTGAGACGCACATGCACAGTTATACCAGTTTATGATTATAACAGATATAAGATTGATGAATCGTTCTGCGATACCTTAACTCATGCTGCTTGTAGGGGTTGGTTTAGCACAGTGGGCTAAATAGCTGGCTTGCAATGCAGGACAATGCCAGCAACGCGGGTTCAATTTCCTTACCAGCCTCCCCGAACAGGCGTTGGAATGTGGCGACTAGGGGCTTTCCACAGTAACTTCATTGTAGCCTACTTGTGACAATTAGCTATTATTATACCTTGGTGTAGAGACTCACTCACTCAGTAAACTATCAGGTCTTACTGAGCGACAACAAATGCAGCAACTTGTATTCATGTCGAGCTTTTGACATCATTACATATCCCAAGGAGTTTCGCGGGAACATAAGGGCATATTAGGTTATACCATCAGAAGCTTGGTCCAAGAGTTTTCTGTAAGGAGAGTCTCAAAGGAACAATGACTGTTCTTCCAGAGTGTACAAAATTATGACGGACATAGATCGGGCAGTTTGGAAGAAACCTTTTCCTGTCAATAACCAATGGGCGTAGATTAAAGATAAGAGAATTCGAGGGGATTTGAGGAAAAACGTTTTCATCCAGACGATAGCGAAAGTCTGGACCTTGCTGCGTTCACCTCTGATTTTAATTAATTCACCATCGCTGGCCGTGCCTAAAGCTGCCTGCACCCGAAACTCTGGAATTTCCTCCCTAGACATCACCACCTTTTCACTTGGAATTATAGAACCTGTTTAGCTCAGGGCTAAATCGCTGGCTTTGAAAGCAGACCAAGGCAGGCCAGCAGCACGGTTTGATTCCTGTAAACCCGTAACAGCCTCCCCGAACAAGCGCCGGAATGTGGCGACTAGGGGCTTTTCACAGTAACTTCATTTGAAGGCTACTTGTGACAATAAGCGATTTTCATTTCATTTCAACCATATGGCTTTGCAGCTCAAAAGGTGGCCCTTCGGCCCATTGTGCATGTGCTAGCCATCAAACACATTTCTAGAACTCAATTTTCCATCAGCTGGCCCAAACCATTGTATTCTATGGCGTTCGAAGTGCTTATCTAAATGCATCATCAATGCAGTGAGGCGTCCCACCACTACCGCCCTTTCACACAGTGAGTTCCAGATTCCCACCACCCTTTGGGTAAAAATTGTTCAGAGTTAGCGATGATCCATCTCGGTGGTTGTGCCGGTTTCTGCTGATACCATTGCATGCCGCCAGTATTATCAGAAACATGCCTGACTGAATCTCTCTCAGAGATTGTGAAGAAGGGAGGGAGCCCGGGCTCTGCTCAACTCATTGAGGGGCGGAGGGGTTGGAGGGGAGGGGGAGTCTATTGTGACCTCACTGGTCTCCCAGCCATACAGGAGAGAGGGAGCCCGGGCTCTGCTCCGCTCATTGCGAGGGCAGAGGGGTTAGAGTGGAGGGGGAGTCTATTGTGACCTCACTGGTCTCCCAGCCATACAGGCTTGAGAGAAAACATCCCGTGCTTGAATTCGGCGCCCTCTGCTGGCAAATTCTGTTAAATCGAATTTTACCGTTGAGTGGGTTCAGGGTTTGCTGCAAAATACAAGAAGACTCGAATGCTAACCAGCAATCTAAATTGGAGCTGTTTAGACACTGTCTTTGTTACTATTGATGTTTATGCCAGAAACGTATGCTGAATCTGCGGAAATCACCGCTGGAATCTTTTGCCTAAATCCTGGGTGTGTCAAATATTAAAAAGACAAGATTACCCAGCTGACGATCATAACGGGCGTTCATGGCTTGTGGAGTCAACCGAGCGCCGGCAGTTTTATAGGCCTCACCGTGAGCCGCAGCCCTCCGAAATAAGTCCCTTATCTGAGTGACTCCCTCGCAGCAGGTAAGAGATGAGTTTTCGTTCGAAAAATCGATTTTATACGAAGCCTAAAGCAGACACCATGATCCTGCATGATAATAATAGTTGTGTTGCTCCGTGAGTCCTTGTTGAAATTCTTATTGTGAATTCCGTGTGTTCAATACAACAGCAGAGTTTGACACAATTCTCTGTTTTGTTACGTACGGGGCAGACTCAGCGGCCTGGGGCTCATCTGAGCTGACGGGTCTAGAAGAACAAACTGTCATTTCCCGCTACATTATCTCCACATCTGAGAACTGTTATTACCTCGGCTGATACTCTGGCATTCCAAGTTTTACTTTAACATGTACATCAAGACCTGGAAATGAGTCGCGTGATTTCCCAAATTGCTCCTCTGTTCGCCCGCAGAAGAACAGAGACGCCAAATGATAAATAGATAAATGATAAATAGACCTGACTGTGTTCGTGAATCCAGGGTCAAACAATTCCCGCAGACAGGGGCAGGAAAGCAGATTTAGTGGAGCTGTAAATACTCGCTGAGGTTTTTGTACGGTGCTCTATCTGCTATCGAACGCGGTGCCTCACTGCACAGTAATAGACCGCCCCGTCATCCACACTGAGGGCGCTTATATTGAGATAACCGTTCTGTTCAGACTTGTCAGCAGCCGCCAGATATCGTCCTGAAACTTCATCTTTCTTCAGAGCTACATATTTGCTAATAATCCAGATTGGTGGTTGTGCCGCTTTCTTATGATACCATTGCATGTAATCCATGCTGGAGTCTGTATATTCACAATGCAGCCGCACTGAAACTCCTTCTAACACGGTTTTTGTCACCGGTGATTGAGTTACTGGATCTGCGCTTAGTCCGCCTGCGAAGGGAAGAGAAATGAAGCATCAATGGTTTAAAGGTAATTCATCTAAATGTATTTGTATATGTGTGAGTTTTTGGAAACTCAGCTCTACTCATCATGTGGATATTTCAGATCGTTAATTATTAAATGTTATTACAATCCATCACCTGCTAATCTGGTTTAATGAACAGTATCCATTACTTACCGTCCAACAGTACCGCCAGTATTAACAGAAACATGTCTGACTGAATCTCTGTGAGTGAATGGGAATGGAATGAGGCAGAGATTGTGAGGAGAGAGGGAACCCAGGCTCTGTTCAGCTCATTGTTCCACCCACAAACTGCAGGGGCAGGCCCATTGTGACATCACTCAGACCACGACGCCGATTGGTTTTGATGATGCCGTCACGGAACTTCATCGTCCCCATGTTTGAAGGTGGCGCCCTCTGGTGCCGGAGTAGTTTAATTCCGGTTTGAATGTAGCCACTGAATCGATTCGCTGTGTATTGAAATACGCAAGAAGTCACGAATGTTTCGCAGAAATCTAAACTGGATCTGCTAGGAAACGGTTTGTATTAATTTAATGTTTATGTCATACAGGGTTACTAAATCGATGAAATCTTTGCTTGCCATTTCTTTTCAAATCCTATGCACGTCAAATGAGAAGTAGTGTTAGGACTTTGGAGGAAGAACAAAAGAACAAAGAAAAGTACAGCACAGGAACAGGCCCCGCGACCCTCCAAGACCGTGTCGACCATGCTGCCTGTCTAAACTAAAATCTTCTACAATTCCTGGGTCCGTATCCCTCTATTCCCATCCTATTAATGTATTTGTCAAGCTGCCCCTTAAATGTCAGTATTGTCCCTGCTCCTCCGGCAGCGAGTTCCAGGCACCCTCTGTGTAAAAAAAACTTGCCTCGTACATTTTCTCCAAACCTATGCCCCCTAGTAATTGACCCCTCTACCCTGGGGAAAAGCCTCTGAATCCACTCTGTCTATGCCCCTCATAATTTTGTAGACCTCTATCAGGTCGCCCCTCAACCTCCGTCGTTCCAGTGAGAACAAAGCGAGTTTATTCAAACGCTCCTCATAGCTAATGCCCTCCATGCCAGACAGAGAATGTCTTTTAGATAGCGTCGATCGTCTGCTATTGTTCCCATTAGGAGTAGATTCAACAACAAAACATCCCGATTTCATGGGAAAATACGACAGACTTCTTCTGCACCCTCTCTAAAGCCTCCACATCCTTCTGGTAATGTGACCAGAATTGAACACTATACTCTAAGTGTGGCCTAACTAAGATTCTATACAGCTGCAACATGACTTGCCAATTCTTATACTCAATGCCCCGGCCAATGAAGGCAAGCATGCCGTATGCCTTCTTGACTACCTTCTCCACCTGTGTTGCCCCTTTCAGTGACCTGTGATCTCTCTGACTTTCAATACTCTTGAGGATTATGCCATTCACTGTATATTCCCTACCTGCATTAGGCCTTCCCGAATGCATTACCTCATATTTGTCCGGATTAAACGCCATCTGCCATCTCTCCGCCCAAGTCTCCAAACAATTTAAATCCTGCTGTATCCTCTGACAGTCCTCATCGCTATCCGCAATTGCACCAACCTTTGTGTCGTCTGCAAACTTACGAATCAGACCAGTTACATTTTCCTCCAAATCATTTATATATACTATGAACAGAAAAGGTCCCAGCACTGATGCCTGCGGAAGAGTGCGGATGTTATATATTTAAATATTACCAGGGACGGGGACCGTTTATGCAAAAGGCCAGAGAACTTTGGCTTCATTTGTCTGTAACAAAGGAGGTAGAAGGAAGACTCAGTCGTTTTGCTGAAAAATATGCCTTTTAGATAGCGTCGATCGTCTGCTATTGTTCCCATTAGGAGTAGATTCAACAACAAAACATCCCGATTTCATGGGAAAATACGACAGAGAATGATGCATTTATTCATAACATTCCGATGTCTTAGCATCTCGAACATGACGCGTAAAATGCTGATAGAAAAAGATTCAATGGCACATTTCAAAAGGGGTTTGCCATAATCTGAAACGGGAAAGCAATATGGAAAATGTGGGGTGCGAAAGACGATTGGGAAAGCATTTTGAAATAGGCACGTGTGTGGTAAACCGAATGCTCATTCCGTTCTCTAATGTTCTATAATTCTGGGAGATTCATGTCTGAATTGTCTATTAATTCATGTCTATTAATTGTTCTCACTCACTTGAGCAGTGAGCAGGTGCAAAATGGCAACAGGCCTCTAGAGATTCAACCGTCGCTATTTCCGCTCCATCAATCGCGCCTGCACCCGATTGCAGCCGCACAGTCTGACTAGTTTAAAGTCTGCGGTGTCCTGTGGAGCAGCTTCCGTTTGCTGCTCTCATTCTGAAACGATTGTGCTGAAGGAGATATTGCTGCACATGGCCCATTCGTGCCATCGGATAGGCCAGCAATGCAGTGGTCTGGGCATCTGTATTTCTGCTCCTGCTGATCACTTCCTCCACTGAAGAGGGACTAATTCAGGATCCTCCTGGTTCCACTCCTCATCATGATCTTACATCGCAGAATTTTTTTCCCTCACCTTAAAACTCCATTATGCCCTGACTGATCTCTTCTTCCAAATATCACCGAATTTACTTATTTGTCCAACTATCCCATTTTTCGCAAACCCGTGGGGCACTCTCTATTTCATTTCTACTTTTGTAGTTTAACACAATTTCCTGTTCAGTTACCTCACGGGACCACTGCCTGCCTAGTACCCCTCCTACTTAGGCTGGAGGCAGTTAGTTTGGCCAATGAGAAGCTCATCTCCTCAGAAACTCCGGTATTAGCACCACAACAGCATAGGCTCTTTCACAACACTCCTTCCACTTGATAGACTGACCCCTAAAAGAGAATTGCCTTGAAAAAAACAATGAAGTCGATATTCCGCCTAAGAAACCTGAGACCTTGTTTTTTTTCCAAGGATCTCTTGGTTCTCTATGCATCATATGAAATTAACTATATAAGAAATAGCATTGACCGTAGATCAGTTGACCCTTCGAACTTTCAGTAGGATCACAGTTTATCAGATTGCGGCCGGAGGTCTAATTTCCTGCCTGCCCTTCAGAACCGGGAACTCGCTTGCAGGGGCTGGTTTAGGACAGTTAGCTAAGCAGCTGACTTGTAATGCAGAACGATTCCAGCAGCGATTCAATTCCCGTACCGGCCTCCCCGAACAGGCGCCGGAATGTGGCGACTAGGGGCTTTTCACAGTAACTTCATTAAAGCCTACTTGTGACAATAAGTTGTTGATACAGCTTCGATATCTGCGTGTGCGTTTGGAAGCGTTTATATGAGTGTCTCCAATTCTGTTTCCCGGCGTCTGCAGTTATGCTTATTTTACCAAACCGTGACTGCTAGATAATTTGTGAAAGATTTTTTACCGCATCAATATTCAACGTGTTTAAATTACTTGCAACTTACCAAGGCGTTGTGCGTACTTTTGTTAATTCGGATAGTGTGCGTCATGTTTCTCACGTTATTTAGGTTCGAATTATTAATGGGCCACATCAAACCCAGGAATTGCTTCAGTTTCACCTCGTCAAAGTTCGCATGAGAGAGATAGAAAGTGATACTGGCAAACATGGATGGTACAGGGAGAGAGAGACAAGCACATGGAAGGAGGGAACAGGGAGAGAATGAGAGATTGATCGCAAAACTCTAAGCAGAAAGATCCTCAAAAAGGAGAAAGATACCACAACGGGTTTAGCCACACGAGGTAGTGCACACATATATTGAAATGTAAGTCTGAGCCTCTGCTTGAATGTCTGTATGAGTGTGTCTGGTGTGTGTCTTGTTGTGTAAGTGCATAGATAGACGGACAACCTAGAGCGGATTAGCACGGAAAGAGCTTTGAGTGTTCATGCAGTAATCTGTCGCAATCATCAATGATTGGTTCGTGATTCGTCCCATTTCTGAGTGAGCAGCCAATCCTCTTCCTGAGCAGCAGGAGTTCAGATTCATAATAAACGAAACATTCCCGTTTTCTGGTCACTGTTTAATGTCAGTCTATAACATACGCAATGTTTAAAACATTTTGTTTTGTCAGCTGAAATCTAAACCATCTATCAGGTTTCTTCTATGTCCTTTCCCGATAATCATGGTCATACTGCCCAGTGAATGGATTGTCAAGTAATTTCTATGTTCCATTGTTTACATTTACTCTAACGTCTGACACATGTTGGTCTTTGTTTCAGCAATGTCCCAGGGCCCACCTGAATTAATGATTAAGGAAGGACAGACCACAACACCGAACTGCAATTACTGTCTATCGGATAGCTATTCTTCCCGCTTCTGGTACATTCGCTATTCTGTAGAAACCCCGAGATACTTACTGATGATACTCCAGAATTCCAAGGCCAGTTTTCTGCTGGTTTCGAACAGGACAAGAATACAGTTCCTTTACATATCGGTGGGCTGAAACGCAGTCAGTCCGTACAAAAACCGACAAGGCATTCTCATTCACTCTCATTGAGTCGGATCACGAAGTGAAGCTCAGATTCATATCTCGGATCATATCAACTTGTAAAGTAGCTGTCAGCACAATCCAAACTGAGTGACGTTGCCAGAGGGGCAGCGCTGTTGAGCTTTAAACTGAGCCCTACGCCAATTCCACTGTAGGAGCCAGAAAGGTGTCTCTGGGAATGTGAGGGAGTTTCAGCATTGATGTTCCTCCACAATCTGGAGAGTGCGCATGCGTCAGAGCATCCGTCTGAGGAAAGTCAGACTGCAGTCTCTGTGACGTCTGTCTGAAGTCTCTGTGACGTCGGTCTGTCGGTGCATTGAAACGTCAGAGCATCAGTTTCCTGCTCCGCGGAGCTGCTCTGAACATAAAACCCAGTTTTTAGAAGGAATAAACAAATGATAAGGAGCAGGGAAGAATAATTAACCGGCAGATTTATTTTGTGCTGCATCTGCCTGTCATGTTGAAGTCTCTAGTTTTTTTTTCAGCCGCTTCTGGAACCCGTCTCTTGACGATTTATTCAAAATTAGATTGCTTTCTTGGCAGTATTTGGTTTGAGAGGCTGACAGCGCTGCTCATATTACGGCTGAATCTGCCCGAGATTCTGTACAACCCTCAAACACACAAGAGCACTGGGCTACTGGCCAAAGGTAGAAGCACAGGGGTGAGACTGCTTTCCATCACATTTCCCCCAAGCAGATCGCAGTAATAGACGGCACAGTCAGTAAGCCGTCTATTGGTGAATTTAGTCGAGGTCTCGAATTCTACCAAGAAATATGGTTTGCCAAAACTTGCATTTACCAACCCAGAATTTCCGCAGTACAAACTCGCGTTGTGTATCTGGGCGCTTTTGGTGCCAGAATAAATAATGAAGCTGATATTGCAGATACAGATTGAAGTTTTTTCTTCTACAACTGTCTTAAGATCTAAGGGCAGCGACTGAAACAGAGAACCTCTATAACGTGTATCTCAAAACCATTTTGAAACAAGGAATTATCAGACCAGCGGGAGCTTAATTTTCTAATACATACCCTATTTTGGAAATTAGAGAAAACGTGGAAGGTATTTATTCCACCATTACATCCCTGCAATATCCTGATGCTAAGTAACATTTTGCTCGCTATCTGCTCCTTAAAAGAAGGGTTGAATATTTGAACACTGGTTCTGATCCCACCATCACTAATCTGCTGAAAAGTCTTAGCATTCTATCATCCCACTGCCATTTGCTCGCAGTGCGGTTGTGAAACGGATGAATGGTGAAGTGACTGCGAGTGAATAGAGACATACCGGGCTCGGGCCCGGCGAGAGTGCCGTGTCCATCTTGGGGCTGGAGGAGATGAGTGAGAAGAAAAACTTTCTTTAGACACCATTATAACCGGCTCCTGTGAGACTGAATCTGTGCCTCTAACACCTGCAGAAAATTAGAAACAAAGATCCTTAAAAAATATATATCAGTCTGTTATATCAATGTTATCAAGGAAACGGCATATATTGCAAATATGGAGAAATAACTATAAAATGGAACATCAGTATGTCAGTACAAATGCAGGGGCAAGTTTTGTAACTTGGGCTCTTACCTGTTAAGAGAGCCGCAGCTGTGAGGAATGAGTAAAAAGTAACTGCCAACATGCTCAGTTCCCGGTGTATTTGAATTTAATGAGTTTCCCTGAATTATTTTAAGTCAGAGTTCAGAAGCTCCGATCTTTCTGTCGATTGGCTGATTCCTGAAACTCAAGGTGACATCCAATCATATCACACTTCTTTTGTACGGCAATTCATCCAATCAGCGTAAGGTTCCTTTGTTCGCCAACACATGACGTCAGTGGAATGCGTATGGAGCCGATTGGAACTGTTCTCACAGCAGCGAATTGGACAGAAGAACAAAAGAGAATAAAATGTGGATTTCGAGGGGGCCATTCGGCCCTTCGAACCTAATCCGCCATTCAATAAAATCGGCATTAATTTACCTGACATCCACGTCACTGCGCTGTTCACAACTTCCTCACTTACCTTCATATCCGCAAATTTATCGACATCCGTCTTGAAGCAACTCAGCGACTTATGAACTACTGTCTGATGTATCCAATTCGGAGAGCGGCTCGGACACAATTAAACCGACGAAATAATGGCATTTTACATAGACCTGCACATATTCAGCAGCATTAAAAGGGATTGTTCGGGCAAGCTGGTGTTTAGAATGCGATTTTGGTTATATTAACAGTTACAATCCAGGTTACAGATCTGATTCAGTGAGAGGAGGTGAGAATGCCTTGTTGGTTTTTGTACTGACTGGTTGCGCCTCTGTAACAGTGTGGGTATCAGAGCACAATGATACACGGCAGAGTCAGAGACACGGTGATATTTAACGGAACGGTTTTCTTGTGTTTGTCCAAATCAGCAGAAAACCGGCCTGGGACCTCTGGAGATTTATCCCATTGTCCCTTTCCGTAGATCCTCAGCAAATATCTCGGAGGTTCTGCGGGATATTGGACGTACCAGAAGAGAGTTGGCATAACACTTTTAGTTGTGTAATTATAGTTCAATATTACAGCCTGTCCTTCCAGAACCATTAATTCAGGCGAATCCTGGGAAACGGAATCTTGGCCACTGGTTCCTGTAACAACATGTAGAAGGTGTCAAAAATTTGGGAGTAAATATAACCCATGAAACACAGACTGAGGATTTGAGCTCAGACTCACCGGGCAGCAAGGCCATTATTATCAGTAAAGCACACAGGGAGCGCGTGGTTCCTGATTGGTCAGTAAACAGCGACACTGTTTCAAATACCTTGCTGTTTCGAGCTTTATGTTGGAAAGTAAACTCAGAGCAGAAGCAAGTTTGAATTATTGGGAAAATAAGGGATGTTTCTCAGTCCCGCGATTGGTTTTTCTCTCATATATAACGTCAGCTGTGGACCAATCGCTGTCCGTTGTGTATTAAATAATGTTTGTTCCCACCAATCACATTCCACCCCTTGATGTGTTTTTCTGTCTTTCTCATTGCTTTGCTCTGTCTCAAATTATCAATCAGTCTGCCTCTTTCTCGTTTTAACTCACTTTCCTTCGAATTCAATTTCTTTATTTTTCTTAAAGTAGATTTTTCACTCTAAGTAAAGTGAAAAGTAATAAAATTCAAAATCAGCCCAGTGAACATGAATTAGTGAATTCCGCCCAACGCATGAACATAATGAATAATTACTGTTTTAATTAATGATAACAATCTTTATTACTAGCACGAGTGGGCTTACATTAACACCACAATGAAGTTTCTGTGAAAATCCCCAAGTCGCCAAACTCCGGCGCCTGTTCGGGTACACTGAGGGAGAATTCAGAATGTCCAATTTACCTAACAGCACGTCTTTCGGGACTTGTGGGAGGAATCCAGAGCACCCGGAGGAAACCCTCGCAGACACGGGGAGACACCGCACGGATAGTGACCTAAGCCGGGAATCGAACCTGGGATCCTGGCGCTCTGCTAACCATCGTGCACCGTGTCGCCCAGTTGCACCGGGAATTATTATTCACCCAACTCCAAACACCGATGCTGTTCCACTGGGCTCACTGCTGTCCTGCTGAAGTGCTGATTTCACTCAGTCACTAATTTACGCCATTAATAATTTAGGACAGAGATGAGGAGATTATTTTCTATCAGGGGGTTGTGCGACTTTGGAACTCAGTCTCAGAAAGCGGTGGTGGCGCTGGGATCATTGAACATTTTCAAGGTGGAGTGAGATAGATTTTTGTGGGGTAAGGGAATGAAACGTTATTGGGAGTAGATGGGAATGTGGAACTCGGAACAAAAACAGACCAGGCATGAACTTATTGATTGGCGGAAAGGGCACGACTGTCTGAATAGCCAACTTCTGCTTCTATGTCGTATGTACGTTATTCACCTGGGAGGTCTGTAGGTGTGTGCCTGATGGCGCCAGGAAATGATTCAATTTGATCCTGGATGAAAATGATCGCCAAATGTCACATTTCTCAGCGCTGGCAATCATTGACCTCAAGGAGACAGAAACGTTCAGAAGAGGCTGTATTGACTCGTTTATTCTTTCTACATTTTCTCTGGGATACAACCCCACGTGTTATCCTGATGCTGAAACCTTGATTGTCGACCTGCTCAAGTTTGTGTATGAGCCCCGTCGGGCCCTCATTCACAGTGGGTCTCAGCGCGCAGTAATACCCGGCGCTGTCTGCCATCTTCAAATCTGTCATGGACAAGTGAATAGTGCTTTGTGTCGGGTTGAGTTTCCCGCTGAGGTGTTCAAAGCCGGGAGCCGTCTGGTTAAACCCAGAACTATCGGCTCTGAGCAGATACTGAGGAGCTCGGTGTGGATACTGGCGACACCAGATCAGGCCATAGACTGTAGCTGAACTCGATACCGAGTAACTGCAAGGTATTGCTCAATCTTTCACACACTTCTTCTTCAATTCCTGGTTCTGACTGGGACACAGTCTCTGTTACTCATTCCTGAAAATAAACAACAGAAATACCGCGTGTTAGAAGGAGTAACAGGCAGAGGATATGTATCCGGAGATAAAACTGGAAAAATATGGCAATTGGGGAATTTCGATAAAGGTTTAATATAATGTAGCTGTGATCAGGACAATAAGCAGAGACAGACAGAGTTTCACCCTCATGGTTCCAGTCCGAATTTCAGAAACAGAGACAGTGATCACTGAGTGCATCAGAGCTGCAATTGTAAGGTTCAAACAGTCAGAGGGAGGCTGTGATGTCGAATGCGATACCCTCTCCGCCCATGTTCACGACTTAAAACAGTCCCTTCCTCTCGAAGGGGATCGTGATCGTTCCTAAGTGATCAGAGAGCGCCCTCCCGTGGACAGCCCACCGCAGATTGGAAACTGACACACGGTCACAGGGAAAGACCAACACGGATAGAGATATACAGTCGTACAGATATAGGCCCAGAAACTAAAATAGCTTGCAACGTGCGTCCACATAAAGTTACAAGTGTTCTGGAGATTTTTGATGCATATTCGTCTGAGCTGCGAACGACGAAAATAAGTGACTATGTCCGCCTCTCGTGTTCAGTGGAAGCCTCGTATACCGCACAGAATCAACACAAACACAGACACAGTGACAAGTAAACACAGCGATAGATCCCGAAACTCATCTACTCACACAGACAAACACTGAAGTCGATAAACAAACGGATTATCACAGCCATGAGACACCGAAAAGAGCAATGCAGTCAGAGACGCTGCCAAAAACCTTCGACAGAGTGAGCTTTCCGAAATAGGATTCCCTGAGGTTATGTCAGTGTGATCATGTCGTGTTAGATATTCATTGCTATTGAACTGTCCATTTCAGCAGTATTAACACCCGGAATGTATTTCGCATTAATCGTAATCATTGTTTTGTAAAAGCGACCAGACAGCAGACCCCTTTGCCGGCACAGTGGCACAGTGGTTAGCACTACTGCCTCACAGCGTCAGGGACTGGTCAATTCCGGCCTTGTGCGACTGTGGGGAGTTGCATATTCTCCTTTTGTCTGCGAGGATTTCTTCTGGATGTCCCCGTTTCCACTCACAGTCCAAAGATGCGCTGGTTGGGTGGGGTAATGGGGATAGGGCGGAGGGTAGACCTCGGTAGGGTGCTATTTCAAAGAGTCGGTGCAGGCTCGAAGGGTCGAATTGCCTCCTTCTGCGCTGTAGTGAGTCTATGGGTCTACTAAGCTTTAATGGATGACTGTATGTTTTTCAGAAACGTACATTCTGAATGTTTCCGTGACATGAGTGGGGCCGGAGAGGATGAGACAGAATCTGCACCCATTTGAGGGCCTTGGATCAGAAGTCAGGGACAAATGCTTCAGTGGGGGGCGGGTGGGGGTGGTTCACCCAGATAGCGCCACAGGCAACTCATTGAAAGCTCACCGTTATTTTGATGCTGAAAGTTACGGAGATTCCTTGCTCCAAAGGAAATCCATCAAACTCTGCTCCCTCCATCCGACTGTTTCAAGGGAGAGGAGGCACAGTATGAACGGCTTGTGTCCCAGTGTAGAGCAATGGGCCAAACTGGGTTTTGTTGCTTTTGCATTTCGGAATCTTATGGCATGGTTATTTGGTTGTTTTATTTATTTCTGTACCTTTGTCTGTTTGTCCATTCCACTGTCGACACAAGTCTTATCCATTTACCAATCTACTGTTGTTGGCGCTTGATCGATTCTCTTCAACGATCCCACTCTATCTATATCACTATCTGTCTCAATCCCCCTGTCGAACTTTCAAAAATAGCTCCTATTCTGTCTCCTTCTGTATGTGTGGATATCCTCCGGGTGCAAGATGTGCAGGTTAGGTGTACAGGTCATGCTACATTGCCGCTTAGAGCCCAGGGAGGTACAGGTTAGGTTACTGGATTATGGGGAGTGGACCTAGGTAGCGTGCTCTTTCGGAGGGTCAGTGCAGATTCGACGCGCCGAATGGTTTCCTACTGCACTGTAAGGATTCCATGAAAAACGAGCATAATATTAGCAGCATTAATGTTCATTCTATCTGTCCATCAATACGTCTGTCCCTTGTGTTCTCAAAAAATAGCAAAATGTTATCAGCTTTAATATCCATTCCCTCTAATCAACCATCTCTTTCTACACAAACATCAAACAGATTAGCTGCTTTCAAATTAATTTTTTACTCTGCGCTTTGGGTTAATATAAACTGCAGGTGTGATTTCAGGAGATCCAGTCGGGCAATAGCTAACAAAAGCTCAATCTCGCTGAGCATAAATTGTATCTATTCAATCTCCAATTTGAGTTTTCTGCCCAGCTTCTATCACCAGAAGCAGGAAATTGCTCCAGCTTTGGTATTTCATGCACATTGCGCCGCAAATAATGAAATTAACAAAAAGCAAATTATTGCGAATGCTGGAATCTGAAACAAAAACAGAAAATGCAGAATATTCTCTTCAGGCCTGACAGCCTCTGTGAAGATAAAACAGAGCTAACGTTTGGAGCCAGGATGACTCTTCATCATGAAGTTAACAATTGTTTTCCATTCATTATGGATACGTCAAATAATGTAAATATTTTCACTTTGAACGGGCTGCAGCTCACTGACAGCGCTGTTTATTGCTGTGTGCTGAGGGCAACACACTGAGAAAGTCCCCGGAACAAGTCGATCCAGTACCGTTTTCTGTGATCATGATGTTGAGTTGCCGGCGTTGGACTGGGGTGAGCGCAGTAAGAAGTCTTACACCAGGTTAAAGTCCAACAGGTTTCTGTCCAATCACTAGCTTTGGTGAACCTGAGGAAGGAGCTGCGCTCCGAAAACTAGTTCGAAACAAATTGTTGGAATTTAACCTGGGTTTCTGTGAGGTCATTTAATGGGAAATGCATGAAAGCCGACCACCAGGTGGCGCATCCCACCGCATATCACATTGCAGGAACCAGCACTGACTGACGCTTTCTCAATACAGCTTCTGGTAAAATTCAGTCTCACCAATGAACGTTCTCTTCCAGTTTCTTAATTCAAAAAGTTAGCGCACTGTTTATGGGTAGTTCTGCATACAAAAGATTGCAGAACTTTTCTAATTTACCTGGAATTTGGCGGCCTCTATTATCCCATTGGTTTCTCTGAGGAAAACCCTCAGCCAATCAGCGTCGACTTGGTAACCAATCAAGCTTTTCCTCCTACATTATATAGTTATGTGATGTTTTAAAATGTGTCATTCTGGTGTTTGTCCTGATGAGTGCAAGACGAAAAATGTCGGCAACATGTCTCTCTTTTTAGCAGTAAATACAACATCCCAATTGTATCTCAGTTATTTTGACTGCTATATTGTCTTTTGGTGGTTTTCTGTGCCCCTTGCCGCTTCTCACACATGACAATGGATTAAATACTGTCCAGTTGTCTCACTTCGTGGCCGGGTGTTATATAAACAGTGATAGATTGGGAAATAGTGACGTACAAAGGGACCTGGATGTCATTGCACTCCAATCATTGGAAACAAGCATGCAGATGCATTAGGCAAGTGGTCTGTTAGCCTTCTTTGCAAGAGGACTTGAGAACAACAGTAAGGCGCTCCTACTGCAGCTGCACAGGGCATAGGTAATACCACAACTGGAGTATTGTGTGAAGTTTTTATCTCCTTACCTAAGAATGGAAATGTTTGTCATCGGGGAGTGCAACAAAGGTTAATAAGATAAATTTCTGGAATGGCAGGGTTATTCGGAAAGATTTACTCGACCAGGCCTGAACTCAATGAAATTTAGAAGAATGAGGAGGTTCTCCTTGAAACGTGGAAAACTCTTATAGGGTTGGACAGACTGTTTGGAGGGATGATGTTTCCTATGGATAAGGAGTCTAGAACAAGGGATCACAGTCTCAGGGTAGACGATTTGGGACTGAGATAAAGAGAAACGTCTTCACGCAGAGGCTGCTGAACCATAAAATTCTCCAACACGGGTAGCTGTGGAGGCCAAATCACTGAATACATTTAAGATCACATCGATTATTTTCTCTACTCTGAATGGGACAAGGAGTGTGGGGAGAGAGTAAGAGCAGGGTGCGGAGATAGAGGATCAGCCAAGATATTACTGAATGGCGGAGCAGGCTCGAAGTGTCGAATGTCCAACTGCTGCTCCTATTGTCTATATTTCTACGTTTCTGTGTTTCTCATATTCCGATGGAGCACCGCACCTTTTATGTTATGTTAAGCCATTTTTCTATTATTTCTGCATCAGATCTTACCCAAGGACATTGGAAGATGTTGGGGAGTAAACGGTGAAGGTAACACATTGAGCAGGGGCAATATGGAATCAAGATTTGTGTGAAACACGCTGAAGTGGAGCAAGTGTTGACATCCTTTTCAAGCGAGAGAAATAATCAATCGGGATTTTAAGGTTGATCATCTTCACATCAGGTTTAGGTTGTTAGGTCCATTCATTTGCACAAATCATCACATTTCAAAGTACATCAGTGGAAATGGCTTCTTGATAAATTAAGCCAGCAAGGATTTGTTAACGGGAAGTCTTGTTTAATTAAGTTATTTGAGCTTTCTGATGCGCAGTACAGTGGTTGACGTCGGTATTACAGAATCCCAACTTCCGTAGAAACCCGACAGTGCAGAAGGAGGAAGGTTGGCCCATCCAGTCTGCACCGACCCTGCGAAGAGCACCGTACCCAGATCTACTATACCACCCTATGCCCGTAACCTGCATATACCTGGACAGTAAGGGACAATGTAGCACGGCCACCTAACCTGCACAGCTTTGGATTGTGGGAGGAAAGCGGAAGAAAACAGGGACAAAGTACAAACTCCGCACAGACAGACGCCCAAGGCCAGAATCGAAACTGGGTCATTGGCGCTGTAAGGTTGCAGTGCTAAACACTGTTCCACCATGCCGTAATGGTGCGGCTGAACTTCCAAAAGTCATGTCATTCCATACTGCACCACTGCCTTGTGAGCAGCAATGGAGATCCGGGGGTAAAATGCACAGTTGCAATATGGATACAAAATTGCTATGAAACAACTCGCAGCCTTGATCATTGTTTTTCGGAGTGAAAGTAGGTTTGAAGTGAAGTTTCCAGGGATCGGTATTGCGGACCTATGTATTACAAATGAATGACCTAAACCTTGGTTGTGAAGGAAGATTTTCGAAATCTGCGGATTTTACGAAAATTAGAGGTGTTGTGAACCAATATTCGGATAATGTGCAACGTTGGTGGAATGGGCAAAAACATGGCAGATTGATTTAATGCGGAGAAGTATGAAGTAATTCATATGTGAGGCAGTATACAGAAAGGCTAAATGGAATAAATAAACAGAATGATTGTCAAGATGGTGCAGGAGCAGAGGGACCTATGCGTAGATAAATTATTGATGGTTAAAAGGACAGGTTGAGTGAACGGTTGATATAGCACCGAATGAAGGTAATTATCAATAGGGATATAGCATACAGAGGAAAGGACGTTACGTTAAACCTGTCTGAAATACTGGTTCGGACTGAACTGAGGAATTGAGGGCGTCACACTTAGGGGAAAATTCAGGTGGCTGCGGAAAATATTAACAGGAATGGGTCCAGAGATTAGGAACTTTATTTACAAAGATAGATTTGAGAAGTTGCGACTGTTTCCCTTGACGAGCAGGTTAAAAGGTGACCTGAGAGAGGTATTGAAAATCACGAGGGTTCTAGACAGAGTAGGTAGGAGGAATTGATCCCATTGGTGGGAGGGTCGAGTACCAGAGAGCACAGGTTGAAGGTAATTGGGAAAATAGTCATGGAGCCATGAGGAGAAACATTTTCACCCAGTGAGTGGTTAGGATGTGGACTGAACTGTTTGAGTGTGTGTTAGAGGCCGGGTCAATTAATGCTTTCATAAGGGAATTGAATTGTTATCTTAAAAGGAAAACCAATGCTAGGTTACAGAGAAATGAGTGGTATTGCATAAACCGCCCCTTTCGTTGGTCAGCACATGCATGCTGGGTGGAAGGGCCTCCTTTTGCATTGAAAACACTCTCAGACTGTTTATAAAGTGACGGCAGTGGGTTTGCTGTGATGTCACTGGGCTAGTAATTAAGATGCCCAAACTAATTATTTGAGGCCCTGTGTTCAAATCCTACAACAGCTGAAAGTTGAATTTTAAAATGCAAACAAATGACCCAGTAAGCTATTCAGCTCATGGGTTTAGAGATGGTCAATAAATGTTGGCCTCGCCACTGAGGCGCACATCCCATGACTTCCTTTTGTTTAAATCTGAAACTGCAATAGTAGAGTGGTGGCCGTGTTGCAGCGAAAGATGGGTGGGCCTGGACCCAATCAGCGACACCGTGATTGCTGACATTACATGAAGCAGAGACTGTCTCAATTATTACGACAATGGACCCTGTCGGTGTTCAAATTAAACGAGACAACGTCTTTGATATTAGGTTAGCTCAGTTGGCTAGACAGCTGGTTTGTGGTCCAGAACCAGGCCAACAGCAGCGTTGAGTTCCCGGACCGGCTAAGATTATTCATGAAGGACTTGCCTTCTCAACCTTATGCCTAGCTTCAGGTTAAATCACCACCAACTAGCTCTCCGCCTTAAAAAGGAAAGCAAACTATGGTTATCTGGGACAATGGCGACTTTACCGATAAAGCTAGGTGATGTTTCTGATTTTTTGACTGCAGGTCTCAGTTGTTACCGTACTCGGCTCAATCCCAGCTGTTAACATGTTGAACCAACGCCCTCTTTATATTACGCTCAGCACTCAGTAAGTTACAACTGCACTGAATCACCTCTTGGATAATATGTGAACGGTTCATGTCCCAATTGTTACTTCACTGATAGGAAACCAGAAACTATTCCTGTTTGTATTACATGAGGCTCTGTCTCAATTATTACTGTAATATAACCTGCCCCGTTCCTCAGGGGAGGGATCGAGGCCCAATCATCTTTAGCTGCATCATCAATGATCTTCTTTAACTCATAAAGTCAGAAATGAGGATGTTCTCTGATGATTGCACAATTTAAACCACTATTCGCGACCCCTCACATAAGCAGCCTATTACTAAATGCAACAAGACCTGGACTATATTTAGGTTTGACTGGCAATTCACAGGTACAGGCAGGCAATGACCATCTCCGTCAAGAGAAGATCGAACCATCGCCCCCTGACGTTCAATGGATTCATCATCGCGGTATCCCCCAACATCAATACATTGGGGATAACCATTGACCGGAAACGGAAATGGAATAGCCCAAGAAATACGGTGTCTACCAGAGCAAGTCAAGTCGAGGATCACAGGACAAAGCAGTTTCTTTGAGTGTTATCGCTTACACAAACATCCAATCCCTCAACCACCGACAAACAGTGGCAGATTATATAATATATACAAGATGAACTCTCGAAACTTACCACGGCGACTGAGGTAGCGTCTTCCAAACCCAGACCACTGCCATCTAGAAGGGCAACGCTACAATACGCATGTGTTTGTGTGATCATAATTGTAGAAATACTTTCTACAATGATAACCAGAATAGGTCAAAGATAACAATGCAGGAAACAGCCTCAAATTCCGAACTGACAGGAATACAGATTCCAGAAATCCGAATAGAGAATTAGAGCATTAAAGCTTGAAAGACAGATGAGCTATTGTACATACAACACCGAGGCAGCGTTTCTGCCACTCGTATTTTATAAGACGTAACCAAAATAGCGAAGTCATTGCTGACTATGAACGTACAAAATACAGGGTTTGATGCAATTTTCGCAGCTGCAACCTTCAGTTTATTACTGAACACATCTCAGGATCGAGTCTGATGATGGCACAGTCAGTATGTACTGCAGCCAATCAAAGTTGTGTCTCAAATAACCGTGTCTGTGTGAGAGACAGTGCCTATTGAAACAATAGCAAATGGTTTTCCTCATGTTGAATTAGTACCATTGCAATGTGAATTGGATGAAGTTAGTGCCAGGCAGATAAAACCGAAATTGATGTAATTGTTCTGTCTGTCTGACAGAATCTGAGGAGATAAACAGAGTTCACGTTTCATTGCCACAGAGGGCGGTGGAGGCCGGGACGTTGAGTATCTTTAAGACCGAAGTTGATAAATTCTTGAATTCTCGAGGAATTAAGGGCTATGGAGAGAGAGCGGGTAAATGGAGTTGAAATCAGCCATGATTGAATGGTGGAGTGGACTCGATGGGCCGAATGGCCTTACTTCCGCTCCCATGTCTTATGGTCTTACGTCACTGACAGAACATAATATTAACCGTTTTTTGTCACAAGTAGGCTTCATTGAAGTTACTGTGAAAAACCCCTAGTCGTCACATACTGGCGCCTGTTCGGGGAGGCCAGTACGGGAACTGAACCCGCGCTGCTAGTTAGCCCATTGTGCTAACCCAGCCCCTACATCAGTACCAGGTTAATCCACCTGAAACTAACTTATCTGAAAATGCGACCCACCAGAGCAGCACATTTGGTTGCGTTTCTGTTTCTGTGCTGTTTGACCTGGGTTCAAATTCCAGGTTGACCATGGTGGGAGTGTTCGTGCAACAGAAACAGGTAATTAACCAGCCTCCAAAATCCTTTAACCTCTGCGCACCGTCCTGTGAGAGTGGAAATAATGTTAATGTACGGTAAACAAAGGGATTTCCCATCCGCTTTCTGCCCCGTTGAGTCTTCCCAGCAGTTTATGTGTTTATTTTAGATTTCTAGTGTATCTAGTCAGAGATCATAGAATTTACAGTGCAGAAGGAGGCCATTCGGCCCATCGAGTCTGCACCGGCTCCTGGAAAGATCACCCACTTAAGCCCAATCCTCCACCCTATCCCTGTAATGCAGTAACCCCACCTAAACGTTTTGGACACTAAGGGCAATTTATCATGGCCAATCCACCTAACCTGCACATCTTTGGACTGTGGGAGGAAACCGGAGCACTCGGAGGAAACCCACGCAGACACGGGGAGAACGTGCAGACTCCACACAGACAGTGACACAAGCCGGGAATCGAACCTGTGCGAACCACTGTGCTACCGTGTTGTCCTGTGTGGTAATTTTGTAATGCTGCAAGCATCGTCGACAACCTCGACTGCATAATACCGGGCAATTCTCCCGGTGATGCTTTACATTGAAATCTTTATGTTTCTTTTATCCATTATTTTCAAAAACTCAGATGGAGGAGGTGACGACACAGCACCCTGGCCCATCTCTTCATTTAGTAAAGGACCGTTTCCTGGGAAATCATTCCTGCTTTGACGCTTGCGCCTCCTTCTGAAAAAAAAACAAAGACCACTTTCCCTCGATTTGCGAAGTGATTTACAATTGCCGGTTCACGGGGCAGAGTGGGGTCAGGGATAATAATAATCACAGAGACTGGCTCCAGTGTATCACTAACAGAGACTGCCGGGCCCGGGGTCAGACTGGGGTCTGGTATAATAATAATCACAGAGACCGGCTCCAGTGTATCAATAACAGAGACTGACGGGCCCGGGGTCAGACTAGGGCCTGGTATAATAATAATCACAGAGACCGGCTCCAGTGTATCAATAACAGAGACTGTCGGGCCCGTGGTCAGACTGGGGTCTAGTATAATAATAATCACAGAGACCGGCTCCAGTGTATGAATAACAGAGACTGCCGGGCCCGGGGTCAGACTGGAGTCTGGTATAATAATAATCACAGAGACCGGCTCCAGTGTATCAATAACAGAGACTGCCGGGCCCGGGGTCAGACTGGGGTCTGGTATAATAATAATCACAGAGATCCGGCTCCAGTGTATCAATAACAGAGACTGCCGGGCCCGGGGTCAGACTGGGGTCAGGTAGAATAATAATCACAGAGACCGGCTCCAGTGTATCAATAACAGAGACTGCCGGGCCCGGGGTCAGACTGGGGTCAGGTATAATAATAATCACAGAGACCGGCTCCAGTGTATCAATAACAGAGACTGCCGGACCCGGGGTCAGACTAGGGTCTGGGATAATAATAATCACAGAGACCGGCTCCAGTGTATCAATAACAGAGACTGCCGGGCCCGGGGTCAGACTGGGGTCTGGTATAATAATAATCACAGAGACCGGCTCCGGTGGATCAATAACAGAGACTGCCGGGCCCGGGGTCAGACTGGGGTCTGGTATAATAATAATCACAGAGACCGGCTCCGGTGGATCAATAACAGAGACTGCCGGGCCCGGGGTCAGACTGGGGTCTGGTATAATAATAATCACAGAGACCGGCTCCATTGTATCAATAACAGAGACTGCCGGGCCCGGGGTCAGACTGGGGTCAGGTATAAAAATAATCACAGAGACCGGCTCCAGTGTATCAATAACAGAGACTGCCGGGCCCGGGGTCAGACTGGGGTCAGGTAGAATAATAATCACAGAGACCGGCTCCAGTGTATCAATAACAGAGACTGCCGGGCCCGGGGTCAGACTGGGGTCTGGTATAATGAGAATCACAGAGACCGGCTCCAGTGTATCAATAACAGAGACTGCCGGGCCCGGGGTCAGACTGGGGTCTGGTATAATAATAATCACAGAGACCGGCTCCAGTGTATCAATAACAGAGACTGCCGGGCCCGGGGTCAGACTGGGGTCAGGTATAATAATAATCACAGAGAGCGGCTCCAGTGTATCAATAACAGAGACTGCCGGGCCCGGGGTCAGACTGGGGTCAGGTATAATAATAATCACAGAGACCGGCTCCAGTGTATCAATAACAGAGACTGCCGGGCCCGGGGTCAGACTGGGGTCAGGTATAATAATAATCACAGAGAGCGGCTCCAGTGTATCAATATCAGAGACTGCCGGGCCCGGGGTCAGACTGGGGTCTGGTATAATAATAATCACAACGACCGGCTCCAGTGTATCAATAACAGAGACTGCCGGGCCCGGGGTCAGACTGGGGTCAGGTATAATAATAATCACAGAGACCGGCTCCAGTGTATCAATAACAGAGACTGCCGGGCCCGGGGTCTGACTGGAGTCAGGTAGAATAATAATCACAGAGAGCGGCTCCAGTGTATCAATAACAGGGACTGCCGGGCCCGGGGTCAGACTGGGGTCAGGTATAATAATAATCACAGAGACCGGCTCCAGTGTATCAATAACAGAGACTGCCGGGCCCGGGGTCAGACTGGGGTCAGGTATAATCATAATCACAGAGACCGGCTCCAGTGCATCAATAACAGAGACTGCCGGGCCCGGGGTCAGACTGGAGTCTGGTATAATAATAATCACAGAGACCGGCTCCAGTGTATCAATAACAGAGACTGCCGGGCCCGGGGTCAGACTGGGGTCAGGTATAATAATAATCACAGAGACCGGCTCCAGTGTATCAATAACAGGGACTGCCGGGCCCGGTGTCAGACTGGGGTCTGGTATAATAATAATCACAGTGACCGGCTCCAGTGTATCAATAACAGAGACTGCCGGGCCCGGGGTCAGACTGGGGTCTGGTATAATAATAATCACAGAGACCGGCTCCAGTGTATCAATAACAGAGACTGCCGGGCCCTGGTCAGACTGGGGTCTGGTATAATAATAATCACACAGACCGGCTCCAGTGTATCAATAGCAGAGACTGCCGGGCCCGGGGTCAGGCTGGGGTCTGGTATAATAATAATCACAGAGACCGGCTCCAGTGTATCAATAACAGAGACTGCCGGGCCCGGGGTCAGACTGGGGTCTGGGATAATAATAATCACAGAGAGCGGCTCCAGTGTATCAATAACAGAGACTGCCGGGCCCGGGGTCAGACTGGGGTCAGGGATAATAATAATCAGAGAGACTGGCTCCAGTGTATCAATAACAGAGACTGTCGGGCCCGGGGTCAGACTGGGGTCAGGTATAATAATAATCACAGAGACCGGCTCCAGTGTATCAATAACAGAGACTGCCGGGCCCGGGGTCAGACTGGGGTCTGGTATAATAATAATCACAGAGACCGGCTCCAGTGTATCAATAACAGAGACTGCCGGGCCCGGGGTCAGACTGGGGTCAGGTATAACAATAATCACAGAGACCGGCTCCAGTGTATCAATAACAGAGACTGCCGGGCCCGGGGTCAGACTGGGGTCTGGTATAATAATAATCACAGAGACCGGTTCCAGCGTCTCAATAACAGAGACTGCCGGGCCCGGGGTCAGACTGGGGTCAGGTATAATAATAATCACAGAGACCGGCTCCAGTGTATCAATAACAGAGACTGCCGGGCCCGGGGTCAGACTGGGGTCTGGTATAATAATAATCACAGAGACCGGCTCCAGTGTATCAATAACAGAGACTGGGGGCCCGGGGTCAGACTGGGGTCTGGTATAATAATAATCACAGAGAGCGGCTCCAGTGTATCAATAACAGAGACTGCCGGGCCCGGGGTCAGACTGGGGTCAGGGATAATAATAATCAGAGAGACTGGCTCCAGTGTATCAATAACAGAGACTGTCGGGCCCGGGGTCAGACTGGGGTCAGGTATAATAATAATCACAGAGACCGGCTCCAGTGTATCACTAACAGAGACTGCCGGGCCCGGGGTCAGACTGGGGTCTGGTATAATAATAATCACAGAGACCGGCTCCAGTGTATCACTAACAGAGACTGCCGGGCCCGGGGTCAGACTGGGGTCAGGTATAATAATAATCACAGAGACCGGCTCCAGTGTATCAATAACAGAGACTGCCGGGCCCGGGGTCAGACTGGGGTCAGGTATAATAATAATCACAGAGACCGGCTCCAGTGCATCAATAACAGAGACAGCCGGGCCCGGGGTCAGACTGGGGTCAGGTATAATAATAATCACAGAGACCGGCTCCAGTGTATCAGTAACAGAGACTGCCGGGCCTGGGGTCAGACTGGTGTCTGGTATAATAATAATCACAGAGACCGGCTCCAGTGTATCAATAACAGAGGCAGCCGGGCCTGGGGTCAGAGTGGGGTCTGGTATAATAATAATCACAGAGACCGGCTAGAGTGTTTCAATAACAGAGACTGCCGGGCCCGGGGTCAGACTGGGGTCTGGGATAATAATAATCACAGAGAGCGGCTCCAGTGTATCAATAACAGAGACTGCCGGGCCCGGGGTCAGACTGGGGTCAGGGATAATAATAATCAGAGAGACTGGCTCCAGTGTATCAATAACAGAGACTGTCGGGCCCGGGGTCAGACTGGGGTCAGGTATAATAATAATCACAGAGACCGGCTCCAGTGTATCAATAACAGAGACTGCCGGGCCCGGGGTCAGACTGGGGTCTGGTATAATAATAATCACAGAGACCGGCTCCAGTGTATCAATAACAGAGACTGCCGGGCCCGGGGTCAGACTGGGGTCAGGTATAACAATAATCACAGAGACCGGCTCCAGTGTATCAATAACAGAGACTGCCGGGCCCGGGGTCAGACTGGGGTCTGGTATAATAATAATCACAGAGACCGGTTCCAGCGTCTCAATAACAGAGACTGCCGGGCCCGGGGTCAGACTGGGGTCAGGTATAATAATAATCACAGAGACCGGCTCCAGTGTATCAATAACAGAGACTGCCGGGCCCGGGGTCAGACTGGGGTCTGGTATAATAATAATCACAGAGACCGGCTCCAGTGTATCAATAACAGAGACTGGGGGCCCGGGGTCAGACTGGGGTCTGGTATAATAATAATCACAGAGAGCGGCTCCAGTGTATCAATAACAGAGACTGCCGGGCCCGGGGTCAGACTGGGGTCAGGGATAATAATAATCAGAGAGACTGGCTCCAGTGTATCAATAACAGAGACTGTCGGGCCCGGGGTCAGACTGGGGTCAGGTATAATAATAATCACAGAGACCGGCTCCAGTGTATCACTAACAGAGACTGCCGGGCCCGGGGTCAGACTGGGGTCTGGTATAATAATAATCACAGAGACCGGCTCCAGTGTATCACTAACAGAGACTGCCGGGCCCGGGGTCAGACTGGGGTCAGGTATAATAATAATCACAGAGACCGGCTCCAGTGTATCAATAACAGAGACTGCCGGGCCCGGGGTCAGACTGGGGTCAGGTATAATAATAATCACAGAGACCGGCTCCAGTGCATCAATAACAGAGACAGCCGGGCCCGGGGTCAGACTGGGGTCAGGTATAATAATAATCACAGAGACCGGCTCCAGTGTATCAGTAACAGAGACTGCCGGGCCTGGGGTCAGACTGGTGTCTGGTATAATAATAATCACAGAGACCGGCTCCAGTGTATCAATAACAGAGGCAGCCGGGCCTGGGGTCAGAGTGGGGTCTGGTATAATAATAATCACAGAGACCGGCTAGAGTGTTTCAATAACAGAGACTGCCGGGCCCGGGGTCAGACTGGGGTCTGGTATAATAATAATCACAGAGACCGGCTCCAGTGTATCAATAACAGAGACCGCCGGGCCCGGGGTCAGACTGGGGTCTGGTATAATAATAATCACAGAGACCGGCTCCAGTGTATCAATAACAGAGACTGCCGGGCCCGGGGTCAGACTGGGGTCAGGTATAATAATAATCACAGAGACCGGCTCCAGTGTATCAATAACAGAGACTGCCGGGCCCGGGGTCAGACTGGGGTCAGGTATAATAATAATAATCACAGTGACCGGCTCCAATGTATCAATAACAGAGACTGCCGGGCCCGGGGTCAGACTGGGGTCAGGTATAATAATAATCACAGAGACCGGCTCCAGTGTTTCAATAACAGAGACTGGGGGCCCGGGGTCAGACTGGGGTCAGGTATAATAATAATCACAGAGACCGGCTCCAGTGTATCAATAACAGAGACTGCCGGGCCCGGGGTCAGACTGGGGTCTGGTATAATAATAATCACAGAGACCGGATCCAGTGTATCAATAACAGAGACTGCCGGGCCCGGGGTCAGACTGGGGTCTGGTATAATAATAATCACAGAGACCGGCTCCAGTGGATCAATAACAGAGACTGCCGGGCCCGGGGTCAGACTGGGGTCTGGTATAATAATAATCACAGAGACCGGCTCCAGTGGATCAATAACAGAGACTGCCGGGCCCGGGGTCAGACTGGGGTCTGGTATAATAATAATCACAGAGACCGGCTCCAGTGTATCAATAACAGAGACTGGGGGCCCGGGGTCAGACTGGGGTCAGGTATAATAATAATCACAGAGACCGGCTCCAGTGTATCAATAACAGAGACTGCCCGGCCCGGGGTCAGACTGGGGTCAGGTATAATAATAATCACAGAGACCGGCTCCAGTGTATCAATAACAGAGACTGCCGGGTTCGGGGTCAGACTGGGGTCAGGTATAATAATAATCACAGAGACCGGCTCCAGTGTATCAATAACAGAGACCGCCGGACCCGGGGTCAGACTGGGGTCAGGTATAATAATAATCACAGAGACCGGCTCCAGTGTATCAATAACAGAGACTGCCGGGCCCGGGGTCAGACTGGGGTCAGGTAGAATAATAATCACAGAGACCAGCTCCAGTGTATCAATAACAGAGACTGCCGGGCCCGGGGTCAGACTGGGGTCAGGTATAATAATAATCACAGAGACCGGCTCCAGTGTATCAGTAACAGAGACTGCCGGGCCCGGGGTCAGACTGGGGTCTGGTATAATAATAATCACAGAGACGGGCTCCAGTGTATCAATAACAGAGACTGCCGGGCCTGGGGTCAGACTGGTGTCTGGTATAATAATAATCACAGAGACCGGCTCCAGTGTATCAATAACAGAGGCAGCCGGGCCCGGGGTCAGACTGGGGTCTGGTATAATAATAATCACAGAGACCGGCTAGAGTGTTTCAATAACAGAGACTGCCGGGCCCGGGGTCAGACTGGGGTCTGGTATAATAATAATCACAGAGACCGGCTCCAGTGTATCAATAACAGGGACTGCCGGGCCCGGGGTCAGACTGGGGTCAGGTATAATAATAATCACAGAGACCGGCTCCAGTGTATCAATAACAGAGACTGCCGGGCCCGGGGTCAGACTGGGGTCTGGTATAATAATAATCACAGAGACCGGCTCCAGTGTATCAATAACAGAGACTGCCGGGCCCGGGGTCAGACTGGGGTCAGGTATAATAATAATCACAGAGACCGGCTCCAGTGTATCAATAACAGAGACTGCCGGGCCCGGGGTCAGACTGGGGTCAGGTATAATAATAATAATCACAGTGACCGGCTCCAATGTATCAATAACAGAGACTGCCGGGCCCGGGGTCAGACTGGGGTCAGGTATAATAATAATCACAGAGACCGGCTCCAGTGTTTCAATAACAGAGACTGCCGGGCCCGGGGTCAGACTGGGGTCAGGTATAATAATAATCACAGAGACCGGCTCCAGTGTATCAATAACAGAGACTGCCGGGCCCGGGGTCAGACTGGGGTCTGGTATAATAATAATCACAGAGACCGGCTCCAGTGTATCAATAACAGAGACTGGGGGCCCGGGGTCAGACTGGGGTCAGGTATAATAATAATCACAGAGACCGGCTCCAGTGTATCAATAACAGAGACTGCCGGGCCCGGGGTCAGACTGGGGTCAGGTATAATAATAATCACAGAGACCGGCTCCAGTGTATCAATAACAGAGACTGCCGGGTTCGGGGTCAGACTGGGGTCAGGTATAATAATAATCACAGAGACCGGCTCCAGTGTATCAATAACAGAGACCGCCGGACCCGGGGTCAGACTGGGGTCTGGTATAATAATAATCACACAGACCGGCTCCAGTGTATCAATAACAGAGACTGCCGGGCCCGGGGTCAGACTGGGGTCAGGTATAATAATAATCACAGAGACCGGCTCCAGTGTATCAATAACAGAGACTGCCGGGCCCGGGGTCAGACTGGGGTCAGGTATAATAATAATCACAGAGACCGGCTCCAGTGCATCAATAACAGAGACTGCCGGGCCCGGGGTCAGACTGGGGTCTGGTATAATAATAATCACAGAGACCGGCTCCAGTGTATCAATAACAGAGACTGCCGGGCCCGGGGTCAGACTGGGGTCTGGTATAATAATAATCACAGAGACCGGCTCCAGTGTATCAATAACAGAGACTGCCGGGCCCGGGGTCAGACTGGGGTCTGGTATAATAATAATCACAGAGACCGGCTCCAGTGCATCAATAACAGAGGCAGCCGGGCCCGGGGTCAGACTGGGGTCAGGTATAATAATAATCACAGAGACCGGCTCCAGTGTATCAATAACAGAGACTGCCGGGCCCGGGGTCAGACTGGGGTCTGGTATAATAATAATCACAGAGACCGGCTCCAGAGTATCAATAACAGAGACTGCCGAGCCCAGAGTCAGACTGGGGTCAGGTATAATAATAATCACAGAGACCGGCTCCAGTGTATCAATAACAGAGACTGCCGGGCTCGGGGTCAGACTGGGGTCTGGAATAATAATAATCACAGAGACCGGCTCCAGTGTACCAATAACAGAGTCTGCCGGGCCCGGGGTCAGACTGGGGTCTGGTATAATAATAATCACATAGACCGGCTCCAGTGTATCAATAACAGAGACTGCCGGGCCCGGGGTCAGACTGGGGTCTGGTATAATAATAATCACATAGACCGGCTCCAGTGTATCAATAACAGAGACTGCCGGGCCCGGGGTCAGACTGGGGTCAGTTATAATAATAATCACAGAGACCGGCTCCAGTGTATCAATAACAGAGACTGCCGGTCCCAGGGTCAGACTGGGGTCAGGTATAATAATAATCACAGAGACCGGCTCCAGTGTATCAATAACAGAGACTGCCGGGCCCGGGGTCAGACTGGGGCCAGGTATAATAATAATCACAGAGACCGGCTCCAGTGTATCAATAACAGAGACTGCCGGGCCCGGGGTCAGACTGGGGCCAGGTATAATAATAAGCACAGAGACCGGCTCCAGTGTATCAATAACAGAGACTGGGGGCCCGGGGTCAGACTGGGGTCTGGTATAATAATAATCACAGAGACCGGCTCCAGTGTATAAATAACAGAGACTGCCGGGCCCGGGGTCAGACTGGGGTCAGGTATAATAATAATCACAGAGACCGGCTCCAGTGTATCAATAACAGAGACTGCCGGGCCCGGGGTCAGACTGGGGTCTGGTATAATAATAATCACAGAGACCGGCTCCAGTGTATCAATAACAGAGACTGGGGGCCCGGGGTCAGACTGGGGTCAGGTATAATAATAATCACAGAGACCGGCTCCAGTGTATCAATAACAGAGACTGCCGGGCCCGGGGTCAGACTGGGGTCAGGTATAATAATAATCACAGAGACCGGCTCCAGTGTATCAATAACAGAGACTGCCGGGTTCGGGGTCAGACTGGGGTCAGGTATAATAATAATCACAGAGACCGGCTCCAGTGTATCAATAACAGAGACCGCCGGACCCGGGGTCAGACTGGGGTCTGGTATAATAATAATCACACAGACCGGCTCCAGTGTATCAATAACAGAGACTGCCGGGCCCGGGGTCAGACTGGGGTCAGGTATAATAATAATCACAGAGACCGGCTCCAGTGTATCAATAACAGAGACTGCCGGGCCCGGGGTCAGACTGGGGTCAGGTATAATAATAATCACAGAGACCGGCTCCAGTGCATCAATAACAGAGACTGCCGGGCCCGGGGTCAGACTGGGGTCTGGTATAATAATAATCACAGAGACCGGCTCCAGTGTATCAATAACAGAGACTGCCGGGCCCGGGGTCAGACTGGGGTCTGGTATAATAATAATCACAGAGACCGGCTCCAGTGTATCAATAACAGAGACTGCCGGGCCCGGGGTCAGACTGGGGTCTGGTATAATAATAATCACAGAGACCGGCTCCAGTGCATCAATAACAGAGGCAGCCGGGCCCGGGGTCAGACTGGGGTCAGGTATAATAATAATCACAGAGACCGGCTCCAGTGTATCAATAACAGAGACTGCCGGGCCCGGGGTCAGACTGGGGTCTGGTATAATAATAATCACAGAGACCGGCTCCAGAGTATCAATAACAGAGACTGCCGAGCCCAGAGTCAGACTGGGGTCAGGTATAATAATAATCACAGAGACCGGCTCCAGTGTATCAATAACAGAGACTGCCGGGCTCGGGGTCAGACTGGGGTCTGGAATAATAATAATCACAGAGACCGGCTCCAGTGTACCAATAACAGAGTCTGCCGGGCCCGGGGTCAGACTGGGGTCTGGTATAATAATAATCACATAGACCGGCTCCAGTGTATCAATAACAGAGACTGCCGGGCCCGGGGTCAGACTGGGGTCTGGTATAATAATAATCACATAGACCGGCTCCAGTGTATCAATAACAGAGACTGCCGGGCCCGGGGTCAGACTGGGGTCAGTTATAATAATAATCACAGAGACCGGCTCCAGTGTATCAATAACAGAGACTGCCGGTCCCAGGGTCAGACTGGGGTCAGGTATAATAATAATCACAGAGACCGGCTCCAGTGTATCAATAACAGAGACTGCCGGGCCCGGGGTCAGACTGGGGCCAGGTATAATAATAATCACAGAGACCGGCTCCAGTGTATCAATAACAGAGACTGCCGGGCCCGGGGTCAGACTGGGGCCAGGTATAATAATAAGCACAGAGACCGGCTCCAGTGTATCAATAACAGAGACTGGGGGCCCGGGGTCAGACTGGGGTCTGGTATAATAATAATCACAGAGACCGGCTCCAGTGTATAAATAACAGAGACTGCCGGGCCCGGGGTCAGACTGGGGTCAGGTATAATAATAATCACAGAGACCGGCTCCAGTGTATCAATAACAGAGACTGCCGGGCCCGGGGTCAGACTGGGGTCAGGTATAATAATAATCACAGAGACCGGCTCCAGTGTATCAATAACAGAGACTGCCGGACCCGGGGTCAGACTGGGGTCAGGTATAATAATAATCACATAGACCGGCTCCAGTGTATCAATAACAGAGACTGCCGGGCCCGGGGTCAGACTGGGGTCTGGTATAATAATAATCACAGAGACCGGCTCCAGTGGATCAATAACACAGACTGCCGGGCCCGGGGTCAGACTGGGGTCTGGTATAATAATACTCACAGACCCCGGCTCCAGTGTATCAATAACAGAGACTGCCGGACCCGGGGTCAGACTGGGGTCAGGTATAATAATAATCACATAGACCGGCTCCAGTGTATCAATAACAGAGACTGGGGGCCCGGGGTCAGACTGGGGTCTGGTATAATAATAATCTCAGAGACCGGCTCCAGTGTATCAATAACAGAGACTGCCGGGCCCGGGGTCAGACTGGGGTCTGGTATAATAATAATCACAGAGACCGGCTCCAATGTATCAATAACAGAGACTGCCGGGCCCGGGGTCAGACTGGGGTCTGGTATAATAATAATCACAGAGACCGGCTCCAGTGTATCAATAACAGAGACTGCCGGGCCCGGGGTCAGACTGGGGTCAGGTATAATAATAATCACAGAGACCGGCTCCAGTGTATCAATAACAGAGACTGCCGGGCCCGGGGTCAGACTGGGGTCTGGTATAATAATAATCACAGACCCCGGCTCCAGTGTATCAATAAAAGAGACTGCCGGGCCCGGAGTCAGACTGGGGTCAGGTATAATAATAATAATCACAGTGACCGGCTCCAATGTATCAATAACAGAGACTGCCGGGCCCGGGGTCAGACTGGGGTCAGGTATAATAATAATCACAGTGACCGGCTCCAGTGTGTCAATAACAGAGACTGCCGGGCCCGGGGTCAGACTGGGGTCTGGTATAATAATAATCACAGACCCCGGCTCCAGTGTATCAATAACAGAGACTGCCGGGCCCGGGGTCAGACTGGGGTCTGGTATAATAATAATCACAGAGACCCGGCTCCAGTGTATCAATAACAGAGACTGCCGGGCCCGGGGTCAGACTGGGGTCTGGTATAATAATAATCACAGACCCCGGCTCCAGTGTATCAATAACAGAGACTGCCGGGCCGGGGTCAGACTGGGGTCAGGTATAATAATAATCACAGAGACCGGCTCCAGTGTATCAATAACAGAGACTGCGGGGCCCGGGGTCAGACTGGGGTCTGGTATAATAATAATCACAGAGACCGGCTCCAGTGTATCAATAACAGAGACTGCCGGGCCCGGGGTCAGACTGGGGTCTGGTATAATAATAATCACAGAGACTGGCTCCAGTGTATCAATAACAGAGACTGCCGGGCCCGGTGTCAGACTGGGGTCTGGTATAATAATAATCACAGACCCCGGCTCCAGTGTATCAATAACAGAGACTGCCGGGCCGGGGTCAGACTGGGGTCAGGTATAATAATAATCACAGAGACCGGCTCCAGTGTATCAATAACAGAGACTGCCGGGCCCGGGGTCTGACTGGGGTCAGGTATAATAATAATCACACAGACCGGCTCCAGTGTATCAATAACAGAGACTGCCGGGCCCGGGTCAGACTGGGGTCTGGTATAATAATAATCACAGAGACCGGCTCCAGTGTATCAATAACAGAGACTGCCGGGCCCGGTGTCAGACTGGGGTCAGGTATAATAATAATCACAGAGACCGGCTCCAGTGTATCAATAACAGAGACTGCCGGGCCGGGGTCAGACTGGGGTCAGGTATAATAATAATCACAGAGACCGGCTCCAGTGTATCAATAACAGAGACTGCCGGGCCCGGTGTCAGACTGGGGTCAGGTATAATAATAATCACAGAGACCGGCTCCAGTGTATCCATAACAGAGACTGCCGGGCCCGGGGTCAGACTGGGGTCTGGTATAATAATAATCACAGAGACCGGCTCCAGTGTATCAATAACAGAGACTGCCGGGCCCGGGGTCAGACTGGGGTCAGGTATAATAATAATCACAGAGATCGGCTCCAGTGTATCAATAACAGAGACTGCCGGGCCCGGTGTCAGACTGGGGTCAGGTATAATAATAATCACAGAGACCGGCTCCAGTGTATCAATAACAGAGACGGCCGGGCCCGGGGTCAGACTGGGGTCAGGTATAATAATAATAATCACAGTGACCGGCTCCAATGTATCAATAACAGAGACTGCCGGGCCCGGGGTCAGACTGGGGTCAGGTATAATAATAATAATCACAGAGACCGGCTCCAGTGTATCAATAACAGAGACTGCCGGGCCCGGGGTCAGACTGGGGTCAGGTATAATAATAATAATCACAGTGACCGGCTCCAATGTATCAATTACAGAGACTGCCGGGCCCGGGGTCAGACTGGGGTCAGGTATAATAATAATAATCACAGAGACCGGCTCCAGTGTATCAATAACAGAGACTGCCGGGCCCGGGGTCAGACTGGGGTCAGGTATAATAATAATCACACAGACCGGCTCCAGTGTATCAATAACAGAGACTGCCGGGCCCGGGGTCAGACTGGGGTCTGGTATAATAATAATCACAGAGACCGGCTCCAATGTATCAATAACAGAGACTGCCGGGCCCGGGGTCAGACTGGGGTCAGGTATAATAATAATCACAGAGACCGGCTCCAGTGTATCAATAACAGAGACTGCCGGGCCCGGGGTCAGACTGGGGTCAGGTATAATAATAATCACAGAGACCGGCTCTAGTGGATCAATAACAGAGACTGCCGGGCCCGGGGTCAGACTGGGGTCAGGTATAATAATAATCACAGAGACCGGCTCCAGTGTATCAATAACAGAGACTGCCGGGCCCGGGGTCAGACTGGGGTCAGGTATAATAATAATCACAGAGACCGGCTCCAGTGTATCAATAACAGAGACTGCCGGGCCCGGGGTCAGACTGGGGTCAGGTATAATAATAATCACAGAGACCGGCTCCAGTGTATCAATAACAGAGACTGCCGGGCCCGGGGTCAGACTGGGGTCTGGTATAATAATAATCACAGAGACCGGCTCCAGTGTATCAATAACAGAGACTGCCGGGCCCGGGGTCAGACTGGGGTCTGGTATAACAATAATCACAGACCCCGGCTCCAGTGTATCAATAACAGAGACTGTCGGGCCCGGGGTCAGACTGGGGTCAGGTATAATAATAATCACAGAGACCGGCTCCAGTGTATCAATAACAGAGACTGCCGGGCCTGGGGTCAGACTGGGGTCAGGTATAATAATAATCACAGAGACTGGCTCCTGTGGATCAACAGCCGTCTGCTGATAACATATATGAAGGGAGGCAGGGAGCTTAGTTTTATTCGCAAGTGAAACCGTGAGAGAGCTATGATGCCTAGGGCCTTGGCCCAGTCTGCCTTGCATTAAAAAGGGATTGCAACCATCTCTGAGTGAGGAGCATGTGACTGACTCCACCTGGGATCTTTTATACCCAATGGGAGGACAATCATGGCGGACTCGAGAGACTTCTGATATCTGAGGTGATAATGATGTATCTTTCAGGGGAACCGAAAACATCTGTTTCTCCTCATTCTGAACAACACTTCTCCATTTACACAGACACAGAGAAGCCGCATCCGCCAGGTTTTGGAAATTAAATCATCAAAACCCCATCGCATGAAGAATTCGTGCCCAAATGCTAAAGATAATTGCACTTTTTCTGAGCAAGTTCTATCCAGTGTTTCTTTGTTCAAAGTAACTAATTTATCATAGAATCGCTATAGTGCAGAAGATGGCCATCGAGTCTGCGCAGACCCTTCGAAAGAGCACTCTACTTGGGTCCAATCGCCAATCTTGTCCTGTACCCCTGCCCAACCTTTGGACACTAAGAGCAATTTAGCATGGCCAATCCACCTAACCTGCATATCTTTGGACTGTGGGTGGAAACCGGAGCACCCGGAGGAAACCCACGCAGACACGGGGAGAAAGTGCAACCTCGACACACACAGTCACGTGAGGTCAGAATCGTCTGTTCCCTGGCACTGTGAGGCAGCAGTGCCAAACACCGTGCGGCTGAAAGTTTCCTGACAATTATCTACCCACGCCCAAGTTCTGCCAAATGACCGGATTAGCACAAGAGCAAAGCTATATAATGATTGCATTTAATTCGATGTCGATGAAGGACAGAGGTCAAAACAGAAGAGGTACTGGGACAATGATTCGAAATGAGCCATCCGACTGACTCCATTGCCTATAATTCTGCATATCTTAACGCCTTAAAATATTTATTGTTCATTTTACAATGATACTATTAAATCTGATTATATCATTCTTTCCAGCTGCGGTTTCCAGTTCATAACAACTCGCTGTGTAAAAACAATCCTCCTGTTCAATACAATAAACTGTCCTCTGGTTACAGAGCCTCCTGCCAGTTGTAATAGTCTCTCTTTAATTACTCTGTTCAAATCTTCATAGTTTTAGCAGTTTGCTGAAATAGACAACACAGAGAGATGGAGAGAGATACAGGGAGAGAGAGGCAGAGTAAAAGTGAGCAAACAAACATGAAGAGGAGAAAGAGAGACGGTGGGTTGAAAGAAAAATGCTGAGAAACAGTAAAAACGAATTACACAGAGAGAGGGAGAATGATAAAATATTGAAAGGGAGCAAGATATCATTTCCTGGATTCAGAGAACCGAGTGACTGATCCACTGACTATCCAATTATGCCCTGGAGTGGAAGGTCTAAACAGATCACACCAGGCTCATTTGTAAATGTCACCACAATGTGATCTGTGTGGCTCTGCCCTGACTCTGTGGGCAGACATAGGCCACACTGACAGATGTTCTCACCAGATTGTGGTCCCTGGATTTATATTCTGCTGAGAAGTGAGATGTGCGGTTTGGTACCGGCAGCAGAGTAACAGGAAGTTGTGTTACCTGAGAATGAAACAGCAGGCGTCAGTTTCATGTTATCACCGTGAACAGTCTTCCTGCCTGTGAGGGTGAACTCACTCTGACAGCATCAAGAACAACCACACAGATTGCTGCCGCTCTCAGCATTACATTCACCTCCATTCCCATTCCCTTTAAAAGGTTAGAGTACTTGTGCAAAAGCACACTTACCGAAGGGGAGATGGATAGAGGGTTGTCACTGGGGGAGAAGAAGGGGAATTAAAACAACAATTTCGCTACCAGTGGTTATACTAAAGTAGAAAGTTTGAAGTACGTTGATGTCTCTGTGAGTGAGAGACTGAGAGAGAGAGAGAGAGACAGACAAAGAGAGAGATAGAGAGCGATAGAGAGGGAGAGAGAGATTAATCTTTAAAGACATAAAGTGCCTTCAACAAAAAAAGATGTAAACGTTAGGTGCCAGAACCGGCTGCTGTGTACCTGTGTATGGGAGTTAAGTCTGAGAGAGAGAAGCGGGATCAACAGAGAAAGCGAGGTGTGCTGATATGTAAGTAATTTGAAACATATATTTGCCTTTGCAAGGGAATGAACAGCTTGGTATTACTGTCACAATAACTCAAGAACAGTAAATATTGACTGTAGCATAAGATCTGGAAGGTAATCTCAACACAATGTCGTCATGTGCTGAAAAATAATTTCAATTATTTGTACCACCATTTTGTAAAAAATAAAAAATGATGTGTTCCAGACCAACGGACCACCATAGACATACAGGCACACACACACTTACGCACACACTTTCAGACTCTGTCTCTCTCAATCATTGGCCACAGCAAAAGCAAACGGAATCCCTTCAGCAAAAAGGGTGAAAGACAATTGGCACCATTAAAAAAAACAGTGAGTAATTGTCACAGATAAACACAAGCATGAATTAGTGATATCTACCACAATGGAGCTTGTGACTGTGCTGTGTGATGTGAAATTCAATATGGCTCCTTTATTCCTGTTCTTCGCTCTGTTGATGAAGTGAATGTCACATGACTCACTCCAAACTTTCAGCAAAATATTACACACACATATCACCGGAGCAATCACACCATCACCATAGGGCAGCACGGTAGCACACGTGGCTAGCACTGTGGCTTCACACCGCCAGGGCCCAAGGTGCGATTCCCCGCTGGGTCACTGTCTATGCCGTGTCTGTGTGGGTTTCCTCCGGGTGCTCCGGTTTCCTCCCACAGTCTAAATACGTGCAGGTTAGGTGGATTGGCCATGCTAAATTGCCCTTCGTGTCCGAAAAAAAGGTTAGGAGACGTTATTGGGTTATGGGGATAGAGTGAAAGTGAGGGCTTAAATGGGTCAGTGCAGATTCGATGGGCCGAATAGCCTCCTTCTGCACTGTCTGCACTGTATGTTTTTTGTAAATAGTTATTCATTATGCTTTTGTAAGTGAATTAAATCTGAGAGAGAAACGGGAGCTTAATTAATCTACGTGTAGTCTGAAACAAAGAGATGAGAACAGATCGGCAGTAATTTGAAAGTTGTATTTGCTTTTGCAAGGAACGTCCACAACCCCTAATAGTTATTGACACGACAAAATGTATTCTTAAAAACAGAAGTGAGTGCCCCTTTTCACGCCCCCAAGGCAGTGGCGCAGTGGTAGTGTCGCCGGACTAATAACCCAGAGACACAGAGTCAAGCTCTGGGGACCCGGGCTCCCACCACGGCAGGTGGTGACAGTTAAATCAAGAAAAATCTGGAATTAAAAGATGACCACGAAACCATTATCGATGGGAGTAAAAACCCATCTAGTTTATTGATGTCCTTTAAGGAAGGACATCTGTCGCGTTTAACGATTCTGGCTATAGCTATATGGCTTCAACTATGTTGTCGCTGGACTAGTAATTCAGAGACCCAGAGTCAAATTGGCAGGTGGTGAAACTTGAATCCAGAAAATTCAGGAATTTAAAATCTGATGCTGACAATCAAACCATTGTCGATTGTAGTAAAAACCCATCTGGTTCACTGATGTCCTTTAGGGAAGGAAACCTGTTGCCCTTAACTAGACTGTCCTTCATATGACTCCACATCCACAGCAATGTGGGTGACTCTTAAATGCCCCCCGGGATGGGCAGTTGCTGCCGGCCCAACCACCGACTCACACATCGCATGAACACATTCGGTGGATCCCGCAAAAACGGACTTTTGGGCTCTTTTCAGGGCCCCCAACGGTACTTTTCTGCCTTTTCCCGGCATGGGAAGGAGTTAATAATAGCTCCCCGTCAGTATATGGCTCCTACTAGGAGCGGGGCGACAAAGAAGGTGGTGGTGAACCCGAAGAAGGTGCGCGGGAAGAAGAACAAAATGGCGACGGGCGGAGACCAGGCAGCGTGGATGCAGTGGGCGGAGGAGCAGCAGGAGGTTTTCCAGCCCTGCTTCAGAGAGATTAAAGCGGACCTGCTAGAGCCGATTAAGGCTTCTATTGATAAGCTGCTGGAGAGTCAGCCGGCCCAGGGGGTGGCGATCCGCGAGGCTCGACAAAGGATCTCTGACAATGAGGACGAGATCTTGGGCTTGGCGGTAAAGGTGGAGGCGCACGAGGCGCTCCACAAGAAATGGGAGGAGTGGTTTGAGGAGATGGAGAATCGGTCGAGGCGGAAGAATCTGCGGATTCTGGGCCTCCCGGAGGGGCTGGAGGGGCCGGACATGGGGGCCTATGTGGTCACCTTGTTGAACTCGTTGATGGGAGCGGGATCCTTTCAGGGGCCCCTGGAGCTGGAAGGGGCCCATGGCGTGCTGGTGAGAGGCGCAAGGCTAATGAGCCTCCGCGGGCGGTGCTGGTGAGGTTCCATCGGTTTGTCGATCGGGAGTGTGTGCTCAGGTGGGCCAAGAAGGAGAGGAGCAGCAGGTGGGAGAATGTGGAGGTTCGAATATACCAGGACTGGAGTGGGGAGGTGGCGAAGAGGAGGGCCGGGTACAATCGAGCGAAGGCGGTGCTGCACAGGAAGGGGGTGAAGTTTGGCATGCTGCAGCCAGCGTGACTGTGGGTTACTTACAAGGACCGGCACCATTATTTTGAGTCTCCGGAGGAGGTGTGGGCCTTTGTTCAGGCCGAGAAGTTGGACACTGATTGAGGGTTGGGATGGGCGATTCGGGACTGCGGTTGCTATGTTATGTTGATTCTTTTTTCGAGGGGGGGGCCTTTGCATTGCTCCGGGTTTCTCCCTTTTCTCTGTGTTTTTCTCTTTCGGGTCGGTGAGGGTGGTTGGGGCGGGTTGGGTACTGTTTTGCTCAGATTGGTCGGGGGGGGGGCTCTTGGAGGGGGGTAGGTAAACGGAACAGGGGTGGTGGGCGGCGGCGAGATGGGGCGTGTCACACAACGGGAGGAGTCGAAGGAGAGGTGGGCGTGGCCCGGGTCAGCAGGAGTCAGCTGACTTGTGGAAGTGCAATGGGGGGAGTAAATCAGCTAGGATGGGTCCTAGCCGGGGGGGTGGGGGGGCGGGATGGGGGTGGGGGTTGGGTGGGGGGGAATCGAGTTGCTGCTGCTATGGTCAAGGAGGAGCTGGAGCGAGTGGGGGGGGTTCGAGACGGGGGTATGCCGCTGTGGGGAACGGGCCGGGTGTGGGATGCGTGCGCGTGGTTGGCCGAGGAGGGGTCATGGGTATTCGGCGGGGGAGGGGGGGGCGGGTAGCCCCCTGATCCGGCTGATAACTTGGAATGTAAGGGGACTGAATGGGCCGATTAAGCGGGCCCGCGTGTTCGCGCACCTGAAGGGGCTCAAGGAGACTCACCTGAAGGTGGGAGACCAGGTAAGATTGAGGAAAAGATGGGTAGGTCAGGTGTTTCACTCGGGGTTGGATGCCAAAAATCGAGGGGTGGCGGTCTTGGTGGGAAAGAAGGTGTCATTCGAGGCGTCGAGCATTGTGGCAGATAATGGCGGTAGCTACGTAATGGTAAGTGGTAAGTTGCAGGGAGAGAGGGTGGTACTGGTCAATGTGTAAGCCCCGAACTGGGACGATGCGGGTTTTATGCGGCGTATGTTGGGTCGGATCCCAGACTAGGAAGTGGGGGGGGCCTGATAATGGGGGGAGACTTTAACACGGTGCTGGATCCGGCACTGGATTGCTCCAGGTCTAGGATGGGTAGGAAGCCGGCGGAGGCTAGAGTGCTGAGGGGGTTTATGGACCAGATGGGAGGGGTGGACACTTGGAGATTTGCAAGGCCAGGGGCTAGGGAATTTTCATTCTTCTCACATGTCCATAAGGCTTATTCCCGAAATGACTTTTTCATTTTGAGTAGGGCGCTGTAGCGAGAGTAGAGGATACTGAGTATTCGGCAATAGCCATTACGGACACGCCCCACATTGGGTGGACTTGGAGTTGGGGGAGGAGAGGGACCAGCGCCCGCTGTAGTGTTTGGAGGTGGGGCTGTTGGCGGACGAGGAGGTGAGCGAGCGGGTGCGAGGAAGTATAGAGTGGTACTTGGAGACCAACGACAACGGGAAGGTCCGAGTGGGGATGGTATGGGAGGCGCTGAAGGCGGTGGTGAGGGGAGAGCTGATCTCCATTAAGGCCCACAAGGAGTGGAGGGTGAGGGGGGAGAGGGAGAGGCTGGTGGGGGAGATGGTGAGGGTAGACAGGAGGTATGCGGAGGAGCCCGAGGAAGGATTGTTGAGGAAGAGGCATAGCCTCCAGGCCGAATTAGACCTGGTGACCACCAGGAAGGCGGAGGTGCAGTGGAGGAAGGCCCAGGGGGCGATTTACGAGTATGGGGAAAAGGCAAGCCGGATGCTGGTGCATCAGCTTCGGAAGCGGGACGCAGCTAGGGAGCTCGGGGGAGTTAAGGACAAGGGAGGGAGTGTGATGCGGAATGGGGTTGGCATCAATGGGGTCTTCAGCGACTTTTACGAGGAATTGTACCGATCCGAGCCCCCACGAGAGGAGGGAGGAATGGGCTGCTTCCTGGACCAATTGAGGTTTCCAAAGGTGGAAGAGGGACTGGTGGTGGGATTGGGGGCCCCGATTGGCCTGGAGGAGCTGATCAAAGGGATAGGAAGCATGCAGGCGGGGAAGGCACCGGGGCCGGACGGTTTCCCGGTCGAATTATATAAAACATATATGGACCTGTTGGGCCCACTGTTAGCCAGGACCTTCAATGAGGCAAGGGAGCAGGGGGGGGGGGGGGCGGTGGGCTTTGCCCCCGACAATGTCCAGGCACTGATCTCCTTGATCCTGAAGCGGGACAAGGATCCCCTGCAATGTGGGTCTTACAGACCGACTTCCTTGCGAAATGTAGATGCCAAGGTGCTGGCGAAGGTCTTAGCCACGAGGATTGAGGATTCTGTGCCGCAGATCATCTATGAAGACCAGACAGGGTTTGTGAAGGGGAGGCAGTTGAACGCGAATGTGCGGAGGCCTTTGAGCATTATCATGATGCCGGCAAGGGAGGGGGAGGCGAAGATAGTGGTGGCGATGGACGCTGAGAAAGCCTTCGAGAGGGTAGAGTGGGGGTACCTGTGGGAGGTGTGAAGAGGTTCGGGTTTGGGGAGGGGTTTGTCAGCTGGGTTAGTCTGTTGTATGAGGTCCCGATGGCGAGTGTGGCCATGAACACAAGGAGGTCTGAGTACTTTCGGTTGCACCGAGGGACGAGACAGGGGGCCCCCTGTCCCCCCTGCTCTTTGCACTGGCGATTGAACCCCTGGCTATGGCACTGAGGGAGTCATGGAACTGGAGGAGGTTGGTGCAGGGTGGGAAGGAGCATAGGGTGTCGCTTTATGTGGACAACCTGCTGCTTTATGTGGCGGACCTGGTGGGAGGAATGCCGGAGGTAATGAGGATTCTTAGGGAATTCGGGGACTTTTCGGGGTACAAGCTCAACATGGGGAAGAGCGAGCTGTTCATAGTTCATCCAGGGGACAGGAGAGGGGGATTGGCGAACTCCCACTAAAAAGGGCGGAGAGGAGCTTCAGGTATTTGGGGGTCCAGGTGGCCAGAAGTTGGGGGGGCCCTGCATAGGCTTAATTTTACAAGGCCGGTAGAGCAAATGGAGGAGGAGTTCAAGAGGTGGGACGCGTTGCCGCTGTCCTTGGCGGCTAGGGTGCAGTCAATCAAAATGAGGGTGCTCCCAAGGTTTTTGTTCCTGTTCCAGTGCCTCCCCGTGTTTAACCCGAAGGCTTTTTTCAGGCGGGTTAATCGGAGTATAATGGGGTTTGTGTGGGCGCGAGGGACTCCGAGGGTGAGAAGGGTGTTCCTGGAGCGGAGTAGAGATAGGGGGGGACTGGCGCTGCCCAACCTCTGTGGGTACTACTGGGCCGCCAATGCGACGATGGTGCGCAAGTGGGTGATGGAAGGGGGAGGGGGCTGCATGGAAGAGGCTGGAGATGGCGTCTTGTGTGGGTACGAGTGTGGAGGCGCTGGCAACAGCGCCGCTGCCGCTCCCTCCAAGGAGGTATACCACGAGCGCGGTGGTGGCGGCTGCCCTCAAAGTTTGGGGCAGTGGAGACGGCGCAGGGGGGAAGTTGGGGCCTCGACGTGGACCCCCAATACGGGGGATCCACTGGTTCGCCCCAGGAAGAACAGGTGGAGGGTTTTCGGGGTAGCACAGGGCAGGGACACGTACGTTGGGGGGACCTGTTTGTGGACGGGAAGTTCACGAGTCTGGGTGAGCTGGAGAAGAAGTACGGGCTTCCCCCCGGGTAACACCTTCAGGTACTTACAGGTAAGGGCATTTGCCAAGCAGCAGGTGGTGGAATTCCCGCGGCTACTGCCACACACAGTACAGGACAGGGTGCTGTCGGGGGGTGGGGGGGGGGGGGGGGTGGGTGGCGAGGATCTCGGAAACTTACCAGGTGATGCAGGAGGAGGAGGCCTCGGTGGTGGAGGTAAAAGGTAAGTGGGAGGAGGAGTTGGGATAGGAGATTGAGGAAGGGACGTGGGCAGATGCCCTGGGGAGGGTGAACTCTTCCTCATTGTGCGCGAGGCTCAGCCTCATACAGTTGAAGGTGCTGCACAGGGCACACATGACCGGGACAAGGATTGAGCTGGTTTTTTTGGGGGTGAGGACAGGTGTGTTAGGTGCTCAGGGAGACCAGCAAATCACACCCATATGTTCTGGGCGTGCCCAGTGCTGGAGGAATTTTGGAAGGGTGTAGCAAGGACGGTGTCATGGGTGGTAGGATCCAGGGTCAAACCGGGCTGGGGGCTTGCAATATTTGGGGTGGCAGAGGAGCCGGGAGTGCAGGAGGCGAAAGAGGCCGGAATTCTGGCCTTTGCGTCCCGGGTAACCCGGCGAAGGATTCTTCTTCAGTGAAGGATGTGAGGCCCCCAAGCGTGAGGAATCCTGGATCAGCGATATGGCGGGGTTCATTAAATTGGAGAGGGTGAAATTCGCCTTCAAGGGTCGGTCCAAGGGTTCTTTAGGCGGTGGCAACCGTTCTTAGACTTTCTGGCAGAACGATAGACATTGGTCAGTGGCAGCAGCAGCTCGGGGGGGGGGGGGGGGGGGGGGTGGGGGGACGACGGGGGAGTATACTTTATTACTGTTTTTGTTATTTACGCCGAAGGGTCTGAGGGGGTGTATATACCAGTTGTGTTAAGTCGCGTGTTAATGTTAATTTATTATTTATGTACAGGGGGAGGGGGGGTATGGAGGGTTGCTTTGTACTTAACCCTGTTGGGTTCTTTTTTTTCTCATTTTGTTATTGATATTTTATGAAAACTTTTAATAAAAATTATCTATCTAACTATCTATCTACCTACCAACTATCTATCTATCTATCCATCCACCTATCTATCTATCTTTCTATCTATCCATCTGTCTATCTATCTGTCTATCTATCTATTAGACAACCGTTATTTCTTTCATCCATTTGCGCGATATGGCATCGCTGGTGATATGGCATCGCTGGTTGGGTCAGGAATTATGGCCGATTCCTAGTTGCCATTCAGAAGGTGGTGGTGAGCTGCCTTCTTGACTCGCTGCAGTCCCTGACATGCAGTTACACCCGTACTGCTATTAGCGAGAGAATTTCAGTATTTTTACACAACCACAGTGAAGGAATGACGATATATTTCCGAGTCAAGATGGTGAATGACTTGGAGATGAGCCTCCAGGTGTTCCAAGGTATCTGCTGCTCTTGTCCTTGTTGATGCTTGTTACCGTGGGGTATGGTAGTTGCTGACTATGGAACCTTGATTTGTTCCTACAGTACATTCTGTGGATGGCACCAGTCAAGCGGACTGCTTTGTCCTGGATGGTGTAAAGCTTCTTGAGGTTTGTTGAAGCTGCACTCTAGACAAGTGGAGAATATTCCATTACACTCCTGAATTTTGTTTTGCAGACGATGGACAGGCTTTGGGCAATCAGGAAGTCAGTTACTCGCTCCAGGATTCCTAAACGTTGGACGGCTCTGGCAACCACGTCATTCGTCTGACTCGTCAGTTTCCGGTCAATGATAACTCCCAGAGGTCAGCACGGTGGCGCAGTGGGTTAGCCCTGCTGCCTCATGGCGCCGAGCTCTCAGGTTCGATCCCGACTCTGGGTCACTGTTGGTGTGGAGTTTGCACATTCTCCCGTGTATGCGTGGATTTCGCCCCCACAACCCAAAGATGTCCAGGCTAGGTGGATTGGCCTCAATAAATTGCCCCTTAATTGGAAAAAATGAATTGGGTTCTATAAATTAAAATAAAACAAATGATAACTCCCAGGATTTTGATTGTGCGGTAACCAATGAAAAAACATCAGGTACATTATGCTGTGGGGTAGGACCGTTTGTAATATAAAATGAGACACAGTAGACTTCAGCCGTGAATGAAACAGAATCTGACACAATAATATCATGATGTGGAGATACCGGCGTTGGACTGGGGTGAGCACAGTACGAAGTCTTACAACACCAGGTTAAAGTCCAACAGGTTTGTTTCGATGTCACTAGCTTTCGGAGCGCTGCTCCTTCCTCAGGTGAATGAAGAGGTATGTTCCAGAAACATATACATAGACAGATTCAAATATGCCAGACAATGCTTGGAATACGAGCATTATAAGGTGATTAAATCTTTACAGATCCAGAGATGGGGTAACCCCAGGTTAAAGAGGTGTGAATTGTGTCAAGCCAGGACAGTTGGTAGGATTTCGCAGGCCAGATGGTGGGGATGATTATCTATCTATAACCGGGACCTGGGATTCATGTCGCATTACATTCATCCCCCACCATCTGTCTGGCTCAGTGCATTTCTTTTTAAAATCTCTATATTTATTCAAATTTTTCAAACAATTTTCAACAAACCCCCGCCCCCAACAAGAAAAAGAAACGATAACACAACAACCAGAAATTATACATAGGATTTCCCCCAAATACAATAACCCCCCATATAACAGTAGAAAACACAAATAGGGAAACACCCCACTTTAACCCAAACGCCACCCAAAAAAAGCCCCCCCCCCTCCCCCCTCCATCCCCCCCCCCCCGGTTTCTGCTGCTGCTGACCTCCTCCTAACGCTCCAGAGATAGTCTAGGAACGGTTGCCACCGCCTGAAGAACCCCTGCGCAGACCCTCGCAAGGCAAACTTTATCCTCTCCCTGCTTGACATAGTCCTCGCAAAACCCCTCCAAAACCCATCCAGTGCTGGGCATGACCAGAACATATGGGCGTGATTTGCTGGGCTCCCAGAGCACCTCACACATCTGTCCTCCACCCCAAAGAACCTACTCAACCTCGCCCCTGTCATATGCGCTCTGTGAACAACTTTAAACTGTATTAGACTGAGCCTGGCTGAAGAGGAGGAAGAATTAACCCTACTCAGGACATCAGCCCACAGACCCTCATCTATCTCCTCCCCAAGCTCCTCCTCCCACTTGTCCTTTAACTCCTCCTGCAGCTCCTGATAAATTGCCAAAACCTTGCCTTCTCCAACCCATACACCCGAAATCACCCTGTCCTGAATCCTACGTGCTGGAAGCAGCGGGAATTCCCTTACCTTCCGCCTCACTTGCATTTACCTGAAAGCGTTCCCCGGGGTTAGCCCAAATTTCTCCTCCAGCGCCCCTAGGCTTGCAAATGTCCCATCGATTAACAGGTCCCCCATTCTTTAATCCCTGCCAATGCCAGCTCTGAAACCCCCCATCCATCCTTCCCGGGACGAACCAACGATTCTCCCGAATCGGGAACCAACCCGAGGCTCCCACCTCGTCCCCGTGTCACCTCCACTGCCCCCAGATCTTCAGCGTCGCCATCACCACCGGACTCGTGTTGTACCTTGTCGGCAGGAGCGGCAGCAGTGTCGTCACCAGCGTCCCAAGGCTCGTGCCCACACAGGACGCCATCTCTAGACTCTACCACGCCGCCCCCCTCTCCCTCCATTACCCACTTACGGATCATCGCCACATTGGCTGCCCAATAATAGCCACATTGATTCGGCAGCGCCAGCTCCCCCCTCCCCCCCCCCCCCCCCCCCGCCCCCACCCCCCACCCCCACTGTCCCTGCTACGCTTCAGAACACTCTCTTCACCCTCGGGGTCTTATTCACCCCACACGAATCCCATGAAGCTCCTGCTTACCCGTTTGACAAAGGCCTTGGGGATCAAAATGGGAAGGCACTGGAACAAAAAGAGAAACCTCGGAAGGACCGTCATTTTGATCGACTGCACCCTACCCACTAGTGACAGTGGCAGCATATCCCATCTTTTAAAATCCTCCTCCATCTGCTCCACCAACCATGCCAAATTGAGCTTGTGCAGGGTCCCCCAACTCCTAACTACCTGGATCCCCAGGTACCGAAAGCTTCTTTCCGCCCTCTTCAGTGGTAGCCTCGTCTATCCCCCTTCCTGGTCCCCTGAATGCACCACAAAGAACTCACTCTTCCGTACGTTGAGGTTATACCCCGAAAAGTCCCCAAACTCCCTAAGGATCCGCGTGACCTCCGCCATCCCCTCCACTGGGTCCGCAACATACAACAACAGGTCATCAGCATACAACAACACCCGGTGTTCCTCTCCCCCCGAACCAATCCCCTCCATTTCCTGGACTCCCTCAGTGCCATGGCCAGCAGCTCAATTGCCAGTGCAAACAACAAGGGGGATAACGGACACCCCTGCCGCGTCCCCCGGCACAGCCAAAATTCATCCGACCTACGCCGGTTCGTAGCCACACTCGCCACAGGGGCTCTATATAGTAGCCTGACCCAACTTATGAACCCCTCCCCGGAACCAAACCTCTGCAACACTTCCCAAAGATACTCCCACTCCACCCGATGAAAGGCCTTCTCCGCGTCCATCGCTGCCACTACGTCTGCTTCCACCGAGGGCATCATGATCACATTGAGGAGCCTCCGCATATTAGTATTCAGCAACCTACCCTTCACAAATCCTGTCTGGTCCTCATGAATCACCCCCGGGACACAGTCCTCAATTCTCGTAGCCAGAACCTTCGCCAGCAACTTAGCGTCAACATTGAGGAGCGAGGTCGGTCTATACGACCCACATTGCAATGGATCCCTGTCCCGCTTCAAAATCAAATAAATCAGCGCCCTGGACATTATCGGGTGCAAGGTCCCTTCCTCCCTCGCCTTATTAAAAGTTCTCACTAGCAACGGGCCCAGCAGGTCCACATATTTCCTATAAAATTCAGCCGGGAACCCATCCGGCCCCGGGGCCTTCCCCGCCTGCATGCTTCCCAATCCTTTAACCAGCTCCTCCAGCCCAATCGGCGCCCCCAGCCTGACCACCTGCTCCTCCTCCACTCTCGGGAACCTCAGCTGATCTAGGAACCATCGAATCCCCTCCTCCCCCGCCGGGGGCTCAGATATGTACAGATCCCCATAGAAGTCCCTAAATGCCTCGTTTATTCTCACCGCATTCCGCACCGTATTCCCCCCTCTATCCCGAACTCCACTAATCTCCCTCGCTGCCTCCCTCTTACGAAGCTGATGTGCCTGCATCCGACTCGCCTTCTCCCCATACTCATACGCCGTCCCTTGCACTTTTGTAGCCATGTAAAATGGCTGCGTTCCGATTAATCTGGCCAAAACCCAGTTTAAAACGGCTAACCCGAAAGACTGCTGGGAAAAGCAGTCAAGAAGTCACAAGCAGGCAGCTGCAGACAGTATTGCATATTCAACTCTGGGAACGTAGCCCAGATCGATACTCAGGGCTATCAACAGCCCTTCAACCAAGGTATCCGCAGTTTCATTCAGGACTGTTTACACCTAATCTACTCAGACATCCACAGTTAAATCGGCTGTCCCCGGGAACAATTGCAACATATTAGCAATTGAATACCAGGCCAGACCTGTCGGCGCCTGCAGTGGCCGAAACAAAGACAGGTGAGCGACCACCCCCCGATCGAGGAATCGCCTCACCATTGGACACATCGACCCCAGAGACTGGGGACAGAATCCAATCACTTGGGACTCAGGGTCAAGGGCCACCCCGGGAGGCGGGAAGCCCCTGGGCCCTATAAAAGTAAAGGTCCAAGTTCAGATCTCTCTCTCTCTCATCTTCGCCTGCTCGAGACCTTCGGAAGACCAGCCACCGGCAGCAGTAAGTTTGAATCCAACGATCGCTATCCGGTAGAGACACCTAGCCACCGACCCATAGCAGCCCTTTTGAATCCCGCGGGCCAGATTTGATTGGACAAGCCATTCGTTTCCCTGACCTGGTGGGCTCTTCCTAAGTTAAGTATTGGCCAGTAGTGATAGGTTTGTTATATAGAAAGTAGTATTAGGGTATTAATATTGCTTGTTGTATATAAGAAATGACCGTTGTTTTAATCCTTACTAAGCGGTGTGCTGTGTTATTAATCATAACCTAAACTTGAACCACGTGGCGGTATCATAAAGATACCTGGCGACTCCTGAGCAAAGGTGACCTAAACAGAGCAAATAGACTAAAGCTAGAAAGAGCAACACTTTCCTCCACTGAGGGACTTGAGTCTGTTTTCATTAGAGAGAAGAAGGTTAAGAGGTGACTTAATAGAGGCATACAAGATGATCAGAGGATTAGATAGGGCGGACAGTGAGAGCCTTTTTCCTCGGATGGTTATGGCTAGCACGAGGGGACATAGCTTTAAATTGAGGGGAGATAGATATAGGACAGATGTTAGAGATAGGTTCTTTACTCCGAGAGTCGTAAGGGCCTGGAATGCCCTGCCTGCAACAGTAGTGGACTCGCTAACATTAAGGACATTGAAATGGTCATTGGATAAACATATGGATGATAATGGAATAGAGTAGATGGGCTTTAGATTGGTTTCACAGGTCGGCGCAACATTGAGGGTCGAAGGGCCTGTACTGAGCTGTAATGTTCTATTGTCTATTGTGCCTCTGCTTTCCCCGTAGTCATAAGGTCGAATTCTGTCTGGAGGTTCCGTCACTCCCTAAGTAGCCCCTCCTCAGGGGCCTTTGCATAGCTCCTTTCCCCCCCTTAAAATCTCCCCCACCAACCTCTCCCTCTCCCTCCTCTCTCTCTTCTCCGTGTGGGCCCTAATGGAGTTTAGCTCTCCCCTGACCACCACCTTCAACACCTCCCAGACTACCCCCACCTGCACCTTCCCATTGTCGTTGGCCTCCAAATGTATTTCAATACACCCCCAAACCCGCCCGCACACCCCCTCATCCGCCAACATTCCCACATCGAGGCACCACAACGGGCGCTGGTCCCTCTCCTCTCCCAACTCCAGTTCTACCCAATGTGGGCCGTGATCCAAGATGTCTATGGCCGAATATTCCATTCCCTCCACTTTCGGGATTAGTGCCCTACTCAAGATGAAGAAATCTATCTTTGCATCCAGCCCTAAATGAAAGAGCTGCCGTACCCATCCCTTCATTGCTAGAGGGATGGTGTTTAAGACTAGGGAGGTTCTGCTGCAATTGTATAAGGTGTTAGTGAGGCCACACCTGGAGTATTGTGTTCAGTTTTGGTCTCCTTACTTGAGAAAGGACGTACTGGCACTGGAGGGTGTGCAGAGGAGATTCACTAGGTTACTCCCAGAGCTGAAGGGGTTGGATTACGAGAAGAGGTTGAGTAGACTGGGACTGTACTCTTTGGAATTTAGAAGGATGAGGGGGGATCTTATAGAAACATATAAGATTATGAAGGGAATAGATAGGATAGATGCGGGCAGGTTGTTTCCACTGGCGGTCGAAAGCAGAACTAGGGGGCATAGCCTCAAAATAAGGGGAAGTAGATTTAGGACTGAGTTTAGGAGGAACTTCTTCACCCAAAGGGTTGTGAATCTATGGAATTCCTTGCCCAGTGAAGCAGTAGAGGCTCCTTCAGTAAATATTTTTAAGATAAAGATAGATAGTTTTTTGAAGAATAAAGGGATTAAGGGTTATGGTGTTCGGGCTGGAAAGTGGAGCTTAGTCCACAAAAGATCAGCCATGATCTCATTGAATGGTGGAGCAGGCTCGAGGGGCCAGATGGCTTACTCCTGCTCCTAGTTCTTATGTTCTTATGTTATGTTCTTTCTCAGCCTAACCTGATCTGCCAACTTCAGATGTGTCTCCTGGACCATAACCACGTCTGCCTTCAGTCCGTTTAAGTGCGTGAACACCCAAGCCCTCTTGACCGGCCCATTGAGGCCCCTCGCATTCCAAGTTATCAGCCGGATCAGGGGGCTTCTCGCCCCCCACCCCCCTGCAGACTAGTCATCTCCTTTTTTAGGCCAGCCAGGTGCCCACGCCTCCCGCACCCTCCAGTCCCCCAGTCGGCAGACCACCGCCCCGACTAACTCTCCTCCCTCCAGCTCCCCTTTGGCCAATGTAGCAGCAACCCAGTTTCCCCCCCCCCCCCCCAACTCCCCCCCCCCCCTCCGCTAGATCCTCATATAGCCATTTTGCTCCCCCCATGACTCTCCCGTAAGTCAGCTGACACCTGCTGACCCCGGCCTCTCCCGCCAATCCATCGACCCTGCAGTGTGAGAATCCCCCCACCTCCCCTTGGCAATCAGTGTGTGCTCCTCTCCAGCATCGCCCTACCCCCCCCCCCGGCCCCGCCCCCTTCCTTCCCTAGCACGGAAAAAGCCCGTGCTTTCCATCTGAGCCGGTCCAGCCCCCTCTGGCGCAGCTCCTTTTTGCAGCCTTACCCTAACTCCCCATCCCCGGGCCTCCACCCCCCCCCACTCTCTTTCTCTGCGGGCCCCTGCCCCTCCAACACGGACGCCCACACTCTCACACCGCCCCCACATAAAATCCATTCACCCATCGCCATCCAGCACCAAAACAAAAGGAAAATTCCCAAAACGCAGTAAACACCATAAACACCCCCCCCCCCCCACCCCCCCCCCCCCCCCCCGCATCCCCGTGTCAAACGCTCAGTTCGAGTCCACCTTTTCAGACTGGATAAAATTCCACGCCTCATCAGGCGTCACAAAATAGTGGTGCCGATCTTGGAACTTGACCCACAATCGCACTGGCTGCAGCATCCCGAACTTCACATCCTTCCAGTGGAGAACTGCCTTAGCGCGGTTGAAATGGCTCTTCTTAGCCATCTCCGCACTCCAGTCCTGGTACATTCGGATCTCCGTGTTCTCCCACCTGCTGCTCCGTTATTTTTTGGCCCATCTCAGGATGCACTCTCTGTCCATAAAGCGGTGGAAACTCACTACTACAGCCCTTGATGGCTCGTTGGCTTTGGGTCTCCTTGCCAGGACCCGATGAGCCCCACCCAGCTCTAGGGGCCTCGGCAAAGCTCTCACGCCCATAAGCAAATTGAGCATCATGACCACATATGCCCCGGCATCCGACCCCTCCACTCCTTCAGGGAGACCCAGAATCCGAAGATTCTTCCTCCTTGACCTATTCTCCAGGTCTCGAATTTTTCCTGCCACCTCTTGTGCAGCGCCTCGTGCACCTCCACCTTCACCGCCAGGACCAAGGTCTCGTCCTCATTCTCCGAGGCTTTATGCCGCACCTCCCGTATCGCCGCCCCTTGGGCCTTCTGGGTCTCCACCAGCTTCTCAATCGACGCCTTCATTGGCGCCAGCATTTCTGCCTTCAGCTCAACAAAGCAGCATTTGAGGAACTCCTGCTGCTCCTGCGACCACTGCGCCCACGCTGCTTGGTCTCCACCCGCCGCCATTTTGCTTCACCTCCCTCGCACTTTCTGCTGCATCAAAATCACTTTCTTAACCGCTCCACTCCTGGTCCAATCCATACAGTGCCGGGGGAACCTTACTGTCACCTTCCCAAACTGGGGAGCCGTCGAACAATTGCCGTTGGGGCCCCTCTAAAGAGCCCAAAAGTCCGTTCCTGGTGGGAGCTGCCAAACGTGCGACCTACCTCGGCATAGCCGCAACCGGAAGTGGCTCAGTGCATTTCTGAACGTGACTGCACCTATTGGTTAAAGTAGAAAACACAGGCGGCATGTGGCACAGTGGTTAGCACTGCTGCCTACGGCACTGAGGACTCGGGTTCGAATCCTGGCCCTGGGTCACTGTCCATGTGGAATTTGCACATTCTCTCCATGTCTGAGTGGGTTTCATCCCCACAATCCAAAGATGTGCAGGGTATGTGGATTGGCCCCACTAACTTGCTCCTTAATTGAAAAAATAATAATAATTGGATACTCTAAATTTATTTTAAAAAGTAGTAAACACAATATCTTGCAGTCATAACTGAGACAGGATGAATTGTAGTTTGTATAGAAACATGGTCCTTCTTATTCAAAGGTTTAACTGCAGATAGCATTACATACACAGATGCAAAGGTAAAACGAAACATGGCCAGTACAATCATTACAAAGACAAGACCTAGGGTAACAAATGATGTTACACGGTTAAGTACAATGATAATTGAAGCAGGGCTCAGTGTAATACTATGGAACACAATGTGTCATTAAATATAACTAAAGACGTAGTTTAACTACAGTAAAAACTCAAGTGGAGTAAATTACAGGGGGCACATGTTCTAGTGTCTTAATAACTGTTATAATATCAAAAGATATAAACTCTGAGAGGGTATAATTTAGAGAGAAGTGAGAAGGGACCTATTTTATTTCAAACCGAGATATGGGGAGCGCGGTAATAAATGAAATGCAACCCATTGCACTCTTAATAATGGCATTGTCTCGCACAGTAATAACGAAAACAATCTGTAGCGCAACATTTACAGGCACAGAACTGGCATTAAATAAACAGAGCCGGAGGTGTACAGGAATTACTAAAACTGGGGGTTGATTCATACAAGTGGAGACAGTGTAGTGCAGTGTATGCCGACAAACCGGGATTCATTACAACTGGGAAAGTGTTCTAATGCATGGTTACGATTGCAGGGTGTATATTCATAAAAACTGAGACAGGGTGTGCAGCAATGATTAATGGAGGGAAGTCCAGAATAAGGGGCACAGTCTAAGGATATCGGGCATACCATTTAGGACTGAGATGGGGAGAAATTCTCGATCACAGGAAGCAGTTGAGGCCAAAACAGTGTATGGTTACAAGAAGGAATTATATATAGCTCTTGTAGCTATATGGATCATAGGATATGGAGGGAAAGCGAGAACAGTATGTTGAGTTGGATGATCAGCCATGTGATCATAATGAATAGAAGAGGAGGCCGAATGGCCTACTCTCGCACCCATTGATTATGCTTCTATGTTTCGATGTAATGCCACAAATCCTAAAATATATCTAAACTGAAACAGGGACTAGTGCAGTAATTCCTCATACAGAGTTGACATTAATTTGAACTGAGACAGGGCCAAGGTCAGTGATTACTGATGGGGGAAGGGGGTCTACATTAAGGTAGATTTAGACAGGTGTGTAATGCACTAATTGCTGATACAGGGTCTAGATGAATGTAAACTGAGTCAGAACCGGGTTCAGTGATTACTGATGGTGGGGGGAGGGGGGGGGGCGCGGGGTTCTAGATCAATGTAAATTTAGACAGGGGTCTAATGCACTAATTGCTAATGCAGGGTCGAGATTGATACAAAGTGAGTCATATTCTATGTGGTAATTAATGCTACAGGGTCTAGATTACCGAAACCCGAGGTAAGGTCTAATGCAGTGATTACTGATTCCCGGTATAGATTCGCACAATACGAGACGGTCGATTGAAGGGTCGGCCCAAGATTAATGTTAATCAATATAGGGCTGAGTGTTATGCTCAGCCTTACAGGGTTGAGATTATATATATGAAGACATATGTTGTCTTTTTCTGTGTGTTTGTGTGTGTGTGGACATTTTCACACCAAACTCCTGTACAAACACACAAATAATTCCTGTGTTTTATACAACAATTAAAGGGACGGAGTATGGGGAACTTAACTCTCTACATAACCCCGCGTTTTTCCTGCCCTGCAAGTATCTGATGGTGCGGCAAAGACGAAGCTTTACTACGTTCCTTACATGTGCTTTACCTGTCCTTCACATGTTAGATAGCGGATGTTGCGAAGAGTGCTTTCCTCTGTACTGTACCTGTCCGCGTGTTTGAGGGGAGGTTGTCAAGGGCAGTTTGCTCGGTAACTAAATCTTTACTGTTGGTGCCCTGGGAGTGTATAATGGGACAAGTTTCAGGAAGCGTTATTTTTGATCGAATCCTGTGATGTATCTGACCTGAGAGTGTTTGCTGGTTCAGTGTGCAGGAAGCTTTGCTCTGTATACAACCGCGTGCTGTACCTGACGTGCGAGAATTTGACACGATATTTTAGACAAGCAGAGCGTTAGTAAATCTGCCCTTGGAATTTTGATGGGCGCAGGAAATGGAGAAGTCTGGGACCATTGTCTTAATGTCCGTGTCATATTTGAAAAGTGAGCAAAATTGATGTTCATGCGATTAAATGGGCAGTGGAAGAATATGTACAAAAGTGGCAGGTATCCAATTTCGGGCACAGCAGAAAAGAGGACAAGGTGAGAAGGGGGTGGTCAACGCAGGACAGAGGGTGTTGTACCTAAATGTGTGCATCATATGGAATAAGGTAAATGAACTCATTGCACACATTGAAATTAGCTGGTACGGTGTTGTGGACATCACAGAGACGTGGCTGCGAGGGGATCAGGGCTGGGATCTAAATATACAAGGATAGGTGTCCAAACGAAAGGATAGGGAGACGGGCAGAAGGAGCAGGTTGCATTGTTAGTATGGAATGAAATTAACTCAATAGCAAGAAGCAATATAGGGTCAGAAAGTATAGAATCTCTGTGGGTGGAGTTGAGGAATCGCAAAGGAAAAAATACCCTGTTGGGTGTTATGTACAGGTCCCCGAGCAGTAATCAGAATGTGGGGCAGAAAATAAATCAGGAGACAGAAAATGCATGTAAGAAAGGCAATATTACAATAATCATGGGGGACTTCAATATGCAGTTGGATTGGGGAAAATCAGGTTGGTAGCGGATCCCAAGGAAAGGAATTTTTGGAATGCGAAATAGATGTTTTTTTGGAGTAGCTTGAGACAGAGCCTACTAGGGAACAAGGAATTCTGGATTTGGCATTATGTAATGAGGCGGATTTTATTAGGGAACTTAAGGTGAAGGAACCTTTCGGGACAGTGCCCAGAATATGATAGAATCTACCCTCCGGTTTGAGAGGGAGAAGTTGGAATCAGATGATTAAAGGTAACTACGAAGTTATGAGGGAGGAGCTGACCAGAGTTGATTGGAAAATGAGCCAAGCAGGGAAGACAGTTGAACAGTAATGAGAGGAGTTTGGGGGGATTATTAGCAAGGACAACATAAATTAATCCTAAAGCGGAGGAAACATGGCTGACGAGGGAAGTCAATGACAGCATGAAAGCAAACGAAAAAGCATGCAATGTGGCGAAGATTATTGGGAAGCCAGAGGATTGGGAAGCTTTTCAAAGCAAGCAGAGGACAACTAAAAATCAATAAGGGGGGTGCGGAGATTAAATATGAGTGTAAGATGGCTAATAATATCGCTGAGAGATTTTTTCCGATACATAAAAGGTAGAAGCGAGGCAAGAATGGACCACTGAGGCTGCAGATGTAGTAACAGGGAACAAAGAAATGTCAGGGGAACTGAATAGGTACTTTGCATTTTTCTTTACAGTAGAAGTCACCAGTGGGATACCAGATCTTCAGCAGTCAGGGGACAGGGGTGAATGAAGGGGCCATCACTAAAGAGAAGGTGCTGGGGAAACTGAAAGGTCTGAAAGTGGATAATTCACACCCACCGGATGGACTACTGCCCAGGGTTCTAAAATAGATCGCTGAGGACATCGTGGAGGCATTGGTGGTAAACTTTCAGGATTAACTGGCGATAGGGACGGTCCCAGAGGATTGGAAAATGGTTAATGTAACACCCCTGTTTAAGAAGGGAGGGAGGCAGGAGACAGGATATTATAGGCTGGTTAGCTTGAGTTCGGTTGTTAGTAAGATTTTAGAGTCTATTATTAAGGATGAGAGTGAGGGAACCACTGTGGCACAGTGGTTAGCACTGCTGTATCACGGCACCAAGGACCCGTGTTCGATCCTGGCCCCGGGTTACTGTCCGTGTGGAGTTTGCACATTCTCCCCATTTCTGTATGGGTCTCACCCCTATAAACCAAAGAGATGTGCAGGGTAGGTGAATTGGCCAAGCTAAATTGCCGCTCAATTGGAAAGAAAGAATTGATACTCTAAATTTATTATTTTTTAAAATTAGGGATGAGATTTCGGAGTATTGAGAAATGCATGATAAAATAGGATTGAGTCAGCATGGATTCTCCAATGGGAGATCATGCCTCACAAATCAATTAGAATTCTTTGATAGGTAACAAGGAAGTTCGACAAAGGAGGACCAGTGGACGTGATCAATTGGGATTTCCAAAGGGCCTTTGACAATATGATACAGGAGGCTGTTAAATAAGATAAGAACCCATGGTGTTATGGGAAAGATACTGGCATGGAGAGAGGGTTGGATGATGACAGAAGGCAGAGAGTGTGGATACAGGGGTCTTTTTCAAGGAGGGTCAGTGTTAGAACCACAGCTATTCATAGTATGCATTAATGATCTGGATAAATGAACAGGGCGACATGGTAGCACAGTGGTTAGCACTGTTGCTTCACAGCGCCAGGGAACCTGTTTCAATTCCCGGCGTGGGTCACTGTCTGTGCGGAGTCTGCACGTTCCCCGCATGTCTGCGTGGGTTTCCTCCGGGTGCTCCGGTTTCCTCCCGCAAGTTCTGAAAGATGTCCTGTTAGGTGAATTGGACATTCTGAATTATCCCTCAGTGTACCCGAACAGGCGCTGTACTATGGCGACTAGAAGATTTTCACCGTAACTTCATGTGTTAATGTAAGCCTACTTGTGACATTAATAAAGATTTTTATTTTTATTGAACTGAGGGCACTGTTGCTACGTTTTCAGGTGATACAAAGGTATGTAGAGGGACAGGTTGTGTTGAGGAAGCAGGGAGGCTGCAGAAGGACCTGGACGCACTAAGAAAGTGGGCAAAGAACTGGCAGATGGAATGCAACGTAGAAAAGTGTGGGATTGAGGTTGTGCACTTTGGTTGGAAAAATAGGGGCATAGACTATTTTTCAATTGGGAAAAGACTCAGCAAATCAGAAGCACAAAGGGACTTAGGAGTTCTAGGTCAGGATTCTCTATGGTTTGCCAAAGAGTCATTGGACTCGAAACGTTAGCTCTTTTCTCTCCCTACAGGTGCTGCCAGACCTGCTGAGATTTTCCAGCATTTTCTCTTTCGTTTCAGATTCCAGTCTCCGCAGTAATTTGCTTTTAAATTCTTACGGTTAACATGGAGCTTCAATTGGCAGTTTTAAAGGAAAATGCATGTTAGCATTCATGTTGAGTGGGCTAGAAAACAAGGGCAGGGATGCACTTCTGATGTGTAAGGCTCGGGACACATCCCATTTGGAATGTTGTGAGCAGTTTTGGTCCCCGTATCTAAGGAAGGATAGTAAGAAGTTTTACAACACCAGGTTAAAGTCCAACAGGCTTGTTTCGATGTCACTAGCTTTCGGAGCGCCGCTCCTTCCTCACCTGAACACAAGAGTAAATTCGTAATTCTGACCAAAACAGAGATTTCCATTAATATCATAGAATTTACAGTGCAGAAGGAGGCCATCCGGCCCATCGAGTCTGCACCGGCTCTTGAAAGAGCACCCGACCCAAGGTCAACACCTCCACCCTATCTCCATAACCCAGTAACCCCACCCAACACTAAGGGCAATTTTGGACACTAAGGGCAATTTATCATGGCAAATCCACCTAACCTGCACATCTTTGGACTGTGGGAGGAAACCGGAGCACCCAGAGGAAACCCACACAGACACAGGGAGGATGTGCAGACTCCGCGCGGACAGTGACCCAGGCCGGAATCGAAACTGGGACCCTGGAGCAGTGAAGCAATTGTACTATCCACAATGCTACCGTGCTGCCCACGGTTAACGTTTGGAAATTGCAGTGCACCGGTGTTCCCATGTAGACATGTCCCTCAAGCCCAGTTCATTACTGGGACGTTGATAAAATATTCAACTCAATAATGCCCACATGATAGCAGAGCAAATACAAATGTCATACAACTAATTAACAAGAATTAACATAACCTCCAAATCAGCAATGATTGTATTGTACAAACAAGCAAATATATACAATAATTTTAATATCGAGACAAACAACAGGAATATGGTCTGGTGTAATAGGAACAGAGACAGGTCCTGGTGTGATGTAAAGAGACAAATTCCTGTGGAATATAAAAGAGGCCGAACTTAATGTAATATAATCCAATATATGGTTTTAGCGTTGTGTTAATTGAGTGTAGCTCAAACAGAACAGTGTAGCATAGACAAGGGCAGGGTTTACTTAAATATAAATAAAGACAGGGTCTCATTCAACATGAGAAGAAACATATTTGATGTAATACAGTGCATAGAAAATAGAGCAGGAGTGGACCATTCTGCCCTTCGAGCCTGCTCTGCTATTCATTCTGATCAGGGCTGATCATCCACCTCAGTAACCTGTTCCCACTTTCCCCCATATCATTTGGTCCCTTCAGAATTTTGATCGCCCAGAGCTTTATCGAACTTCCTCTTGAAAACATACGATACTTTGGACATAACTTTGTTCTCTGGTAAAGGATACCACAGATTCACGACTCCCAGGGTGAAGATATTGCTCCTCATCTCAGTTCTAAATAGTTTACCCCGTATCCTGAGACTATGACCCCTGGTTCTAGCTTCCCCCACCCCCCACCCCAATCGGGAACATCCTTTCTGCATCCGCCCTGTCTAATCCTGTTACAATTTGATAACTTTATAATCAGAGGGGGAAATTAATATTTCAGAAAATAGTATCTGCTGATTTCTGACCCTCCTGCCAGTGAACGACGTTTCTTCCTAATTGATCAAACAAAATCCTTCAGAATTTTGTACGTCTTTACCACGCCTGCCCATAAACTGCTAGGTCCTTAAGAAAACAATCCCAGCTTCCAACCGCTCTGACCGTGCAGCTGATGCAGTGGGAAGATCAAGTTGTATATATTTTTCTGACTTGCTTGTGTTCAGATGCTATTTTTGGAATTATTGACATTTTATATGGAGCCAGTGGAATTCCCATTCACCATTACCATCGTGTCAGAATAATACACAAGACGAATAAAAGACCAGCCTCTGAAAATTAAATTAAAGAGTTTGAACTTTAGATACACTAAGCAATATTTCAGAATGTAATGTCAAAAGTAAACCATGATAGGTTAACAGTGTAGTTTTAGTAGAATCAATATCACCTCTCACAACAGGTACTTGAGCCCATGATCCAGACCTGTGATCCGATGCAGGAGCGTTTTATGTTCAGTTGCTCCATCTTTTGGATGTGATGATATCACAATCTTAGTGGTGTTTCGCAACATTATTACTAGACTGGTAACCCGGAGACCTGAACTATTACTCCAGAGGCAGCAGTACAAACTCCACCAGGGCATATTGCAATGATTTGAGCAGTTTTGGACTCCTTACCTGAGGATAGATATTTTGGAGGCAGTGCAGAGAAGGTTCATTAGGTTAATCTCGAATCCGGATGGATTTTCATAGGCAGCTGGAATTTCACAGCACAGAAAGAGGTCGTTCGGCCCATCGTTACTGCGCCTGTCATCAAATAGAGGAGAATCCGGCCCTGGATGGTCTTGAAGCACAAACCTTTCGATTTACAGCCAAACACGTTGACCAATTGCACCAAAGAGACTCACATGAGGAGAGCGTAAGTAGGTCCTTTGAAAGATGAGAAGGGAGATTTAATAATAGGAGACGGGGAAATGGCTGAGGAGCTGAACAGGTTTTTTGGGTCAGTTTTCACAGTGGAGGACACAAATAACATGCCAGTGACTGATGGAAATAAGGATATGATAGGTGAGGACCTTGAGATGATTGTAATCACTAAGGAGGCAGTATTGGGCAAGCTAATGGGGCTAAAGGTAGACAAGTCTCCTGTCCCTGATGGGATGCATCGCAGAGTGTTAAAAGAGGTGGCTAGGGAAATTGTAAACGCACTAGTGATAATTTATCAAAATTCACTAGACTCTGGGGTGGTCCCAGAGGATTGGAAAGTAGCAAACGTGACACCGCTGTTTAAAAAGGGAGGTCGGCAGAAAGCGGGTAATTATAGGCCAGTGAGCTTAACTTCGGTTGTAGGGAAAATGCTGGAATCTATCATTCAGGAGGAAATAGCGGGGCACCTGGAGGGAAATTGTCCCATTGGGCAGACGCAGCATGGGTTCACAAAGGGTAGGTCGTGTCTGACTAATTTGGTAGAATTTTTTGAGGCCGTTACCAGTGCAGTAGATAACAGGGAGCCAATGGATGTGGTATATCTGGATTTCCAGAAAGCTTTTGACAAGGTGCCACACAAAAGGTTGCTGCATAAACTAAAGATGCATGGCATTGAGGGTAAAGTGGCAGCATGGGTAGAGGATTGGTTAACTAACAGAAAGCAGAGAATGGGGATAAATGGATGTTTCTCTGGTTAGCAACCTGTAACTAGTGGGGTCCCTCAAGGATCAGTGTTGGGCCCGCAGTTGTTCACTATTTACATAGACGATTTGGAGTTGGGAACCAAGTGCAATGTGTCAAGGTTTGCAGACGACACTAAGATGAGTGGTAAAGCAAAAAGTGCAGAAGATACCAGAAGTCTGCAGAAGGATTTGGATAGGTTAGGTGAATGGGCTAGGGTCTGGCAGATGTAATTCAATGTTGCCAAGTGTGAGGCTATCCATTTTGGGAGGAATAACAGCAGAATGGATTATTATTTAAACGGTAAGATGTTAAAACATGCTGCTGTGCAGAGGGACCTGGGTGTGCTGGTGCACGAGTGGCAAAATGTTGGTGTGCAGGTGCAACAGGTGATTAAGAAGGCTAATCGAGTTTTGTCTTTCATTGCTAGAGGGATGGAGTTCAAGACTAGGGAGGTTATGCTGCAATTGTATAGGGTATTGGTGAGGCCGCATCTGGAGTATTGTGTTCAGTTTTGGTCTCCTTAGCTGAGAAAGGACATTTTGGCACTGGAGGGAGTGCAGAGGAGATTCACTAGGTTGATCCCAGAGTTGAGGGGATTAGATTATGACGAGAGGTTGAGTAGACTGGGACTGTACTCATTGGAGTTTAGAAGGAGGCGGGGGGGGGGGGGATCTTATTGAGACATATAAAATTATGAAGGGAATAGATAGGATAGATGCGGGCAGGTTGTTTCCACTGGTCGGGGAAAGCAGAACTAGGGGGCATGGCCTCAAAATAAGGGGCGGTAGATTTAGGACGGAGTGTAGGAGGAACTACTTCACCCAAAGGGTTGTGAATCTCTGGAATTCCTTGCCCAGTGAAGCAGTTGAGGCTCCTTCTTTAAACGTTTTTAAGAAAAAGATAGATGCCTTTCCAAAGAATAAAGGGATTCGGGGATATGGTGTACGGGCCGGAGAGTGGAGCTGAGTCCACAAAGATCAGCCATGATCTCATTAAATGGCGGAGCAGGCTCGAGGGGCCAGATGGCCTACTCCTGTTCCTAATTCTTATGTTCTTATGTTCTTATGTAAGCCCTACACGCATTGGAGTTTAGAAGAATGAGAGGCGAACTTACTGAGATATTTGGTATTCTCAGGGCGCTTGACAGTGTGGATGCTAGAGGTTGTTTCTGCTTGTGGGAGAGTCTAGGGCCAGAGGGCACAATCTCAGAGTAAGGTGCCACTCATTTCAGGCGAGGATGAAGAGGAATTTATTCTCTCAGAGGGGAGTGATTCTATGGAATTCTTTCCACAGTGAATTGGAGAGGCCGGGTCAATAAATATGTTCAAGGCTGAGACAGTCAGGTTTTTCATCAATAAGGTAATCAAGGGTTATGCGGATAAGGCGGAAACGTGGAGTTGAGGATTTTATCAGATCAGCCACGATCTCATTGAATGCCTGATCAGATTCCATGGGCCGAAAGGCCAACTGAACATATAACATACAGTGCAGAAGGAGACCATTCGGCCCATCGAGTCTGCACCGACCCAGATTAAGACCTCACTTCCACCCTATCCCCGTAACCCAATAACCCCTCCTAACCGTTTTTGGACACTACGGACAATTTAGCATGGCCAATCCACCTAACCTGCACGTCTTTGGACTGTAGGAGGAAACCGGAGCACCCAGAGTAAATCCACGCAGACACGGGGAGAACGTGCAAACTCCGCACAGACAGTGACCCAGAGGGGAATCAAACTTGGGACCCTGGCGCTGTGAAGCCACAATGCTATCCACGTGTGCTACCGTGATGTCCCAACTGCTGCTCCTCCCTCTTATGGTTTTATGGCACCTGGGGGAACTTTCAATTAAATGAATTAATAAATCAGAAATAAAAATCGTCGTGTCATTCATAATGCGCATGAAGTTATCGAAATTTCCCAAAGCTCAGCAGGTTCACCAACATCCTTCAGGAGAAGAAATCTTCCCTCCTTACCCTGTCTGGCCTATATGTGACTAGTTCAGCAGTGATGTGGTTGACGCTTATCTACCTCTGGTATTGCCGAACAAGCAAGTCAGCCGAAGAGAAGCTGCTACATAAAGTCAAATGTGAATTCAACCGTCCAATGTGCCCCTTATCTAAAAGGTGGTTCACATCCGGCTTCTCAGGATGGACAGTTAATGCTGACTTTGCCAGTGACAGTCATAGGCCGAGAATGAATGTTAAAAACTGGGCAAAGTGCTGCAGATTCCGGAAATCTAAAACAAAAACAACAAAAAAGGCTGCTCAGCAGGTCAGTGAGCATCAGCAGAGAGAGAAACAAATTCACATTTCAGGTGGGCCACCTCATTGACATAATTCTAAAGAGTAGAGCTGATTTTCCCGGTATCCTCGACCAATGTCCGTTCTTGAACATAAATCACAGATTAGCTGGTCACTTATCACATCTCAGTATGTGGGAGCTTGCTGTGCACACATTCCCTGTTCCGTTTACAACATTACAGCAGTGACCAAATTCAGCAAAATATATCAGTGAGTTTTAAGGGCGTTGGGATGTCCTGAGGTCGGGTAAAGGGTTTTACAAAAGCAAGCTCTTTCCAAATGTTAACATTTTAAAATGCAAGTTTTAATATGTTGAAAGATCTGAGATTTCTGTGACTATCGGTCACTCCTCTGCCTGATGTTTTAATTTATCTAGTTTAAATCGGTTAATATTTCAATCAAATTAACATTCAGTGGAATAACAGCCTGGTTAAAGATGCTTCATTAATTGAGGCATCAGAACTTTCAGAATGAATACTTAATTTCAATGTATTTTTTATTTCAATTAAGTAACATTTGTTCTCATGGATGTTTCTATACATTTTAACCAACTGTCAATATTCTTAAAATAAACCGCTATTTTGAGTTGAAACTAATCAATGTGACTGTGTTTATCTCGTTTTACTGACATGAACATTTCATTGTGACCAGTGAGGTGTTTATGTAAATAAACACAGAAATAGAAGTCCCAGATTAGATGATAGACGGACAAAAACATAACAACTATTTCCCCACCGACACAGCACAGAAATAGAGGCAAAGATGTAAATGGATCAACGGATTCCAGTAGTGATTGTTTTTGGACATTTGTTTCTTTATCAGTTATGTGAGAAAAAATTCATGATGACATCCATGTTCACAATTAGGAAAGTGTCCTTCTAATCTCGAAATATAATGACATGCGAAATGTGTTCGTAGAGTTTTCCTGTATCTGATATCTGTGTCTTTCTCCTAACTGGTTCTGTCTCATGTCTCTCCACGATGGGCCATTGCCTTTAATCGACAACTTGAAGTCAACATGCGCCCAATATATTCTCTCAGCCCAATCTCACCCCATTGGCTTCCAACTAAATGGATCGAATTCAATTAATTGGAATATATAGAGGGAGTTTTACTCTAAAATGTGGTTGGAGTATTCAATTACCTTGTAGGGTTTAATGAGAACTGTAGAGAAAAAATTACCCTGTATCTAACCTGAGCTGCACAGAGTGGTGAGCATTTGATGTGGCAGTGCCGAAGGATCTTTCCCTTTATCCTACCAGTCTGACAGAGATAGATAGTTTTTTGATTAATAAGGGGATCAGGGGTTATGGCGAGAAGGCAGTAGATAGGCTATGGGAAACATAACTGTCGTGATTAAATGCAGAGCACACACGAGTGGTCTAATCGTCGAATTCTGCTCCTGTGTCTTATGGTTTTATGGTAGGAAGACCATCTCTGGACGATCTTAGAATAGAAAGGTGCTTGATTAGCATCGCAGATATGGTGGGTGAAGGGCATCCTTCTGTATTGTAACCCGCTAATTCTCCATGACTCTATGACAAGGTCTAAAAGGATTATCACTCATATAGGGTGGAGATTAACCTAAATTAATCCAATAATATTTTTGTCACAAGTAAGGTGACATTAGCACTGCAATGAAGTTACTGTGAAGAAATCCTAGTCGCCACATTCCGGCACCTGTTTGGGTACACAGACGGAGAATTCATAATGTCCAAATCACCGAACAGCACATCTTTCGGGACTTGTGGGGGGAAACAGGGGCACCCGATGGAATCCCACGCAGACACGGGGAGAACGTGCACAGTTGAGACTCTGGCGCTGTGAAGCAACAGTGCGACTGAGATTGGATCTAGTGCAGTGATTACTGATGCAAGGTCTAGACAAGCATAAACCGAGAAAGGTTCTGGTGCAGAAATCACTGATACAAAGGTTAATTACCCTTAAATGATATAGGATATAGAGCAGTGATTATTGATTCAGTGTCTGGAATATTATAAACTGAGGTAGGGACTATTGCAGTCATTCCTGCTGTAGGGTCTGGATTAATATATGTGTCAAGACTTATTAGGTCAGATGATTAAAAACTTGGTCGACGAGGCAGGTTATATGGGATGATTTTATTAAGGGAATTGAGGTAAAGATGAGTACGGAATTCATACCAGAGATTAGGGCCGAGATGCATGAAGACATCGCAAAGTGAAACAATTAATTCTGAAGATAACATTACGCCGTGATCGATTACAGTTGCAAAACTTAAGAACAATATTTTATATAAACACCTACACGAACGGTCAATACCTTTTTGCAGAGATTTCACTTGCTCTTCTTAGCCAGATGAGAGTTCTATGATTGGGTGGACATTTATCCTGTGGGTGCCAATCTGGGGATTCTGTGAGAACACTGATCTGTCTAACACTGCCAGTGTATCAGATGATTGGTGAATATAAAACGAGGCAGGAAAATAATCCTCGCCATAAAACAACTTTCCAATGGATAGAGTGTAACACAAGAGTAAATTCATCATTCTGAACAAAACAGAGATTTCCATTAACTTTTGGAAATGCTGTGCACCGGGTGTGTTCATATGTAGACCTGTCCCTCAAGCCCAGTTAAATACTGGGACGTTGGTAAAATATTAAACTCAATATTACCCACATGATAGCAGAGCAATTTCAAATTTCATAGAACTACTTATAGGTATTAACAAAAATGAATATAATCTTCAAATCAACAATGATTGTACTCGTACAAACATGCAAATATATACAATCATTCGTTATATCGAGACATGCAACAGGAACATGGTCCGGTAAAATGTCAATAGAGTTAGGCCCTAGTGTGATGTAAAGAGACAAATTCCTGTGGAACATAAAAGAGGCGGAACTTAATGTAATATAATCCTATGCATGGTCTAATGTAGTATTAAATGCGTGTAACAGAAACAGAACAGTGTAGTATAGACAGGGACAGGGTTTACTTCAATTTAAATAAAGACAGGGTCTCATTCGGCTTGAGAACGGATTTGATGTAATACAGTGACATAAAAAATAGAGCACGAGTAAACCATTCTGCCCTTCGAGCCTGCTCCACTTTTCCCCGTTTCATTTGGTCCCTTTAGAGCTTTGATCCCCAAGAGCTATGTCTAACTGTTTCTTTAAAACATGCAATACTTTCGACTGAACTTCGTTCTGTGGTAGAGAATTCCACAGATTCACGGCTCCCAGGGTGAAGATATTGTTCCTCATCACAATCCTAAATGGTTTACCTCGTATTATTAGACGGTGACCCCTCGTTCTAGCTTCCGCCACCATCAGGACCATCCTTTCTGTATCCGCCCTGTCTGGTCCTGTTGCAATTTGATCGGTTTATAATTAGAGGGGGGGGGGAATTAATTAATATCTAATTAATCAGTGTCCTCTTTTTCTGACCCTCCTGCCAGTGAATCAAGTTTCTTCCTAATTAATCAAACAGAACAATTCTTAATTTTGAACATTTTTACCAGGCCTTGCCATAACCTGCTCGGTTAAAGGAAAACAATCCCAGCTTCCAACCGCTCTGATCGTGCAGCTCATGCAGTGGGAAGATCAAATTGTACTTATGTTTCTGCCTTGCTCTATTTTTGGAATAACTGATATTTTGTATGGAGCCAATGGAATACGATTCACCATTAGCATCGTGTCAGCATAAGACCCAAGACTAATAAAAGACCAGCCTCTGAAAATTAAATTGATCCATGTAAGACTGGACTCTGAGTTTGAACTTTAGATTCCCCGAGCAATATTTCAGAATGTCAAAAAGCAAACCATGATAGGTTAACAGTCTTGTCTCAGTAGAATCAATATCACCTCCCACAACAGCTACCTGAGCACATGATCCAGACCTGTGATCCAATGCAGGAGTGTTTAATGTTCAATTGTTCCACCTTTTAGATGTGATGATATTACAGTCTTTGGGATAGTCTCGCAATATTATTACAAAACTGGTAATCTGGAGGTCTGAACTAATACTCCAGACACAGGAGTACAAATTCCACCAGGGCATATTGTAATGTTGTGAACAGTTTTGGTCTCCTTATATAAGGATAGATATTTTGGAGGCAGTCCAGAGAAGGTTCTTTCGGTTAATCCCGAGTATGGAGGGATTTTCAAAGCTAGGTAGCATTTCACAGCACAGAAAGAGGCCTTTCGGCCCATCGTTACTCTACCTGTCAGCAGAAAAAGAAGAATCTGGCCTTCAATCACAGGCCTTTCGGTGAACAGCCAAACACGCTGACCAATTGCACCTCAGAGACTGACATGGGCAGAGCTTAAGTCGGTTAGGCCGACACGCATTGGAGTTTAGAAGAATGAGTGGTGAACGTTCTGAGATATATAGTGTTCTTAAGGGGTTTGACAGTGGAGCTGCTCGGGGTTGTTTCGGCTTGTGGGTGAGTCCAGGGCCATAGGCCACAATCTCAGAGTAAGGTGCTGCTCATTTCAGACGAGGATGAGGAGGAATTTCTTCTCTCAGAGGGTAGTGATTCTATGGAATGCGTTGCCGTAGAGAGTTGGCCTGATCAATAAATACGTTCAAGGCTGAGACAGGCAGATTTTTCATCAGTAAGGCAATCAAGGGTTATGGGGATGAGGCGGCAAAGTGGAGTTGTGGATTTTTTTAAAAAAAAATATTTATTAAAGTTTTTTAACACAATTTTTCTCCCTTACAAACAATAAACCCTCCCCCCGGTAACAAACAAGCAAGAAATCGCGCGGAGCAAGATATATACATAACAAGATGATATATTTACATAACTTTGTACACTGGCCTTCTCCCATACGTGCCAGTATCCCCAACCCTTCATGTTATCTCTTGCTCGTCCACCCTCCCAGGCAGTCTCCCCTTCCCGCCCCCCCCTCCAGGGCGTTTCCCCCCCCCCCCCCCCCAGGTTGCTGCTGCTGACCAACCTTCCTCTAACGCTCCGCGAGATAGTCTAGGAACGGTTGCCACCGCCTGTAGAAACCTTGCGCAGACCCTCTCAAGGTGAACTTAATTCTCTCCAACTTTATGAACCCAGCCATATCATTTATCCAGGCCTCCACGCTGGGGGGCTTCGCCTCCTTCCACATTAGGAAGATCCTTCGCCGGTCTACTAGGAATGCAAAGGCCTCTTTCGCCTCCTGCACGCCCGGCTCGTCCACTACTCCAAATAGTGCTAGCCCCCACCTTGGCTTGACCCGGACTTTCGCCACCTGAGATATTGCACCCACCACTCCTCTCCAGAACCCCTCCAGTGCCGGACATGAGCAAAACATATGGACATGGTTCGCCAGGCTCCCCGAGCATCTTCCACATCTGTCCTCTACCCCAAAGAACCTACTCAACCTCGCCCCCGTCATGTGAGCTCTGTGAACCACCTTAAATTGTATCAGGCTGAGCCTGGCACACAAGGAAGAGGAATTAACCCTACCTAGGGCATCAGCCCACCAACCTTCCTCGATCTCTTCCCCCAGCTCCTCCTCCCATTTACCCTTCAACTCTTCTACCAGTGCTTCCCCCTCTTCTTTCATCTCCTGGTGTATTGCCGACACCTTGCCCTCCCCGACCCATACACCCGAGATCACCCTGTGTGAATTTCTTGTGCCGGGAGCAACGGGAATTCCCTCACCTGTCGCCTCACAAAAGCCCTCACCTGCATATATCTAAAGGCGTTTCCCGGGGATAACTCGAACTTCTCCTCCAGTGCCCCTAGACTCGCAAACTTCCCGTCAATGAACAGGTCCCCCATTCTTCTAATCCCCACCCGATGCCAGCTCTGGAACATCTTCCCCGGGACAAACCGGTGGTTACCCCTGATCGGGGACCACACCGATGTTCCCATTGCACCCCTGTGCCGTCTCCACTTGCCCCAGATCCTTAGCGTTGCTGCCACCACCGGGCTCGTGGTATACTTTGACGGCGAGAGCGGCGGCGGTGCCGTCACCAATGCCCCCAGGCTCATTCCTTTACAGGACGCCATCTCCATCCTCTTCCATGCCGCCCCCTCTCCCTCCATAACCCACTTGCGGATCATCGCCACATTTGTTGCCCAGTAGTAGCTCCCCAGGTTTGGCAGCGCCAACCCTCCTCGGTCCCTACTGCATTCCAGGAACCCTCTCCTTCCCCTCGGGGTCTTGTTCGCCACACAAACCCCATAATACTCCTACCTACTCTCTTTAAAAAGGCCTTAGTGATCACGGTGGGAAGGCACTGAAACACAAACAGAAACCTCGGAAGGACCACCATTTTGACCGACTGCACCCTACCCGCCAGGGAAAGTGGTAACATGTCCCATCTTTTGAAATCCTCCTCTATTTGCTCCACCAGCCTCGTCAGATTCAGTTTATGTAGGGCCCCCCAACTCCTGGCTATCTGGATCCCCAGATACCGAAAACTCCCCTCCGCCCTCCTCAGCGGTAGGTCCCGTATCCCTCTTTCTTGGTCCCCCGCCTGTAATACAAAGAACACTCTTCCCTACATTGAGCTGAGAGCTCAAAAAGTACCCAAACTCCCTTAGAGTCTGCATGACCTCCACCATCCCCTCCATTGGATCCACCACATACAGCAACAGGTCATCCGCACATAGCGACACCCGATGCTCTTCTCCCCCTCGGACCACCCCCCTCCATTTATTAGACTCCCTCAATGACATGGCCAATGGTTCGATCGCCAATGCAAACAACAAGGGGGACAGGGGGCACCCCTGCCTCGTCCCTCGGTACAGTCAAAAGTACTCCGACCTCCGCTGGTTCGTCACCGGGGCTCTGTAAAGGAGCTTAACCCAACTGATAAACCCTCCCCCAAACCCAAACCTACGCACCACCTCCCAGGTACTCCCACTCTACTCGGTCAAAGGCCTTCTCCGCGTCCATAGCTACCACTATCTCCGCCTCTCCGTCCACCGATGGCATCATCATCACGTTTAAGAGCCGCCGCACGTTACTGTTTAATTGCCTGCCCTTTACGAATCCTGTCTGGTCTTCATGGATCACCCCAGGGACACAGTCCTCGATCCTCGTGGCCAGCACTTTTGCCAGCAACTTTGCATCCACATTGAGGAGCGAGATCGGCCTGTACGATCCACATTGCAGTGGGTCCTTGTCCCGTTTAGGATCAAAGAAATTGTCGCTTCCGACATTGTCGGAGGCAGTGTCCCCTCCTCTCTTGCCTCATTAAAGGTCCTCACTAATAGCGGGGCCAACAGGCCTACGTACTTCCTGTAGAACTCCACCGGGAATCCGTCCGGTCCTGGGGCCTTCCCCACCTGCATGCTCCCCAAACCCTTGCTCAGCTCCTCCAACCCAATTGGTGCCCCCAAACCAGCCACCTCTTGCTCCTCCACCCTCGGGAATCTCAGCCGGTCTAGGAATCGTCTCGTCCCCTCTTCCCCCGCTGGGGGCTGGGATCTGTACAGCTCTTCATCGAAGGCCTTAAATACCTCGTTTATTTTTGTCGCACTCCGAACTGTGGCACCCCTTCCATCTCTGACTCCCCCTATTTCCCTCACTGCCATCCTCTTACGGAGCTGGTGTGCCAGCATCCGACTCGCCTTTTCCCCATATTCGTAGGTCGCCCCCTGCGCTTTCCTCCACTGTGCCTACGCCTTCCCTGTGGTCAACTCCAGCAGCAACCCTTTCCCCCCCCTCCCCCCCCCCCCCCGCTAGACCCCTATCTAGCTTTTCTGCTCCCCCCATGTCACTCCCGTAAGTCAGCTGACACCTGCTGACCCCGGCTTCCCCCGCCGTCCCATTGACCTCCCCGTGAGGGAGACCCCAATCTATCTGCGTTCCTTCGTTCCCCTTCCCGCCTTTCTTCCCATGCACGGGAAAAAACCCCGCACTTTCCACAGCCCACCGCCCCCTCTGGCGCAGCTCCTGTCTCTCTCCCGCCTTGTCTCTCTCCCCCAGACCATGTAACATTCCTGCGCGTGGTTGACCCCCTATATACACCAACCATCACACATCAAACCTCAAACATCCCCCCCACCCTCACAAACCCTCAGTTGGAGACCAACTTTTCGGTTTGAATAAAGGTCCACGCCTCTTCAGGCGTTTCGAAGTAATAGTGTTGGCCCTTGTATGTGACCCACAGTCACACCGGCTGCAGCATTCCGAACTTCACTCCTTTTCGGTGCAGCACCGCTTTGGCCCGGTTGAAACCCGCTCTCCGCTTTGCAACCTCCGTGCTCCAGTCCGGGTATATTCGGATCTCTGCATTGTCCCACTTACTGCTTCGCTCCTTCTTGGCCCATTTCAGGACCCACTCTCTGTCCGTGAACCGGTGAAACCTCACCACCTCGCCCTTGGCGGCTCATTTGCCTGGGGCTTCCTCGCCAGCACCCGGTGTGGCCCGTCCAAGTCCAGCAGCCTCAAAGGGGCCTCCTTGCCCATCATCGCCCCGAGCATCATGCTCACATATGCCCCGGCATCGGCCCCCTCCAATCCTTCAGGGAGACCCAGGATCTGCAGATTCTTTCTCCACGACCTGTTCTCCAGGTCTTCGAGTCTTCCCGCCCACCTCTTGGGTGGCGCCTCGTGCTGCTCCACTCTCACCGCCAGGCCCAAGAGCTCCCTCGTTCTGACTGACTCTTTTCTCTACCTCCTGGATCTGAACCTCGTGGGCCTTCTGGGTGATCCCGAGTCCTTCAATTGCCGAAAGCATAGGCGCCAGCATCTCCTTGCGCATCTCCTCGCTCTGCTCCTCGAAGCAGCGCTTGATGAACTCCTGCAGCTCCCCTTTGTCTCTGGCCGCCGCCATTTTGTTTTCTTTCCCTCACTTCTCCCGCTGCTCCAGTGCCGATTTTTTGGCCGTTACACATCTGATCCCTTTCATAGAAGTTGGAGGGGGACCTCTCTCTTCCCTTCCCCACGGGTTGACGTCAAAAAAAGTTCCGTTGGGGCTCCTCTAGCGAGCCCGAAAGTCCGTGGTAGCGGGAGCTGCCGAATCGTGCGGCTTCGCTCCGCATAGCCGCAACCGGAAGCAGTTGTGGATTTTATCAGATCAGCCACGATCTCATTGAATGGCAGATCATATTCCATCAGCTGAATGGCCAACATCTGCTCCTCCCTCTTATAGTTTTATGGTAGCTGGGGGAAATAGCAATTGAATGAATTAATAAATCAGAAATAAAAATCATCGTGTCATTCATAATACTCATGAAGCTATCGAAATTTCGCCAAGTCCAGCAGATTTACCAATGTCCTTCAGGAGAAGAAAGCTCCCCTCCTTAATCTGTCTGCCGTATATGTAATTCTAGTTCAACAATGATGGGTTGACTATTAACTATCTCCGATATTGCCGAGCAAGCAAGTCAGTTGATGGGAAGATGCTACAGAAAGTCAAATGTGAATTAAACCGCCCGAAGTGCACCTTATCGAAAAGGTGGTTCACATCCGGCTCCTCAGGATGGACAGTTAATGCTGACTTTGTCATTGATGGCCTTATGGCGAAAATGAATCCAAAACTGTTCAAAGTGCTGCAGATTCCGGAAATCTAAAACAAAAACAACAAAAAAGGCTGCTCAGCAGGTCAGTGGGCATCAGCAGAGAGAGGAACAGATTCACATTTCAGGTGGACCACCTCATTGATATAATTCTTAAGAGCAGAGCTGCTTTTCCCAGTATGCTAGACCAATGTCCGTTCTTCAACTAAAATGACAGATTAGCTGGTCACTTATCACATCTCAGTTTGTGGGAGCTTGCTGTGCACAAATTCCCTGCTCTGTTTCCAACATTACAGCAGTGACTAAATTCAGCAAAAATATATCAGTGAGTTTTAAGGGCGTTGGGATGACCTGAGGTCGAGTAAAGCGTTTTACAAAAGCAAGCGCTTTCCAAATGTTTACATTTTAAAATGCAAGTTGTAACATGTCGAATGATCTGAGATTAATGTGACAATAGATCACTCCTCTGCCTTACGTTTTAATTTAAATACTTTAAACTGGTTACTATTTCAATCAAAGTAACATTCAGTGGAAAAGTAGCTGGTTAGATATGCTTTATTAATTGAGGCTTCATAACTTTCAGAATGAATACTTAATTTAAATCTATTTTTCTTTCAATTAAGTAACATCTGTTCTAATGGAAGTTTCTATTCATTTTAACCAACTGTCAATATTCTTAAAATAAACCACTATTTGGAGTTGAAACTAATCAATACGTGAATGTGTTTATCTCGTTTTGCTGAAATGCACACTTAATTGTGGCCAGTGAGGTGTTTATGTAAATAAACACAGAAATAGAAGTCCCAGTTTAGATTGTGGACTGAGAAAAACAAAACAAATATTTCCCCACCAACACAGCACAGAAATAGAGGCAAGGATGCAAATAGATCAACGGATTCCAGTAATGCTTGTTTTACGACATTTTTTATTCACCAGTTATATGAGAAAAATTTCATGATGATATCCATGCTCAGAATTAGGAAAGATTCCCTCTAATCTCTAAATATAAGGACCTGCAAAATGTGTTCGTAGAGTTTTCCTGTATCCTATCTCTCTCTGTGCCTTTCTCATAACTCTCCACAATGGGTCATTGTGCTTAATCGACAACATGAAGTCAACATTTGGCCAATATATTCTCTCAGCCCAATCGCACCCCATTGGTTTCCAACTAAATGGATTGAATCCAATGAATTGGAATACGTAGAGGGAGTTTAACTCTAAAATGTGGTTGGAGCATTCAATGATCTTGGAGTGTTTAATGAGAACTGTAGGACAATTTTACTCTATATCTGATCTGGGCTGCACCTGGTGGCGAGGATTTAATGTGGCAGGGCCGGAGAATCGTTCCTTGTACTTCACCAAGCTGCCGTGACCTTGGAGCATTTGTTTGCCCAGGGTGGAGCAAGCTGTACTTGCATGTGACCAGCACTGAAACTGCCCTGTGAGTGTTTGTTATGAATGTGCACAGGGAGATTTACTCCGTATCTGAACTCTGCTGGACCTGACCTGGGTGAGTTTGATGGAAAAATGCAGAGGTTTCTTTACCCCGTAACTAACCCCACTGTCAACCTGTCTTGGGGATCTCGGAAGGAAGAGTGCAGAAGAGCTTTTACCTGGCATTGATTTCCAGGCCTTTAAAGTGTCTAAGCGAGTTATTCCATATAATAATTTCATTCCATATAATAATAATCGCTTATTGTCACAAGTAGGCTTCAATTAAGTTACTATGAAAAGCCTCAAGTCGCCACATTCCACCGCCTGTTCAGAGAGGCCGGTATGGTAATCGAACCCGCGCTGCTGGCATTGGTCTGCATTGCAACCCAGCTATTTAGCCCGCTGTGCTAAACCAGCCCCTCATGCAATCTGCAGCTGCTCTGGGAATGTTTGATGGGGACAGTTGATTGAAGAAGTCCGGGCGACACCTTGCCTCCAACCAATGATGCAACTGTCCTGCGAGTGTTTGAAGGGACAGTAGGCCCTGCCTCTGTATTGTACCAGGCCGTGAACCCACCTCTGTTTATGTTATACTACCTCGTACCCGTGTCAGTTTATATTCAATAAGGATCTGTTTCTGATTTTTCATATTAAACTAGGCCACCAATTAGAGGACATGCCTTGATCAATAAGGAGTTCAGGGGTTATTGGAAGAAGGCAGGAGAATGGGGATTCGGAACATATCGGCCAGGATTTAATAGCAGAGCAGTCTCGATGGGTCGAATGGCCTAATTCTGCTCCTATATCTTATGGACACATGGAACCTGTTTGTCTCTGTTTACAGTAACCTAGAACCTGACTCTGTTTCTATTAATTTAAACCTGTCTCTGTATTAAATTAGACACAGCCTCAGTTCTGCATTGGGCCATATCTCTGTTCATATGACATTGGGCCCGGCCTCAGTATTTGCTGCGGTAAACCATGCACAATAATGTCGAAAGTGGCTGGGGTGGAAATTGTGAAGATAAAGAAAAACTGAGGTAACAGTAATAATGTAAAATTCTTCAGCGAGCAATGCTGATCTATGCCCAGATAAACGTCGCCATCTGTCTTGTCAGCACCCGAGCTGTGTGTACAGACAACCGCAGATCTCCCTGATCTTCTTGCACCCATTTCAAATTGTGCAACTTAACTTCTATTGCCTGGGCCTAGTGCAATAAACTAAGGGAATGGACCAGTTGTAATTGTGCAACATAAGCAAAGGACCATTAGATAAATAACTGAGTACTTAATGTTACAGCAACATTCATTCTCTTCACAACGGCCACACAGTAGCTGCAGTGTGTAACATCGACGGGATGCACTGCAACAACTCGCCAAGAATTCTTCAACAGCACCTTCCATACCCGAGACCTCCGAGAATCACAAGGGCAGCAAGCACATGGGAACACAATACTCTGCATCCTCCTACACATACAGCTCTCTGGGGCAGAAATTGGTCATGGGCACTGGAAAAGAAGAAATGCCAACTGCAATCTAATTCCGCTAACTGCACTGAAAATGAATATCAAATGTTGCATCGCACACACTGTAGACACTATACATCCCGTTTCAGGCTGTTGCCATATACTGATTTCTTGTCCAAAATATGTATTTAATATATTATATTTCCATCTCAAAGACATGTGGAATAATGCGCCCACAGTTAAAAACAGAGGTATCATCTGGTGCATTAATAAAAGTGAGCACGTCTCGGAAAAAGTAGGCAGATTCAGGATCAAATATAGAATCCCTATAGGGCAGAAGGTCACTCGGCTCATAGCATCTGCACCTCCCGATGAAAGATCACCCTCCCCCATCCCCCGCCCTTGCACCATGACCTGCGCAATTTAGAATGGCCAATAAACTTAACCGCCGCATCTTTGGACTATGGGAGGAAACCGGAGCACCCCGGAGGAAAGCCACTCAGACACAGGGAGAAAGTGCAATCTCGGCACGATAGTCAAGAATTGAACCCTGGAGCTATGAGGCAGCAGTGCTAACCTCTGCGCCACCGTGCCGCCGGCACCATAAGCAGAGACTGGGTCTAGTGCAATCTAAACTGAGTTCTGGTCTAGCAAGGTGCCGACTGATACAAATTCAGACACAAACAATGCAGCAATAAGAAGGATGTTGTACAATACAAGAATAACAGGCAGGGCCTAGTGTTATATAAACAGGGACATGGGCAGGTGCAGCATTAACTAAGGCAGGATTGACTTTATTAGAATCTAACTATCTAGTAGAGTAATAACTGAGACAGAACCACATGTGATGCAAACAGAATGTTGTTCCAGTTTACGATGCACAGATGAACGTTCTGATGCAGTAACGATTGTGACGCATTTCTTACCAGATTAACCCAGACATGGGTCAGTGCGTCATAATTAATGATTTGTAATATAAACAGGGTGTGGGCTGGTATATTAACAACTGATATTCAGCCGAGTGCAGGAAAACTGAGAGAGAGCCTGTTGCAATGTGATAGAGATACGGCCGAGTGTACTTTAAACCGAGGCGGGGGCTAGGTGAATGTAAGCTGAGCGATATGTTTAAAATGATTTAATAGGATCTTGGCGTCACCAGTAAGTCAACATTTGATGCCAATTCCTAATTGCCCTTGAGAATGTGGTGTTGAGCCCTCTTATTGAACCATTGCATCCCATCCTGAGCAAGTGCTGATCGGAAGGGATTCCAGGATTTTGACCAGTGACAGTGAAGGAACAGAAACATAGTTCCCATCAAGATGGTGTGTGGCTTGGCGGGGAACTTGCAAGGCCTACTGTTGCAATGCATCGGTCGGGCCTGGTCCTTTTAGATAGCTGAGTTTGTGGGTTTGGAAGGTGCTATAGAAGGAGGCAGTTGCTGCAGTAGATTCTTGAATATCGTTCACGCTGCTAGAATTGTACACCCGTGATTCAAGGAGTGAATTTTTAAGCTGGTCGATGGGGTGTTGTCGAGACGGCTGCTTTGTCCTGGATGGCGTCGCGATTCTCTCGTGTTGCTTGAGGGGCACATGTGAGACAAATGGAGAACATTCAGTTAAACTCCCGACTTCTGCCTTACGATGATGGATCTGGGTTAGGAAGTCAGGAGGTGAGATACTCACCGCAGAATTTCCAGCCACTGAGCTGCTCTTGTAGCCATATTATTTAAAAGAGTCTTCCAATTCAGTTATTAATCAATGAAAATCCAGAGGATGTTGATAGTGGGGGATTCAATCACGGTAGTGTCATTTAAAATCCAGGGGAGATGGTTAGAATCTCCCTTTTTGGGATGGCCATTGCCTGACACTTGTCAGCCCAAGCCTGAATGTTGTCCAAGTCTTGCTGTATATGAAGACAGACTGCTTCAGTATTAGAGGAGTCGAATATGGTGCAGAACATTTAGTAATCATCAGCGAACATCCCACTTCTGACCTTATGATGAATTGAGAAGCTAGGGCCGGGGACATTATGCTATGGAGACTATATGTGACAGGGTGATCCTTGACACTTCTCATGAAGTTGCTGATGATCGAATGCGGACTGACAGGGAAATAATTAGCCGGGTTGGATTTTTCATGCCTTTTGTGGACGGGTCATGTTTGGCAATGTTACACATTGTTGGGTACATGCCAGTGCTGTACCTGTACTGGAGGAACTTGTCTGGGGCGCAGCCAGTTCTGGAGCACAAACCTTCAATATTGCTGCTGGAATGTTGCCAAGGATAATGCATTTGCAGCGCCGTCTGCCATTTCTTGATATCGTGTGGAGTGAATCAAATTTCCTGAAGACTGACACCCATGATGATGCAGACCACGGGAGGAGGCCGAGATGGATCATCCTCTCGGCACCTCTGGCAGAAACTTTCAGTCTTGTTTTTTGCTCTGACGTGCTGGGGTCCCCCATCATTGAAGAGGGGGATTTTATTGAGGCTCCTATGCCGGCTTTTTGTTTATTTATTCATTCATATTCAGGACTGGATGTGGCAAAACTGCAGAGATAGATCCTGTATATTGAAAATAGGATCACATTGATTGTGTGATATAAACATTGACAAGTACTGGTGCAGTATTAATTTAAACAGACTGTTGTGTATTATAAACAAAGACCGAGTCTAGTCTGACAAAAATACAGATGAAGTCCAATTTAAAATTAGCAGAGACAGCAGTAATTATTGAGGCAATGTCTGCTTCATGTAATGCAAGGCATCTCGATTTAAATTCCATCTGCTGGCCAAACGTTGCAATTGCAGTTACTGTGAAAATGTCGCTGTCAGATATAATCCATGATGTTGATGTATCCAAAATCCATTCCCACAAATGTAATATCACATCGCCTTCTGCGGGAGGTGCCAACATATAAAGTGTATTTGTTTACCTGGGCGCTGGATGGAGTCTATGGGAAATGTAACATTCATCTGACAAACATAGTGTTGGGGAGAGTTTATTGATTCATTATACCACCTGGAAAATGGTTGGGGCCATTGTCTCCGAAGCTTCCCAGGAAGTTAACATGGGATTTTAATTTTAAAGGTGAAATGTGGGTGTGCGTGTAAGACAGAGAGAATGCGTGTGTGAGAGACTGTGTGTGTGTGTGTGTGTTTGTGTGAAACACATGTTGCGTACAACTAAATTTCACAAAGGCCACGGCATCCTTCTATTTCCAATAGATACACAGCAAATATTTCCACAAATGTTGCACCTGAAGCTCCCAATTGTCTTCTGGGTTGTCATTTTCTCGGTTTGTGTCTATTTCAAAGCTGCTAAATCCACTGGTCCTGGTGGTTCACACCAGCCCGCCGGAGGTGTCGCCATTATTTTCAGTTTGCAGCTGGTGACACCCAAGTGTGATGATCAATGTTTAGGTTTAGGGACATTATGTCACACTTGGAAGAATCATTGAAGCGGAATATCGGGCTTCCCACTGGGTGCGTGGCTCCGGCTACTTCGCAAAGTGGAAATTCCTTGGTCGTGTGACTATGTCACATTTAGGGACCATACTGGAAATGTGCAAACCACCTATTTTTAATTGTCTTGGAGAGACTTGGAAGCTCTGTCTTTGAGAGAACTGCCGCATTTCTGATTTTGTCCCGCCAGTAAATATCCATAATGCATTGCGGACAACAAAGATTAAATTGGCTGAGCTATTTTTCTTGACAGCTGTAAGTCTTTGTTTCACAGCCATACAACAAGGTTCTGAGAGCTTGGGTCTTGTAAACCATCAGCTTGTTCCAAAGGGTCAGCTTGATGTTATTCCATGGACATTCAATGAGTAAAACAAAGGTCGGATCTGCTTTCCCCATGTCAGCATTACATTCTACTTCAAGGCAGCCTCTCAGCGCGGAAACTCGGCAGCAGAAATTGCTCGCCTGCTCTTATTTTGCGTGACCATTGGCGAAAGTGCAACACCTTGTCCCACGACCACGGTTTTCCTCATACTACTCATTGGTAAGGAAGAACAAGTTATAGACACCGGAGACATAGTTTCTGTAGATGATGTTTTGTTTGGATGATTCCGCGTAGAGGAATTCTCTGTTGAGGATGTATTGTGATTATGTCTCCGTTTTGATGACTGGAAGGTTGTAGAGGTTGCAGCCTGGCCTAGTGTGCAAGTGGACTTCATCCATATCTTCAGGGAAGGCGAAGATCAGCAGGATGCTGTCCAATAAAGTTGGGTGTGGGACACGGTCCTCTTTCATTCAATTATTCACTTAGAATCTGTCAGAAGTGGAATCATCAATCTGTACAGTGTTTTGCCATGGAAAGAGTGAATGAAACAGTGGAGCTTTAGCAGACAGCCAAATGTCTCCAAATCGTATAGTCCCTGCTCCGCTGACGGTGCCGAACGTTTATTGAGATTGATGAAAGTAAGGTGAAGGGGTGTGGCAGAGGGAGCAGATCATGTCCAGAGTAAATCTTGCGACATGAATACCGCACCTTGCTTCCAGATGAAGTGTTTAAAGTGTGAAGCTAGCAAAGGCCGTCCCAGTGCTGCCATGAGTGAGATATGCCAATAGTTGCTGCAGTTTCCTCTGTCCACTTTGCTTTCAGATATCGGTTATGATTTTGCATCATGAATCTCCTGTGGGATGGGTTATATCTTCCAGCAGAGAAGGAGCAGGCCATAAATGTTCAGAAACACAGAAATTATATTCACAGTTTTTCATTTATTTATGAACATAAATAATTAGATTCACCATCTACCATCGTTTCACAAAGATTACAACAGTTTTAAATTAAGTTATACGGTGTGGCCGTCGCAGGCTCGCCATGATTTATTGTCCATCGCTAATTACCCTTCACAAAGGGCGGTGAACTGCGTGTTTGAACCTCTGCCATCACTCCAGTGCAGGCACACCGACGATGCTGTTAGGGAGGGAGTTCTACATAGAACATAGAACAATACAGCGCAGTACAGGCCCTTCGGCCCACGATGTTGCACCGAAACAAAAGCCATCTAACCTACACTATGCCATTATCATCCATATGTTTATCCAATAAACTTTTAAATGCCCTCAATGTTGGCGAGTTCACTACTGTAGCAGGTAGGGCATTCCACGGCCTCACTACTCTTTGCGTAAAGAACCTACCTCTGACCTCTGTCCTATATCTATTACCCCTCAGTTTAAAGTTATGTCCCCTCGTGCCAGCCATATCCATCCGCGGGAGAAGGCTCTCACTGTCCACCCTATCCAACCCCCTGATCATTTTGTATGCCTCTATTAAGTCTCCTCTTAACCTTCTTCTCTCCAACGAAAACAACCTCAAGTCCATCAGCCTTTCCTCATAAGATTTTCCCTCCATACCAGGCAACATCCTGGTAAATCTCCTCTGCACCCGCTCCAAAGCCTCCACGTCCTTCCTATAATGCGGTGACCAGAACTGTACGCAATACTCCAAATGCGGCCGTACCAGAGTTCTGTACAGCTGCAACATGACCTCCCGACTCCGGAACTCAATCCCTCTACCAATAAAGGCCAACACTCCATAGGCCTTCTTCACAACCCTATCAACCTGGGTGGCAACTTTCAGGGATCTATGTACATGGACACCTAGATCCCTCTGCTCATCCACACTTTCAAGAACTTTACCATTAGCCAAATATTCCGCATTCCTGTTATTCCTTCCAAAGTGAATCACCTCACACTTCTCTACATTAAACTCCATTTGCCACCTCTCAGCCCAGCTCTGCAGCTTATCTATATCCCTCTGTAACCTGCTACATCCTTCCACACTATCGACAACACCACCGACTTTAGTATCGTCTGCAAATTTACTCACCCACCCTTCTGCGCCTTCCTCTAGGTCATTGATAAAAATGACAAACAGCAACGGCCCCAGAACAGATCCTTGTGGTACTCCACTTGTGACTGTACTCCATTCTGAACATTTCCCATCAACCACCACCCTCAGTCTTCTTTCAGCTAGCCAATTTCTGATCCAGTTCTAGTCATTTGAACCAGCGACAGCGAAGATTCGGCGAGATATTTCCAAGTCCGGATAGTCAGTGATTTGGAGCGGAATTTCCTGGTGGTGATGGTAGAAATGAAAATGTCTGTACCTAATGTGACGTTAATGCACCTTTAAATCCCGATTTGTTATTACACTGTTTTGGTAAGTAATTCAAAGTCTGCAGCTGTCCACTGAGTTTCGCAGTATTTCTGTTTTCACATTAATATGTTTTTAGTCTGGTGTCTTCATTAATTTGGGTGAGGACATCTTGAGTGACTTATTGTACATGAAATGACGACATGTTCCAAATATTACCGTCCCTCCTCAACCTAATCATGTTCCAGCTTTCTGTCATTGAGATGAAGATTCACCATCAGCAGAGAAGAACACCAGCACCACAGGAGTATCTCCAGTTTCCTCCTAGTAACGCCCAGCTGGAATGTTCCCAATAGTCTGGGGATGGAATTCACACAGAGAATCTTGAGCCACCGATTGTATCATTCTGACGCAATTTATAAAGGACCAGCTTTAATTTGTGAAGTCATCAAGCGCAAAACTGAGAATGTAGAACAGCATCTTTCAGGACCATCTATCCATCCATCCATCAACCCCATTCACTGATTCCTCAATCAACATATTCAGGCATCCAACCAACATCCATCCCTACATCAAAGCAGTAATCCTTTTATCTTTTGGTTGGGTGGTGGGGGAGTATTAATGCCATTGAACCAATAATGCAAAGGCTCAGGCTAATTCTGTGGGAACTTGCGAACAAATCCTACCATGGCCGGTGGGGGAATTTGAGTTCAATTAATAAATCTGGAATATAGACTAACTGTGTCCATGGAATCCCCTCTGCTTCACCAATGAAGGAAATGTGACATCCCTCCCTGGTCTCACCTACATGTGGCTCCAGTCAGACAGCAACATGTCTGACTCTTCAGTTCCTTCTGAGCTGCCCCAGCAAACCACTCAGTTCAACAGCAATTAGGGACAGGGACACATGGTGGTCTTGCCGGTGAGTCCCACATTCCATGGAAGCATGTAGGAAAAAATACAGAATATACATGTTGATCTGTTGCAAATGGGCCCCTGTCTGATAGTCTAATTGTATTTCTATCCATCATCACAATGTCATGAGATGTGGGAGAGATCTCCAGCCGGCTGTTGTTGCTAAGAGAGGCTAGAAAAGCTGGATAACTCTCCTTTCCTGAGATGGGAACAGTTCAGATAGGTTCGCAATTTAAAACGTAAAATGATGTCCAGTACTGTTGCTGGGTAGATTTGTTTATAAATAGTCCTCATTGACAATGTTAAGAGTTTGAAGTTGGCTTGCAGCCAAACGGTCAGTACTGAGGAAACAGATCTCTGAAAAAAAATCCAGATGTTTCCTGTAAACAACTTTGAACATTCGAGCCTGCCTGCTGCAAGCGGTTGGATTGCTGCCAAATACTGTGTGGGGCAGATTAGCCTGAATATGAATGGACAAAATGGGATTTATCCATTCAAACAATAAATGTTTCATTCGCACATGAAGTAAACGTTTTAAATGGTGTTCCATCTAAATAAATATATTCAGTGAATGTTGTGACCACGCTGAGATTAAACGCGATCGGAACATTGTAAACTGACCAGATGCTATTTAATTTATATTAGTTCTGAGTAAAGGTCACTGTAGTTATTGAAGTCCGTTTGTTAAGAACCTAATGAAGTGAGAGTAAGTGGTGTTGATGGACCCAATCCACAAGCCCAATAAGATGAGGTACTGAAATAAAATCATAAAACTGCCTTGAATCCGCCTGAATTCCTGGAATATTCTCGGAGTAGTTCACTTCATATAAACGGAGGCGTCTCTTATACCTGATCAGCACCGTGTTCGGTACAGTTTAATTTGTGCTGATTTCCATTATTTAACAGTCCCTCTCATTTCTGCCAATGAGTGGAGAAATGACCAGTTCATGACCTGCTTCAGTGGAAGATAAACCATTTATTCTTGTGATATTGTGTAATATTCCACAAAATCCTGATATCCTGTGTTCCCAACATAGCGAATGTTAGACAGCCGGTGGCCAGTGAAATTAGCGGCATTGATTTGGATGCTGAAGGATAACTTTGCTGATCGCCCTGTCCGTTTTGATTCATTCTGTCAAATGTTAATGTCAATTTTATGTTTGCAAGCGGGTTTCTTTTACCGCTAATGTTCACAGGACTGTCTGAGGCTCAGGGGCAGTTCCAGAAATGTAAGGAGAGTCATTGGGTAATGTTAGGAGCCTTGTCTGCAGACCCGCAATGCTCAGTGATAGCCATCCGCACTGCAAATGGAATCACCTTGTTCATTCCCGCATTCCGACATAAATCGTCAACAATTCCTCTGATAAATTATAATTTTTTGCAAATGGAATAGGGACTCGGAGTGTTGCAAATCAGACTGACATACAACCTATTCCCTGACAAAATAATTAGTCTTTTTAAGATCATCTCAATATATTGGAGTAGAAATAAAGGGACTGAATTTGCAATGGAATAGTTCTTTTCTTAACAGATGAGCAAACGTAATTTCGCAATGGGGACATTATAAAGAATCGATTCAGAGAAACAAATATCCCGCTACAGATAAATGTCTATTTAATAATAACCCATAGTAAATCTCTGGGTCCATTCTGTAGGGGGGGGGGGGGGGGGGTGGGGAGGGGGGGAGGTGGGACGTGGATCCAGTCGCCGCCTCCACCAGGGAATCAACAGGCGGCGCCTGGAAACCCGCCCCTTCTGCCGGGTATTTAAATGCCGCTCACAGGGACCCGAATCCAACAGTCCGGGAGCTGGTTTGTTCACTGAGTTCCTGACACAACCATTTCCCCCAAATGACCAGAAGGATGAGGTGGGCCATTTCTCTCAGTTTGTTGCTGACTTTCTTATCCCGTGAGTAGTTTTTATTGTCCAAGTGTCTCACTGTTACTGTCTCAGTGTTAGTCTCTCTCTGGAATGTTCCAGACTCACCAATCATTTCACCAGCATTAATCCTCGGGCTTTTTGATATATTTTTACAGGTGTCCAGTCGGATGTTGTGTTGACTCAGCCCGAGGCAGAGACCGGGCGTCCCGGAGGCTCCCTGAGACTGACCTGTAAAACCAGCGGCTTCGATCTCAACAGCGATTACATGCACTGGGTCCGCCAGGTTCCCGGACAGGGGCTGGAGTGGCTGGCTGCCTACTATCGTTCATCTAGTCAGTACTACGCCTCAGCGATTCAAGGCCGATTCACTGCGTCCAAAGACCTTTCAAACAGCATCTTCTCTTTGGCCATGACGAACCTGAAGACCGAAGACACCGCCATCTATTACTGTGCAGGAACCCACAGCGAGAGGAACCAGGGCTGGACCCGCACAAGAACAGCTCGAGAGAGAATTCAGCAACTTTCATCTTAACCTGAAGGTCAGTACTTGTTTTAAATGTGATGTTAATATCAGTGAGCCAGACCCCAAGCCGTCCGCTACAAAACCAATCTGGAGAAAATGTAATCGTAAAATCTAACAAACCAACCTACTTAATGTGGTGAGACTTTAGTTGTGTTTATCTTCTCTGTCAACAGTTTTAGCAATTACAGGTTTGGATATAATGTTATCTTGAATATGTCTGTTACACAGAGGAGACCTTTGTGCATTGTGTTTTGTGAAATGTTGCATGAATTCTAAACGACGCATCTATTTGAAGAGAATATTGAGCGGCAGGACTGAACAGAGAGTGGGTGCAGTTTTTGTGCGGGTGTCTGTCACTGTGGGTCACAGTGCTGTGCACAGCGACATCCTCATACAAAAACCTCAGTGAAAGTGTTTGTCCAAATTGGTGATCAGGGCCACAGCAGGATTGTCAACGTAAATGAGGCTTAAATAAAACACAATATTAGTTTGTAAAAAGGTATAAAAATCTTCCACTTTATCATTGTTGACCTACACGCTAAATGTGCACAGAGGGGTTAAAAGTGTTCCGATCCTCTTTATAAATGTAATGACCAGGACAAGCTGAAATAACTCACAGATTCGCTCTTGGAAGATACAGAGTTAGTTTTTTGAACGCGCAGTGAAATTAAATCTCTGTATTTTACAGTTAACAGTCTGCCGCAGTATTTGACACGCTGTGTCTCACTGTGATAACTGGAGCACAGCAGTTACTGTCAATACAAAAAGCCCCTCAGCACCAATTAACTGAGGCTGGGTCAGTGCTCGCTTTTACAATCCAACTTTATTCACAGTGAAGCATTATTTATGTCCAGCTCTGACAAAATGACAATAATTAATATGGGAAATCTGTGATAATTCTTCACTCATTAGTTCGTGATTTCAATAACATGTTCATGTGTTACTCTGAAATATAAAACATTAGGGTCATTTCTGAACAGCAAGCGATATCCACAAATGCAATTCTAATTTAATGAAAATTCATTACAAGTTTACTTTGCCGCTGGGTTGTGAATATTTAAAATAATGGTGGATTTCTGTCTATTTTGTGCAGGTCCGGTTATTGTACGGAGCTGCCCAGGGAATGTGACACTGTGACGCTATGAAGTCCTGGGGACAAGGCACCATGGTGACGGTGACTGCAGGTAAGAACCATTCCATTATTTATGAACTGTTTTACTTGAGTCTTTTTTTTTCTATTTTAACTATGCATTCGTTCACTGAATTGCGGGTTTGCTGGATTCTGTATTGAGATTTTGTTGCAATGTTTCGTGTGATTCAGCTGAAAAATGAATTATTCTGCCTCTTGACAAAAGGTTCTGCTGAGGGATTCAGTCCCTGGTTGTTATGATTTGATGTTTATTTGCTGAAGATACTGTGGCTGGGTTACTTTAAATACCTAACGCCTGTTAAACAGTTTGGTATTTCTGCAATGTTTAATCTCGGTGACATCTGGTGGCTGCAGATTTTACCGCTCCTGCACAAGTGTTAGAAATCCACCCAATATTCACAAAGTATGCTGCAGTATCTGTGTCAATTTATTGAACACTTCCCGCTTATTGACAATGCTGATGATATTCTTCCATATTTCTGTTTGTTTTAATTGTTCATTCACTTGCTGAAAGGCGGATTTGGTGGGTTCTAGATATAAATTTTCTTGAAATGCTGTTTGATTCTGTTGAAAGTGTTTGTAGAATTGAGCTGGTTCTCCATGAGACGAGTTTCAGCCCCTCGGTGATGTGATTTGGTGTTTTTCTGCTGAGGAGATTGTGTCTGGGTGATTTTGAATGAGTAAAGTTTGTGAAACGGATCTGGCGTTCTACATTATTTAAACTCGGTGATATTGAGCGTTTCCATGTTTCGTAATTGAATGAAAACAGTACACGTATTTGAAACTGCTTGGCACACGATTGTAGGTGGAAAACAGTCAGGGTTTTAGAGTATTTTTTAAAAGTGATGATTGCAGATTAAAGTGAACCTCGGTTTAAAATGCTCTTTCCGAACATAATTTGTTCCTGCAATCACAGCCTGGCTTTTCTTCAATGTTCCATCTTGGCGGTATTGATGGATGCAGCTTTTATCTCTCCTGTCAACTGTTTAAATGCGTTTGAAATATGGTCCAACATGAATAAAATGTGGTAAAGTTTCAAAAATATTTTGGACATACCCCACCTGCTCTCAGTGATATTACTGTTATTCTGTATTTCTATTTAGTTTGAAAATTCATACATTTGGTGTCGAACTGGTTTGCTGGATTCGATATTCAGATGTTTTTGAAATGTTACGTTTGATTCTGTTGAATGTAGAATTGAGCTGCTTCTCAATGAAACGGGTTCAGTCCTCACGATGAGTTTTGGTGTTTTGCTGCTGAGGAGATGGTGTGTCTGGGTGACTTTGAATAAGTACAATTTGTGAAGCGGTTTTCTGTTTGTACGTTGTTTCTGCATTGTTCAAACTGGGTGACATTGAGCAGTTACACGTTTTCTGGTTAAATGTAAAAAGGTTTGCGCGTTTGAATCTCCTTGAAACACAATTGTGGGGAGTAAACGTGGCAGGTTTCGAAAATAAAGAAAGGAATTAAAGATTTGATGGACATTTTTAAATTTTACCTAATGATTACTGATTAAACTAAACCATGGCGTCATTAAGAACGCAATTCGTTACTGCAGTCTGAAACTATTTAATTAAAACGTTTTCAAATTCGTGAGTAAAATTAATGTAACAAACAATTATAATGCGGTATTATCATCATATTATCCAAATATATTTTCATATTAATATCATTAATCATCAATCTCCGTCCACAATTCTGCTGTGCTCGGCACACCATCAGCATGACCAGAAAAGTTTCTAGGCTGGGAATATTTAATGATTATTTCTGAAACTGTTTTAATAATAACATCCTGATTTTACAGCACTGTTCAGTTACACAAGATATATTTGAATTAATTTTTATTTCTCTGATTACGTTTGCAGTTACTTAAATAGGAGTTTTATATTGCAGTTTGGCAATTTATGTATCCGGTTATTGTATTATTTATGTGCAGCAGCAAGAATATTATCTCTTCAACATTTGTAGTTGTCGCTAACCTAATCATAGAGTTTTCTCAGAGGCGGAAGTCGCTGACAGTGCGGGAATTGTTCTTATGATTTTATTTAAATTGTAGAAATGTTCAGACTGCACAGTGCTGGAGCTTGACAAGTAAAAGCTTGAAATTCAAAGAGATTAATTTAATTACAAAAGGAGAATATTAGCTTTGCAAAAAATAATAACATCCTGTCTCGCAGAGCTGTGCGGTACACCATATAACATTATAGAAATAAAACAAATTATACAATCTAAGAATAGATTATATCTGAGCCTCAAGCTCGTAAATTGAACAAGAACATTTCTCCATCATTTTCTCACAATGTTTCAGGGCTGTGGAGGATCTGACTGAATTGTTTTCATTAAGTTTTGCACTGATTAATTTGGATCTCCTTTTCTTAAGCAATATTTTCAATAATAAAGTTAATCGAATTGCCTGAATGATTAAATCTCGGAAACACTTTTATTGATCACAAACTACCAAGGACTTTATTGTTTTATATATATATAGTTTCGAGTTACAACAGTTTATCAATTCGGGAATACCGCTTTAACAAACAGATGAGATATTACACATGTCTGAATTATTCCATCCGATAATTTGAAGTTTAATATTTAATTAAATCCAAATTTCAAGCAGGAGCAGGTTTTGAATTACAGAGAACCATGTTTTATTATTTATATTATAGAGTACAAATCAGCTGACAGGTCAACTAATTGACAATTGGCAATAACTTGCAATGCGACATTAGTACTAACTAATTCAACATAAATTAACTCCTACAATTGAGGAGCATACTGGCGTGTGATATCAAAGCTATTGGAGAATGGTTAATTGTACTGAAAATAATTAGAAAACAATACATTTATTTGCTCCGGTTGATGAGATGGCCCGCCTCCATTGTTTTGTTGGTTGTATTTAATTAAGACATTGGATCAAATCAGGTAATCAGTTTCCAATGTGAATGTTTCCTGGTTTGTTTATTTCTTATCAAACGCTGGATCTCTGTCACGGACATTAAACTCCCCTCAATCTGTTATATTTAATGTGTTCATTCTCAGTGAAAATACATTCTGCCCAGTTCAGACAGACAGGAGAAATAGCTGAAAGGGGAAGGGAGTTTGAAATTAATATCAGTTTAATTTCAAAGAGGTTATTACATTTCATTTGTCGTAAGTTGACTATTTATCAATTAGAATCAAGCAGTTTGAATGATTCGTTCCCCTGTGTTTCAGTGTGAAATTTGACATGCTAGGCACACTCTCATCCGCACACTGTTTCTCCCCCACACACTCCCTCTCTCCCAGAAACCCGGACTATTCCTCAAACACACAGACACTCTCTCTCACAGAGACTCTCACATACACAATAGCTCTTCAAAAACTCACAGTCTCTCTCACACATACACTCTCTCACACATAAATTCTCACACATACGCTCTCTCTCACACACTCACTCTGACATGCATGGTCTCTCGCACGCACGCTCTCTCATACACATGCTCTCTCACACACACGCTCTCTCACACACACGGACTCTCGCACACACATGCTCTCTTGTACATCTACTCTCTCACACATATATCCTCTCCTGCATACATGCTCTCTCATACACATGCGCTCTGAAACTCACACTCTCTCGCACACTCTCTCACTCACTTGCTCACTCACACTCATGGTCGCTTACACACATGCTCTCTCTCGCACGTGCTTTCTCACACACATGCTCCATTGCATACATGCTCTCTCACACACATGTACTCTCCCACACATTCTTTCTCACACACACGCTCTCTCACACACATATCTCTCACACTCATGCTCTCTTGCAGACACGCTCCCTGACACACAATCCCTCTCACTCACATGCTCTCTCATACACTTGCTGTCTCACATACATGCTTTCTCATACACTCACTCTCTCACGCTCTTTCTCTCACCCACACATGCTCTCTCACTCACAAGCTCTCTCACAGACACGCTCTCTCATTCTCTCTTGCACTTGCGCTCTCTCACACACATGCTCTCTCACACATGCTCTCTCACACATGCTCTCTCACACATGCTATCTCGTACTCATGCACTCTCGCACACATGATCTCTCACACACATGTTATTTTGCATGCTGTCTCATGCACACATTCTCTCACACACATGCTCTCTCGCACACATACTCTCTCACACATGTTCTGTTACACCCTCTCTCACACAAACTCACACACACGCTCTCACACACGTGATCTCTTGCACACATGCTCCCTCACATACATGCTGTCTCGCTCACATGCTTTGGTGCATACATGCTCTCTCACACATGCTCTCTTGTGAAAGCACTCTTTCAAACACATGCTCTCTCACACACACAATTTTGCGCTTACAGTCTCTCTCCTGTGCACACTATTTTCCTCCCTCACACACACACGTCCTCTCGCTCGCACAAATACACAATCGCGCTCTCACACACAGATGCTCTCTCACGCACAGATATTCCCTTACGCACAGATACTCTCTCACACCCACACTCACACGTGTACTCTCTCTCTCCCACTCTCTTGATCCATCGCTTGCAGAAACACACACGCATTCACACGCATGCATGCAGACACATGCATACACAATCACAGGCTCCCAGACACATACCCACACTCTCCCTCGCACAAACACACTCAGACACGCACACACTTTCAGATACACAGGTGAGAGCGACTGAACTAACATCAATAATAAAAATAATAATCATTATTACTGTCACAAGTAGGCTTACATTAACACTGCAATGCAGTTACTGTGAAAGGCCCCTAGTCGCCACACTCTGGCGCCTTTGCGGATACACAGAGGGAGAATTCAGAATGTCCAAACCACCTAACAGGTCGTTTTTCAGGTCTTGTGGGAGGAAAGCGGAGCCCCCGGAGAAAATCCACCCAGACACGGGGAGAACGTGCAGACTCCACAAAGGCAATGACCCAAGTGGGAATCGTACCCGGGTCCCTGGCGCTGTGAAGCAACAGGGTTAACCACTGTGCTGCCGTGCCGCCAAATCAAGGCAGCATTGAAACGTGTGACCTCAAGCAACCCAACCAAAGAATGAATGGATGGGAATCAGGGGAAGAATCCCCGCTGGTTGGAGTCACAACCAGCACCAAGGTGGATGGATTCCATTGCTGGAGGCCAATCAGCTCAGTTCCAGGACATCACTGCGAGACTTCTTCAGGGCAGTGTCCCAGGTCCAACCATCTGCAGCTTATTCATCAATGGCCTTCTTTCCATCATCAGGTCTGAACAGGGGTTGATGGCAGATGATTGCACCATGCTCAGCACAATTTGCAACTGTGCAGTCACTAAATAAACCTGTAAATAAAGCAACATGGAGGCTCTATCCGGTTCTGGCTGACAAGTGGTAAGTAACAGTCAAGTCACCCAATTGAAGGCAATGCCCACCTCCAGTAAGAACGGATCTAACCACCGCCCCTTGACATTCACTGGCATTACCATCATTGAATCCCCACTAACAACCTCCTGGGGATTAACATAGACCAGAAAGTGATCTGGGTGAGTCATATAAATGTTGAGGCCAGAAGAACAGATCAAAGGTGAGGAATCCTGCGGTGAAAAACTCATCTCCTGACTCCCCAAAGCCTGTCCGCCATTTAAAGATCCGCTACAGAAGCTCATCATGTCTCCCCAGACAGCACCTTCCAAACCCATGACAGCGGCCACCTGGACAAGGACAGCAGAGACTTGGGAACACCACCAACTGGAAGTTCAATCCCAAGCCATTCAGCATCATGACTATAAAATATATCACCGTCCCTGCACTGCCGCTGGTTCAAAATCATGTAACTGACTTGGGGAAACACCACCTGGACTGCAATGGTTAAAGACGGAAGCTCGCCACCTTCTCAAAGTCAATAAGGGATGGAAAATAAATGCTGTCCGAGCCAGAGACGCCTGCATCACAAGAATGAATAAACACAACACACTCTCTCTGACACAATATGACAAGAATTTTGCAGGCAGAAAAATCCCATTTGCAAAATGAAAATCCATTAAGTCGCAGGAATCCTCATTGTCCCAGTTCTAAATTGTTTTGTGAAAAATGAAATTATATCGGCATTAAAGCAGCTGCCCAGTGAGCTACACTGCTGTCTGACTTTACACAGCCGGTGTTACTGAAAGTATTAAAGCAGCTGCCCAGTGATCTACACTGCTGTCTGACTGTACACAGCCGGTGTTACTGAAAGTATTAAAGCAGCTGCCCAGTGATCTACACTGCTGTCTCACTGTACACAGCCGGTGTTACTGAAAGTATTAAAGCAGCTGTCCAGTGATCTACACTGCTGTCTGACTGTACACAGCCGGTGTTACTGAAAGTATTAAAGCAGCTGCCCAGTGATCTACACTGCTGTCTGACTGTACACAGCCCGTGTTACTGAAAGTATTAAAGCAGCTGTCCAGTGATCTACACTGCTGCCTGACTTTACACAGCCGGTGTTACTGAAAGTATTAAAGTAGCTGCCCAGTGATCTACACTGCTGTCTGACTGTACACAGCCGGTGTTACTGAAAGTATTAAAGCAGCTGTCCAGTGATCTACACTGCTGTCTGACTGTACACAGCCGGTGTTACTGAAAGTATTAAAGCACTGTCCAGTGATCTACACTGCTGTCTGACTGTACACAGCCGGTGTTACTGAAAGTATTAAAGCACTGTCCAGTGATCTACACTGCTGTCTGACTGTACACAGCCGGTGTTACTGAAAGTATTAAAGCAGCTGCTCAGTGATCTACACTGCTGTCTGACTTTACACAGCCAGTGTTACTGAAAGTATTAAAGCAGCTGCCCCGTGATCTACACTGCTGCCTGACTTTACACAGCTGGTGTTACTGAAAGTATTAAAGCAGCTGCCCAGTGATCTACACTGCTGTCTGACTGTACACAGCCGGTGTTACTGAAAGTATTAAAGCAGCTGTCCAGTGATCTACACTGCTGTCTGACTGTACACAGCCGGTGTTACTGAAAGTATTAAAGCAGCTGCCCAGTGATCTACACTGCTGTCTGACTGTACACAGCCGGTGTTACTGAAAGTATTAAAGCAGCTGTCCAGTGATCTACACTGCTGTCTGACTGTACACAGCCGGTGTTACTGAAAGTATTAAAGCAGCTGCCCCGTGATCTGCACTGCTGTCCGACTGTACACAGCCGGTGTTACTGAAAGTATTAAAGCAGCTGTCCAGTGATCTACACTGCTGTCTGACTGTACACAGCCGGTGTTACTGAAAGTATTAAAGCAGCTGTCCAGTGACCTACACTGCTGTCTGACTGTACACTGCCGGTGTTACTGAAAGTATTAAAGCAGCTGCTCAGTGATCTACACTGCTGTCTGACTGTACACAGCCGGTGTTACTGAAAGTATTAAAGCAGCTGCCCCGTGATCTACACTGCTGTCTGACTTTACACAGCCGGTGTTACTGAAAGTATTAAAGCAGCTGCCCAGTGATCTACACTGCTGCCTGACTTTACACAGCCGGTGTTACTGAAAGTATTAAAGCAGCTGCCCAGTGATCTACACTGCTGTCTGACTGTACACAGCCGGTGTTACTGAAAGTATTAAAGCAGCTGTCCAGTGATCTACACTGCTGTCTGACTGTACACAGCCGGTGTTACTGAAAGTATTAAAGCAGCTGCTCAGTGATCTACACTGCTGTCTGACTTTACACAGCCAGTGTTACTGAAAGTATTAAAGCAGCTGCCCCGTGATCTACACTGCTGTCTGTCTGTACACAGCCGGTGTTACTGAAAGTATGAAAGCAGCTGCCCCGTGATCTACACTGCTGCCTGACTGTACACAGCCGGTGTTACTGAAAGTATTAAAGCAGCTGCTCAGTGATCTACACTGCTGCCTGACTTTACACAGCCAGTGTTACTGAATGTATTAAAGCAGCTGTCCAGCGATCCTCACTGCTGTCTGACTTTACACAGCCGGTGTTACTGAAAGTATTAAAGCAGCTGCCCAGTGATCTACACTGCTGTCTGACTGTACACAGCCCGTGTTACTGAAAGTATTAAAGCAGCTGCTCAGTGATCTACACTGCTGTCTGACTGTACACAGCCGGTGTTACTGAAAGTATTTAAGCAGCTGCTCAGTGATCTACACTGCTGTCTGACTGTACACAGCCGGTGTTACTGAAAGTATTAAAGCAGCTGCCCAGTGATCCACACTGCTGTCTGACTGTACACAGCCCGTGTTACTGAAAGTATTAAAGCAGCTGCTCAGTGATCCACACTGCTGTCTGACTGTACACAGCCGGTGTTACTGAAAGTATTAAAGCAGCTGCCCAGTGATCCACACTGCTGTCTGACTGTACACAGCCGGTGTTACTGAAAGTATTAAAGCAGCTGCCCAGTGATCTACACTGCTGTCTGACTTCACTCAGCCGGTGTTACTGAAAGTATTAAAGCAGCTGCCCAGTGATCTACACTGCTGTCTGACTTCACTCAGCCGGTGTTACTGAAAGTATTAAAGCAGCTGCCCAGTGATCTACACTGCTGTCTGACTTCACTCAGCCGGTGTTACTGAAAGTATTAAAGCAGCTGCCCAGTGATCTACACTGCTGTCTGACTGTACACAGCCCGTGTTACTGAAAGTATTAAAGCAGCTGCTCAGTGATCTACACTGCTGTCTGACTGTACACAGCCGGTGTTACTGAAAGTACTAAAGCAGCTGCCCAGTGATCTACACTGCTGTCTGACTGTACACAGCCGGTGTTACTGAAAGTATTAAAGCAGCTGCCCAGTGATCTGCACTGCTGTCTGACTGTACACAGCCGGTGTTACTGAAAGCTGATCAATGTGGAGAATCAGGACAGGATCGATGGAGAGGAAGAGGAGGAGCTGGGGGTGGTGGACCCGAATGGAGGAGCCCCAAGCTCGGCTGTGGACAACAGGCAACAGAAAGCTGAGCCTGAGCGGAAAATCATCCCAAGAAACATCGTCCCAATGGGCTGGGAGCACCTGGGAATGATCACTCACCCACACTCACTCACATACCCTCACTCACCATTCTCACCGTCACTCATTGACCCTCACTCAACCATCCTCAATGATACACCTTTCCTTAACCACCCTCACACGCAGACTCACACTCCCACCCTCCTTCACCTACCGTCATTCACCCCCCTGACACACTCTCACTGACCCACCCTCACTCTCACACCCTCACACACACACTCACACATCCTCATTCAGCAACACTCACTGTCATTGACTCACCCATAGACGCCCAACCTAACTCTCACCCTCACTCACACACTCTCACCCACTCATCCTCAAACACCCACCCATCCTCACCCCCCCCTCATTCAGGCTCTCACCCTCACTCAGTCACACACCCATCCTCACTCCCCCCCCTCATTCAGGTTCTCACCCTCACTCAGTCACCCACCCACACTCACTCCCCCACCTCACACACTCTCACTCACCCATCCTCACTCTCACACCCTCACACACACACTCACACATCCTCATTCAGCAACACTCACTGTCATTGACTCACCCATAGACGCCCAACATAACTCTCACCCTCACTCACACACTCTCACCCACTCATCCTCACACACCCACCCATCCTCACCCCACCCCCCTCATTCAGGCTCTCACCCTCACTCAGTCACCCACCCACACTCACTCCCCCACCTCACACACTCTCACTGACCCGCCTTCACTCTCACACCCTCACACACACACATCCTCATTCAGCAACACTCACTGTCATTGACTCACCCTTAGACGCCCAAACTAACTCTCACCCTCACTCACACACTCTCACCCACTCATCCTCAAACACCCATCCATCCTCACTCATCCTCACCCATTCTCAATCAGGCTCTCGCCCTCACTCAGCCACCCACCCACACTCATTCGCCCACCCTCACCCACCCATCCAAACCCACCCTCACTCCCCATCATTCAGGCTCTCATCCTCACTCAGTCATTCACACCCCCCCCCCACTCACCCGCCCTCACAAGCCCTCATTCTGTAAACCAACCTCACACACCCTCACTCACCCACCCTCCCTGACACACTCTCACTCACCCACCCTCACAAACCCTCAATCACCCACCCTCACACACCCTCACTCCCCCACCCTCACACAGCCTCAATCACCCACCCTCACACACCCTCACACCCCCACCCTCACTCACCCACCCTCCCTGACACACTCTCATTCACACACCCTCACACACCCTCCCCCACCTTCACACACCCTCAGTCACCCATACTCCCACACCATCACTCACCCACCCTCCCTGACACACTCACTCACCCACCCTCACACACCCTCACTTCCCCACCCTCATGCTCCCTCACTCCCCCACCCCCCCAACCTCACACACTCTCACTCATCCACCATCACTCACACACCCTCCCTGACACACGCTCACACACCCACCCTCCCTCACACGCCTCACACACTCTTGCTCACACGCCTCGCACACTCTCACTCGCCCACCCTAGGTCACCAACCCTCCCTGACACATTCTCACTCACCCACCCTCACTCTCACCCTCACGCACACTCACCCATCCTTATTCAGCACCACTCACCGTTATTGACTCACCCTTACACGCCCAACCTAACACGTTCACCCTCACTCACACACTCTCACCCACTCATCCTCAAACACCCACCCATCCTCACCCACCCTCATTCAGGCTCTCAACCTCACTCAGTCGCCCACCCACGCCCACTTGCTCACCCTCACAGACCCTCACTCACCCACCCTCACACATTCTCACTCACCCACCCTCACACACCCTCACTCACCCACCCTCACACACCCTCATTCAGTAAGCTACCGTCACTCACTCATCCTCAAACACCTACGTATCCTCACTCACCCTCATTCAGGCGCTCACACTCACTCACTCTCCCACCCACACTCACGTTCACTCACTCACCTACCCTCACTCAGCCGCCCTCCCTGACACACCCTCACTCACCCACCCTCACTTACCCACCCACCCTGACACACTCTCACTCACCCACCCTCACTCAATCGTCCCTCAACCACCCTCACTCGTTCACCCTCACTCACCCACGCTCACTGACTTCCCCTCATTCATTCACCCACTACATTCACTCACCAGCAGTCGACCCCCTGACTCACTCACCCTCATTCACCCACCCTCGCTCACCCACCCTCACTCACTCACCCTCACTCACTGACCCTCGCTCACTCACCTTCACTGACTCTCACTACACAACCTCACTCACCCAGAGTCACACATTCTCTGCGTCTCACTCACTCTCCCTCACACACCCTTCATTTGTCCTCGGTGACATACCTACCCTCACTCAGTCAGTCACCCCTGATCCGCCACTTATCAACATTCATACATCCTCAATCACCCAACTCACTCACCCTCACTCAGTTACTCACTAACCCACACTCACTCTCCTACCCTCACTCAGTTACTCACTCACCCGCACTCACTCTCCTACCCTCACTCAGTTACTCACTAACCCACACTCACTCTCCTACCCTCACTCGGTTACTCACTAACCCACACTCACTCTCCTACCCTCACTCAGTTACTCACCCACACTCGCTCTCCTACCCTCACTCGGTTACTCACTCACCCGCACTCACTCTCCTACACTCACTCAGTTACTCACACCCGCACTCACTCCCCTGCCCTCACTCAGTTACTCACTCACCCACACTCACTCTCCTACCCTCACTCAGTTACTCACTCACCCGCACTCACTCTCCTACCCTCACTCAGTTACTCACTCACCCACACTCACTCTCCTACCCTCACTCAGTTACTCACTCACCCGCACTCACTCTCCTACACTCACTCAGTTACTCACACCCGCACTCACTCCCCTGCCCTCACTCAGTTACTCACTCACCCACACTCACTCTCCAACCCTCACTCAGTTACTCACTCACCCGCACTCACTCTCCTACCCTCACTCAGTTACTCACTCACCCACACTCACTCTCCTACCCTCACTCAGTTACTCACTCACCCGCAATCACTCTCTTACCCTCACTCAGTTACTCACCCACACTCGCTCTCCTACTCTCACTCAGTTACTCACTCACCCACACTCACTCTCCTACCCTCACTCAGTTACTCACTCACCCGCACTCACTCTCCTACCCTCACTCAGTTACTCACTCACCCACACTCACTCTCCTACCCTCACTCAGTTACTCACTCACCCGCAATCACTCTCTTACCCTCACTCAGTTACTCACCCACACTCGCTCTCCTACTCTCACTCAGTTACTCACTCACCCACACTCACTCTCCTACCCTCACTCAGTTACTCACTCATCCTCTCTCACTCATGCCCAGGAAATGGGCAAGGGAGCGGCTGCAACGAGAGAGGAATGGAGAACTGGAGCGAAACTGATGACGAGTGGCGCCCGAATGTGGCTGCATGACACGGGACTGCCGGGAGCCGGGGAAAGTGCAGAGAGCCGGGGAAAGACCCCGGAGCCGAGAGAAAGCGCCGAGGCGGTGGAAAAGAGCAAAGAGGCGGCGAAAAGGCAGAGTTGGAAGGAAGGCATCGAGATGCAGGGGAAAGGACAGAAATGCAAGGGAATAGACCGAGATGCAGCGGAACACACAGAGAGTCGTAGAAAAGGACAGAGAGTTGGAAAGAAGTGGGGAGAGCAAGGGAAAGGTGCAGAGTGCCGATGGGGATGGGGAGCGGGGGGGGGGGGGGGTGGTGGTGGTGGTGGTGAGAGTGCGTGGACCGGGGAAAGTGAAGAGAGCCGGGGGATGTGTAGAGAGCCGGGAGAGGGGGAGGGGGACGGGGGGGTGGGGGGGGGGGGGGAGTGCAGGGAGCCGGGGATGTGCAGAGAGCCGGGTGAAGGAGCACAGAGCCGGGGGAAGTGCTGAGAACCGGAAGAAAGTCCATGGAGTGGGCGATAAGCGGTAAGAATCGGAGTAAAGCGCACAGTGCTTGCGAAAACCTCAAAAAGCCCGCACAAAGTGCCAGGAACCGGGAAAAGCACAAAGAACTGGGAAAAGTGCAGCACACCTGGGCAAAGCACTAAAGAGCAGGAAGAAAATGCAGAGTCGAGAGAAAGTGCAGAGATGCGGAGGAAAGCGCAGAGAGCCGTGGAAAAGAGCAGAGAGCTAAACGAAAGTGAAGGGACCAGGAGAAAGGTACAGAAATCCAGCGGGAACCGCAGAGAGATGGGGGGACGCACAGGGAGCGCGGGGCGTGGTGCGGAGGGATTGCAGACAGCCCGGTCTCAGTGACAGGCGGAATATGGAGTTAACACCACAATCAGCACAGCCAGGAGCTTACTGAATGGGGGAGGAGGCTCGACCGACTGAATGGCCGCCTCCCTCATGATCTTAAAATTAGAGAATGTTGCAATTACTCAAATGTAGTACCTTATGGTAATTATATAAATGAGCATTCCGAAGGTATTTTTGAAGCAATGCCACTATTCTCTAGTTTGGAGAATGGGGGTAGTGAAATGGAGAGAGGAGGTGGTATCAGTCAGTTTGAACAAAGGGAATTTCCCAAAACTGCACAGATACAAATGAAGAGACAACATCTTTAACACAAATTGATTGTGGCGTACACAGCTCAGTTAGCTGGATTGTGACGTACACAGCTCAGCTAGCTGGATTGTGACGTAGACAGCTCAGTTAGCTGGATTGTGACGTAGACAGCTCAGTTAGCTGGATTGTGACGTACACAGCTCAGCTAGCTGGATTGTGACGTACACAGCTCAGTTAGCTAGATTGTGACGTACACAGCTCAGCTCGCTGGATTGTGACGTACACAGCTCAGCTAGCTGGATTGTGACGTACACAGCTCAGTTAGCTGGAGTGTGACGTACACAGCTCAGCTAGCTGGATTGTGACGTACGCAGCTCAGTTAGCTGGACTGTGGCGTACACAGCTCAGTTAGCTGGATTGTGGCGTACACAGCTCAGCTAGCTGGACTGTGGCGTACACAGCTCAGTTAGCTGGAGTGTGACGTACACAGCTCAGCTCGCTGGATTGTGATGTACACAGCTCAGTTAGCTGGATTGTGACGTATACAGCTCAATTAGCTGGATTGTGACATACACAGCTCAGCTAGCTGGATTGTGACGTTCACAGCTCAGTTAGCTGGAGTGTGACGTACACAGCTCAGCTAGCTGGATTGTGACGTACACAGCTCAGTTAGCTGGAGTGTGACGTACACAGCTCAGCTAGCTGGATTGTGACGTACGCAGCTCAGTTAGCTAGACTGTGGCGTACACAGCTCAGTTAGCTGGAGTGTGACGTACACGGCTCAGCTAGCTGGATTGCGACGTACGCAGCTCAGTTAGCTGGACTGTGGCGTACACAGCTCAGTTAGCTGGATTGTGACATATACAGCTCAGTTAGTTGGATTGCGACGTACACAGCTCAGTTAGCTGGATTGTGATGTCCACAGCTCAGTTAGCTGGATTGTCATGTACACAGCTCAGTTAGCTGGATTGTGATGTACACAGCTCAGTTAGCTGGATTGTGACGTACACAGCTCAGTGAGTTGGATTGTGACGTACACAGCTCAGTTAGCTGGATTGTGACATACACAGCTCAGTTAGCTGGATTGTGACGTACACAGCTCAGTTAGCTGGATTGTGACGTACACAGCTCAATTAGCTGGATTGTGACATACACAGCTCAGTTAGCTGGATTGTGACGTACACAGCTCAGTTAGCTGGATTGTGACGTACCCTGCTCAGTTAGCTGGATTGTGACGTACACAGCTCAGATAGCTGGATTGTGAAGTACACAGCTCTGTTAGCTGGATTGTGATGTACACAGCTCAGTTAGCTGGATTGTCATGTACACAGCTCAGTGAGCTGGATTGTGACGTACACAGCTCAGTTAGCTGGATTGTGACGTACCCAGCTCAGTTAGCTGGATTGTGACGTACACAGCTCAGATAGCTGGATTGTGAAGTACACAGCTCAGATAGCTGGATTGTGAAGTACACAGCTCTGTTAGCTGGATTGTGACGTACACAGCTCAGATAGCTGGATTGTGAAGTACACAGCTCTGTTAGCTGGATTGTGACGTACACAGCTCAGTTAGCTGGATTGTGATGTACACAACTCAGTTAGCTGGATTGTGACGTACACAGCTCAGTGAGCTGGATTGTGACGTACACAGCTGAGTTAGCTGGATTGTGACGTACCCAGCTCAGTTAGCTGGATTGTGAAGTACACAGCTCTGCTAGCTGGATTGTGACGTACACAGCTCAGTTAGCTGGATTGTGACGTACCCAGCTCAGTTAGCTGGATTGTGAAGTACACAGCTCTGCTAGCTGGATTGTGACGTACACAGCTCAGATAGCTGGATTGTGAAGTACACAGCTCAGTTAGCTGGATTGTGACGTACACAGCTCAGTTAGCTGGATTGTGACGTACACAGCTCAGTTTGCTGGATTGTGACATACACATCTCAGTTAGCTGGATTGTGACGTCCACAGATCAGTTAGCTGGATTGTGACGTACGCAGCTCAGTTAGCTGGATTGTGACGTACACAGCTCAGTGAGCTGGATTGTGACGTACACAGCTCAGTTAGCTGGATTGTGACCTACACAGCTCAGTTAGCTGGATTGTGACGTACACAGCTCAGTTAGCTGGATTGTGACGTACACAGCTCAGATAGCTGGATTGTGAAGTACACAGCTCTGTTAGCTGGATTGTGACGTACACAGCTCAGTTAGCTGGATTGTGATGTACACAGCTCAGTTAGCTGGATTGTGATGTACACAGCTCAGTTAGCTGGATTGTGACGTACACAGCTCAGTTAGCTGGATTGTGACGTACACAGCTCAGTTCGCTGGATTGTGACATACACATCTCAGTTAGCTGGATTGTGACGTCCACAGCTCAGTTAGCTGGATTGTGACGTACACAGCTCAGTTAGCTGGATTGTGACGTACACAGCTCAGTGAGCTGGATTGTGACGTACACGGCTCAGTTAACTGAATTGTGACGTACACAGCTCAGCTAGCTGGATTGTGACGTACACAGCTCAGTTAGCTGGATTGTGACATACACAGCTCAGTTAGCTGGACTGTGACGTACACAGCTCAGTTAGCTGGATTGTGACGTACACAGCTCAGTTAACTGGATTGTGACGTACACACCTCAGTTAGCTGGATTGTGATGTACGCAGCTCAGTTAGCTGGATTGTGACGTATACAATTCAGTTAGCTGGACGGCTGGTTTGTGATGAAGAGCGCTCCCAAAAGCGCGGATTCAATTGTTGTACCGGCTGAGGATATTCATAAAGAGGGTGTGGTGACCCTCAGGTGAAATCACCACCAGTCAGCTCTCAGAAGGAAAGGGCAGTCCCCGGGACTATGGCAACATTTCTATTTTATTTTACATGGTGGCTGAAATAATGGGGGAAACTCTCTGCTCCTCTCCTTCAATCCAATGACAGTTACATCATTCAGGCGGCATCAAATGTTATTTTTTGTATGTGTTAGAAACGGAGAAAGGGATGCGAGTTTCTAATGAGGCGGCAAAGAGATGGTGATTCTCAAATCATAGAACTAATAGACGCTGAAATATGGATGTAACAGTTAATGAGAACATGTTAGGTTAAATGCATCGTCACATTTTGATGTGCTTGGTAATTTATAGATCACAAATAACAGAGTCTAACTTGTTGAATGGGCCATTCTTTCCCAGCAACACCGTCTCCACCCACTCTCTACAGCCTGGTCTCCTCCTGTCAGCAACACAACAATGACGGCTCCGTGACCTACGGCTGTTTGGCGATGGACTACTCCCCAGAAATCACCAGCCTTACCTGGAAGCAAGATGGGCAGCTGATCACCACTGGATTTAAGAAGTACCCGTCAGTGAGAAACAAGAAGGGAACCTACACCTTGAGCAGCCAGTTAACCATCACCGAGTCAGAGGGGGGATGCAGCAAAATCAGCTGTGAGGTTCGACACAGCGGCTCAGACAAGAGCATTGGAATTCCATGTAAGTTTTGTGGAATCTGTGAGAAACAGATGCTTTGATTACTTTATTTACATCTTTGGTGATTACACATTTATGGTTCTCTGCATAGTTCTGATTCCTGCGCGAAATAGTGACCACAGAGAAACTGTTAAAATATAATTCGTCATTTTATTCGTTACAACATCTTCCTCAAGAAATGTCTAACTTGTGTTTCTTGAAGGCCCTCCACCTGTCAACACTCCAAATGTTCTCCTCACCGTGAGTTCCAATGAAGAAATCTCAAGACAGAAATTTGCAACCATGGTCTGTTCAATCAACGATTTCCAGCCAAAGTCAATGACGGTAAAGTGGCTGAAGAATGGACAACCCATGGGTTCAGGATTTGTCACCTCGCCCCCCTGTGAAGTGAACGGGAACTTCTCGGCGAGCAGTCGGCTGACAGTCTCCGCTCGGGAATGGTTCAGCAAAGCCGTCTATACCTGCCAGGTCACTCATCAAGAGGTCACCCAAAGTCGCAACATCACCGCGTCTGGTAAGAGACTCAAACAGAGGAAACAATAAATCATCCTGCACTCTGATGTTAATCCAAATCAGGAATTTACTGAAGTTAGTGCAAAGCACAGAATAACTTCTAATTTACTGCCATGTCGTTTGTGTTTCATTCTGATGTAAGAGCTGCATGAGGGTTGCTTATCATTCACGATTTTATGAATATAGAAATAAATGTATCCGTATAATTTGAAGTCATTTAGTGAGTGAGGTGAATGAATGAAATGAAAATCGCTTCTTGTCACAAGTAGGCTTCAAATGAAGTTACTGTGAAAAGCCCCGAGTCGCCACATTCCGGCGCCTGTTCGGGGAGGCTGGTATGGGAATTGGACCCGCGCTGGTGGCCTGCCTTGGTCTGCTTTAAAAGCCAGCGATTTTGCCCTGTGCTAAACCAGCCCCTGGGGTACTTGATGCCAGCTTTATCCTGAGACAGCTGATTATATTTGAGTCAGTGGGTGTCTCAAACACTTAACTGATAACAGCTCCGGGGGAAAGTGTTGGAAAGTTCATCCAACCTATTTATGGATCAGCCGCCAGTACTTCGTTCCTGAGATCAGGAATGGAATATTTGTATTGGGAATGCTGAAATGCTGATTCGTTAGAATGATATCGAGGCTGATTGTATTTCACAATGAGAATAGTTTTCACAAACCAAACTGGTTTTCCATTGCTTACAGAAGATTAAAGGCGATCTTTAGAGGTTGATGTTTCTAAGTTGATTTATTCCCATGTAGAGTGAAGGCTGAGTACTGCTGCCCTGATTCTGAAGATCAAACTTGGGTTAATTTCCACTTTTTTCATTCGCAGATCCTTCCGGTTGCACTGATGCCTCAGTAACAATACTGCCAGCACCAATAGAACAGGTCTTATTGGAGGCGACTGTAACCTTAACCTGCGTCATTTCGAATGCTCCTTATGGAGTCAACGTGTCCTGGAGTGAAGCGAAGAAGCCACTGAAATCAGAGATTGCCGACCAGCCTGGGGCAGATACTGAAAGCGTGGTCAGCAAATTAAACATCTCGACACAAGCCTGGCTGAGTGGGGCTGTGTTTGACTGTGTGGCGAGCCATCAGGACCTGCCAACTCCTTTAAGAATTTCAATCCACAAAAAAATAGGTGGGTAGAGAGATTGAAGCAATAAGTGAGTCATTGTGTCTATTTCTAGTGTCAGTGCAGCGGTCAGTATTTAGCATTCAGTGTATTTATGGTCCATTCTGATTGGATATCCACTAACTAAATACTCTGCGCGATTAGAGTTTAAGGGGGAAATTGATATGCAGATGAACGAACAATGAATTGAAAGCAGTGATATTGGGTTTAGATGGAGCGAGACCATAGACCACAAGACTTAGGAACAGACATAGGCCATTGGGCCCATCAACACCGGTCCAGCCGGCAGTGAGGTCATGACTGATCTGATGTGATAATCTTCAACTCCTCGTTCCCGACTTATCCCCATATCTCTTGACGCCTTTACTGATTTAATATATTTCTCTCTCAACCTTGAACATATTGAACAACCCAGAATCTACTGCCCCCGGGTTAAATAATTCCACAGCTTCCCTACTCTCTGAGAGAGGAAGTTCCACCTCATCTCTTTGTTAAATGGGAGAACCCTCACTTTGTGATCCTGCGCTCTGGTCCTAGGCGCTCCCACAAGGGAAAAGAACCACTCAGCGTCTATCCTAAGAAGCTCCCTGAAAATCTTTCATGTCTCGATTAAGTCGCCTTCATTCTTCTAAACTCCAATCAGTACAGCCCAGCCTACTTACCCTCTCCCCATAAGAAAATCCCTCCATACTCGCGATCAACCTCGTGATCCTTCTCTGGACTGCCTTCAAAACCAATCTGTCTTCCGTAGATAAGGGCACCGAGACTATTCAAAGTATACCAGGTGTCGACTAACTAGTGCCTTGTATAGTTTTAGCCAGACTTCCCCATGTTTATATTCTATTTCCTTTGAAATAAATGTCAACATTCAATTTGTCTCCATATTACCTGCAGAACTTGCTTTGTGTGGTTTCTGCACGGGGGCCCCCAATTCCCCCGTTACTTCAGCTTTATCCAGTATTTCTCCATCTAAATTTGTTCGGCACTGATTTCGCCTTCACGAGGCCGCGCTGACTCTGTTGATTATATTGTGTATTTCTAAATGCTCAGCGATTGGATCCGTTTCATGGACTCTAACCGTTTCCCACTGACAGATGTTAAGGTCACTGGCCGATAGTTACCTGTTTTTGTCTCCCTCCCTTTTGAATAAGGGTGTTACATTGGCAGTTTCCCAATCCTTTGGGAGTAAGGTGGGATGAGCTTGGTGGTGTGGAGCTTATACACCAGCACAGAACAGGCGGGCCGAATGGCCTGTTTCCCTGCTGTACACTTTCTGAAACTTTCGAATCCAATATCCGTAAATTCTCAGGGAAAAGGCCTGTGTCCACCTCAGCTCCGAGCTATGAAACCGGACAGATCCCAAAGTGGGAAATGGAAACCTTTAAAATCCAACACAAAACACATTTCTCTCACATCGAACCCGCGGTTCCAATGTCTCCGGAATTCCCCATTTTACTGACATTTTTGTACATTTTCTGCAGATCCCAATCCGCGGGAACCGTCCGTCTCTGTCCTCCTGCCCTCGGCTGAAGACGTCTCCGCTCAGAGATTCGTCTCCCTCAGCTGCTTAGTGAGAGGTTTCTCCCCCCGAGAGATCTTCGTCAAGTGGACCGTCAACGACAAGCCGGTGAATCCCGGGAACTACAAGAACACCGAGGTGATGGCGGAGAACGGCAATAGCTCCTTCTTCATGTACAGCCTGTTATCCATTGCAGCGGAGGAGTGGGCCAGCGGCGCTTCTTACTCCTGTGTGGTGGGACATGAAGCCATCCCCTTGAAGATCATCAACAGAACGGTTGATAAATCCAGCGGTAAACCCAGTTTTGTGAACATTTCCCTCGCTCTGATGGACACCGTTAATTCATGTCAATGAGAATCTATCAATTGCATTTCGAACTAAATTAAAAATAATAAAGTTTTTTTTCCTCTAATTGTGATTTAAATGCACAGCCGCTTAATTAATGGAGCTTCGACTTTGCTGATATTAGATCTGTTCAAGGAGACCAAGATTTCTACAGGTCTCAGCCCCAAGTCTGATACAATCAGAGCTCCGAGCTCAGATACACCCTGGGTCAGAGACAGAGTAAAATTCATTCATTGCAGTATTCACAAAATATATTCATTGACTTTCTTCCCGCTGAGGAGAAATCGGACAATTTCCCATTTCAGACAGACAAACACATCACATTTAGATCTCGGTGTTCCTGCTTCTCCCATTGCCCATCCCTTTAAAATTGATGTCATCTTAAAATTGCTGCATCACACCCACTGGGAACTGAATTGAGAATCAAACCGAAACAAGGACCAACAATCGCCCATCACGGAGAGGGGAAAGAGAAATTGTTAATCCATTATATCTCCACCTCTCCTACAAAATCAGGAGGAGGGGCGTTAGTTAATCCACTGTCCCCCCACCTCCCCAACAGAGACAGGAGGAGGGGCATTAGTTAATGCACTCTACTGCCACTTCCTCAAAAGAGAGAGGAAGGGGCATAAATTAATCCACTACAACCACACTTCCCAAACAGAGAGGGGGAGGGGTTATAGTTAATCGACTGCACCCCCACTTCTCCAACAGAGAGTGGGGAATGGACGTTCGCTAATGCCCTGCACCCCAACTCCCTAACAAAGAGGAAGGGACTTAGTGAACCCACTATACCCCTCACTTCCACACCAAAGCATGGGGGCAGTAGTTAATCCAGTGTATCACCACGCCCCAACAAATAGTGGGGGAGGAGCATTAATTAACCCTGTACCCCCACTTTCCCACCAAAGAGCTGGGACATTAGTTAATTCACTGTACAGCCGCTTCCAACAAAGAGAGGGGGAGGGCCTAAATAAATGCACTGTCCGCCCACTTCCCCAACAGAGAGAGGGGGATGGGCATTATAAACCCATTTTACCTCCACTTTCCCGACCAAAAGAGAAGGAATGTGATGAGTGAACTCTCTGTATCTCCACCTCCTCAGCAGGGGGAACCCACAGAGAATTTGTTCAGCTGGCCAGAGAGGGAGAGACTATTAAATCACTATCCACCTACTCCCCAAGCAGGGAATTTGGGAGTGGATGTGTCTCTACACTAAGGATTCAGTTACTGACATTACAAGATGGTTTGTAGCTTACTGGCTGAAGATTTTAAAAGCCCATCATGCTAAATATGTTCTTAAACTATCTATTCACGCAACATATTTTTCTTTAGCACCCTTGTTCCTCTTATCCATATGCGACAACTGATTTCCCAAAATCCAAATCCAGATGGTGATTGAATTCTCCCTGGGTTTTCACTGTTCTCTCCTGAGGCACTTCCTTGTATTTTTGCATTCTGTCAATGATGTCAGCTTGCACCTCACAGAAAACACATTTATAAGCAGAAAGTTCAACATATTCCACATCGGTACCAATAATACCCACAACTGGCAAAGCTACAGGCAGCTGATACAAATACACAGACAGATAAAGACACAAACACTAAACATACATGCACACGTACACACACCCACAACCATATACATGAGCACACATAGACACAAACACACACATAGATGTACACATAGAAACACATGCATACATATACACACAAACAAACAAAAATTTACAAACATGCACATAAACACAAACAAGCACACGTTTATGTACACAAAGACACTCGTGTACACACACACACAAATCCACACACACAAGCCGGCATGCACAAACATGCACATACATCCACATGTCCACACAGACACACAAATATGCAAACACAAACATATAAAACCATACACGCAGACTGACCCAAGAATATGAAACACAACTGTAAGCAATAACATATACATAATAGTAAAAATAAAGTTTATTGTCACAAGAAGGCTTACATTAACACTGCAAGAAGTTACTGTGAAAAAACCCTAGTCGCCACACTCTTGGCGCCTGTTCGGGTACACAGAGGGAAAATTTTGAATGTCCAAATTACCTCACAAGCACATCTTTCGGGACTTGTGGGAAGAAACCGGAGCACCAGACGAAACCCACACGGACACAGGGAGAACGTGCAGACTCCGCACAGACAGTAACCCAAGCCAGGAATCGAACCTGGGACTCTGGCGCTGTGAAGCAACAGTGCTTACCACTGTGCTACCGTGCCGCCCACAATCGCACAATTTCACAATTACAGAAATATTTCCATTAAAACAGAGACAATAATCCACATTAACACACTAATGGGCACATGTAGTTACATATTAACAGATTCGTACACACGCTCATACAAACACACATGAATACACATGGAGGCGTCAATACACAGCAATAGATAGTTATAAACAAACATCAACGCACAAATAGCACTGCTGCCTCACAGCGCCAGAAACCCGGGTTCAATTCCAGCCTCGGGTGATTGTCCGTGTTGAGTTTCCACATTCTCCCGTTTCCGTGTTTCCTCCGCGTGCTCCGGTTTCCTCCCACAGTCCAAAGATGTGCAGGTTAGGGGGATAAGCCATGCTATATCACCCCTTCGCGCCCAAAACGTTAGGTGGTGTTACGAGGTTCTGGGGATAGGGCAGGGCATGCACCGTGCACCTCGGTAGGGTGTTCTTTCGGAGGGTCGGTGCAGACTCAATAGGCCGAATGGCCTCGTTCTCCACTGTAGGGATTATATGATGATGATTCTGTGATGAAATACACGCATTGACACACACACAAACGCATTTATCCAGACACAAACATTAAGACACTGGCATGCATGTTGAACGCAAAAAGACACATTAACACATATATTACTAGACAGGAAAGTATAAACACATATTAACACAGGCAATAATATATAAACATAGATTTCAACACATACACATACAATACATCACTCATATATACACATTGACAGAAGACAAACAAAGTTCACACACAGGCGCTGACACACAAATACACAGACCAATACTCATTGACACGATGAACACACAGTGAACCTATACAGACATCTGGACACACAACAGAGGAGTAAATCAAAACACGGAATTTCGCATCGACACAGACACAAAAGCTAAGGAACAAACAGAAACGGCAGGCAATGGCGGCACGGTGGCAGAGTGGTTAGCGCTGCTGCCTCACGCCACCATGGACCTGGGGTTGATCCCGCTCCTGGGTCCCTGTCCCAGTGGAGTTTTCACATTCTCCCCATGACCCGTGGGTCTCACCCCGACAACCCAAAGATGTGCAGGGTAGGTGGATTGGCCATGCTAAATTGCCCCTTAATTAGAAAAAAAAAAGTTAAAGACATCAATTTCTGAGTGTCATGAACGCAACAGTAGATATGCAATGACAAATATATTAAAGAATGAATTAGCAGCGGGAGAAAATGAAACGAGAATATTAAAAATAAATCGTGGATTAATGAACAATCTGATTATACTTATTCGGCTCTATCTTCGTAGATACCACAGAACACACCTGGACTGAAGACGATGAGGATGATAACGGCAACATCTGGACAACCGCTTCCACATTCATCACCCTGTTCTTCCTGAGCATTTCCTACAGCGCTGCAGTCACTCTGGTGAAGGTGAGAAGATTCAATCCACTCACACTTCAAACTGACAGAAGCCGTTTCAAAAACCTCTAAATGTTTGATTGATTAAAAACTCTAACATCAATGTCCCAGATTATAAACATCTGCTTCATCGTTTTCTCTCTCTTTTACAGATCAAGTGATCGGTTGACGTTCGGACGCTGTAGATTTTCCTCAGCTGTTTATTATGATCTGTGTGTGACACAAATACAATATTTCCTCTTGGTGACTCGAACAGTAAAATTCTCTCAGTTTATTATTCTGCATCTGTAACTGAGACAATCTTGGACAGTATTTCTGTTTCCCAGTTTGAAATGTACGAGATAATTTTGGCTGTAATGTAATTGTAGCTAATAATTTCCCTCAATATCATGTCTAAATAAAGTAACTTATCTCGTTCCTTACTCATAACTTTGGCCTTCCCTTTACATTGAGCTCCTGTTCTCTCTTTCTGGTGTCTGTTACAGTTGTACATACATTTGGCAGCTCAGAGGGCATGTGTTCTGTTCTCACTGTGACCCTCAATCGTTATGTTTCCTTTCGTCAACTTCAAAATAAACTTTTGTGTAATATTTTCTCTGAAATTTTAATAAATATTGAATGAAAAATGAAGAAAATAAGACTTGTCTGAATCCTTTCTCTCAGGCCAATCGGCACCTCTCCATTTCCCCGATTATCCAGTTTTCTCCCCTTTCCCAGACAGATATTTCTCACCAGTCCTGTCTGGGATGTGTCTGAACTCAAGGCCCCTCCGTGAAAGAGCCACTGCGCCACCAAGCGGTCCATCCGGGTAAACACACCTTCACCTTTGCCTTTTTCTGGTTAAACTCCAGCGACAGGATGATTACACAGCTAAAGGATTCCACAGATTCACTGCGCTCTGAGAGAAGAAATGTCGCCTCATGTCTGTCTTAAATTTGAGACCCGTTACTTTGAGATTATGCCCTCTGGTCCTGGACTCTCCCACAAGAGGAAACATCCTCTCAGCATCTACCCTGTCAACCCCCCTGAGAATGCTTATGTCTCAAAAAGGTCACCTCTCATTCGTCTCAACTCCAATGAGTACAGGCCCAAACAACTCAACCTCTTCTAATCAGAAAATCTCTCCATATCCGGGACTAACCTTTAGTTAATTGGATTAGGCCAGTTTTCAGAGGCTAGATTCACAGTATAAAAGTGATCCACCGACAGTGTAGACTTTGTTTGCACTGAGTGCTGAATTTGGTGCATTTGAGTGCTATAGTGAGAGTTTGGTGACTGAGGGAGTTGGGTGAGGAGGGAGTAAGGTGCTCCTTTCATTTTGTTTCCTACATTTCCTCAAAGAGCGAGAAAAGAGCCAGGAGTTTACAGAGAGTGCAACTGACTGGGAGCAGAGTCGGAGGGCGGAGGTCCAGTTGGTCCACAGGGCAGCTATATTCTGTAAGGTAAGAGGGGATGGAGGCTAGGCCAGTTGCATGCTCCTCCTGTAGGATGTGGGTGGTGAGGGATACCACCAGTGTCCCCGCTGACTATACCTGCGGGAAATGCACCCAACTCCAGCTCCTTAGAGACCGTGTTAGGGAACTGGAGCTGGATGAACTTCGGATCATCCGGGAGGCAGAGGGGGTTATAGAGATGAGTTACAGAGAGGTAACCACGCCCAAGGTATAGGACAAGAGTAGCTGGGTTACAGTCAGGGGAAAGAAAACAAACAGTCAGACAGTGCAGGGATCCCTCGTGGCCGTTCCCCTTCAAAACAAGTATACCGTTTTGGATGCTGTTGGGGGGGGATGACCTACCGGGGGAAGGCCCTAGCGGCCAGGTCTCTGGCACTGAGTCTGACTCTGGGGCTCAGAAGGGAAGGGGGGAGAATGGAAAAGCAATAGTAATAGGAGATTCAATGGTGAGGGGAATAGATAGGAGATTCTGTGGTCGCGAGCAAGGCTCCCGGAAGGTATGTTGCCTCCTGGTTGCCAGGGCCAGGGATGTCTCGGATCATGTCTTCAGGATCCTTATGGGGGAGGGGGAGCAGCCAGAAGTCGTGGTGCACATTGGTACCAACGACGTAGGTAGGAAAAGGGGTGTGGAGGTGATAAACAAGTTTAGGGTGTTAGGCTGGAAGTTAAAAGCCAGGACAGACAGAGTTGTCATCTCTGGTTTGTTGCCGGTGCCACGTGATAGCGAGGCTAGGAATAGGGAGAGAGTGCAGTTGAAGACGTGGCTGCAGGAATGGTCTAAGAGGGAGGGCTTCAGGTATTTGGATAATTGGAGCGCATTCTGGGGAAGGTGGGACCTGTACAAGCGGGACGGGTTGCATCTGAACCAGAGGGGCACCAATATCCTGGGAGGGAGGTTTTCTAGTACTCATCGGGAGGGTTTAAACTAATTTGGCAGGGGAATGGGAACCGGATTTGTAGTCCAGCAACTAAGTTAGCCGATATTCAGGACGCCAAAGCGTGTAGTGAGGCAGAGGGGAAGGGAACACTGACAAAGGAGAGTACTTGCAGGCACGGAGATGGGTTGAAGTGTGTATACTTCAACGCAAGAAGCATCAGGAATAAGGTGGGTGAACTTCAGGCATGGATCGGTACTTGGGACTACGATGTGGTGGCCATCATGGAAACCTGGATAGAAGAGGGGCAGAAATGGTTGTTGGAGGTCCCTGGTTCTCGATGTTTCAATAAGATTCGGGAGGGTGGTAAAAGAGGTGGGGGGGGGGGGTGTCATTGTTAATTAGAGATAGTATAACAGCTGCAGAAAGGCAGTTCGAGGAGTATCTACCTACTGAGGTAGTATGGGTTGAAGTCAGAAATAGGAAAGGAGCAGTCACCTTGTTGGGAGTTTTCTATAGGCCCCCCAATAGTAGCAGAGATGTGGAGGAACAGATTGGGAAACGGATTTTGGAAAGGTGCAGAAGTCACAGGGTAATAGTCATGGGTGACTTCAACTTCCCAAACATTGAGTGGAAACTCTTTAGATCAAATAGTTTGGATGGGGTGGTGTTTGTGCAGTGTGTCCAGGAAGCTTTTCTAACACAGTACGTAGATTGTCCGACCAGAGGGGAGGCCATATTGGATTTGGTACTTGGTAATGAACCAGGGCAAGTGGCAGATTTAATAGTGGGGGAGCATTCTGGAGATAGTGACCACAATTCTGTGACTTTCACTGTAGTAATGGAGAGGGATAGGTGCGTGCAACAGGGCAAGGTTTACAATTGGGGGAAGGGTAAATACGATGTTGTCAGACAAGAACTGAAGTGCATAAGTTGGGAACATAGGCTGTCAGGGAAGGACAGAAGTGAAATGTGGAACTTGTTCAAGGAAAAGGTACTCCGTGTCCTTGATATGTATGTCCCTGTCAGGCAGGGAAGAGATGGTCGAGTGAGGAAACCATGGTTGACAAGAGAGGTTGACTGTCTTGTCAAGAGGAAGAAGGAGACTTATGTAAGGCTGAGGAAACAAGGTTCAGACAGGGCGCTGGAGGGATACAAGATAGCCAGGAGGGAACTGAAGAAAGGGATTAGGAGAACTAAGAGAGGGCACGAACAATCTTTGGCGGGTAGGATCAAGGAAAACCCCAAGATATTTTACACATATGTGAGAAATATGAGAATGACTAGAGCGAGGGTAGGTCCGATCAAGGATAGTAGCGGGAGATTGTGTATTGAGTCTGAAGAGATAGGAGAGATCTTGAACGAGTACTTTTTTCAGTATTTACAAATGAGAGGGGCCATATTGTTGGAGAGGACAGTGTGAAACAGACTGGTAAGCTCGAGGAAATACTTGTTGGGAAGGAAGATGTGTTGGGCATTTTGAAAAACTTGAGGATAAACAAGTCCCCCGGGCCTGACGGGATATATCCAAGGATTCTATGGGAAGCAAGAGATTAAATTGCAGAGCCATTGACAATGATCTTTTCGTCCTCACTGTCAACAGGGGTGGTACCAGGGGATTGGAGAGTGCCGAATGCCGTGCCCCTGTTCAAAAACGGGAATAGGGATAACACTGGCAATTACAGGCCAGTTAGTCTTACTTCGGTGGTAGGCAAAGTAATGGAAGGTGTATTGAGGGATAGGATTTCTGAGCATCTGGAAAGACACTGCTTGATTAGGGATAGTCAGCACGGATTTGTGAGGGGTAGGTCTTGCCTTACAAGCCTTATTGAATTATTTGAGGAGATGACCAAGCATGTGGATGAAGTTAAAGCAGTGCATGTAGTGTACATGGATTTTAGTATGGCATTTGATAAGTTTCCTCATGGTAGGCTTATGCAGAAAGTAAGGAGGCATGGGATAGCAGGAAATTTGGTCAGTTGCATAATGAACTGGCTAACCGCTGGAAGTCAGAGAGTGGTGGTGGATGGCAAATATTCAGCCTGGATCCCAGTTGCCAGTGGCATACCGCAGGGATCAGTTCTGGGTCCTCTGCTGTTTGTGATTTTCATTAATGACTTGGATGAGGGAGTTGAAGGGTGGGTCAGTAAATTTGCAGACGATATGAAGATTGGTGGAGTTGTGTATCATGAGGAGGGCTGTTGTCGGCTGCAAATTGACATAGATAGGATGCAGAGCTGGGCTGAGAAGTGGCAGATGTAGTTTAACCCTGAAAAGTGTGAGGTTGCCCATTTTGGAAGGACAAATATGAATGCGGAATACAGGGTTAACGGTAGGGTTCTTGGCAATGTAGGGGAGCAAAGATCTTGGGGTCTATGTTCATACATCTTTGAAAGTTGCCACTCAAGTGGATAGAGCTGTGAAGAAGGCCTATGGTGTGCTCGCGTTCATTAACAGAGGGATTGAATTTAAGAGCCGTGCGGTGATGATGCAGCTGTACAAAACGTTGGTAAGGCCAAATTTGGAGTACTGTGTACAGTTCTGGTCACCTCATTTTAGGAAGGATGTGGAAGCTTTGGAAAAGGTGCAAAGGAGATTTACCAGGATGTTGCCTGGAATGGAGAGTATGTCATACGAGGAAAGGTTGAGGGTGCTAGGCCTTTACTCATTAGAACGGAGAAGGATGAGGGGTGACTTGATAGAGGTTTATAAGATGGTCAGGGGAATAGATAGAGTAGTCAGTCAGAGACCATTTCCCCGGGTGGAACAAACCATTACAAGGGGACATAAATTTAAGGTGAATGGTGGAAGACATAGGGGGGATGTCAGAGGTAGGTTCTTTACCCAGAGAGTAGTGAGGGCATGGAATGCACTGCCTGTGGAAGTAGTTGAGTCAGAAACATTAGGAACCTTCAAGCGGCTATTGGACAGGTACATGGATCATGGTAGAATGATACAGTGTAGATTAATTTGTTCTTAAGGGCAGCACGGAAGCATTGTGGATAGCACAATAGCTTCTCAGCTCCAGGGTCCCAGGTTCGATTACGGCTTGGGTCACTGTCTGTGCGGAGTCTGCACCGCCTCCCCGTGTGTGCGTGGGTTTCCTCCGGGTGCTCCGGTTTCCTCCCACAGTCCAAAGATGTGCAGGTTAGGTGGATTGGCCATGATAAATTGCCCTTAGTGTCCAAAATTGCCCTTAGTGTTGGGTGGGTTACTGGGTTATGGCGATAGGGTGGAGGTGTTGACCTTGGGTAGGGTGCTCTTTCCAAGAGCCGGTGCAGACACGATGGGCCGAGTGGCCTCCGTCTGCACTGTAAATTCTATGATAATCTATGATTAATCTAGGACAAAGGTTCGGCACAATATCATGGGCCGAAGGGCCTGTTCTGTGCTGTATTTTTCTATGTTCTATGTTCTAACCTAGTGAACCTTCTCTTGACTGTCTCCAATGCCCGCATATCTTTCCTCAGGAAAGGGGACTAATGTTGTTCACAGTATTCCAAGTGTGGTCTAACTATTGCCTTGTATAATTTCAGCTGGACTTCTCTATTTTTATGCTGCATTCCCTTTGAAATAAAGGCCAACCTTCCATTTACCTTCCCAATGACCTGCTGAACCTGCACGCTAGCTTTTGTGATTTATGCCCGAGGACCCCCAGGCCCCTCTGTGCTGCAGTTTTCTGTAGTCTTTCTCACTTTGAATAATATTCAACTCCTTTATTCTTCCCATCAAAGTGCATACATTTTCGGTTTCCTACATTATATTCCATTTCTCAAGTTTTTGCCCACTCAACTAACCTGTTTATAGCCGTGTGTAGACTTCCCACCTATTTTTGTGTCATCCACAAAGTTTGCAAAAGTGCATTCGCTTCCCTCGTCCAAGTCATTAATATATATGGTAAATAACTGTGGCCCCAGTATGGATCCCAGCGGCACTCCGCTAGTTACGTTGCCATTCTGAAAATGCCCCCTTATCCCAATTTCCTGTCTTTTATAATAGTAATAATTATTGTCACAAGTAGGCTTCCATTAACATTGCAATGAAGTTACTGTGAAAACCCCCTGGTCGCCACACACCAACGCCTGTTCGGGTACACTGAGGGAGAATTCAGAATGTCCAATTCACCTAACAACCACGTCTTCGGGACTTGTGGGAGGAAACCAGAGCACCTGGAGGAAACCCACGGAGACACGGGGAGAATGTGCATTATCATGGTCAGTTTCCCAACACTATGAGCTCTTATCTTATTATGTAGCCGGTTGTGTGGTACCTTATCAAACACTTTTTGGAAATCCAAGTGTATTAGATCTACTGGCTCCTCGTCATCTATCCTGCTTGTTACCACCTCAAAAATTTCTAAAAATGTTTCAAACATGATTTCCCCTTCATGAAGCCATGCTGACTCTGTTTGATGATATTATGCTTTTCAAAATATTCTGCTATTACATCCTTTATAATGGGCTCTTAACATTTTCCCGATGACAGATGTTAAGTTTATTGGCCTATCGTTATTGTTTTTTGTCTCCCTCCTTTATTAAATAACGATGTTGCATTAGCAGTTTTCCAATCCTTCGGGACTTGTCAAGAATTTGACCAGGGCATCCACTATCTCTGCAGCTACTTCCTTTACTATCCTGGGATGCAACCCGTCAGGCCAGGAACATAGCAGACTTTTGCTCCATTCGTTTCCAGAATACTTTTTCTCCGGTCTAGTTATTGTGTTTATTGCCTTCCCCTTTTGCCTTTGATTATTTAGTATTTGTGGAATGCTATTACTGTCTCCTACCGTGAAGACTGACTCACAGTATTTATTTAACTCCTCTGCCATTTCCTGACACCCCATTATTCTTTCCGCAGTCTCATTCTCTCAGGAACCGACGTCCACTTCAGTGCCTCTCTTCATTTTTAAGAATTTAAGGAAACTCTTGCAGTCCATTTCTATATTACTTCCTAGTTTATCCTCATGGTATATGTCCTCCCTGTTTTTGCTCATCTATTGTTTTTTTTCTGAAAACTTTCCCAAACCTCTGGGAATATATTTGCCAAGATACGTTTTAACTTTGAGTTTAAGACTATATTTAACTTGGCAGAGCTGCCTCACAGACTAGTTAAGCAACAACCTGACATAGTCATACTCACAGAATCATACCTTACAGACAATGTCCCAGACAGCACTGTTACCATTCCTGGGTATGTCCTGTTTCACCGGTAGGACAGATCCAGCAGAGACAGCGGCACAGTGGTATACATTCAGGAAGGAGATGCCCTGGGGGTCTTCAACATGGACTCTGTTGAGAACATGAAGACAACATGAAGTCCCACGGCTTCAGGTTAAATATGGGCAATGTACCGGCCACCATCCGCTGATTACAATGTACCGGCCACCATCCGCTGATGAATGATGTACGCCTCCATGTTGAACACCACTTTGAGGAAGCACTGAGGGTGGCAAGGGAGCAGATTATGCTCTGGGAGGGGTACTTCAATGTCCATCACTAAGAGTGTCCTGGTAGTACCACCACAGACCGAGCTGGCCGGGCCCTAAAGGACATAGCCGCTAGACTGGGACTGCAGCAGGCGGTGAGGGGACCAACAAGAGGGAAGAGCATACTTGACCTCATCCTCACCAATCTGCCTGCTGAAGATGCATCTGTCCACGACAGTATCAGTAGAAGTGACCACCGCACAGTCCTTGTGGAGACAAAGTCCCGTCTTCAGATTGAGGATATTATCTCCATCGTGTTGTGTGGCATTACCACTGTGCTAAATGGGATAGACTTCGAACAGATCTTGAAACTCAAAACTGGGCGTCTATGAGGCTATGTGGGCCATCAGCAGCAGCAGAATTGTATTCAACCACAACCTGCCACCCTCATGGCCACCACTCTACCATTACCACCAAGCCAGGGGATCAACACTGGTTCTATGAAGAGTGCAGGAGAACATGCCAGGAACAACATTAGACATACCAAAAAATGAGGTGTCAATCTGGTGAAGCTACAACACAGGACTTCTTGTGTGCCAAACAGCATAAGCAGCAAGTAATAGACAGAGCTAAACGGTTCCATAACGAACACATCAGATCCAAACTCTGCAGTTCTGCCACATCCAGTCACGTATGGTTGTGGACAATTAAACAATTCACTGGAGGAGGAGGCTCCACAAATACCCCCATCCTCAATGATGGAGGAGCGAAGCACATACGTGCAAAAGGCAAGGCTGAGGCATTTGCAACAATCATCAGCCAGAAGTACCGAGTGGATGATCCATCTCGGTCTCCTTCGGAGGGCCCCAGCATCACAGATGTCAGTCTTCAGCCGATAAATTCACTCCACGTGATATGAAGAAACGGCTGAAGGCACTGGATACTGAAAAGGCTATGGGCTCTGACAATATAGGGACAATAGTACTGATGACTTGTGCTCCTGAACTTGCCGCACCCCTAGCCAAGCTGTCCCAGCACAGCTAGAACACTAGCATCTACACTGTCGAAAATTGCCCAGGTGTGTCCTGTATACAACATGACAAATGCAATCCAGCCAATTATCACACTGTCAATCTACTCTCCATGATCAGCAAAGCGATGGAAGGAGTCATCAGTAGTGCGATCAAGTGGCACTTACTCAGCAATACCCTTCTCTTGGATGCTCAGTTTGGGTTCCGCCAGGGTCAATCTGCTCCTAACCTCATTACAACCTTGGTTCAAACATGGACACAAGAGCTGAATGTGAGAGGTGAGAATGACTGCCCTTGACATCAAGGCAGCATTTGATAGAGTATGGCATCAAGGAGCCCTCGGTAAACTGGAGTCAATGGGAATCAGGGGGGAAACTCTCCACTTACTGGAGTCATATCTGGCACAAAGGAAAATGGTTGTGGTGTTTGGAGGTCAATCATCTCAGCTACAGGACATCACTGCAGGAGTTCCTCAGGGTAGTGTCCTAGGCCCAATCATCTTCGAACCCAGGTCCACAGGTCATTATCCTGGGTATCTGGATCATTAGTCCAGCGACAAGACCACTACGCCACCATCTCCCCTATACACCGCCTCCGAAACTGGGATAACTGAGTGTATCGCTTCTCACACATGAAGCAAATGAATGGTCTCTCCCCAGTGTGAACCCACTGGTGATTCAGCAGGATGGATGACTGAGTGAATCTCTTCCCACACACAGAGCAGTGAATGGTCTCTTCCCGGTGTAATCTGGTGTTTCAGCAGGCTGAATGATTGAGTGAATCCCTTCCCAGACACGGAGCAGGTGAATGGTCTCTCCCCGGTGTGAATTTGGTGGTGTTTCAGTAGGCTGAATGAGTGAATCACTTCCCGCACACGGAGCAGGTGAATAGCCTCTCCCCACTGTGAATTCGCCGGTGAGTCAGCAAAAGCTTGTTACTTTTAAAGCTCTTTTCCCAGCTGGAGCATTTAAACGGCCTCAAGTCAGAGTGAAGAAGTCAGTTTGAAGTGAGGTCAGTTAGTTGACAATCCCTTCTCACAAATAGAGCAGATGAACAGTTTCTCGCCGGTGTGAGTTCTCTGGTGTTTATGTAAGTTGGATAGCTGAGTGAATCCTTGACCACATGCTGAGCAGATGAATGGCCTCCCCCGGTGTGACTCCATTGATGAGTTTCCAGCACAGACAGGGATCTGAATCTCTTCCCACAATACCCACATTTCCATGGTTTCTCCATGGTGCCAGTGTCCTTGTGTCTGTCCAGATTGGCTTCAAGAAGACCACCATCATACACCGGTGCCAAAGAAGAACCAGGCAGCGTGCCTCAATGACTACCAACCGGTGGCCCTGACTTCAGTCATAATGAAGTACTTCGATAGGTTGGTCATGAAGCGCATCACCTCCATACTCACAGAACGCCTTGATCCACTGCATACCGTCACAACCGGTCCACAGCAGATTCCATTTCTCTGGCCCTACACTCATCCCTCGAGCATCTCGACAGCAAGGACTCCGACATTAGTCTCCTATTTATTGACTACATATCCGCCTTCAACACCATAATCCCAGCCAAGCTCATATCAAAGCTCCAAAACCAACAGTCTATCCCTCAATGCCAGCAAAACTAAAGAGCTGGTCATTGGCTGCAGGAAGCAAAGTACTGTACACACACCCCTGTCAGCATCAACGGGGCCGAGGTGGAGATGGTTAGCAGTTTCAAATTCCTATGGGTGCACATCTCAAAAAATCTGTTCTGGTCCACCCATGTTGACGCTACCACCAAGAAAGCACAACAGCGCCTAAACTTCCTCAGGAAACTAAGGAAATTCAGCATGTCCACATTTAGTCTTGCAAACCTTTGCAGATGCACCATAGAAAGCATCCTATCTGGCTGCATCACAGCCTGGTATGGCAACTGCTCGGCCCAAGATCGCAAGAAACTTCAGAGAGTCGTGAACATAGCTCAGTCCATCACACAAACCTGCCTCCCATCCATTGATTCCATCTACACCTCTCATGGCCTTGGGAAAGTGGGCAGTATAATCAAAGACCCCTCCCACCCGGCTTACTCACTCTTCCAACTTCTTCCATCGGGCAGGAGATACAGAAGGCTGAGAACACGCACGGAGAGACTCAAAAACAGCTCCTTCCCGCTGTTTTTAAAAATTAAACATTTTATTGAGGTATTTTTTGGTGTTGTAACAACAAAATAAACAATGTACATGAAACTATATACATAGTGCAAAAGCCGTCACCCGCCCTTACAGGTCCCACCTTTAATAACCCCCTACTTTAAGCTAAACTAACTGTCACCCTTCTGCTGATGATCAATTTTCCACGAAGAAGCCGACGAACGGTTGCCACTTCCGGGCGAACTTGATTTTCTCCAAACAGAGGAAGCTAGCCATGTCCGCTAGCCAGGTCTCTGACTTCGGGGGCTTTGAGTCCCTCCAAGCTAATAATATCCGTCTCCGGGCAACCAGGGTAGCAAAGGCCAGAACGTCTGCCTCTTTCTCCTCCTGGATTCCTGGGTCTTCTGACATTCCGAAAATCGCCACCTCTGGACTCAATGCCACCCTCGTTTTAAACACCGTGGATATGACATCTGCAAACCCCTGCCAAAATACCCTAAGCTTCAGACATGTCCAGAACATGTGGACATGGTTCGCTGGTCCTCCCGCACATTTTGCACACCTGTCTCCCACCCCAAAAAATCTGCTCATCCGGGCCACTGTCATGTGAGCCCGACTGAACGAACTTGAATTGTATCAGGCTGAGCCTGGCACATGATGTGGACGCATTGATTCTACTCAACGTGTCTGCCCATAGACCATCCTCTATCTTTCCTCCCAGCTCCTTCTCCCACTTGCACTTCAGCTCCTTGGTCTGCATCTCCTCTGACCCCATAAGTTCCTTGTAAATGTCAGAGACGCTCCCTTCACCTACCCATCCTCTGGAACCTATCCTGTCCTGAATTCCCCTTAGCGGTAGGAGCAGGAAGGTTGACACCTCTTTACGTAGGAAGTCCCGCACCTGCAGATACCTGAATTCGTATCCCCTCGCCAACCCAAACTTCTCCTCCAGTGCCCTCGTACTCGGAAAGCTCCCCTCTATAAACATATCCCCCATCCTCTCAATCCCTGCTCTCCACCATATCCGAAACCCCCCATCCATACATCCCGGGGCAAACAGGTGATTATTACAGATTGGGGACCAGACCGATGCTCCCTCTGCTCCCACATGTCTCCTCTATTGCCACCAGACTCTCAGGGCCGCCACCACCACGGGGCTAGTGGAGTATCGTGCCGGCGGGAATGACAGAGGCGGAGTTACCAATGCCCCCAGACTGGTGCCCTTGCATGAAGCCATCTCCATTCGCTCCCATGCTGATCCCTCCCCACCACCCACTTCCTGAGCATGGCTATATTCGCCACCCAGTAATAGTTACTAAAATTTGACAGCGCCAGCCCGCCCTCTCCCCGGCTCTGCTCAAGCATTACCTTCCTTACTCGTGGGCTCTTGCCCGCCCAAACAAAGCCAGTGATCACTTTGTTGAGCCATTTAAAAAAGGACCGCGGAATAAAGATGGGGAGGCATTGAAACACGAACACGAATCTTGGGAGGACTGTCATCTTCACCATCTGCACCCTCCCAGCCAGTGACAACGGAAGTGCATCCCACCTTCGGAAATCATCCTTCATTTGGTCTACTCGCCGGGCCAAATTTAATTTATGCAGCCGGTCCCATTCCCGCGCCACTTCAATGGTTAGGGACCTAAAGCTTCCCCCTATCAATCTAAACTGCGGCTCCCCCAATCGCCTCTCCTGACCTCTCGTCTGGGCCACAAACATCCCACTTTTCCCCATATCTAGCTTATACCCCGAAAACTGGCCAAATTCCCCATGAATCCTCATAATTTCTTCCATCCCCTCTATTGGGTCCGATACATACAGAAGCAGAGCATCTGCATAGAGCGCGACTCTGTGCTCCAACCCCCCCCCCCCCCCCGGACCAGCCCCTTGAGGCTCTCAGAGCAATCGCCAGCGCAAACAACAGTGGGGAAAGGGGACATCTCTGTCTCGTCCCTCTGTGCAGTCTAAAATAGTCCGATGTTGTCCTATTCATCGGTCCACTTGCCACAGGAGCCTTATACAGCAACCTGACCCAGTCAATAAAACCCTGCCCAAATCCGAACCATCCCAGTACCTCCCACAGATAATCCCATTCTACATGATCAAAGGCCTTTTCTGCATCCATTGCGATCACTACCTCCAACTCCCTACCTTCCGGGGGAATCATGATCACGTTTAACAACCTTCTTACATTGGCCACCAACTGCCTACCCTTAACAAACCTCGTCTGGTCCTCCCCAATAACATCAGGAACTCAATCCTCAATCCTGGAGGACAAAACTTTGGCCAGCAATTTGGCATCCACATTCAACAGGGAGATCGGCCTGTAGGATCCACACAGCTCCGGGTTCTTGTCCCGCTTAAGGATCAGCGAAATCGTGGCCTGTGACAACGTCGGGGGCAGCACCCCTCTTTCCTTTGTCTCATTGAACATCCTCAACAACACCGGCCCCAATATCCCAGAGAATCTTTTATAAACCTCCACTGGGTACCCGTCTGGCCCCAGGGCTTTACCCGACTGCATGGCCTTCAGACCCTCCGCTATCTTTTCCAACCCAATCGGGGCCCCCAGCCTTTCTACCAGCTCCCCGTGCACCTTTGGGAAATGCAGTCCCTCCAAGAAGTGCCTCATCCCCTCCGTCCCAGCTGGGGGTTCCGATCTATACAGCCTACTGTAGAAATCCCTGAACGCCTTATTCACCCCTGCTGAATCTCCAAACAGGTTCCCATCTCCGTCATTTACTTTCCCTATCTCCCTGGCTGCCTCCCTCTTTCTAAGCTGCTGTGCAAGCATTCTGCTGGCCTTCTCTCCATACTCATAGATCGCCCCCCTCGCCTTTCTCAGCTGCTCCACCTTGTGGTTAACAAGCTGAACTCCGATGTAGCCTCCGCCATTCCCTTAAAAGCCCTGCCTCTGGGGTCTCCGCATACCTCCTATTGATCTGTAGTATCTCCTTTACCAGTCGGCCCGTCTCTGCTCTGTCCACCTTCTCCCTCTGGGCCCGTAACGAGATCAGCTCCCCTCTGACCATTCATTGCATCCTAGACCATTGCTGCTTAAATTTTCCCCGTGTCATTGACCTGCAGGTAATTCTGAATACATTTCCTCAGCCGCTCACACACCCCTTCGTCGGCCAAAATTCCCACATATAACCTCCAGTGTGGGCACTGGTTACTGTCTTTACTAACCTGCAGGTCAACCCAGTGTGGAGCATGGTCTGAGATTGTGATCACCGAGTACCCTGTGTCCACCGCCCCTGTCAATAAAGACCTACTCACCTACTCAAAAACAAAGAAGTCAATCCGGGAGTACACTCTGTGCACGCGTGAGTAGAAGGAGAACTCCTTCACCCTCGGCTGCCCAAAATTTCCATGGATCCCCCCCCCCCTCCATCTGCTCCATGAACCCTTTAGTTCCTTTGCCATTGCTGGCACCCTGCCCGTTTTCGAGCTTGACTGGTCCAAGCCAGGGTCAATAACTATGTCGAAATCCCCTCCCATGACCAACTTTGCGAGTCCAGGTCCGGTATCTTCCCCAGCGGCCTCTTTATAAACTTCACATCATCCCAATTTGGCACGTACATATTTACTAATACCACCGGCACCCCCTCCAGTTTCCCACAGACCATAATGTACCGACCTCCCACATCTGAGACTATTCTACCCGCCTCAAACACCAACCGCTTATTGATCAGGATCGCAACCCCTCCAGTCTCTGAGTCTAGTCCCGAGTGGAAGGCCTGGTTGACCCAGCCTTTCCTCAATCAAATCTGATCAGTTACTCTAAGGTGCATCTCCCGCAACATTACCACATCCACCTTCAGTCCCCTAAGATGTGCGACACACATGCCCTCTTGACCGACCCACATAACCCTCGAACAGTCCAGGTGATCAGCCTAGTTGGGGGGCTCATTGCCTCCCCCTTTCACCGATCAGCCATCCCCTTTTTTGGGCCCACCTGCAGCCCATGCTCCACGCCTCCACCAGCCCACCCCCAGACAGCCTCCATCCCCAACCTCCTCTCTGTCCCTTAGCCCAAATCCCTCCTTCGTCAGCAGAACATTCACCCCCTCCCTCCCCCAAGTAACCACACTCTGTAACCCAAATTCTTTAATAAACCGAACATATGCACACCCACCACTGCGCTTTCGTGAGCAAACCCGCCCAGCTCGCTTGGTGGCCCCATCCCTGGCGCTGGATAGTCTCCCACCTATTGTTCCCTCCCCACGCTCCCCTTGCTCATACAAACAAACTCCAATGTCATACAATCCCCACACAATTGCCTGACAGAAAACACCAAAATCTAAACAAGCATACCTCCATCCCCAACAGTGCAAATGAAAACCTTAACTCACTCAGCTCTACCGCTGGTCCCAAATCAATGCAAAATGCATTACAAACAGCTTCCATAAAACGAGAAACAAGAAACTTTTTTTTAAAAGAAGAACAGAAAAGCCAAAAAAAAACATGAACATTGTAGCAAAGTTCAAAAGTTCTCAGTCCGCCACCAGTCCTTTCCTTTTCGCGAAGTCCAGCGCGTCCTCGGGCCACTCAAAATAAAAGTGCTGCTCCTCATGCGTGACCCGAAGTCGGACCGGATACAACAGTTTGAATTTCACCTTTTTCTTAAAAAGGATCGACCTGATCTGGTTGAAGCCTGCTCTTCTCCTGGCCACCTCCACACTCAGGTCCTGATAGATCCGCAGGGTACTGTTGTCCCACTTACAGCTCCGTGTCTGCTTGGCCCACTGTAGAATGCGCTCCTTATCCAAGCACCTGTGGTATCTCACCACCATTGCCCTCTGGGGGTCTCCCATTCATGACTTCCTCGCGAGCGCTCTGTGAGCCCTGTCCATCTGAAAATGAAAATTGCTTATTGCCACAAGTAGGCTTCAAATGAAGTTACTGTGAAAAGCCACTCGTCGCCACATTCCAGTGCCTGTTCGGGGAGGCTGGTATGGGAATTGAACCGTGCTGCTGGCCTGCCTTGGTCTGCTGTAAAAGCCAGCGATTTAGCCCAGTGTGCTAAACCTCCAAGGGTCGGGGGAATGTCCTATCCCCCAGCAGCTTCTCAAACATGTCCGCGATGTATGCCCCAGCGTCCGCGATGTATGCCCCAGCAACCACTCCTTCAGACCCCTCCGGGAGCCCAACGATTCTCAATTTCTGCCGGCGAGACCTATTCTCTTGGTCCTCCACCTTCTCCAGGGGCTGCTTCTGCTGGTCTCTCAGCATCCCCACCTCCAACTCCACCGCAGTTTGATGTTCCTCCTGTTCAGCCAGTGCCTTCTCTACCTTCTGGATCGCCCAATTTTGGGCGTCCAATCTAAGCTCCAGCCGCTCAATTGACTCTTTTATCGGGTCCAAGCAGTCCATTTTCCGCTTAGCAAAGCCTTCCTGAATAACTTGCATCAGCTGCTCCAGAGACTGCTGTGTCGACAAACCAGAGGTCCGGTCCTCCGCCATGCTGTCTCCTGCTGCAGCTTCAGCCCAAGCCTTCTCTGTCTTTCTGTTTCTGCCTTGATGAGCACGTCTAGTCCTTCTCTCCATTCACCACTGTGGGAATTCAGTACACAATTGCCTCTGTCATCAGTTTTACAATTCAAGTCCGGTAGAAAATTGGGGGTAAAGGTCCAAAATGCTGACTCGAGTGGGAGCCAGCAAATGTGTGACTTACTTCTTCATAGCCGCCCCCAGAAGTCCTCTTCTTCCCGCTGTTACCAGACTCCTAAACAACCCTCTTATGGACTGACCTCATTGACACTACACCTCTGTATGCTTCATCCGATGCCGGTGCTTACGCAGTTGCATTGTGTACCTTGTGTTGCCCTATTATGTATTTTCTTTTATTCCCTTTTCTTTTCAAGTACTCAATGATCTGTTGAGCTGCTCGCAGAAAAATACTTTTCATTGTATCTCGGTACACGTGACAATAAACAAACCCAATCCAATCCAACCCAATGATCAGTTGAATCCTCGTCCACACACAGAACACGTGTACAGTCTTTCCTTGCTGTCAATGGTGTGATGTTCTTTCAGGCTGTGAAACTGGTTAAATCTCCTTCCACAGTTAGTTCACTGGAACTTTCTCGCTCGGGCATGTGCTGTGTGTGTGTCGGTGCTTTTCCAGTCACACTGATATTTGAAATCTTTGCCCACAGACAGAACAAACACATTGAAAGTTTGTGCTTTTTAGGTCGTAATGAATTGAGTGACACCGTCAGATCTCAATATGATGATTGGTTCGAGTTGCCCAGCTTCAATGGGCACTAGGACCCGGCTGGGAACAGAAACCTTCAGGGCCCGCCCAGGGCCTTCAGGGTCCTGTTGCATCAACAAGACGCCAGCGCATGCGCTCTGTTTCCCCAAGATGGCGGCTGTGAACCAGGGCCTGGTCCCGGGAGAGAGCAGACCGGCGGTGATGTGACCTGAGGATCACCACACCTCAGGCAAGCGGCCAGGTTGGGAAGGCGGTGCCTTCAGGAATAACTGGGAAGGTGATGTTTGGTCAGTTGCTGCAGTCTGTGTGGTGAAGGTGCTGTCACAGTGGTGTGAGGTGAGGAAGTACAGGATTATCACCCAGCAATGATCAATTAAGGGGAATGTAAATCCAGCTCAGGCTGCTTTCAGATTGGAAAGGGAGCTAAGGTGTGTCCTTGGAGCTGGTGAATGTTGGGGCTTTGGCACTTTCTCTATAGACTGAGGGCTGAGCGGTAACAGGCCTGGGTTACCGGCCGCCATCTTTACAGTGGACAAGGTGCCACAGGGCGCATGTGCTGCGAGCCGGATGCCAACTCTCCCGGATTCACTGACTGGAGTCTCCAGGATTTTATTTTTTTGATTTTTTTTCATAAATTTAGAGTATCCAATTCATTTTTTCCAATTAAGGGGCAATTTTGTCTGGCCAATCCACCTACCCGGCACATCTTTGGGTTGTGGGGGCAAAACCCACATAAACACGGGGAGAATGTGCAAACTCCACAAGGACAGTGACCTAGAGCAGGGATCGAACCGAGGGTCCTCAGCGCCGTGAGCCATCAGGGATCGCCCACTGTGCTGCCCCCAAATTATATTTTGATAATTTGTGGAAGTCACTGGCTGGGTCAACGTTTATTGCCCATCCCCAATGTCCCTTGAACTGAGTGGCTTGCTCGGCCATCTCGGAGGGCATTTAAAGAGTCAACCACATTGCTGTGGTTTGGAATCGTGTTGGCCAGACCAGGTAAGGATAGATTATTTCCTTCACTGAAGGACATGAGTGAACAGATGTGTCTTTACAACAATTGACAATGGTTTCATGGTCATCAGTAGACTTGCAATGAATTCAAATTTTACCTTCTGTCTCGGTGAGATTCATACTTAGGAAATCATTAGGACAGTGGAAAATATTTTTGGATCTTTGGAAAATGATTAGGATAGTAAAAAATATTTTTTTGAACATTTCTCTTAAGCTGATATAAATTATTGAAAATGGGATAAAGGTTGATTGGCTGACAGTCAAACGCTGTCCTGTAAGGTAATGAGTCATTTTGCTTCCCAATTGGCCGAGGAAGGCAGTGTGTCACAAGGATGGATGTGTTGACCGATTAATGGCTGGAGGATGGGGGCAGGTCATGTGATCAAACCTCCAGGAATACATTTAATCAAAGTTGATGAGGAGAGAATGTTGTGAATTTCTATCCTAAACTGACAGTGAGGTTTCTGTAAATTTACAGGATACTGGAAGTGGAGGTTTAACAGACAGGAAATGCAAACCAAACGTCACATTGCAATCTGACAGAGTCACTCAGTTCATCAGAACCTGCATATCAGCAGCACCTGGGTGTGGAAGGTAAAAGGTTTGTCTGTTCTGTCTGTGAGGGAAGATTTCAGGTCTCACTGTGATTAGAAAAGCCCCGAGATTCACAAACCTGGAGAACTGTGTTCAGTTCTGGACAACAAACCTGAGGAAGGATAGAATGGCCTCAGAGGGAGTGCTGCACAGATTTATCTGAACCCCCCTGGGTTAAATTACAAAACTAGATTGCACAAAAAAATCTGTAATTGTGGGACAGAGAAAAGCATTCGGTCCATGCCAGCTCTCTAATCGACATGGTAGCACCATTGCTTCACAGCGCCAGGGAACCCGGTTTCTTTCCCGGCTTGGGTCACTGAATGGGTGGAGTCTGCACGTTCTCCCCGTGTCTGCGTGGGTTTCCTCCGGGTGCTCCGGTTTCCTCCCACAAGTCCCGGAAGATGTGCTTGCTAGGTGAATTGGACATTCTGAATTCTCCCTCTGTCTACCCAAAAGGTGCCGGAATGTGGCGACAAGGGGCTTTTCACAGGAACTTCATTGCAGTGTTAATGTAACAATAGAACATAGAACAGTACAGCACAGAACGGGCCCTTCAGCCCTCGATGTTGTGCCGAGCATTGTCCAAAACCAAGATCAAGCTATCCCACTCCCTGTCATTCTGGTGTGCTCCATGTGCCTATCCAATAACCGCTTGAAAGTTCCTAAAGTGTCCGACTCCACTATCACAGCAGGCAGTCCATTCCACCACCGAACCACTCTGAGTAAAGAACCTACCTCGGAAATCCCTCCTATATCTCCAACCCTGAATCTTATAGTTATACCCGTTGTAACAGCTACCTCCACCCGAGGAAATAGTCTCTGAACGTCCACTCTATCTGTCCCCCTGATCATCTTATAAACCTCCATTAAGTCACCTCTCAGCCTCCTCCACTCCAAAGAGAAAAGCCCTAGCTCCCTCAACCTTTCCTCATAAGACCTATTCTGCAAACCAGGCAGCATCCTGGTAAATCTCCTTTGCACCCCTTCCAATGCTTCCACATCCTTCCTATAATGAGGTGACCAGAACTGCACACAATACTCCAAATGTGGTCTCACACAATCATGTATAGTTGCAGCATAACCCCGCGGCTCTTAAACTCAAGCCCCCTTTAATAAACATTAACACACTATAAGCCTTCTTCACTGCTCTATCCATTTGAGTGACAACCTTCAGAGATCTGTGGACATGAACCCCAAGATCTCTCTGTTCCTCCACATTCCTCAGAACCCTGCCATTGACCCTGTAATCCGCATTCAAATTTTTTCTACCAAAATGAATCACCTCGCACTTATCAGGGTTAAACTCCATCTGCCATTTTTCGGCCCAGCTCTGCATCCTATTAATGTCTCTTTGCAGCCGACAACAGCCCTCCACCTCATCCACTACTCCACCAATCTTGGTGTCATCAGCAAATTTACTGACCCACCCTTCAGCCCCCTCCTCCAAGTCATTGATAAAAATCACAAATAGCAGAGGACCCAGCACTGATCCCTGTGGTACACCGCTGGTAACTGGTCTCCAGTCTGAAAATTTTCCATCCACCACCACCCTGTGTCTTCTACGTGATAGCCAGTTACTTATCCAATTGGCCAAATTTCCCTCTATCCGACACCTCCTTACTTTCTTCATGAGCCGACCATGGGGAACCTTATCAACGCCTTACTAAAATCCATGTATAGAACATTAACTGCTCTACCTTCATCTACACACTTCGTTACCTCCTCAAAGAATTCAATCAAATTTGTGAGGCAAGACCTACCCTTCATGAATCCGTGTTGACTATCCCGGATTAAGCTGCATCTTTCCAAATGGTTAAAAATCCTATCCTTCAGGACCTTTTCCATTATCTTACCTACCACCGAAGTAAGACTAACTGGCCTATAATTACCAGGGTCATTCCTATTCCCTTTCTTGAACAGAGGAACAACATTCATCAGTCTCTGGCACTATCCCCGTGGACAGTGAGGACCCAAAGATCAAAGCCAAAGGCTCTGCAATCTCATCCCTTGCCTCCCAAAGAATCCTTGGATATATCCCATCTGGACCAGGGGACTTGTCAACCGTCAGGTTTTTCAAAATTGCAAATACATTCTTCCTCAGAACATCTACCTCCTCCAGCCTACCCGCCTGTATCACACACTCATCCCCAAAAACATGGTCCCTCTCCGTTGTGAACACTGAAGAAAAGTATTAATTCAACACCCCTCCTATCTCTTCTGGCTCCATGCACAAGTTCCCACTACTGTCCTTGAGAGGCCCTACCGTCACCCTGGTCATTCTTTTATTTCTCACAAAAGAGTAAAATGCCTTGGGGTTTTCCTTGATCCAACCCGCCAAGGACTTCTCATGCCCCCTCCTAGCTCTCTTAAGCCCTTTATTCAGCTCATTCCTTGCTACCTAATAACTCTCAAGCGACCCTACTAAACCTTGTTTTCTCATCCTTACATACTCTTCCTTTTTCCTCTTGACAAGACATTCAACCTCTTTTGTGAACCATGGTTCCCTCACATGGCCATTTTCACCCTGCCTGACAGGGACATGCCTATCAAGGACACGCAGTATTTGTTCCTTGAACAAGCTCCACTTTTCATTTGTGCCTTTCCCTGACAGTTTCTGTTCCCATCTTATGCTCCCTAATTCTTGCCTAATCGCATCATAATTACCTCTCCCCCAATTATAAACCTTGCCCTATCGTCCCTCTCCATTGCAATAATGAAAGACACCGAATTGTGGTCACTATCTCCAAAGTGCTCTCCCACAAACAAATCTAACACTTGGCCCTGTTCATTACCCAGTATCAAATCCAATGTGGCCCCCCCCTCTTGTCGGCCTATCCACACTGTACAAAAACTGCCCATTCCGAACTGTTCGACTTGTAGAGGCTCCAATCAATATTTTGAAAGTTAAAGTCACCCATGACAACTACCCTGAGACCTCCACACCTATCCATAATCTGTTTTGCAATTTCTTCCTCCACATCTCTATTACTATTTGGGGGCCTATAGAAAACTCCCAACAATGTGACCGCTCCTTTCCTATTTCTAACTTCAACCCATATTACCTCAGTAGGCTGATCCCCTTCAAACTGCCTTTCTGCAGCCGTTAAACTATCCTTGATTAACAATGCTACTCCTCCACCTCTTTTACCACCTTCCCTACTCTTACTGAAACATCTATACCCCGGAACTTCCAACAACCATTCCTGTCCGTGTTCTCACCATGTCTCCGAAATGGCCACAACATCGTAGTCCCAAGTACCAATCTACACTCCAATTTCACCTACCTTATTCCGGATGCTCCTTGCATTGAAGTAGACACACCTCAACCCACCTTTCTGTCTGCCGGTACACTCCTGCGACCTTGATACCCTCCTCAGTACCTCACTACTCTCAACACTGGCTTCTGGACTACAGCTCGTTTTCCCAGCCCCCTGACAAATTAGTTTAAACCGCCCCCCCCCCCCACCCCCGAAGAGCCGTAGCAAATTTCCCTCCCAGGATATTGGTGCCCCTCTGGTTTAGGTGCAAACCGTCCTGTCTGTACAGGTCCCACCTTCCCCAGAATGTTTTCCAATTATCCACGTACCTGAAACCCTTCCTCCTAGATTGTCCGACCAGAGGAGGGGCAATATTGGATTTAGTACTGGGTAATGAGCCAGGGCAAGTGATAGATTTGTTAATGGGGGAGCATTTTGGAGATAGTGACCACAATTCTGTGACTTTCACTTTAGTAATGGAGAGGGATAGGTACGTGCAACAGGGCAAGGTTTACAATTGGGGGAAGGGTAAATACGATGTTGTCAGACTAGAATTGAAGTGCATAAGTTGGGAACATAGGCTGGCAGGGAAGGACACAAATGAAATGTGGAACTTGTTCAAGGAACAGGTGCTACGTGTCCTTGATATGTATGTCCCTGTCAGGCAGGGAAGAGATGGTCGAGTGAGGGAACCATGGTTGACAAGAGAGGTTGAATGTCTTGTTAAGAGGAAAAAGGTGACTTATGTAAGGCTGAGGAAACAAGGTTCAGACAGGGCATTGGAGGGATACAAGATAGCCAGGAGGGAACTGAAGAAAGGGATTAGGAGAGCTAAGAGAGGGCATGAACAATCTTTGGCGGGTAGGATCAAGGAAAACCCCAAGGCCTTTTACACATATGTGAGAAATATGAGAATGACTAGAGCGAGGGTAGGTCCGATCAAGGACAGTAGCGGGAGATTGTGTATTGAGTCTGAAGAGATAGGAGAGGTCTTGAACGAGTACTTTTCTTCTGTATTTACAAATGAGAGGGGCGATATTGTTGGAGAGGACAGTGTGAAACAGATTGGTAAGCTCGAGGAAATACTTGTTAGGAAGGAAGATGTGTTGGGCATTTTGAAAAACTTGAGGATAGACAAGTCCCCCGGGCCTGACGGGATATATCCAAGGATTCTATGGGAAGCAAGAGATGAAATTGCAGAGCCGTTGGCAATGATCTTTTCGTCCTCACTGTCAACAGGGGTGGTACCAGGGGATTGGAGAGTGGCGAATGTCGTGTCCCTGTTCAAAAAAGGGACTAGGGATAACCCTGGGAATTACAGGCCAGTTAGTCTTACTTCGGTGGTAGGCAAAGTAATGGAAAGGGTACTGAAGGATAGGATTTCTGAGCATCTGGAAAGACACTGCTTGATTAGGGATAGTCAGCACGGATTTGTGAGGGGTAGGTCTTGCCTTACAAATCTTATTGAATTCTTTGAGGAGGTGACCAAGCATGTGGATGAAGGTAAAGCAGTGGATGTAGTGTACATGGATTTTAGTAAGGCATTTGATAAAGTTCCCCATGGTAGGCTTATGCAGAAAGTAAGGAGGCATGGGATAGTGGGAAATTTGGCCAGTTGGATAACGAACTGGCTAACCGATAGAAGTCAGAGAGTGGTGGTGGATGGCAAATATTCAGCCTGGATCCCAGTTACCAGTGGCGTACCGCAGGGATCAGTTCTGGGTCCTCTGCTGTTTGTGATTTTCATTAATGACTTGGATGAGGGAGTTGAAGGGTGGGTCAGTAAATTTGCAGACGATACGAAGATTGATGGAGTTGTGGATAGTAAGGAGGGCTGTTGTCGGCTGCAAAGAGACATAGATAGGATGCAGAGCTGGGCTGAGAAGTGGCAGATGGAGTTTAACCCTGAAAAGTGTGACGTTGTCCATTTTGGAAGGACAAATATGAATGCGGAATACAGGGTTAACGGTAGAGTTCTTGGCAATGTGGAGGAGCAGAGAGATCTTGGGGTCTATGTTCATACATCTTTGAAAGTTGCCACTCAAGTGGATAGAGCTGTGAAGAAGGCCTATGGTGTGCTCGCGTTCATTAACAGAGGGATTGAATTTAAGAGCCGTGAGGTGATGATGCAGCTGTACAAAACTTTGGTAAGCCACATTTGGAGTACTGTGTACAGTTCTGGTCGCCTCATTTTAGGAAGGATGTGGAAGCTTTGGAAAAGGTGCAAAGAAGATTTACCAGGATGTTGCCTGGAATGGAGAGTAGGTCTTACGAGGAAAGGTTGAGGGTGCTAGGCCTTTTCTCATTAGAACGGAGAAGGATGAGGGGCGACTTGATAGAGGTTTATAAGATGATCAGGGGAATAGATAGAGTAGACAGTCAGAGACTTTTTCCCCGGGTGGAACAAACCATTACAAGGGGACATAAATTTAAGGTGAAAGGTGGAAGATATAGGAGGGATATCAGAGGTAGGTTCTTTACCCAGAGAGTAGTGGGGGCATGGAATGCACTGCCTGTGGAAGTAGTTGAGTCGGAAACATTAGGGACCTTCAAGCAGCTATTGGATAGGTACATGGATTACGGTTAAATGATATAGTGTAGATTTATTTGTTCTCAAGGGCAGCACGGTAGCATTGTGGATAGCACAATTGCTTCACAGCTCCAGGGTCCCAGGTTCGATTCCGGCTTGGGTCACTGACTGTGCGGAGTCTGCACGTCCTCCCCGTGTCTGCGTGGGTTTCCTCCGGGTGCTCCGGTTTCCTCCCACAATCCAAAGATGTGCAGGTTAGGTGAATTGGCCAATGATAAATTGCCCTTAATGTCCAAATTGACCTTGGTGTTGGGTGAAGGTGTTGAGTTTGGGTAGGGTGCTCTTTCCAAGAGCCGGTGCAGACTCAAAGGGCCGAATGGCCTCCTTCTGCACTGTAAATTCAATGATAATCTATGATTAATCTAGGACAAAGGTTCGGCACAACATCGTGGGCCGAAGGGCCTGTTCTGTGCTGTATTTTCTATGTTCTCTGTTCTACACCATCCCTGCAGCCACGTGTTTATCTGCACTCTCTCCCTGTTCCTCACCTCACGAGCACGTGGCACCGGCAACAAACCAGAGATGACAATGTGGTTTGTCCTGGCTCTCAGCTTCCTCCCTAGCTCCCTTAGTTCCTGGTTTAAATTCCCGTCCCTTCTCTTACCTATGTCGTTGGTACTGATGTGTACCACGACTTGTGACTGCTCCCCCTCCCCTTTAAGGATTTTGAAAACACGGCCCGAGGCGTCATGGGCCCTGGCACCCGGGAGGCAACATACCATCCGTGAGTCTCTTTCGCTGCCACAGAACCGTCTATCTGCCCCTCTAACTATCGAGTCCCCAATAACTATTGCTCTCCCGCTCTCCCTCCTTCCCTTCTGAGCTACAGGGACGGACTCAGTGCTGGAGATCCGTTCACCGTGGCTTACCCCTGGTAGCTCGTCCCTCAACAGTATCCAAAACGGTATACTTGTTACTGAGGGGAACGACCACAGAGGGATCCTGCACTGACTGCTTCCTCCCAGCCCCTCTCACCGTCACCGTCTTCGGAATAATTACATTCCTGAAGCTACTTTCTATGACCACCTCTGCCTCCCGAATGATCCGAAGTTCATCCAGCTCCATCTCCAGCTCCTTAACGCGGTTTCTGAGGAGCTGGAGATGGGTGCGCTTCCCACAGGTGAAATCAGCAGGGACACTGACGGCGTCCCTCACCTCAAACATTCATACCTGTGAGACTAATAAAGATTACTGTTATTATCTGGAACAATCCAGTCAGTCTCATTCTCCTGCTGTATCCCTGTATCCTAACAGCTTTATTTCTCTCAGGTTTCTATCCAATTTTTAAAAAAATCATTCATTGGTGTCTATTTCTAAACTCCGTCATAGGCAGCAAGGTTCAGGTCATTGCCACTGGCTGTGTAAAAACATTATTCTTCATACCTCCTGGACCATTTACATGCATAGATACGGAGCAACATAGAAAATAGCAGCAGGAGGCCATTTGGCCCTTCGAGCCTGCTCCACCATTCATTACGATCAGAGCAGATTGGGCTCAATAGCCTAATCCCGCTTTCCCCCATATCCTTTGATCCCCTTCACCCTGAGTGCTGTATCTAACTGCTTCTTGAAAACATGAAATGTTTTGGTCTCAATTCTTCCTGTGGTGATGAATTCCACAGGTTCACCACTCTCTGGGTGAAGACATTTCTCCTCACCTCGGTCCTAAATGGTCTGTCATAGAACATACAGTGCTGAAGGAGGCCATTCGGCCCATCGAGTCTGCACCGATCCACTTAAGTCCTCACTTCCACCCTATCCCCATAACCCAATAACCCCTCCTAACCTTTTTGGTCACTAAGGCAATTTATCATGGCCAATGCACCTAACCTGCACATCTTTGGACTGTGGGAGGAAGGCGGAGCATCCGGAGGAAACCCACGCAGACACGAGGAGAACGCGCAGACTCCGCACAGACAGTAACTCAGCAGGGAATCGAACCTGGGACCCTGGTGCTGTGAAGCCACAGTGCCAGCCACTTGTGCTGCCCGTGCTATCCCGTATCCTCAGACTGTGACCCCGGGTTCTGGACACACCCACCATCGGGAACATCCTTCCCGAATCTAATCTGTCTCGCCCTGTTAGAATGTTATAGGTTTTTTTAAAATATAAATTTAGAGTGCACAATTCTTTTTTTTCCCAATTAAGGGGTAATTTTAGCATGGCCAGTCTACCTACCCTGCACATCTTTGGGTTGTGGGGGTGGGACCCACACAGACACAGGGAGAATGCGCAAACTCTACACGGACAGCGACCCGGGGCCGGGATCGAACCTAGGTCCTTGGTGACGTGATGCAACAGTGCTAACCACTGCACCATCGTGCAGCCCACAGTCAAGAGGTTTCTATGAGATTCCTCCTCATTCTTCTGAACTCCAGCGAATACAATCCTGATTGATTCAATCTCTCATACGTCAGTCCCACCATCCCAGGAATCAGCCTGGCAAAGCTTTGCTGCTCTTTCTCTTTAGCGAGATCATCTTTCCTCAGATAAGGAGACTAATACTGCACACAGTATTCCAGGTGTGGCCTCACCAAGGCCCTGTATAATTGCAGCAAGACATCCCTGCTCCTCTACTCGAATCCTCTTGCTATGAAGGCCAAAAAACCACTTGCCTCCTTTACCGCATGCTGTATTTGCATGCTTCCATACAAACTAGGAGCAGGCCACTCGGCCCCTCGAGCCTGCTCCTTACATACAAACCAGGAGCCAGCCTCTTGAGCCTGCTCCTTACACACAAACTAGGAGTCGGCCCCTTGAGCCTGCTCCTTACACACAAACTAGGAGTCGGCCCCTCGAGCCTGCTCCATCATACAATAATTTTTTTTTTTTTTTTTAATAATATTTTATTGAAAATTTTTGGTCAACCAACACAGTACATTGTGCATCCTTTACACAACATTGTAACAATACAGATAATAATGACCTTTTTTAAATTTAAACAAAAACAACAACAAATAAATAAATATTAAATAACAAAAAATAAAAACTAGCCCTAATTGGCAACTGCCTTGTCTCAGGCCACCCCCCCCCCCCATCCCCCCCCCCCCCAAGTCCTGGGCCGCTGCTGCTGCCTTCTTTGTTCTCCCCTATCTATCTTTCCGCAAGATATTCGACGAACGGTTGCCACCGCCTAGTAAACCCTTGAGCCGACCCCCTTAGGACGAACTTAATCCGCTCTAACTTTATGAACCCCGCCATATCATTTATCCAGGTCTCCACCCCCGGGGGCTTGGCTTCTTTCCACATTAGCAATATTCTGCGCCAGGCTACTAGGGACGCAAAGGCCAAAACATCGGCCTCTTTCGCCTCCTGCACTCCCGGCTCTTGTGCAACCCCAAATATAGCCAACCCCCAGCTTGGTTCGACCCGGACTCCTACTACTTTCGAAAGCACCTTTGTCACCCCCATCCAAAACCCCTGTAGTGCCGGGCATGACCAAAACATATGGGTATGATTCGCTGGGCTTCTCGAGCACCTCGCACACCTATCCTCCACCCCAAAAAATTTACTGAGCCGTGTTCCAGTCATATGTGCCCTGTGTAATACCTTAAACTGAATCAGGCTTAGCCTGGCGCACGAGGACGACGAGTTTACCCTGTTTAGGGCATCTGCCCACATCCCCTCCTCAATCTCCTCCCCTAGCTCTTCTTCCCATTTCCCTTTTAGTTCGTCCATCATAGTCTCCCCTTCGTCTCTCATTTCCCTATATATATCCGACACCTTACCGTCCCCCACCCATTTCTTTGAGATGACTCTGTCCTGCACCTCTTGTGTCGGGAGCTGCGGGAATTCCCTCACCTGCTGCCTCGCAAAAGCCCTCAATTGCATGTACCTGAATGCATTCCCTTGGGGCAACCCATATTTCTCGGTCAGCGCTCCCAGACTCGCAAACTTCCCATCCACAAATAGATCTTTCAATTGCGTTATACCTGCTCTTTGCCACATTCCGTATCCCCCATCCATTCCCCCCGGGGCAAACCTATGGTTGTTTCTTATCGGGGACCCCCCCAGTGCTCCGGTCTTTCCCCTATGTCGTCTCCACTGTCCCCAAATCTTCAGTGTAGCTACCACCACCGGACTCGTGGTATAGTTCCTTGGTGAGAACGGCAATGGGGCTGTCACCATAGCCTGCAGGCTGGTCCCCCTACAGGACGCCCTCTCTAATCTCTTCCACGCCGCTCCTTCCTCCTCTCCCATCCACTTACTCACCATTGAAATATTAGCGGCCCAATAATACTCACTTAGGCTCGGTAGTGCCAGCCCCCCCCCTATCCCTACTACGCTGTAAGAATCCCTTCCTCACTCTCGGAGTCTTCCCGGCCCAAACAAAACCCATGATACTCTTTTCTATCCTTTTGAAAAAAGCCTTCGTGATCACCACCGGGAGACACTGAAACACAAAAAGGAATCTCGGGAGGACCACCATCTTAACTGCCTGCACCCTCCCTGCCATTGACAATGCTACCATATCCCATCTCTTGAAATCTTCCTCCATCTGTTCCACCAACCGCGTCAAATTTAGCCTGTGCAATGTGCCCCAATTCTTAGTTATCTGGATCCCCAGGTAACGAAAGTCTCTTGTTACCTTCCTCAACGGTAGGTCTTCTATTTCTCTACTCTGCTCCCCTGGATGCACCACAAACAGCTCACTCTTTCCCATGTTCAATTTATACCCTGAAAAATCCCCAAACTCCCCAAGTATCCGCATTATTTCTGGCATCCCCTCCGCTGGATCCGCCACATATAGTAGCAGATCATCCGCATATAAAGATACCCGGTGTTCTTCTCCTCCCCTAAGTATTCCCCTCCATCCCTTGGAACCTCTCAGCGCTATCGCCAGGGGCTCAATCGCCAGTGCAAACAGTAATGGGGACAGAGGACATCCCTGCCTTGTCCCTCTATGGAGCCGAAAATATGCCGATCCCCGTCCATTCGTGACCACACTCGCCACTGGGGCCCTATACAACAGCTGCACCCATCTAATATACCCCTCTCCGAACCCAAATCTCCTCAACACCTCCCACAGATAATCCCACTCCACTCTATCAAATGCTTTCTCGGCATCCATCGCCACTACTATCTCCGTTTCACCCTCTGGTGGGGCCATCATCATTACCCCTAACAACCTCCGTATGTTCGTGTTCAGCTGTCTCCCCTTCACAAACCCAGTTTGGTCCTCATGAACCACCCCCGGGACACATTCCTCTATTCTTATTGCCATTACCTTGGCCAAGACCTTGGCATCTACATTGAGGAGGGAGATTGGTCTGTAGGACCCGCATTGTAGCGGATCCTTTTCCTTCTTTAAAAGAAGCGATATCATTGCTTCTGACATAGTCGGGGGCAGTTGTCCCCTTTCCTTTGCCTCGTTGAAGGTTCTCGTCAGTAGCGGGGCGAGCAAGTCCAAATATTTTCTGTAAAATTCAACTGGGAATCCGTCCGGTCCCGGGGCCTTTCCCGTCTGCATGTTCCTGATTCCTTTCACCACTTCTTCTACCGTGATCTGTGCTCCCAATCCCATCCTTTCCTGCTCTTCCACCTTGGGAATTTCCAGCCGATCCAAAAACTCCATCATTCTCTCCCTCCCATCCGGGGGTTGAGCTTCATACAATTTTTTATAAAATGTCTTAAACACTTCATTCACTCTCTCCACTCCCCGCTCCGTCTCTCCATCTTCGTCTCTCACCCCCCCTATTTCCCTCGCTGCTCCCCTTTTCCTCAATTGGTGTGCCAGCAATCTGCTCGCCTTCTCTCCATATTCATACTGTACACCCTGCGCCTTCCTCCATTGTGCCTCTGCAGTGCCTGTGGTCAGCAAGTCAAATTCCACATGCAGCCTTTGCCTTTCCCTGTACAATCCCTCCTCCGGTGCTTCCGCATACTGTCTGTCCACCCTCAAAAGTTCTTGCAACAACCGCTCCCGTTCCTTACTCTCCTGCTTCCCTTTATGTGTCCTTATTGATATCAGCTCCCCCCTAACCACCGCCTTCAACGCCTCCCAGACCACTCCCACCTGAACCTCCCCATTGTCATTGAGTTCCAAGTACTTTTCAATGCATCCCCTCACCCTTAAGCACACCCCCTCATCCGCCATTAGTCCCATATCCATTCTCCAGGGTGGACGCCCTCTTGTTTCCTCCCCTATCTCCAAGTCTACCCAGTGTGGGGCATGATCCGAAATGGCTATAGCCGTATATTCCGTTCCCCTCACCCTCGGGATCAATGCCCTACCCAACACAAAAAAGTCTATGCGTGAATAGACTTTATGGACATAGGAGAAAAACGAGAACTCCTTACTCCTAGGTCTACTGAATCTCCACGGGTCCACCCCTCCCATCTGCTCCATAAAATCCTTAAGCACCTTGGCTGCTGCCGGCCTCCTACCAGTCCTGGACTTCGACCTATCCAGCCTTGGTTCCAACACCGTGTTAAAGTCTCCCCCCATTATCAGCTTTCCGGTCTCTAGGTCTGGGATGCGTCCTAGCATTCGCCTCATAAAATTGGCATCGTCCCAATTCGGGGCATACACGTTTACCAACACCACCATCTCTCCCTGTAATTTGCCACTCACCATCACGTATCTGCCCCCGTTATCCGCCACTATAGTCTTTGCCTCGAACATTACCCGCTTCCCCACTAATATAGCCACCCCCCTGTTTTTCGCATCCAGCCCCGAATGGAACACCTGCCCTACCCATCCTTTGCGCAACCTAACCTGATCTATCAGTTTCAGGTGCGTTTCCTGTAACATGACCACATCTGCTTTAAGTTTCTTAAGGTGTGCGAGTACTCGTGCCCTCTTTATCGGCCCGTTAAGCCCCCTCACGTTCCACGTGATCAGCCGAGTTGGGGGGCTTCCCACCCACCCCCCCTTGCCGGTTAGCCATCATCTTTTTCCAGCTTCTCGCCCAGTTCCCACGCGGCTGTATTTCTCCCAGACGGTGCCCCCCCGCCCATCCTTTCCCGCACCCACTCCCCCCTTTCCCCAGCAGCAGCAACCCAGTAATTCCCCCCTCCCCCCCCACCCGCTAGACCCCCCGCTAGCGTAATTACTCCCCCCATGTTGCTCCCAGAAGTCAGCAAACTCTGGCTGACCTCGGCTTCCCCCCGTGATCACGGCTCGCCCCGTGCGGCGCCCCCTCCTTCCTGCTTCTCTATTCCCGCCATAATTATCATAGCGCGGGAACCAAGCCCACGCCTCTCCCTCGGCCCCGCCTCCCATGGCCAACGCCCCATCTCCTCTCCCTCCCCACCTCCCCCCATCACCACCTGTGGGAGAAAGAAAAGTTACCATACCGCAGGATTAATCATACAATCCCTCTTCGCCCCCCCCCCCCCCCCCACTCGTCCCACCACTTTGTCCAAACGTTCATTTTCGTAGTCCAATCATTCCAATTTTTCTTCTACAATAAAAGTCCACGCTTCATCCGCCGTCTCAAAGTAGTGGTGCCTCCCTTGATATGTGACCCACAGTCTTGCCGGTTGCAGCGTTCCGAATTTTATCTTCTTTTTATGAAGCACCGCCTTGGCCCGATTAAAGCTCGCCCTCCTTCTCGCCACCTCCGCACTCCAATCTTGATAGACGCGGATCACCGCGTTCTCCCATTTACTACACCGAGTTTTCTTCGCCCATCTAAGGACCATTTCTCTATCCTTAAAACGGAGAAATCTCACCACTATGGCTCTGGGAGCTTCTCCTGCTCTCGGTCCTCGCACCATAACTCGGTATGCTCCCTCCACCTCCAACGGACCCGTCGGGGCCTCCACTCCCATTAACGAGTGCAGCATCGTGCTCACATATGCCCCGACGTCCGCCCCCTCCACACCTTCAGGAAGGCCAAGAATCCTCAAGTTGTTCCTCCTTGCGTTATTTTCCAGTGCCTCCAACCTCTCCACAGATCGTTTCTGGTGTGCCTCCTGTATCTCCGACTTCACCACCAGGCCCTGTATGTCGTTTTCATTCTCTGCTGCTTTCGCCTTCACGACCCGAAGCTCCTGCTCCTGGGTCTTTTGTTCCTCTTTCAGCCCTTCAATCGCCTGTAAAATCGGGGCCAACAACTCTTTCTTCATTTCCTTTTTTATCTCCTCCACGCAGCGTTTCAAAAACTCTTGTTGTTCAGGGCCCCATATGAAACTGCCACCTTCCGACGCCATCTTGGTTTCTGCTTGCCTTCCTTGCCGTTGTTCCAAAGGATCCGCTGCAATCCAGCCACTTTCCTCTCCTTTTTCCATCCGTGTCCAGGGGGAACACCCTTCTGGTTTACCGCACGGTGTTTTCAGCCGTTAAAATTGCCGTTGGGGCTCCTATCAAGAGCCCAAAAGTCCGTTTCACAGGGAGCTGCCGAAACGTGCGACTCAGCTGGTCATCGCCGCACCCGGATGTCTCTCATACAATAATTTTAACCTCAACTCCATATTCCTGCCGACCCCGATAACCTTTCACCCCCTTGCTTATCGAGAATCTATCCATCTCTGACTTAAAAATATTCAAGGACTCGACTTCCACTGCGTTTTAAGGACGCAAGATCTAAGTCATAGAATCCCCACAGTGCAGAAGGAGCCCAAGTCAGCACCAACCCCCCGAAACCCCCCCCCATCCCACCCTGCCCCATCCTCACATCCCACCCAACGTGCACATTCTTGGAGATGAAGAGGCAATTTAGCACCTAACCTGTAAATCTTTGGACTGTGGGAGGAAACCGGAGCACCCGGAAGAAACCCACACAGACACAGGGAGAACGTGCAAACTGCACAGTCATCCAGGGTCAGGCATGAACCTGGGTCCCTGGTGCTGTGATGCAGCAGCGCTAACCACTGTGCCACCCCCTCTTTTACAACCCTCGAGCGAAAAAAAAATCCTTATCCCCATCTGAAATGGGTGACCCCTCACTTTCCAACAGTGACCCCCTTGTTCCAGATTCTCCCACAAGAGGAAACATCCTCTCCACATCCACCCTGTCAAGACCCCTCAGCATCTTATATCGTTCAATCCAGGTTTTACTCAAAACTTTGAATCTGTGTCCCTAGTGCTTGTACGACCAGTGAATGGAAACAAAGTGTCTTTGTCCACCCGATGGAAACCTGGCGTAATCTTGTGTCCCTGAATCAAATCTCCCCTCAACCTCCTTTGCTGGAACCATTCTGGTAAACCTCCTCTGCGCCTTCTCCAAGAACCTTCAGATCCTTCCTGAAGAGTGGTGACCAGAGCTTTATAAAGATTCATAGAATAGAATTAGAACCATAGAATTCCTACAGTGCAGAAGGGGGCCATTCGGCCCATCAAGTGTGCACCGATTCACTGAAAGGGCACCCTGCCTAGGCCCACACCCCTACCCTGTCCCTGTAACCCCATAGCCCCACCGAACCTGCACATCCCTGGACACTAAGGGGCAATTTATCAAGGCCAATCCATCTAACTTGCCCAAACAGCCTCCCCAAACAGGCGCCGGAATGTGGCGACTAGGGGCTTTGGGGCTGGTATAGTGGGCTAAGACAGCTGGCTTGCAATGCAGAACAAGACCAGCAGCGCAGGTTCAAGTCCCGTATCGGCCTCCCCGAACAGGCGCCGGAATGTGGCGACTAGGGGCTTTTCACAGTAACTTAATTGAAGCCTACTTGTGACAATAAGTGATTATTATTATCATTAATTTTTGGTCTGTTGGAGGAATCCTGAGCACCGGGTGGAGACCCACGCAGACACTGGGAGAAAGTGCAAACTCCACACAGACAATCATCAAGGCCAGAATTGAACCCGAGTCCTTGGCGCTGTGAGGCAGCAGTGCTAATTACTGTGCCACCGGAAGCATAGTTTCTGTGTCAGTTATGAAGCTCAAGGTCGAATTTGCTTTGCCAACTACTCTCTTAATATGTCTTGTAGATATACAAAATCCCTCTTCACCTCTTCCCCTCTCCTCCCAAAGAGGCCAGTTGGGTTTTTACAACAATCCAGCAGTTTTCATGGTCCCTTTTCCCAGTGCCGGCCCCACAAATGACCAGATTCATTCAGCTCAATTTTACAACCTGCCTTTGTGTTTCTGTGGGTTCTCTCTCACTTTCAATCAGTTTCACAGGGTGTTCGAAGGTGAGACTTCAAGATCCGTAAACACAAACCAAGCTTCACATCAGGGTCTGACAGAGTCCTCAATTTATCATTGCTGAATATCATGAGATTTTGAACATGGAAGGAAAAAGCACCGTTCACAGTGGGGAGAAACCATACTCGTGTTGTGTGTGTGGACGAGGATTCAGTCGATCATCAGGCCTCACAAGACACAAATGCAGTCACACTGAGGAGAAACCGTGGAAATGTGGGAAAGGATTCACTTCCCCATCCAAGCTGGAAACTCATCGACGCAGTCACACTGGGGAGAGACCATTCACCTGCTCCAAGTGTGGGAAGGGATTCACTCAGCCATCCGCTCTGTCCACACACCAGCGACTTCACTCCAGGGAGAGACCATTCACCTGTTCCACATGTGGGAAAGGATTTACTATTTCAGCCCACTTGCTGAGTCACCAGCTAGTTCACACTGATGAGAAACCGTTTCAATGTCCAGACTGCGGGAGGTGCTATAAAAGATCTGGGGATCTGATGTGCCATCAACGTGTTCACACTGATGAGAGACCATTCAGGTGCTCTCAGTGTGGGACTGGGTTCAGACGATCATCTAACCTCACTGTACATCAGCGAACACACACAGTGGAGAGGCCATTCGTCTGCACCAAGTGTGGGAAGAGATTCACTCAGTCATCCGACCTGCAGAAGCATCAGCGAATTCACTGGGGAGAGACCGTTTCAATGTCCAGACTGCGAGAAGTGCTTTAAACGTTTTGGGGAACTGTTACAACATCAACGTGTTCACACTGACGAGAGACAGTTTAGGTGCTCTCATTGTGGGACTGGGTTCAGACAATCATCTCACCTCACTGCACATCAGCGAATTCACACTGGGGAGAGACCATTCACCTGCTCCTGGTGTGGGAAGGGATTCACTCAGTCATCCGCCTTGCAGAAGCACCAGCGAGTTCACACTGGGGAGAGACCGTTCACCTGTTCCAAGTGTAGGAAGGGATTCGCCACTTCATCCCTCCTGCTGAAACACCAACGAGGCCACAAATAACGATAGTGATTGGATTTTGATGTTCCTCACATTCAGGACTGAACCATGTTCATTTGGGTCTCTTTCTGCTGATAACAAAATCCAGCCCATTTACAGGGGCTAATATTCTGGCTAAAAGTCAAATAAATTAGATTTGTGTGACACACGCAGAGTGCTGAAACTTTTTAATTACTCTGACACAAGTTAGTTCCTTTTGAAGTAATCTCGCTCTCCCGTCTCTTCCATCTTCACCTCCAACAAGAAGTGTGAGGAGCTTCTTTGTGACTGAGATTGAGTAAATCTGATCAGCCGCCTCTGCTGATTCCCTCCCTTCCACGAGCCCACCAGACCAAACTGTCTCTAAATTTCATCCTTTCCCGAGCCCTGAACCCACATCTTTCTCTAGTTTCTCTCTCATCTCCTCTCATGCCCTCTCAGAGCTCATCTTGTCCATGAGAACCAGCTCCTGCTCCATCAACCCTATTCCCACTGAGCTACTGATCAGCCAACTACCCTGTGTCCCAGGATATTGTCAACATTTCTCTCTCTTCAGGTACTGTCCCTCTGTCCTTCAAATCTGCCATCATCACCCCCTCCTCAATAAAACAAACCCTTGACCCTGCCATCCTTACAAATTACTGCCCCATCTTCAGCCTCCCTCTCCTCCCAAACTCTTTGAACATGTTGTCCCTCCCAAATCCTTGCCCATCTTTTCCAGAACTCCATGTTTGAATCCCTTCAATCAGGTCTCTGCCCTGTCACAGTGAAATACAAGAGACAAACAGAATCTTACCCGGAGAGAAAGACAGACAATCCGGGAGCTCCGATCCAACACGGATATGTTCATAAGACCAGAAGCAAGGGTAGCAGCACAGTCATTATCGAGAGACAACAATACCTGCTGTAGACAGACAGACAACTAAACAACACTAATCACAACACCAAGCTACCTAGACAAATATACCCGAGACAGGAAGGAGAATTGGAGACGGACTGGAAGAACTCAAAGACTCCAGACATATTAACCAAAGAAAACAGGTAGAACCAAGGAAGTTCTACCTGCTTCCTAAAATACCCAAACACATGGGACAGTACCAGGGAAATACCACCAGACAGACCCACCGGGCCAAGACTGTGGGAGAGAAAATCCAACAGAATCATAGAATTTACAGTGCAGAAAGAGGCCATTTGGCCCATTTAGCCTGTACCGGCCCTCAGAAAGAGTACCCTACTTAAGCCCATCCCAGTAACTCACCTAACCTTTATTTGGACACCAAGGGGCCAATCGACCTTAACTCTTTGGACGGTGGGAGAAAACTGGAGCACCCAGAGGGAACGCACACAGACACGGGGAAAATGTGCAAACTTTACCCAGTCACTCAAGGCTGAAATTGCTGAAACATCAACACACTGCTCCTGGTGGTTGATGGTATAGTGGTTCAATAAATATAATCAGTGGATTAAAAAGGTGTGTAATATATAGTAAAACAGAAAATGCGACATTAACTCAACAGGTCTGGTAGTATCATCGAATCCTTAAAGTGCAGAAGGAGGCCATTCGGTCCATTGCGTTTGCACCAACCCTACAAAAGAGCGTCCCACCCAGGTGCACTTCCCCCACCCTCTCCCCATAACCCCACTTCACCTTTGGACACTAAGGAGCAATTTAGCATAGCCAATCCACCAAGCCTACACATTCTCGTGGGAGAAAACTGGAGCACCCAGAGAGAACCACACAGACACGGGAAGAATGTGCAAACAGTCATCCAAGGCCGGAATTGAACCCTGGTCACTGGAGCTGTGAGGCAGCAGTGCTAATCGTTGTGCCACATCTGTGATGAGAGAAACAGAGTTAATGTTTGTTGTTGCTTGTAACAGTTCTGTAGAAGGATCAATGGATTCTAAAAAAGTCCATTGAAGTCGAAATAAGACATTTTTGTCCATTGAAGCGTTTTGACACAGGAACAAGTTTCACTCTGTGTGAAGCTCCAGTTTCATTCACACAGCCCGCAGTCTGATTGGCTGAAGGACCAGAATCCATCCCGTCCTCCCAATCTTCCTGTTGGTCATCCCCTCTCAGACAGGAAATGAGGTCGTGGAACCCGTGCGCACGTGGCTAATGGGAAGAACTCAAAATGATGCAGTCTCAGCCAATGAGGGAGACTTGAGAGCAGCCACGCCCCTCATTCACTCCAATTAGGTGGAGGTCCTGCAGTCCCACCTCCTCTTCCTATTGGTGCAAAGCTACCGTCAATCACTCGCCGGGTATTGTGATGTGGAGCATGCGCAGTGCGGCTCATGCCCAGGGACAGGCGCTTGTTTGTCTCATCTTCAGGCCATGATGTTGGGTGGGGTTACTGGATTATGGGGATAGGGTGGAGATGTGGACCTTGGGTAGGGTGCTCGTTCCAAGAGCCGGTGCAGACTCGATGGGCCGAATGGCCTCCTTCTGCACTGTACATTCTATGAAATGTGGAGATGTAGGCGTTGCACTGGGGTGGGCACAGTAAGCAGTTTTGCAACACCAGATTAAAGTCCAACAGGTTTATTTAGAATCACTAGCTTTTGGAGCTCAGCTGAGGAAGGAGCTATGCTCTGAATGCTCGTGATTCGAAACAAATCTGTTGGACTTTAACCTGGTGTTGTAAGACTTCTCACTGTGCCCACCCCAGTGCAACACCTGCATCTCCACGTCCTGGTGTTTAGTAAATTACAGCATAATTTAATCAAAGACAGAGAGGAGTGATTTCTGCTGACTGGGGAGTAAGGACTTGGGACATTGCCTAAAAATTGTAGCCAGGTCACAGAACTCAGTGTGAAATGAGGAAACACTTGTTGACACAAAATCTGGGACACATTTGGAATTCTCTCTCATAAATGACAATTCCTGTGGCAATCCCTGGTGAATCCCCTATCTTTCATAGAATTTACCGTGCAGTTGGAGGCCATTCGGCCCATGGAGTCTGCACCAGCTCTTGGAAAGAGCACCCTACCCAAGGTCCACATCTCCACCCTATCCCCATAACCCAGTAAACCCACCCAACACTAAGGACAATTTTTGACACTAAGGACAATTTTAGCATGGCCAATCCATCTAACCTGCACATCTTTGGACTGTGGGAGGAAACCCACGCAGACACCGGGAGGATGTGCAGACTCCACACAGACAGTGACCCAAGCCGGAATCAAAACTGGGACCCTGGAGCTGTGCAGTAATTGTGCTATCCACAATGCTGCCATGCTGCCCCCTTATTTGTTGCCGATCCCGAATTGCTCTTGAACTGAATGGCTTGCTGGTCTATTTCAGAGGGCAGATTTACTGCTGTGGCTCTGGAGTCACATGTAGGTCAGACCAGGTAGGGTTGGCAGATTTCTTAAAGGCCATTAGTGAACCAGATCAGTTTAAACACAACCAGTGATAGCTGCATGGTCACCATTACTGATTTGAGTTTTCACTGTTTTATGAATTGAATGTAGTTGTTTGGTAACCGGGAATATTCCACTAGCTCCTCAGACCATTACCCTAGGGGACTCAGTAATACCCACCCAGGGACATTCCCACTCCACCACCATCTCATCCCTGGCTCCCAACCTCCTGCTTTGTTCACAATCCCCGCCGCCCCCCCCCCGCCGCTGCCCCCCCCGCCGCCGCCGCCCCCCCCCCCGCCGCCGCCCCCCCCGCCGCCGCCCCCCCCCCGCCACCGCCCCCCCCCCGCCACCGCCCCCCCCGCCGCCGCCCCCCCCCGCCGCCGCCCCCCCCCCCCCGCCGCCGCCCCCCCCCGCCGCCGCCGCCCCCCCCCGCCGCCGCCACCCCCCCCCCGCCGCCGCCCTCCCCCCCCCCCCCCCCCCCCGCCGCCGCCGCCGTGGTGTGTGTATGGACAAGGCTTCAACTGATCATCGAACCTGGAGAGGCAAAAGGACACCGGCACCATGGAGAAATGTGGGGATTGTGGGAAGGGATTCAATTACCCATCCCATCTCGAAACTCATCGACCCAGTCACACGGGAGAGGCCGTTCACCTGCTCCGTGTCTGGAAAAGATTTCATTCAGTCACAACACCTGCAGTCACACCAGCGTGCTCACTCCAATAAGAGACCTTTAGAATGTTCTGACTGTGGGAAGAGCTTCAAAAGCAGAAAGAACCTGATGCAACACCAACACACTCACACTGGAGAGAGGCCGTTCGCCTGCTCCATGTGTGGGAAAGGATTCACTCAGTCATCCACCCTAATCAGGCACCAGCAGACTCACACTGGAAAAAGGCCATTCACCTGCTCTGTGTGTGGGAGGAGATTCATTCAGTCATCCACCCTGCTGAGGCACCAGCGGGTTCACACTGGGGAGAGGCCATTCACCTGCTCGGTGTGTGGGAAGGGATTGACTCGGTTAAGCACCCTCGCTGCACATCAACGTGTTCACATTGATAAATGACCTCTTGTTATGAATGTGAGAAGTACAAGTGAGGTGCAGACACACCAACGCACTTGCGTTGGGGAGAGGCTGGTCACCTCTGTGTGTGAAAAGGGTTCACTCAGTCACAGCACCTATTGTGAGAGCGGTGAGTTTACATGTGATTGCAGGGGTGGGATTCTGCTGTTCATCACTTTTATTGTTTGTTTCTGCTGAGAGTAAACTCCAGCCCCATCTTGGAGGTTATTGAAATTTTAGATGAAGACATTCGCTCTGTGTCTGCGTGGGGCTCACCCCCACAACCAAAGATGTGCAGGGTAGGTGGACTGGCCACGCTAAATTACCCTTAATTGGAAAAAAATGAGTTGGGTACTTTAAATCTATTTCTTTTTAATTCTAGATGAATGTCAGCTTGGTCAGCTGTTGAGCAAATACACAGTGTTATGTTCCATTTTTCTCCAATGTAAGAGGAGATTAATTGATGTCCTGTTGCGGACTGCTTCATTTTTGGGCACTTTTCTCTTTTCTAATCCTACATTATTTCAGATCTCACAGCTTCAGTCACTCTTGTGGACAATTCCCAGCTCTCCATATCTTGCAGACTGATGATAATCATAATCTTTATTATTGTCACAAGTAGGCTTACATTAACACTGCAATGAAGTTACTGTGAAAAGCCCTGAGTCGCCACATTCCGGCACCTGCTCAGGTACACTGAGCGAGAATTCAGAATGTCCAATTCACCGAACAGCATGTCTTTCGGGACTTGTGGGAGGAAGCAAGTGCACCCGGAGGAAGCCCACACAGACACGGGGAGAACGTGCAGATTCCGCACAGTGACCCAAGCCGGGAATCAAACCTGGGACACTGACGTTGTGAAGCAGCAGTGCTAACCACTGTCCTACCATGCCGCTCATGAGACTGTGTTACACTGTCAGTGTGCTCCTGTACTGCTCTGTATTTAACAGGAGCCTGCAGGCTGATGAGACTGTGTTACACTGTCAGTGTGCTCCTGTACTGCTCTGTATTTAACAGGAGTCTGCAGACTGATGAGACTGTGTTACACTGTCAGTGTGCTCCTGTACTGCTCTGTATTTAACAGGAGCCTGCAGACTGATGAGACTGTGTTACACTGTCAGTGTGCTCCTGTACTGCTCTGTATTTAACAGGAGCCTGCAAACTGATGAGACTCTGTTGCACTGTCAGTGTGCTCCTGTACTGCTCTGTATTTAACAGGAGTCTGCAGACTGATGAGACTGTGTTACACTGTCAGTGTGCTCCTGTACTGCTCTGTATTTTGCCTGTAATAGAAAATGACTGAATTTCTGTTCCAGTGGAACCTTTGCTGTTCTGAAATGTGGGTGAATATTTTTGTGCCTCACATCCTTGCTCATATTGCTGCAGTTGGGTGGAAGGGGATGTGTAAAGAGCTGGTCTCTGTGTGGAAATGTGAACCAAGGAAATGGTATCTGTGTGTGTGACAGAAACACAGCCTTGTACTCACACTCAGAACAAAGATATCCTTATGGTGAGGGTTTGAAAGGGTCAGATCACAAATGTAGTGAAAAAGTTAAATATAAGTATCACCAGTGTAGCTGCAGCTTGTTAGATCAGAGCTGAGAAATGGGAGCTCTGAATCTCTATTATCTCTGTTTCCCAGAACAAGTAACTCTACTCTCTCTGTATTATTGCAGAACTGTTAATAAAGTCAGTAACAGACAATCTGTTGTTGGGAGTTTGATTCTCTGGTCTCTGAACCACAAGATTCAATGGTTAAAGTCAACAAGATGAACAAGGAAAGAGATCAGGGCCCAAAACTCCAGCTGGATATTCACAGGAGAAAGTCTGTTATCAAACACCTCGAATGGACAGAAAAGAGAAAAATCCCAACTGTCAGAAATTCTCAAATCATTTGTAAATTTCTTTCAAATGTTGACAGGTTCCTGCAGTCAGTTTCCATTCAATTGAAATTAATGAAAGATGAGAGACTGGGTTGGAAGCAGAGCTGGGCCCACTTGTACTGGGACCCCAAAGCCAGACATCACTTACTCTGACACAGCAAATCCAGGGACCACTCACACTGAGACAGCAAATCCAGGGTCCATTTACACTGAGACACCAAATCCAAGGGCCACTTACACCGAGACACCAAATCCAGGGACCACGTACGCCGAGACACCAAATCCAGGGACCACTTACGCCGAGACACCAAATGCAGGGACCACTTACACCGAGACACCAAATCCAGGGCCCACTTACGCCGAGACACCAAATCCAGGTGCGGCTTACGCCGAGACACCAAATCCAGGTAACATTTACATTTTGAAGTTGACTTATGGGTACAGATTGTTTGCAATAAATCCCCAACTTTCAATTAAATCAGGTTATACAAGATTTAACTATCTGACAGAATGATCACTTTAAATGGTAAATTCAAAATATTTTTAAACCATTAAAAGGTAACACGTTGGGGGCAGCATGATGGCACAGTGGTTAGCACTGCTGCCTCATGACGCCGAGGACCTGGGTTCGATCCCGGCCCCGGGTCACTGTCCGTCTGGAGTTTGCACATTCTCCCCGTGTCTGCGTGGGTCTCACCCCCACAATCCAAAAATCTGTGCAGGGTAGGTGAATTGGCCACAGTAAATTGCCCCTTAATTGGAAAAAAATAATTCCGTACGCTAAATTTTTTTTTTTAAAAGGGTTACAAGTTGAAAGATAAAAAACAAAGTTGAATGAACAGTAATTGACAGAGAAGTTTATCTTTAACAATTAAACAGACTTCTTACAACTTTCCTCAGTTGAGCAGACGAAAGACATGAAGTAATAATCCCAAAATGTTGTAACATGTTAACAAAATGGTTCATCAAAACATTAGTTTTATCCCCTCAGCTCAATTTTTCTAATCTCTAATTAGCCAATGTGTCAAACAATAATTGGTTAACTTAATGGTCTGCTGATTTATATTTGGCCTGACATCTACTCGTGTACAAAATGGCATTTTAACCTTTCATGACAATGACTCTGAAGTGAATTAACCTGAAAATAGTTGGGTTACGTTAAAACCATTGATTTGAAAACTACCAACACAGCGGAGTGAAGTGATTCGAGCTCTGTGACCAGGCTGCCGGTACAGATGGCAATGGGCGGCCATGTAGAGTTGACAAGAGACTCTGTGAAATATCAATTTAGTATTGAACTGAAAGTTCATAATTTTGTGAATGAGTTCTTGGTGATTCTTAAGAAAAAATCCTTCATGGGATGTGGGTGTCGCTGGCTAGGTCAGCATTTATTGTCCATCCCTAATTGCCCTTGAAAAGATGGTGGTGAGCTGCCTTCCTGAGCCGCTGCAGTCCAACCATGTTAGGAAGGGAATTCCAAGGTTTTGATCCAGCTGCAGTGAAGGAATGTCGATATAATTCCAAGTGGAGATGGTGAGTGACTTGGAGGTGAACTTCCAGGTGGAGGCGTTCTTGAACGAAAGGAAAAGATCACAGACGATGCTTTCAAAAAGGGACATCACAGCCCCAAAGATCAGTGACATGTCTGAAGGTATTTAAATGCCAGCCATTTATACGATTTGTTAACATCAGCAGGAGCAAACCAAATATTATCAGACTAACAATCCTGGCTGTGATTAACACCAGCGAAACTAATGAATCCAACCCCTGCAGTTACTTATGAACTCGCTGGTGTGTCAGCAGGTTAGATGGCTGAGTGAATCCCTTCCCACACACTGAGCAGGTGAACGGCCTTTCCCCAGTGTGAGTGCGTTGGCGTATCACTAGGTTAAAGGACTTGGTGAATCCCTTCCCACAGTCGGAACAGGTGAATGGCCTCTCCCCTGTGTGAGTTCGCTGGTGTATCAGCAGGTTCGATGGGTGAGTGTATTCCTTACCACACACAGAGCAGGTGAATGGTTTCTTCCCAGAGTGAACCCGTTGATGTGCAATGAGATTGGATGAAGACCTGAACCTCTTTCCACAGGAGGTGCAGCTGAACGGCCTCTCTTCGGTGTGGGTTTGTTGGTGTGACTGGAAGCAGGATAACTGAGTAAATCCCTTTCCACACACAGAGCAAGTAAATGGTTTCTCTCCAGTGTGAATGCGTCGGTGGTTTTCCAGCAAGGATGGATAATTGAATACTTTACCACAATCTTCACATTTCCATGGTTTCTCCATGGTACTCATGTCCGTGTGTCTCTCCAGGTTGGAGATCAGTTGAAGCTTCGAAGACACACAGAACACGTGTACAGTTTCTCCCCACTGTGAATGGTGATGTTTTTTCAGACTGCGTACCTGGTTAAAGCTCTTTCCACAGTCACTTCACAGGAACACTCACACCCGGGTGTTATGTGCGTCTCGCCGCTTTTCCAGTCACTGATGCTTGAAATCTTTTCCCAGAGACAGAACAGACAAACATTTCACCTTCCACGTTCAAATTTTGATGATGTTGAGGTTGTAATGGATTGAGTGATTCTGTGAGAGCTCGATGTGAAGTTTGTTTTGAGTTTTCTGTCGGCCAATCCTCCACTTCCAATATCCTGTAAAAAGAGTTTACAAAGGTCATCACTGTCAGTCCAGGATATAAATTCTGAACAGACAATTCTAGTTTATCTGGAACATCTTTTCTCTCTTGTTCCCCCAAAGCTGTAAATCCCCGTCCCCCACACACTCCCTGGGCTGAAATCCAAACCCATCTCACCATCTGCACCATTTCTTTCCTCCACTCCGTTTTCTCCCTCCCTCTCCTCTGCCTGGGTTCAGTTCGCCAGGTCCTGTCTGCAGACTGATAATAAAATCAATGGGTCTTATTGGGGGTTTGGGGCCTCCAGCGGGTGTTTGTGCATCGTCCCCGCCCACCTGCCAGGGTTTCCTTCCTTGCCGGAGATCAGAGTCCTCATTGATTTGAGTGCAAAGTGTGAGCACATATTTCTTGTCCCCCTCCCCTGTCCTGTGATGTGAACCATCCTCCAGTGTCTGAAGCAGGATGGTGCCCATTAACCTGGGCCTGTTCCCGGGAGGGAGGGAGAAACCCCGTAGCTGCAAACCAGGGAGCTGACAATGATTGTGAAGGGTTTGTGGATCCACAAAGTGTTTCCAAATCCTCCCACCCACCGCCTGTCGCTGACTTCGCTTCTCCAGGACAAACAAGCGCCGAAATCCATGTCCAGCAGCCACACTGCGCATGCTCCGCATCACAATGCCCTGGGTGTGATTGACGGCAGCTGCAGACCAATAGGAAGAGGGGGCGGCATTGGAGGACCTAGCGGGAGTGGCTGATCCTCCAACCAATTTGAGTGAATGAGGGGCGGGGCTGATCCCGATCTACCTCATTGACTGAGACTCTCGACAACGCGACAACGCAGAATCGCCGAGCAGAAACTTATAGCCAAGTTCCGCACACATGAGTGCGGCCTCAACCGGGACCTGGGATTCATGTCGCATTACATTCATCCCCCACCATCTGGCCTGCGAAATCCTACCAACTGTCCTGGCTTGGTACAATTCACACCTCTTTAACCTGGGGTTACCCCATCTCTGGATCTGTAAAGATTTAATCACCTGCTAATGCTCGCATTCCAAGCACTGTGTGGCATCTTTGAATTTGTCTATATATGTGTTTCTGGAACAGACCTCTTCATTCACCTGAGGAAGGAGCAGCGCTCCGAAAGCTAGTGACATCGAAACAAACCTGTTGGACTTTAACCTGGTGTTGTAAGACTTCGTGCTGAGACTCTGCATCATTTTGAGTTCTTTCCATTGGCCACGTAGGAGCGGGTTCCAAAACCTCATTTCCTGTCTGAGTGGTGTTAACCAATGGGAAGATTTGGTGGACCGGATGGACACTGGTCCTCCAGCCAATCAGACTGCAAACTTTGTGAATGTAGATTGAGCTTCCCACAGATTAAAACTTCTTCCTGTGTCAAACCTCTAACACTTTCTTTCTACTTCTTTTCACTTCAATGGACTTTTTAAGATTCCATTGACTGTTCTACAGAACTGTTACAACAAGCAACAACAAACATTAACTCTGTTTCTCTCGCCACAGATGTGGCACAGTGGTTAGCACTGCTGCATCATAGCGCCAGCGACCTATAAGACCATAAGACATAGGAGGAGAATTAGGCCACTTGGCCCATCGAATCTGCTCCGCCATTCAATCATGGCTCATATTTCCTCATCCCCATTCTCCTGTCTTCTCCCCATAACCGCTGATCCCCTGACCTGGGTTCAATTCCAGCCTTAGGTGACTGTGTGGAGTTTGCACAGTCTGTGTGTTCCCACAGTCTGTGTGTTCCCTCTGGGTGCTCCAGTTTTCTCCACCGTCCAAAGATGTGCAGGTTAAGTGGATTGGCTATGCTAAATTGCCCCTCAGTATCCAAAAAAAGGTTAGTTGGGTTACGGGGACAGGGTGGAGGCATAGACTGAAGTAGGGTGCTCTTTCCAAGGGTCGGTGCAGGCTCGATGGCCCAAATGGCCTCCTTCTGCACTGTAAATTCTATGATTCTGTCGGATTTTCTCTCTCAGTTTGATCTGATGGGTTTGTCTGGTGCTATTTCCCTCGTACTGTCCATGTGTTTGGGTATTTTAGGGAGCAGGTAGAACTTCCTTAGTTCTACCTGTTGTTTTTGGTTAATGTGTCTGGAGTCTTTGAGTTCTTCCAGTCCGTCTCCAATTCTTCTTCCTGTCTCGGGTGTATGGGTCTAGGTAGCTGTGTGTTGTGATTTGTGTTGTTTAGTTGTCTGTCTGTCTCCAGAAGGTATTGTTGTCTCTCGATAATGACAGTGCTGCCACCCTTGTCTTCTGGTCGTATGAACATATTTCATTACTGTGACAGGGCAGAGACCTGTTTGAAAGATTCAAACATGGGAGTTCTGGGAAAGATGGGCAAGGATTTGGGAGGTGACAACATGTTCAAAGAGTTTGGAGAGGCGAGGGAGGCTGAAGATGGGGCAGTAATTTGTAAGGATGGCAGGGTCAAGGGTTTGTTTTATTGAGGAGGGGGTGATGATGGCAGATTTGAAGGACAGAGGGACAGTACCTGAAGAGAGAGAAATGTTGACAATATCCATGGACACAGGGAAGTTGGCTGATCAGTAGCTCAGTGGGAATAGGGTCGATGGAGCAGGAGCTGGGTCTCATGGACAAGATGAGCTCTGAGAGGGCATGAGGAGAGATGGGAGAGAAACTAGAGAAAGATGTGGGTTCAGTGCTCGGGAAAGGATGAAATTTAGAGACAGTTTGGTCCGGTGGGCTCGTGGAAGGGAGGGAAGCAGCAGAGGCAGCTGATCGGATTTACTCAATCTCAGTCACAAAGAAGCTCCACAAGCTCCTCACACATCTTGTTGGAGGTGAGGATGGAAGAGACAGGGGAGAGCGAGAGTACTTCAAAAGGAACTAACTTGAGTCAGAGTAATTAAAAAGTTTCAGCACACTGCATATCTAACACAAATCTAATTTATTTGACTTTTACGCAGAATATTAGCTCCTGTAAATGGGCTGGAGTTTGTCATAAAGAGAAAGACACCCAAATGAACATGGTTCAGTCCTGAATGTGAGTAACAGCAAAATCCAATCACTGTGGTTACTTGTGGCCTCGTTGGTGTCTCAGCAGGTGGTATGAAGTGGTGAATCCCTTTCCACACTGAGAGCAGGTAAACGGTCTTTCCCCAGTGTGAATTCGCTGATGGTTCTGAAGGGCAGATAACTGAGTGAATCCCTTCCTACACTTGAAACAGGCGAATGGCCTCTCCCCAGTGTGAATTCGCTGATGTACAGTGAGCTGGGATGAGTGTCTGAACCCCGTCCCACAGTTAGAGCACCTAAACGGTCTCTCGTCAGTGTGAACACGTTGATGGCACATCAGTTCCCCAGAACTTTTATAACACTTCTCGCAGTCTGGACACTGAAATGGTCTCTCATCAGTGTGAACTTGTTGGTGTCTCAGCAGGTTGGCTGAAATTGTAAATCCCTTCCCACACACTGAGCAGGTAAATGGTCTCTCCCTGGAGTGAACTCGTTGATGTGTGGACAGAGCAGATGACTGAGTGAATCCCTTCCCACACTCTGAGCAGGTGAATGGTTTCTCCCCAGTGTGAAGTCGCTGGTGTCTCAGCAGGTTTGATGAATGAGCAAATCCCTTCCCACACTTGGAGCAGGTGAATGGTCTATCCCCAGTGTGACTGCGCCGATGAGTTTCCAGCTTGGATGGGGAAGTGAATCCTTTCCCACAGTCCCCACATTTCCACGGTTTCTCCTCAGTGTGACTGCATTTGTGGCTTGTGAGGCCTGATGATCGACTGAATCCTCGTCCACACACACAACACGTGTATGGTTTCTCCCCACTGTGAATGATGCTTTTTCCTTCCATGTTCAAAATCCGCTTATATTCAGGATATGATAAATAGAGGTCTCGGTCAGATCCTGATGTGATGCTTGGTTTGAGTTTCCGGACTTGGAAGCCTCACCTTCGAACACCCGGTGAAACTGATTGGAAACAGAAAATAGGGAGTGAGAGAGAACCCACAAAAACACAAAAGCAGGTTGTGAAAATGAGCTGAATGAACCTGGTCATTTGTGGGGCCGGCACTGGAAACAAATGACCAGGAAAACTGCTGGGTTGTCATCAAAACCCAACTGGCCTCTTTGGGAGGAGAGAGAAAGAGCTGAAGAGGGATTTTGTATATCGACAAGACATATTAAGAGAGTAGTTGGCAAAACAAATTCGATCTTGAGCTTCATAAACAGTAATATTGATAAAGAAACTATGCTTCTGGTGGCACAGTGATTAGCACTGCTGCCTCACAGCGCCAGGGGCCCGGGTTCAATTCCGGCCATGGTGACTGTCTGTGTAGAGTATGCACTGTCTCCCCGTGTCTGCGTGGGTTTCCACCCAGTGCTCGGTTTCCTCCAACAATCCAAAGAAGAACAAGTTACTTGGATTGGCCTTGATAAATTGCCCCTTAATGTCCAGGGATGTGTAGGTTAGGTGGGGCTATGGGGTCACAGGGACAGGGTAGGGGTGTGGGCCTAGGCAGGGTGTCCTTTCAGAGAATCAGTGTAGACTCGATGGGCCGAATGGCCTCCTTCTGCTCTGTAGGATCAGCCACACATTGGGTGGATCTACGGGTTAGTATGGAGAGAGGGCAGCGTCCGTTATGGAGGTTGGATGTGGGACTATTCGCAGATGAGGAGGTCTGTGGGCGGGTGAGCAAGTCCATCCAGAACAATCTGGAAATAAATGATACAGGGGAAGTCTCGGCAGCAGCGGTGTGAGAAGCTCTGAAGACAGCGGTTAGAGGGGAATTAATTTTGATACGGGCCCGTAGAGAAAAGGTGGAAGGAGCAGGGAGGGATAGGTTGGTTAGGGAGATACTCCAGGTGGATAGGAGATATGCGGAAGCCCTGGACGGGGGGTTATTGAAGGAGCGGCAGAGGTTACAGATGAGGTTTGGGCTGTTATCTACAGGGAAAGCAGTGGAGCAACTGAGGAAGGCAAGGGGAGCGGTGTATGAGTTTGGGGAAAAGGCCAACAGAATGTTAGCGCACCAGCTGAGGAAAAGGGAGGCAGCCAGGGAGATAGGGAGAGTAAAGAACAGAGGTGGGAATGCGGCCCTGGACCCAGTGGGGGTGAATGAGGTGTTTAAGGACATTTATAGCAAGTTATACGATTCGGAACCCCCGGCTGGGGTGGAGGGGATGAGGCAGTTCTTGGGCCAGTTGAGGTTCCCGAGGGTGGAGGAAGAACTGGTGGAAGGGCTGGGAGCCCCAATTGAAATTGAGGAAATAATGGAGGGGCTGGAGGTCATGAAGTTGGGCAAGGCCCCGGAGCCGGACGGCTACCCGGTGGAATTCTACAAGAAGTTCTCGGAGATATTGGGCCCACTGCTGGTGAGGGCATTTAATGAGGCAAGGGTCCTTCCTCCAACAATGTCGCAGGCCTCGATCTCATTGATTCTGAAACGGGAGAAGGACCCTGAGCAATGCGGGTCATACAGACCAATCACCCTATTGAATTGGATGCCAAACTGCTGGCTAAGATACTGGCCACAAGGATAGAGGACTGTGTCCCGGGGGTGGTAGGGGAAGACCAGACGGGATTTGGAAAGGGCTAGGAACTCACGGCTAATGTTAGAAGGCTCTTAAACGTTATCATGATGCCCTCAGAGGGAGAAGGCCTTTTGTCGGGTGGAGTGGAATTATTTGTGGGAGGAGTTCGGAAGGCTCGGGTTTGGTCAGGGCTTCACTGATTGGGTACGGTTGCTGTGTCAGGCACCATTAGCAAGTGGGCTTACGAATCGGCTGATGTTGGGCTATTGTGACGGTTACAGAAAGCGGTGAAATGATGAAAGCGGCCACAGGCTCAGGCTGACTCAATGATTGTCCAATAATAAGTGAGAGTCTCAGTGGGACAATCAGACAATAATAGTGGAGATGGGGCCCAGAGGATAAACAGCAAAGGATTCACTCACTTTGAGAGGAACAAACATAGTGTCTGTTCCAATAAGTCAGGCTGCAGTGTGTGAGTGAACACATCATTGGATCCAGTGTAGAATCACAGATTCCCTACAGTGCTGAAGGAGGCCATTTGGCGCATCGAGTCTGCACTGACCCTCTGAAAGAGCATCCTACCGTGACCAATCCCCCACCCTAACCCTGTAACCCCACCCAGTGACAATTTAGCACAGCCAATCCACCTAACCTGCACATCTTTGGACTGTGGGAGGAAATCTATGCAGCCACGGGAAGAATGTGCAAACTCCACACAGACAGTGACCCAAGGTCAGAATCAAACCCAGGTACCTGGTGCTTGAGGCAACAGTGCTAACTACCGAGCCACCCCCGTAACTCTGTCATGATTAGACAATACCCTGCCTGTTATTCCAAATCTGATGTGTGTTACTCTGTTACTATTATTATTAGACAACAACCTATCTGATATTCCAATTTTGGTGTGTGTTACTCTGTTACTATTATTTATTAGACAACAACTTATCTGATATTCCAATTTTGGTGTGTGTTACTCTGTTACTGTTATCATCAGACAATAATAGGAGGGCAAGATGCAAGGTAGCAATGATATTTTGAAGTTTATGTGTTACAATGAGTGTCACTGGGAGGTGTGTGATAAAATAGGAATGGAAACATCATGACAAAGGGTGGCACGGTGGCAGTGCTTAGTACTGCTGCCTCACGGTGCTGAGGACCCAAGTTCAATCCTGGCCCTGGGTCACTGCCGTGTGGAGTTTGCACATTCTCCCCCTGTCTCCGTGGGTCTCACCCCCACAACCCAAAGATGTGCAGGCCAGGTGGATTGGCCACTCTTTTGAGATCCACCAACAAAATAGAACAAAGGAAACAAACTTAGGGACAAAGCAAAAAGGGCCGCTCCCGTTAGGGGCACTGCCCGAACGTAACAAAGACCAGCAGAAACTTAAAAACGTCAAATGAGAGTGCATTGAAAGGGGTCAATAAAGCACCCCAAACCCTGCGGTGCCCACCGGGCATGGCAGGCTTTGATGGTGCCCATGGACACCGCATGCTCCCTTTCTAGGGCACCCAGCTGCGAATGTAGCCGCGGAAAAGGAGTAAATAGTCTGACCGGATGACCCCCTCGGTCGCCAGCTGCCTGGAACTACAAATGACGCGCTTCGCCAGGCCCAGAGCAGGTTCACAAGGAGGTAAGTGGCGCTGGTTCACGAGGTCTTCGGCCCAAGTAGGACTCAGCAAAAACACAGTCCGTGCTGCAACCCTGGAACGACCACCCAATAGAATCCACCTCCTCCCTGCTGGTGTGTGGGGTCTTCAGTCCAGGAGGGGGCTCAGCAAACACACTGCCCACTCGATCCCTCTGCCCTGGAACAAGCACACTGGTTAGAATAAGGAGGATTTTGTCCTTGCTGAAGGCAGATGTTATCAGTTGGGAAGACTGGGCCGGGCACTCAACCCGGGAGAGGCCCAGCAAACAAGCAGTCCAAAGGGCTTTACTCCCATCTTGTTTTTGAAGTTACCTCCTTGTTGTTGTCCTTCTCTCCTCGCTCCGTCCTTCTCTCCCCTCTCCTTCCTCCAGGCAGCAACCAGCACTGGACACAGGCAGAAAACTGAGCAACAGCAGCAGCAATAGAGAGAGAGAGAGAGAGAGAGGGAGAGGGAGTGGGAGAGGGAGTGGGAGAGGGAGACAGCAGCAACAGCCACTCTCCACCACGGCAACAACCTCATAACACCAAAGTCTGCACTGGGAGTGCCAGCTTCAGATTGGCCATGCTAAATTGCCCCTTAATTGGAAACAAATAATTGGGTCCCCTAAATTTATCATAAAAAATAATAATAATAATACTCACCTCTGTCACAATTTTGGTGTTTTCAAGTTTACAATCTCCTGCTGCAACCTTTGGCTGGAAAGATATCAGAAGCTTTGGAAGCAGCTGTAAAAGGAAATTACAATGGTCAGAAATGTTAGTCGAGGTTAGAAATTAAGATCAGACAAACATTTATCTTGGTTTGAATTTGCTGGGTGGAAATCCTCTCCTAACCGCCGGTAAAAGGACTTTCCAAAATCCATCACTCTTCGAGTCCAGGATAGAAGTTCCAAACATTCTCTCCCCTAGTTGCCAGTCCCAGGATTATTTTTTTTTTAAATTCAGAGTACCCAATTCATTTTTTCCAATTAAGGGACAGTTTAGCGTGGCCAATCCACCTACCCTGCACATCTTTGGGTTGTGGGGGTGAAACCCATGCAAACACGGGGAGAATGTGCAAACTCCACACGGGCAGTGACTCAGAGCCAGGATCGAACCTGGGACCTCGGTGCCGAGAGACAGCTGTGCTCATGTCCCAGGATTATTTAATGAGGGTTTTACTTGATTTGGAGGCAGTTCAGTGAAGTTTCACTAGTCTGATTCCTGGGATGGGAGAGTTTGTTTTATGGAGCAAGATCGAGCCTGATTGGTCTGTACCCGATGGAGTTTAGAAGAATGAGAGGTGATCTTATTGAAACATTCTGAGGGGTTTTGATGAAAGAATATTTTCCCAAATGGGGATTCAAGAACTAAGGGGGACAGTTTAAAGATAAGAATTCTCCAATTTGACACTGAGATAAGGAGAAATGTCTTCCCTCAGAGGGTCATCAGTCTGTGGATAAAAGCAAATTACTGCGGATGCTGGAATCTGAAACAAAAACAGAAAATACTGGACAATCTCAGCAGGTCTGACAGTATCTGTGGAGAGAAAAGGGAGCTAACGTTTTGAGTCTGGATAACTCTTTGTCAAAGCTGAGTTTGTGGAATTCTCTTTCACAGAAAGCAGTGGCGCTGGGTCACTGAATATACTCAAAGCTGAGTTTGTCTTTTTTTATCTACTGGGGAGTCAAGTTTTGGGGGCAGACAGGAAAATGTAATTAATGGCACATTCGGATCAGCGTTTATTGAATGGCAGAGCAGTGTCAATAGGCCGAATGGCCTACTCCTGCTGCTAATTCTGATGTTCTTCTTCTGTTCTTCCGATTGCCACACATGCCAGTAGCACCTCCCCGCGCTCGGGGGGGGGGGGGGGGGGGGGCTGTCAATCATCGAGACAATGATTTTCTCTTCTGGTCACCGGAATCCTGAAGCACCGCCTCTGTTACGTCATCAAGATGGCCCCTCAGCCGCGCCGCTAAACAAAGATGGCGGCCGTGGAACTGGGCCTGATACCGGATAAAAGCTCCGCAGCTGCAAACGCGGGATTTGCAGGGTCTTTTTCCGGGCTTGTGACAAGCAGAGGGTGTTTATGAAGCCTTCACTCCCTCCCCACCCCGACTCCCGGCTCCATGCCTCACCGCCCGAAACAGCCGCTCCCGCACTCGCAGACCTCCTAGCAAAGTGACACTGCGCATGCTCCAGATATAACCCAACATTGCATCTGCGCACTGGGCTCCGTGGAATGAATCGGGCACATTCACAGACGCGGGGAATGTTGGGTAATAGCCGCACCATTGAAACAGTTAATACAAAATAACTTGGTCACCAATTGCGAAAATAATCAAACAATTTATTGTCAATGGGTATTCTGCTATTCTCCATTTCTCAAATTGATCAAATGCTGCTCTCCTGTGGAACAATGCAGAACTTCAAGGTGTTTTTTCCCCAATGGGTCCTTCCTCTCTCCTCCCCAGAAGATGCAAACTCTTGCTGGGTTCAATTCCAGAATCAGGAATTCCTGCATCTTCTTCCCTCTTGCTCGTCATACTGAATGTTCAGTGTTTTCTAGAATGATCCAGCACAGATGGAAGTCACTCGGAACAAAGTGTGAGGTTGTCCATTATGGAAGGACAAATATAAATGCGGAATACAGGGTTGATGGTAGGATTCTTGGCAATGTGGAGGAGCAGAGAGATCTTGGGGTCTATGTTCATACATCTTTGAAAGTTGCCACTCAAGTGGATAGAGCTGTGAAGAAGGCCTATGGTGTGCTAGCGCTCATTAACAGGGGGATTGAATTTAAGAGCCGTGAGGTGATGATGCAGCTGCACAAAACCTTGGTACGGCAACATTTGGAGCACTGTGTACAGTTCTGGTCGCCTCATTTTAGGAAGGATGTGGAAGCTTTGGTAAAGGTGCAAAGGAGACTTACCAGGATGTTGCCTGGAATGGAGAGTAGGTCTTACGAGGAAAGGTTGAGGGTGCTAGGTCTTTTCTCATTGGAACGGAGAAGGATGAGGGGTGACTTGATAAGGGTTTATAAGATGATCAGGCGAATAGATAGAGTAGACAGTCAGAGAATTTTCCCCCGGGTGCAACAAACCATTACAAGGGGACATAAATTTAAGGTGAATGGTGGAAGATATAGGGGGGGATGTCAGAGGTAGGTTCTTTACCCAGAGAGTAGTGGGGGCATGGAATGCACTGTCTGTGGAAGTAGTTGAGTCGGCAAAATTAGGGACCTTCAAGCAGTTATTGGATAGGTACATGGATTACGGTAGAATGAAATTGTGTAGATTAATTTATTCTTCAGGGCAGCGCGGTAGCATTGTGGATAGGACAATTGCTTCACAGCTCCAGGATCCCAGGTTCGATTCCGGCTTGGGTCACTGTCTGTGCGGAGTCTGCACATTCTCCCCGTGTGTGCGTGGGTTTCCTCCGGGTGCTCCGGTTTCCGCCCAGTCCAAAGATGTGCATGTTGGATGGATTGGCCATGATAAATTGCCCTTAGTGTCCAAAATTGACCTTAGTGTTGGGTGGAGTTACTGGGTTATGGGGATAGGGTGTAAGTGTTGTCCTTGGGTAGGGTGCTCTTTCCAAGAGCCGGTGCAGACTCGATGGGCCGAATGGCCTCCTTCTGCACTGTAAATTCTATGATAATCTATGATTAATCTAGGACAAAGGTTTGGCACAACATCGTGGGCCGAAGGGCCTGTTCTGTGCTGTATTTTTCTATGTTCTATCATATCTGTACTGACTTTGTGCAAGGGCTACCACACTTCCTGGTTAAATTCCATTTGCAACAGTTCTGCCTCCATATGACCAGCCCATCTGTATCATCCCGTGATTTAAGGCTTTTATCCTCGCTAGTTGCTGCACCAACAATTTTCCATCTGCAAACTTATTGATCATACCTCCTACCTTCACGTATTTCAAATCCTTGATTTTATATATAATTACTATTGGTGGCTGAGGATGCACCAGGATATCCATCAGCACCTAAACCCGCGATTCCTTCCTGCGAGACATTCGAGAGCTTCGATAACTCTGGAGAAACAATGCTGAAAAAGTTGATGTTCTGGTCAAGGCTAATAACTGGGTGCTGCCTTGCCTGTCTCTGAATTTACTCCACTCCTGTTCATTATCCACTTATGTAATAAGCATTGATTGTAATGACTGGAAAGAGGTTGCTGCCAATCGGTCACTATCGTGACAATGTGCGCATCAAACAGCATCATTAGGGCAGAATGGCAGCACAGTGGTTAGCACTGTTGCTTCACAGCACCAGGGTCCCGGGTTCGATTCCCGCTTGGGTCACTGCCTGTGCAATCTGTACGTTCTCCCCGAAAGACGTGCTTGTTAGGTGAATTGAACATTCACCTGAACAGGCGCCGGAGTGTGGCGACTAGGGGATTTTCACAGTAACTTCATTGCAGTGTTAATGTATGCCTAATTATGACAATAAAGATTCTTATTATTATTTTATTGATTTTCTTGTAAAATATTGACCTGTTATATTTTCTTTGATAATTTACTTTCGTAATGGAGGTGTCACTGTGAAGAATGTGTCAGTTAGTAAGGATTGATCAGCATTTTCTAATTGGAGATGTTAATCAGAGGAATTGCAGAGTTTTTTTACAAAAACAATTTAGGACTGAAGTAAAATTCATAATTTTATTGTTCACCAGTTTCTTTGGGAGTTCTTAAATCGAAGGATAATATCACAGATGATGGCTTTTAAAAAGGGACCCTACCAACACAAAAACCAACATATATCTTGAAGATTAAACTCCAGCCAGTTAATGTTAGGAGGAAAGTAAATAATAATAATCTTTATTGTCACATAGAGGCTTACATTAACACTGCAATGAAGTTACTGTGAAATGCCCCTCATCACCACATTTTGGCGCCTGTTCGGGTACACTGAGGGAGAATTCATAATGTCCAAATTGCCTAACAGCACGTCTTTCGGGACTTGTGGGAGGAAACCGGAGCACCCGGAGGAAACCCACAGAGACACAGGGAGAACGTGCAGACTCCGCACAGACAGTGACCTAAGCCGTGAATCGAACCTGGGACCCTGCCGCTGTGAAGCATTAAGGTTCAGGCAGGATAATACCTCTAGGAACGATATAGAAATATCAGAAATATTAAATCATTACTTTGCATCATTGTTTCCCAGGAAGATAGAACAGGTCAACAGGACATTGAATGATGAGGTGATTATTGATTACACTAATCAAACTCAAAGGGGATAAAACCCCTGATCCAAATGGATTACATCCACGTATTTTAAAAGATTCGCAGGGAGAGACATTACTGCGCATATTTAATAATTCATTAAAAAGGATCAGTTCTAAAAGACTGGCAGCTCAGTAATGTAATTCCTATATTTAAAATGGTGGACAGAACATGCCCAGGAAATTATGAAACAATTAGCTTCACATTGGTAAATAATCAAATCCTGAGTAAAGGAGGGAATTTTTTTAATCTGGAAAAGATAAACATAACAATGAATAGTCAAATGGATTTGAAATGGGAAAATCTTGTCTGACCAAAGTTATATGTCTTGCTGCTTGTGCGAGTGCTGCTTATCATTAGGTGTAAGCAACCTTCCTCTCCAATGTGGTTCCTGAGAATTCTATTGAGTGATTTGAATGGTACGATTAGAGTCAGAGAGTGAAAGAGGCGCTTTAACCCATCGTATCTCCACCAGCTATCAAGCACCTATTTACTCTAATCCCATTTTCCAGCACTCAGTCCGTAGCCTTCCATGCAATGGCATTTCAAATGCTCACCTAAATACTTCTTAAATGTTCTGAAGGTTCCCGTCTCTACCACACTTTCAGGCAGTGAGTTCCAGATTCCCACCACCCCTTGGGTGAAAAAGTTTTTCTTCGCATCTCTTATAAACCTCCTGCCATTACCTGAAATCTATGCCCGTGAGACTGCAGTGCTGCCCTCCATATTACTTTTTAATCACCCTATCTATCTAGCCTCCTGTCTTCAGGGACCGATGGATATGCCCACCAAGGTCCCTCTGATCCTCTAGGGTCCTACCATTAATTGTTTATTCTCTTGCCTTGTTTGCAAATTCTTTACCCAGCGTGAAACCACAGGCTGACGGTGTGCTGTGTCCAACCTGATATTCCACAAGCCCACTTTCCTGGAACAACATGAATAATCTGTTTAAAGACACAAACAGAAAGGTCCAGTTTTCTCCTGGAGTTGAGACAAATCAGCTTTCAAAATGATGCAGAGTTTCAGCCAATGAGGGAGATCCGCACTCAGCCCTGCCCCTCATTCACTCCGATTAGTTGGAGGACCAGCTGCTCCCGCTCGGTCCTCCAGTACTGCCCCTTATTCCAATTGGCCCGGATCTGCCGTCAATCACTCCCCGGGCATGGCGAGCTGGAGCATGCGCAGTGCCTGGAGTAGCTCCGGTTGAGGCGGTTGTTTGGAAATTCTCAGTCGATCTGATACCGCCGGGTAAGTCGTGAGGGAGGGATTGAGGCGGCGGATGTGTCGGGCGGCTTCATACAAACCCCGTGCAGGTCCCCAAACCCTGAAATCGAAGCTCTGATACAGCAGCTGAACCGGCGGGCTTTCCCACACAGGCTCGGGTGGACGAAGCGTGACGCAGGCGCATGCGGACGGAGCGAGAGCCCCACCTCCCATTCACTCTGGTTCGGTGGAGGACCAGCCACTCTCCTTCGGTCCTTCAGCCCCGCCCCATTTCCCTATTGGTCCAAACCTGCCGTCAATCAGTCCCCGGGCATTGGGAACTGGAGCAAACCCTTCACAATCATTGTCAGCTCCCTGGTTTGCAGCTGCGGAGCTTCTCTCTCCCGGGAACAGGCCCAGGTTAACGGGCACCATCCTGCTTCAGACACTGGAGGATGGTTCATATCAGAGGATGGGGATAATAAATAAGAGCTTCCACTTTGCACTCAAATCAATGAGGACTCTGATCTCTGGCAAGGAAGGAAACCCTGGCAGGTGGGCGGGGATGATGCACAAACACCCAATGGAGGCCCCAAACCCCAATAAGGCCCATTGATTTTATTGTCAGACTGCAGGCAGGAGCTGGAGAACTGAACTCAGGCACAGGAGACGGTGGGGCAAAACTGGGAGTGCAGGAAAGAAATGGTGTAGATGCTGAGATGGGTTTGGATTTCAGCCCAGGGAGGAGGGAGAGTGTGTGGGACGGGGATTTACAGCTTTGGGGGAACAAGTGAGGAAAAATTGTTCCAGAGAAACTAGAATTGTCTCTTTCAGAATTTCTATCCTGGATTGACATTGAGGACTTTTGTAAACTACTTTTACTAGGGGATAGAAGTGGAGAATTTGCCCACAACAAACTGAATCCAAGCTGAAGAGACAAAAGGACATTTGCACAATAGAAATCATGAAGCAGCAATTGGACATTCAGCCCTGTAAGACTGTTGCACCATTTCATAACATCATGGCTGATCTGATAGTGACCTCAAATCTGCATCTCACCTACACCTGATAACCATGGAGAAACCGTGGAAATGTGGAGACTGTGGGATGGGATTCAATAACCCGTCTGAATTGGAAACTCATCAATGCATTCACACCGGGGAAACGCCATTCACTTGCTCCATGTGTGGGAAGGGATTCACTCAGTTATCACACCTCATCACACACCAGCATGTTCACAGTGGTGAGATGCCTTTCACCTGTCTGGACTGTGGGAAGGGATTTGAAAAATGAAAATGAAAATCACTTGTCACAAGTAGGCTTCAAATGAAGTTACTGTGAAAAGTCCCGGGTCGCCACATTCCGGCGCCTGTTCAGGGAGGCTGGTACGGGATTTAATACTTTATCAAAGCTCCAAACTCACCATCAGGTCCACTTTGACCAGAGACCATTTAAATGTGCTGACTGTGAAAAGAACTTTAAAAGCAGAAATAATTTACTGTTACATCAACACACTCACACTGGAGAGAGGCCATTCACCTGCTCCGTGTGTGGGAAAGGATTCACTCAGTTATCGAGCCTCTGGACACAATGTGTTCACACTGATCAGAGACTATTTCCTTGTTCTGAATGTGAGAAGACCTTTAAAAGTAAAAATTATTTATTGATACATCAAAACACTCACACTGAGGAGAGGCCGTTCACCTGCTCCGTGTGTGGGAAGAGATACACATGTGCATCGAACCTCAAGTCAGAGTAATTTGTTCACACTGATAAGAGACCTTTTAATTGTTCTGAATGTGAGAAAACATTTAAATGTGAAAGGGATCTTCTGAAACACCAACACACGCACACTGGGGAGAGGCTGTTCACTGCTCCGTGTGGGAAGGGATTCACTCGGTTAGCCCACCTTCTGAGACACCATCGAGTTCACACTGGGGAGAGACCGTTCTCCTGCCGTGTGTGGGGGCAGGAATTCATTGATTTATCCGACCTTCTGATACACCAGTGGGTCCACACTGGAGAGACCATACACTTGCCCCGTGTGTGACAAGAAATTCACTCAGTCATCCCACCTGACTACACACCAACTTATTCACACTGATCAGAGACCTTTCAAATGCTCTGATTGCGAGAAGGGATTTAAAAGTAAATTGAATCTGCTGACACATAGTTCACAATGGGGAGAGGCCGTACACCTGCTGTGTGTGTGGGAGGGGATTCGTTCAGTCAAACAACCTGCTGAGACATCAGCAAGTTCACAGGCGACAGCAGGGGATGGATTCTGCTGTTATTGCTGCTGTGAATCACATCCAGGACTGAGTGATGTCTGGACGCCTGTTCCCAGTGGGGCTCCACAGTTTTCTGGTATATATTAATGATTATGAAATTTGCAGATGAGGCAACAATTCTACGTATGGTTGACATTGCGGGAGAAAGCCATGGACTGCAGGAAGATATCAGTGGACTGGTCAGATGGGCAAAACAATTGCAAATGGAATTCAATCTTTTTTAAACTGCAGCGCTTTTTCAGGTACACAGAGGGAGAATTCAGAATGTCCGATTCACCTAACAAGCACTTCTTTCAGGACTTGAGGGAGGAAACCGGAGTACCCGGAGGAAATCCAGGCAGACACGGAGAGAACGTGTAGACTCCGCACAGGCATAATAATAATCTTTCATTGTCACAAGTATGAAGTTACTGTGAAAAGCCCCAAGTCGCCACATTCCGTTGCCTGTTGGGGTAAGCTGGTACGGATATTGAACCTGCGCTGCTGGCCTTGTTTTGCATTACATCCAAGCTGGGAATCGATCCTGGGACCCTGGCGCTTTGAAGTATCAGTGTTAACCACTGTGCCACAAACGGTGAGAGATAATGAATTTCAGAGTGAAAACAAGACAAGGGAATGAACTACAAATACGATGAGACTAAGAACTGGAGAGCAACAGGGAGGCATTGGAGTGCCTATCCACAGGTAGCTAAATAGATCGATCAGGCAGCCAAGAATCCTTTCTTGGACGAGACCTGGAATATAACTGCTTTATTTATTTTAACCTGAAGTTTATTGTTGCTTCAGTCAGTTAATAACGGAATAAATAAAGGCATGACAGGGCATCCCAGTCCTGTGGAGAGCACATCCTAGTCACTGCATTCATCAATTATAAAGTGAGACGATTCATTGGTTATCACAAAACTGAAATCAATCTGATCATCGTTCATAGAATTACAGTTCGTGGTCCATTAATCAAATCTAGAGGTTAAAGATGAAGTTCGCGCGACTTCCGGTTGCGGCGATGACCAGCTCAGCCGCACGTTTTGGCGGCTCCAGCTCCAACGGACCTTCGGACTCTTTTAAGAGCCCCAACGGGAAATTTTCACGCGACGAAATCCGGTGTGGGGTGAGTGAATAGGGAGTCCCCCCCCCCAACGAAAGAGGAAAATATCGGCGGCGGTGGCTGCAGCGCGAGGAATCCTCGACGATAGAGACAGAAAGGAAAAAGAAACAAGATGGCGGCGGAGAAAGCCCAGGCGACATGGGGGCCCGACCAAGACGAATTCCTAAGAAGGTGTGTGGAGCTACTAAAGAAGGAGGTGCTGACCCCGATGCTGCAGGCAATTGAGGGGCTTAAGGAGGCACAAAGGACCCAGGAGACAGAGCTCCGCGTGGTGGAGCAGAAGGTGACGGATAATGAGGACGAGATCCTGGGCCTGCCGGTCAAAACACAGACGCACGAGGTGCTCCACAAAAAGTGCATTGAAAGGATTGAGGCCCTAGAAAACAGAGCACGAAGGACGAACCTTCGGATACTGGGTCTCCCGGAGGGAGTGGAAGGAGCGGACTGCGGGGCTTATGTGAGCACGATGCTAAGCTAGTTGATGGGAGCTGAGGCCCCTTCGGGCCCCTTAGAAGTGGAGGGGGCTCATCGGATCCCGGCGAGGAGACCAAAAGCGGGAGAACCACCTAGGGCGACAATCGTGCGATTTCACCGCTTTAATGATAGAGAAGTGGTTCTGAGATGGGCCAAAAAGGTACGGAGTAGCAGATGGGAGAATGCAGTGGTACGGGTGTACCAGGATTGGAGTGCGGAGGTGGCGAGAAGGAGGGCGAGTTTTAACCGAGCCAAGGAGGTCTTACACAAAAAGGTGAAGTTCGGGATGCTGCAGCCGGCACGACTATGGGTCACGTACCAGGAGAGACATCATTATTTCGAAACGGCGGAAGAAGCATGGACCTTTATTAAAGATGAGAAATTGGATCGGAACTGAGGGACTGATATTGCAGGAAATGTTACTGTCGATGTAAATAGAGAAGTAAATTGGGAAGGGGGGAGACACTAAGAAATGTGGGCGCCAGTGGGGGGGGAAAGAAGGGACATAGGCGGAGGATGAGGAATGGGAGTGGGATGGGAAAGGGAGCTGAGCCACAAGAGGCGGGTCAGTTATAGAGACGTTCCCGCGCCAGAAAGATAATGGCAGGAAGATAGGCGCAAGGTAGATGGGAGTTCCCCACACGGGGGATCAAGAAGTGAGCAGGAGTAGCCGCGGTCAGTTGAAGTCAGCTGACTTGCGGAAGTAATCTGGGGGGAGCAATCACGCTAGAGGGGGATCTAGCGGGGGGGGGGGGGGGGGCATAACTGGGTTGCTGCTGCGGAAATCAAAGAGGAAATGGCTAAAGAGTGGGTGGTCGGGGCTGGAATGCGACACCTGGGGAACGAGTGGGAGCGTGGAAGCGGGATGTGGGACTGGCCTAGAGAAGGTGATGGCTAGTCGACACGGGAAGGGGGCAGGTAGCCCCCTAGTGAGGCTGATCACGTGGAACGTGAGAGGCCTGAATGGACCGATTAAAAGGGCCCGAGTGCTCGCGCACTTGAAAGGACTAAGGGCAGACGTGGCTATGCTCCAGGAGACGCACCTGAAGGTGGCGGACCAAGTTAGGTTAAGGAAAGGATGGGTGGGACAGGTGTTCCATTCAGGGCTAGATGCAAAGAATAGAGGGGTGGCCATACTGGTGGGGAAATGGGTAGCATTCGAAGCAAGGAGCATTGTAGCAGATAGCGGAGGTAGATATGTAATGGTGAGTGGCAGGCTGGAGGGAATGGAGGTCGCGTTGGTTAATGTATATGCCCCGAATTGGGACGATGCGGGATTTATGAGACGGATGTTGGGACGTATACCGGACCTGGAGGTAGGAAACTTGATATTGGGAGGGGACTTCTACACCGTGCTGGACCCAGGGTTAGATAGATCCAGATCTAAGATCGGAAGAAGGCCGGCAGCGGCCAAGGTGCTCAAGGGGTTTATGGACCAAATGGGGGGAGTGGATCCATGGCGATTTCTTAGACCGAGGGCCAGGGAGTTCTCCTTCTTCTCCCATGTTCATAAAGTGTACTCCCGGATAGATTTTTTTGTTTTGGGAAGGTCGTTGATCTCGAGGGTGGAAGAAGCTGAGTATTCAGCCATAGCTATTTCGGATCATGCCCCGCATTGGGTGGACCTTGAACTAGGAGAGGAGAGGGAGCAGCGAACACACTGGCGACTAGATGTGGGATTGTTGGCGGATGAGGGAGTTTGTGGAAGAGTGCGGGGATGTATTGAGAGGTACCTGGAGGCCAATGACGACGGGGAGGTCCGAGTGGCAGTGGTATGGGAAGCACTAAAAGCGGTGGTCAGAGGAGAGCTGATCTCCATCAGGGCCCACAAAGGGAAAACAGAGGTCAAGGAAAGGGAAAGACTACTAGGGAAGATTTTAAGGGTGGACAGGGAATTTGCGGAGGCCCCGGAGGAGGGACTGTACAGGGAGAGGCGACGACTCCAGACGGAGTTTGACCTTCTGACCACCAGGAGGGCGGAGGTGCTGTGGAGGAAGGCACAGGGGGTGAGGTATGAGTATGGGGAAAAAGCTAGTCGCCTGTTGGCCCATCAGCTGAGAAAGAGGACAGCGGCGAGGGAGATAGGGGGAATTAGAGACGAAAAGGGAGCTACGGTGCGGAGAGCAGGGAAGATAAACGAGGTGTTTAAGACCTTTTACGAAGGATTGTATAGGTCCCAAACCCCGGAGGGAAAAGAGGGGATGCGGCAGTTCCTGGATCAATTGAGGTTCCCGAGGGTGGAGGAGCAGGAGATGGAAGGCCTGGGGGCACCAATTGGGGTGGACGAGGTTATTAAGGGGCTGGGGAATATGCAAGCAGGGAAGGCTCCGGGACCAGATGGGTTCCCGGTGGAATTTTATGGAAAATATGTGGACCTGCTGGCCCCGCTGTTGGTGAGGACTTTTATCGAGGCCAGGGAAGGAGGGACTCTACCCCCGACAATGTCGGAGGCGACGATATCGCTAATTTTGAAGCGGGATAAAGATCCGCTGTAGTGCGGGTCCTATAGACCTATCTCACTATTGAATGTGGACGCCAAATTACTGGCAAAGGTACTGGCATCGAGGATAGAGGTCTGAGTCCCGGGGGTGGTGCACGAAGACCAGGCAGGGTTCGTAAAGGGGAGACAACTGAATGTCAACGTGCGACGGCTATTAGGGGTGATAATGATGCCCCCAGTAGAGGGGGAGGCAGATAGTGGCGGCAATGGATGCAGAGAAGGCATTTGACAGGGTGGAGTGGGAGTACTTATGGGAGGTGCCAAGGAGGTTTGGGTTCGGGGACGGGTTTATTAGCTGGGTCAAACTCCTCTATGGGGCCCCAACGGCAAGTGTGGTCACGGGTCGGCAAAGATCGGAGTATTTCCGACTATACAGAGGAACAAGACAGGGATGCCCGCTATCTCCATTGCTGTTCGCGTTGGCAATTGAACCACTGGCCATGGCGCTGAGAAATGGAGAGGGGTGATTAGAGGGGGAGAAGAACACCGAGTGTCGCTCTACGCGGATCACCTACTGTTGTATGTGACGGACCCAGTGGGGGGGATGACAGAGGTCATGCAGATATTGAGGGAGTTCGGAGATTTCTCGGGATATAGGCTTAACATGGGGAAGAGTGAACTTTTCGTGATACACCCTGGGGACCAGAGTAGAGGGATAGAAGGCCTGCCTCTAAGGAAAGTGGAAAGAAACTTCCGATACCTGGGGATTCAGATCGCCAGGAGCTGGGGAACCTTGCACAGACTTAATCTGACACGATTGGTAGAACAAATGGAGGAGGACTTCAAGAGGTGGGACATGCAGCCACTGTCGTTGGCGGGCAGAGTGCAGGCAATTAAGATGATGGTCCTCCCGAGGTTCTTATTTGTATTTCAATGTCTCCCTATATTAATCAGTAAGGCCTTCTTTAAAAAAATAGACAGGAGCATCACGAGCTTCGTGTGGACAGGGAAAGTCCCGAGGGTAAGGAGGGGGTTCTTACAACGTAGCAGAGACAGAGGAGGATTGGCGCTGCCGAATTTGGGCGACTACTATTGGGCCGCCAATGTGGCGATGATCCGTAAATGGATGATGGAGGGAGAGGGAGCGGCATGGAAAAGACTGGGGAGAAAGTCCTGCAAAGGGACGAGTCTAGAGGCGCTGGTGACGGCGCCGCTACCGCTCTCACCAAAAAAGTTTACCACGAACCCAGTGGTGGCGGCAACATTAAATATCTGGGGACAATGGAGGCGACAGAGAGGTGTGCGGGGAGCCCTGGTGGGGTCCCCAATCAGGAACAACCACAGGTTTGCCCCAGGGAGGATGGATGGAGGATTCCAGAGCTGACACCAGTTAGGAATTAGGAGGGTGGGAGATTTATTTATAGATGGGACGTTTGCGAGTTTGGGAGCATTGGAGGAAAAGTATAATCTGCCCCGGGGAAACTTCTTTAGGTATATGCAGGTGAGGGCGTTCACAAGACAACAGGTGAGGGAATTCCCATTGCTCCCGACACAGGGGATCCAGGACAGAATGCTTTCGGGGGTGTGGGTCGGGGAGGGCAAGGTGTCAGAGATATACCGAGAGATGAGAGAAGAGGGGGAGGAGCTGGTGGGCGAACTAAAAGGAAAGTGGGAAGAAGAGCTCGGGGAGGAGATAGAGGAGGGTATGTGTGCTGATGCCCTAAGCAGGGTAAATTCCTCTTCCTCGTGCGCCAGGCTTAGCCTGATTCAATTTAAGGTGCTACATAGAGCACACATAACGGGAGAAAGGTTGAGCAGGTTCTTCGCAGTGGAGGACAAGTGTGGGAGGTGCGGCGGAAGCCCGGCAAACCACGCACATATGTTTTGGTCGTGCCCGGCACTGGAGGGGTATTGGAAGGGAGTGACGGGAGTGATTTCGAAGGTGGTGAAGGTCCGGGTCAAACCAGGCTGGGGGTTAGCTTTATTTGGAGTTGCGGATGAGCCGGGAGTGCAGGAGGCGAAAGAGGCCGATGTCGTGGCCTTTGCGTCCCTAGTAGCCCGGCGTAGGATTTTACTCATGTGGAAGGAAGCGAAACCACCCGGACTGGAGGCCTGGACAAACGATATGGCAGGGTTCATAAATCTGGAGCAGATGAAGTTTGCGCTGAGAGGATCGGCTCAAGGGTTCACCAGGCGGTGGCAGCCATTCCTCGACTACCTAGGGGAACGTTAGAGGGTAGATAGATGACCAGCAGCAGCAACCCGGGGGGGGGGGGGGGGAAGTTTTATTTTATGTTAAATGATTAGTTCACCATGTTGGTTAGCGACTTGTTATTAGACTGTGGTTACTATGTTACATGCACTGTTAAATTTCCTTTTTTTTTAATGTTTTGTAAGGGGAAAAATATTGTGATCGAAAATTTTCAATAAAATATATTTTAAAAAAAAGATGAAGTTCGCATTGTAAGAGAGAAGACGTCTTAATGGGAAAAAAAGAATTGGGTACTTTAAATTTATTTGAAAAAACAATGAACAAAAACATTTCAGTGAATTCCTGATAAAAGGTGACTTCAGCTCAATGGAAGAAGCTGATTGGGGAGAAGCTGATGAATCTTTATTTATTTTAATCTTAAGTTTATTTTGCTTAAGTCAACAAATCAAATAACTAAAGACTTGGCTGGGATTCCTGCCTGTTCCACGTGGGAAAACCAGGATACTTCTCATGTCCAGAACGATCACAAGTGCAGGAAGTGAATCAGCTGGAGCAGCAGGAAGCAAAGGACAGTGGTCGAGAGGTATGTTTGTGATTGGTGGGGTATTTCCAGTGGGATTCTAGATTTCCCAGGACATGATTCCATGCTTCTTGAGTTCTCTATCAATGCTTTAGACTTTAACATGGGGACAGCATTAAGTCATTTACAGTCCTCCTTTTGGCAGTGAGAAAGAAAGCTGTAGATTTTTTGAATTTATTTATGGGATGTGGGCTTCACTGGTTAGGCCAGCATTTATTGCCCATCCCTCAATGCCCTTCAGAACATGGTGGGGAGTTTACTTCTTGAACCGCTGCAGTCCTTCAGGTGTAGGTACACCCACTGTGCTGTTAGGGAGGGAGTGCCAGGATTTTGTCCCAGAGACAGCAAAAGAACGGTGATATATTTCCCAGTCAGGGTGGTGAGTGACTTGGAGGGAGCCTCCAGGTGATAGGGTTCCCAGTGATCTGCTGCTCTTGGCCTTCTGGATGATAGTGGTCATGGATTTGGAAGGTGATGACGAAGGAACATTGGTGAGTTACTGCAGTGCATCTTGTAGATGGTACACACGGCTGCCACTGTTTGTCGGTGATGGATGGTTGATGTTTGTGGACGGAGGAGCAATCAAGCGAGCCGATTTGTCTGGATGATGTTGAGCCTCTTGAGTGCTGTTGGAGCTGCACTCATCCAGGCAAATGGAGAGTATTCCATTCCACGCCTGACTTGTGCCTTGCAGATGATGGACAGGCTTTGGGGGGGGCAGGAGGTGAGTTACTCGCCTTAGGATTCCTAGCCTTTGACCTGCCCTGGTAGCCTGGTAGTATTAATGTGGTTTGTCCAGTTCAGTTTCTGATCAATAGCACCCCCAGGATGTTGATTGTGGGGTATTCTGCAATTGTAATGCCAGTGAATGTCAAGGGGCGATGATTAGATGTGCAGGTTAGGTGGATTGGCCATGCTAAATTGCCCTTGTGTCCAAAAAGGTTAGGTGGGGTTACGGAGTTGTGGGAACAGCTGGAGGTGTGGGCTTAAGTGGGGTTAAGGGCTGGTGCAGAATCGATGGGCCGAATGGCCTCCTTCTGCATTGTAAATTCAATAATGTATGATTCTAATTCTATGACTAGAGAGATCAATGACCGAGGGGTTTAGATTGAAATAATAACCTCTGTAAGGGACTGGAGTTAACATTCTCGATATTGGTGAAATAAATCAGCTGTTTTAAACACGTTGTAGATTTTTGCCTTTCCCGCCTGAGTGTTTAACATCACCTGGCTGGAGCTCAGAAAGGATAATCTCACCTCATAGAATCAGAGAATTTACAGTGCAGAAGGAGGCCATTCGACCCATCAGGTCTGTACCAGCCCTTGGAAAGAGCATCCCACTTCAGCCCACACCTCCACCTTATCCCCGTAACCCAGTAACCCCACCGAACATTTCTGGACACGAAGGGCAATACAGCATAGTCAATCCACCTAACCTGCACATCTTTGGACTGTGGGAGGAAACCGGAGCACCCGGAAGAAACCCACGCAGACACAGGGAGAACGTGCAGACTCCGCACAGACAGTGACCCAAGCCGGGAATCAAACCCAGGACCCTGGCGTTGTGAAGCAACAGTGCTACCCACTGTGCTACCGTGCCACCCTTGCATCCAAGCTCCCAGATTGTCTGTCTTCTCTCTGAGAAAGATTTGGTTTGTCTCCTGTATTTCACTACTGTGACAGGCAGATTGAAGGGATTCAAACATGGGAGTTCTGGGGAAGATGGGCAAGGATTTGGGAGGTGACAACATGATCAAATAGTTTGGAGAGGAGAGGGATGGGGCAGTAATTTGTAAGGATGGCAGGGTCAAGGATTTGTTTTATTGAGGAGGGGGTGATGATGGCAGATTTGAAGGACAGATGCTCAGTACCTGAAGAGAGAGAAATGTTGACAATATCCATGGACAGTTGGCTGATCAGTAGCTCAGTGGGAATTGGGTCGATGGAGCAGGAGCTGGTCTCATGGACAAGATGAGCTCTGAGAGGGCATGAGGGGAGATGGGAGAGAAACTAGAGAAAGAAGTGGGTTCAGGGCTCGGGAAAGGATGAAATTTAGAGACAGTTTGGTCCGGTGGGCTCGTGGAAGGGAGGGAAGCAGCAGAGGCAGCTGATCGGATTGACTCAATCTCAGTCACAAAGAAGCTCCAAAAGCTCCTCACACTTCTTGTTGGAGGTGAGGATGGAAGAGACAGGGGAGAGCTAGAGTACTTCAAAAGGAATAACTTGTGTCAGAGATATTAAAATGTTGCAACACTGCACGTTTAACACAAATTAATTAATTTGACTTCTAACCAGAATATTAGCCCCTGTAAATGAGCAAAGACCCAAATGAACATGGTTCAGTCCTGAATGTGAGGAACAGCAAAATCGAATCACTGCAGTTACTTGTGGCCTTGTTGGTGTCTCAGGAGATGGGATGAAGTGGTGAATACATTCCCACACTTGGAGCAGGTGAATGGCCTCTCTCCTGTGTGAATTCGCTGATGCCTCTGCAGGTCAGATGATCGCGTGAATCCCTTCCCACACTTGGAGCAGGTGAATGGCCTCTCTCCAGTGTGAATTCGCTGGTGCCTCTGCAGGTTAGATGATCGCGTGAATCCCTTCCCACATTGGGAGCAGGCAAATGGTGTCTCCCCAGTGTGACTTCGCTGATGTACAGTGAGGTCAGATGATTGCCTGAACCCAGTCCCGCAGTGAGAGCACCTGAACGGTCTCTCGTCAGTGTGAACACGTTGATGGCGAATCAGTTCCCCAGAACGTTTATAGCACTTCCTGCAGTCTGGACAATGAAACGGTCTCTCATCAGTGTGAATTCGCTGGTGACTCAGCAGGTGGACTGAAAAAGTAAATCTCTTCCCACACTCTGAGCAGGTGAATGGCCTCTCCCCAGTGTGAACTCGCTGGTGTGTGGAAAAAGTGGATGACTGAGTGAATCCCTCCCCATACTCTGAGCAGGTGAATGGTCTCTCTCCAGTGTGACTGCGTTGATGTGTTTCCAGCTTGGATGGGACAGTGAATCCTTTCCCACAGTCCGGACATTTCCACGGTTTCTCCTCAGTGTGACTGCATTTGTGGCTTGTGAGGCCTGATGACAGAGCGAATCCTCGTCCACACACACAAATCAAGAACGGTTTCTCCCCACTGTGAATGATGCTTTTTCCTTCCATGTTCGAAATCCGCTGATATTCAGGATATGATAAATAGAGGACTCTGTCAGATCCTGATGTGATGTTTGGTTTGAGTTTCCAGACTTTGAAGCGTCCCCTTCTAACACCTGTGAAACTGATTTAAAAACAGTAAATAGGGAGTGTGAGAGAGCCCACAAAAACACAAAGGCAGATTTGAAATTGAGCTGAATGAATCTGGTCACTTGTGGGGCCGGCACTGGGAAAATGTGACCATGAAAATGGCAGGATTGTCATAAAACCCAATTGACCTCTTTGGGAGGCGAGAGAAAGGGGTGAAATGGGATTTTGTATATCTACAAGACATATTAAGAGAGTAGTTGGCAAAGTATATTCGACCTTGAGCTTCATGAATAGAAATATTGATCCTGAAACTATGCTTCTGGTGACTAGCACTGCTGCCTCACAGTGCCAGGGACCCGGGTTCAATTCCGGCCTTGGTGACGGTCTGTGTGGAGTTTGCACTTTCTCCCCATGTCTGTGTGGGTTTCCACCCGATGCCCAGGTTTCCGCCAACAGTCCAAAGAAGGGCAAGTTAGGTGGAATGGTCTTGATAAATTGCCCGTTAGTGTCCAGGGATGTGCAGATTAGGTGGACCTATGGGGTTACAGGGACAGGGTGGGGGGGGGGCCTAGGTAGGGTGCCCTTTCAGAGAATGAGAGCAGACTCGATGGGCCGAATGGCCCACTTTTGCACTGAAGGAATTCGATGGTACTAATTCTATTCTATGAATCTTTATAAAGCTCTGGTCACCACTCTTCAGGAAGGATGTGAAGGTTCTTGGAGAAGGTGCAGAGGAAATTTACCAGAATGGTTCCAGCAAAGGAGGTTGAGGGGAGATTTGATTCAGGGACACAAGATTATGCCAGATTTCCATCAGGTGGACAAAGAAACTCTGTTTCCATTTACTGATCGTAGAAGCACTTGGGACACAGATTTAAAGTTTTGGGTAAAACCTGGATTGAACTATATCAGATCCCGAGGGTTGACAAGTTGGATGTGGAGAAGGTGTTTCCTCTTGTGGGGGAATCGAGAACGAGGGCATCACTGTTTCAAAATAAGGGGTCACCCATTTCAGATGGAGATGAGGACTTTTTATTCTCTTGAGGGTTGTAAGACTTTGGAAATCACGTCCTTAAAAGGCAGTGGAAGCAGAGTCCTTGAATATTTTTAAGGCAGAGCTGGATAGATTCTTGATGAGCAAAGGGGTGAAAGGTTATCGGGGTAGGCAGGAATGTGGAGTTAACGTTAGAATGAGATCAGCCGCAATCTTATTGAATGCTGAGCAGGCTCGAGGGGCCGAGTGGCCTGTTCCGAGTTTGTATGTAAAAGGTACAGGAGATATGAGGTGATATGAGATATGTTTTTACACAGCAGGCGGCAATGAGCTGAAACTTGCTGCCTTTGAGGGAGTTTGAAAATAGACACATAAATCATTTGATTTCAAAAGGAAATTGGATAGACATTTGAGGGAAATAAATCTGTGAGCATACAGGGATCGAGCAGGAGAATGGCACTGACTGGATTGCCCCAGAGAGCTAGCATGGACTCAATGGGCCGAATGCTATTCTCTGTGTCATCGTGTCTCTGACTCTTTTGTGCAATCTAGTTTTGTAATTTAACCCCGGCGGGTACAGATATCCCTCAGGTAAATCTGAGCTCACTCCCTCCGAGCAAAACCCGGGGCTCTCGCTCACTACGCATGCGCCGAGCCGCACACTTCGGCCACCCGGGCCTGTCTCGGGGAAAAGCCCGAGCAGCGTTCGCCGGTTCAACTGCTGCATCCGAGCTTCGTATTCGGGGCTTGGGAACGACACGGAGTCTTTGTGAAGCCTCCCGACCCATCCGCCGGCCCCATTCCTCCCTCATGACTCACCGAGCGGGATCTGACCGGCGAAAGATTTCCACCCGACCACCTGAATCCTGAGCTATCATCGGCACTGCGCATGCTCGTAGTCACGTGGGAGACCGGGCTCAGCCCCGCCCTTCATTCACTCCGATTGGTTGGAGGACCAGCCGCCCCGCCCTTCATTCACTCCGATTGGTTGGAGGACCAGCCGCCCCGCCCGATCACCCAGGCACGCCCCTCTTTTTCTATTGGACGAAAGTTGTCGTCAATCATTCCCAGGGCATTGTGCGCTAGAGCATGCGCAGTGCCGATGCTGGACTCGGCCCGGAGGAGGCTCCAAACCCCAATGAGATGTTTCCGGGCCCGTGTTTGCATCGAGCGGGGGGACAGCTGCGGCCTGCACCCGGTGACAGGCCCGAGTTAACGGCCGCCGTCTTTATCGAGGCTGAAAACCCGCAAAACATCAGAGATAGAGTTGTGAAACCAATGGGATATTGTAAAGCAGGAGGTCAGGGTTACAGTCAACAACAACAACTTCTATTTATATAACACCTTTAACATCATAAATCATCCCGGTCAACTTCACAGGAACATTATAAAACAAAGTGAGACACCCAGACACAAAAGGAGATATTAGGACAGGTGGCCAAAAACTTAGTCAAAGAGGCGAGTTTTAAAGAGTCTGAAAGGAGGTGAGTGAGGTGGAGACGGGGAGGTTTAGGGAGGGAATTCAGTGCTTGGGGCCGAGGGAACTTAAAACCATGGCGGAGTAATTGGAATCGAGGGTGTACAAGAGCCCAGGATCAGAGCTGTGCAGATATCTCAGGGGGTTGTGGGGCTGGAGGAGATGACAGACACAGGGAGAGACGAGGCCATGGAGGGATTTGAAATCAAGGGTGAGAATTGACTGGGAGAGAATGCAAGTCTCGGAGCACAGGGATCGTAGGGGAAAGGAACTTGCTGTGAATTAAGACATGGGTAGCAGACTTTTAGATGGCTTTAAGCTTCCAGAGGTAGAATGTGGGAGAGCAGCCAGGTGTGTAATGGAATTGTCCAATCGGGAGGTGACGATGGTAAATTGCCTTAGTATCTAAAAAAGGTTAGCGGGGGTTACGGGGATAGGTGGAGGTGTGGGCTGAGCTAGGGAGCTCTTTCCAAGGGCCGGTGAAGACTCGATGGGCCGAATGGCCACCTTCTGCACTAAATTCTATGAGGTCAGAAGCTCATATTGGATCAAGTATGAAACTAAGTTTACAAAGAGACTGGCTAAGTCTCAGACTGTTGCCAGGGAGAGGGGTAGAGTCGGTATGTCAGGAATGGAGATTGGAGCAGTGACCGAACAGTGGATTCAGTCTTCTCCATATTTGATTTAAGTTATTTAGTCAGCAGGAAGAGAACCAGAATGGGCCCTGAGTCTGATATCCGGTATAACTTAGTTTGAGAGGGGGAGGAAGAACAAAGGAAACCCTGGAAGATTTGGAGAAACGACCTTCGCGATTGTTCATCAAATCTCCACATGGTCAGTTCTGGACACCAGGTTCACATCTGTTATTCTGTCTGCTCAGTCAGGGTCATTCAGATTAATGTCTGTCACAAGTCATGAATGAAGTGACTTATAAAGCATATTCTTACTTCTAATTATATAACTTTGGTAAAAGGATACAGAAATAATGATCTCATACTTTATTTGGATTTCAGCCCCAGGGAGGAGGGAGAGTGTGTGGGACGGGGATTTACAACTTTGGGGACAGAAGAGAGAAACAAAATGTTCCCCAGAAACTGGAATTGTCTGTTCTGAATTTCTATCGTGTACTGATAGTGTGACCTTTGTAAACTCCTTTTCCAGGGCATGAGGAGAGGATTTTCAGACAGGAAACACAAACCAAATATCACATTAAGATCCGACAGTGTCACTCAATTGATCAGGACCTGAATATCCTGACTATAAATGTGGAAAGAAAAATGATTGTTCTGTTTGTGGGAAAATATTAAAAACATCAGTGTGACTGGCAAAGCACCGAGACACACACGCACCCGAGTGAGTGTGTCCCAGTGAACTGACTGTGGAAAGAGCTTTAACCAGTTACAGCCTGAAAAAAAACACCACACCATTCACTAAGGGGAGAAACCAGACACATGTTCTGTGTGAGGACCAAGCTTCACTTGATTGTCTAAAGAGGAATCGGACAAAGACACTAACTCCATGGAGATACCGTCAAAACCGTGGGGTATGATTTTCGCTGAGGGGGTTTCCAAAATGCGAGAGGTCCCGGGTTCATATCCCAGACGAGCTCTGCAAAATGCTTGACTGGGGAGGTGATGGTGTAGTGGTATTGTCACTGGATGAGTCATCCTGAGACCCAGCACAATTCTCTGAGAATGCAGGTTCAAACCCCACCACGGCAGATGCTTCATCGTGGCTTGTATTTGAACTTGAATCCAATAAATCAGGAGCCGCACAGTAGCACAGTGGTTAGCACAGTTGTTTCACAGCTCCACTGTCCCAGGTTTGATTCCCGCTTGGGTCACTGTCTGTGCGGAGTCTGCACATTCTCCTCGTGTCTGCGTGGGTTTACTCCGGGTGCTCGGTTTTCCCTCAGTCCAAAGATGTGCAGGTTTGGTGGAGTGGCCATGCTAAATTGCTCTTTGTGTCCAAAAGGGTTAAGTGGGGTTATTGGGTTATGGAGGTGTCAGCTTGAGAAGGGTGCTCTTTCCAAGGGCCAGTGCAGCCTTGATGTGCCGAATGACCTGTTCTGCACTGTAAATTATATGATTGTGGAAGTTCGATGTTAAACAGTTTAGTGAGAATTGGGTCAAAGGAGCAAAGGGTAAGTTTCACAGACGATGAGCGCTGAGAGAGCATGATGGGAGACAGCAGGAAACGAGGAGAAAGATGTGAGTTCAGAATTTGGAAGAAAGGTCTTCGAGGCAGTTTTACTGAGTGGTTTAGTGGAAGAGGAGCTGTAGAATCAGCTGATCGGATTGTTTTAATGGGTGAGGTTTTCCAGTCCTTCCTGCTGGCTGGATCTTCCAGTCCCACAGATCTCTCGGTCTGCTGTTCCGATTCATTGGTTGTCTCATTGGGTTCGCTGTAGGCCTCTTGGGGTCTGTGGAAAAACTCCCGGTGCCTCATTCACCTGATGAATTCCCTGGAGCGGAGAAACTACGACATCTTCTTCGCAGCCTTCAACACGTCATCGATGAAAACGAACATCTTGCCAAGGTCATCAACACTGCTTGCCTCTAAACAACCGCGCAACCTCAAACCGACCATTGATTGCAGCAAATTACCCAGCATTCAGAATAGCTATCATGACACCACACAACCCTGCCATGGTAACCTCTGCAAGACGTGCCAGATCATCAACATGGGTATCACCATTACACGTGAGAACACGTGTAATGGTGCGACTTGGCCAATATTATGTACTTCATACGCTGCAGCAAAGGATGTCCTGAGGCGTGGTACATTGTCGAGGCCATGCAGATGCTGCGACAACGAATGAATGGACATTGTGCAACAATCGCCAGGCAGGAATGTTCCCTTCCAGTCGGGGAACACTTCAGCAGTCAAGGGCATTCAGCCTCTGATCTTCGGGTAAGCGTTTGCCCTTCAGGACACGCGACAACGCAGAGTGGCCGAACAAAAACTGATAGCCAAGCTCCACATACATGAGTCCGGCCTCAACTGGGACCCTGGATTCATGTTACATTACATGTGCTTGCGAAATCCTACCAACTGTCCTGGCTATAGACAATTCACACCTCTTTAACCTGTGATTATCCCTCTCTATCGCACCACCTGGACCTGTAAAGACTTAATTACCTGCAAAGACTCATATTCAAAGTACCATTTGGCATCATTGAATTTTTCTACATATGTGTTTGTGGAACCTACATCTTCATTCACCTGAGGAAGGAGATGCGCTCTGAAAGCTAGTGATTCTAAACAAACCTGTTGGACTTTAACTTGGTGTTGTAAGACTTCTTACTGTGCCCACCCCAGTCCAACGCCGGCATCTCCACATCCTAAATGAGAAGCATCAAATGCTTCTGCCAGTTTCGGACCAGGCACCTTTTGCGCGTTAGGTGAATGTGATAACCTCCATGCTACAGAAACAGCTGGAAGCACAATACCCAATGGTCTCAACTTGTAAGACCATAAGATATTGAACTTACATTGAACTTTAGCATTTGTTCAGCAAATATCTAATGGGACACTGCTCTCTGTTCAATCATTAATGCATCATTCTTATCATCCTGTAGAAAATTTCCATACATTTTACTCAATATTTGTTTAATTATTCTATGTTGAACATCAGTATATTTATTTGTTATATATGACTTCATTTTGAATTGAATAGATCTCGAATCTTCACCCTGAATAAACTCTGAAATATACACCATTGAATTGCAAACATGACTGACCAAGAAAAGAAAGCTTTTCACTGGGTAATACAAATCTCATGAATCTTTGTTCAGTTTGACCACAGTCAGCTTTTAAACAAAGTCAAATATAGTTAAATGGAAGTGAATTGAGAATTAGGTGTTGCTTATATTTGACCCCTCTGTGTTTTGGTGTGAAACATTGTGCAGCCTAAATCCCGTTCATGTATAAGAAAGGAGGGGTGACAGCAAATCCGCACTGAGCCTGGATTTCCTCATCTCCCCGAGTGGCTTTTCCTGTTTCTCTGTCATTAAGGTCGAATTTCTCAAGGTGTTTTAGTTAAATCTCTGCCATTTCCTCGAATTCAGTTACAGTATTGTTTGTGTCTGTCTATATGAGCATACATTACTATTAGGTTTGTTTCAGACAGTGATTAAAATGTTAATCTGCATCTCCAAAGCCATTAAATTCTTTAGTGAACTGAGCAAACTGCCAAGATCCGCATTTTGTTTTTCCATGTGTGGAATGATTTGTCTGGACTGTACGCAGAACAATACTTTTCACTGTACCTCGGTACACGTGACAATAAATCAAATCCAATCAAAGAGACAGTTTCTTACTCATCTTCAGGTTGAACAATGAGCCGCCTTAAAAATTATTCATTCATGGGAGGTGGGCGTCACTGGCTGGGCCAGCATTTACTGCTCATTCCAATTGCCCTTGAACTAAGTGTCTTGCGAGGCCATTTCAGAGGGCGCAACATTGCTGTGGATCTGGAGTCACGTGTAGGCCAGGCCATGGAAGGAGAGCAGATTTCCTAAAGGACATTTGTGACCCAGACGGCTTTTTCTAACCATCATGAGACTTTTACTTTGAAACTTTTATTCAATTTCAATATCTGTCGTAGCCAGATTCAATCCCAGATCCCGAGAGCATTAACCTGGGTCTCTGAATTACTAGCCCAGTAACAATACCATTACACCACTGCTCAGCCCATATAGTCTTGGCAGAACTAGTAACTTCTCAAAATTACAAAGAATTTATTTTTTCAAACAAATTCTGATCGCTCTGCAGTTTCTGGAAACATTTTTGTTGATGGTGTTATCTTTTAAAATAAAGATCATGGGCGTCATTCTCCGACCCCCCGCCGGGTCAGAGAACGGCCGTTGACCGCCGTGAATCCCGCCCCCGCCCCTGCCGAAGTCTCCGGTACCGGAGATTGGGCGGGGGCGGGAATCGGGCCGCGCCGGTTGGCGGGACCCCCCCCCGCTCAATTCTCTGGCCCGGATGGGCTGAAGTCCCGCCCAGAAATTGCCTGTCCCGCCGGCGTAAATCAAAGCTGGTATTTACCGGCGGGACCAGGTGGCGTGGGCGGGCTCCGGGGTCCTGGGGGGGGGCGCGGGGCGATCTGACCCCGGGGGGGTGCCCCCACGGTGGCCTGGCCCGTGATCGGGCCCACCGATCCGCGGGCGGGCCTGTGCCGTGGGGGCACTCTTTCCCTTCCACCTCCGCCACGCCCTCCACCATGGCGGAGGTGGAAGAGACTCTACCCACTGCGCACGCGCGGGAAACTGTCGGCGGCCGCTGACGCTCCCGCGCATGCGCCGCATTTCCGCGCCAGCTGGCGGGGCAACAAACGCCATTCCCGCCAGCTGGCGGGGCGGAAATCCCTCCGGCGCCGGCCTAGCCCCTCAATGTCGGGGCTCAGCCCCCAAAGGTGCGGAGCATTCCGCACCTTTGGGACGGCGCGATGCCCGTCTGATTGGCGCCGTTTTTGGCGCCAGTCGGCAGACATCGCGCCGTTGGGGGAGAATTTCGCCCCTAGTCTTTGCAATATAATTACCACACACACAAATTCACTAATGATAATCGATGTTCACTACTGAATAATCGTTCATTTATTTGTTCTTTTTTGCTATGAAATCAATACATAGTTAATATAGAAAAGGAACAGAAGGTGAAATGGCTGCAGGAAGTCATATGTTTAAGGTACAAAAGGGCTTCCTTGACCTTGTTATTAATGAGTGAATACACTGTGAAAATGACAATTTTAAGATTAAATGTGATCACACATGCGCACTTACAGCTTCCTACATTACAACAGTGAATATGTTTCAAAGTACTCCATTGGCTTTAAAACACTTTAGGAGGTCCAGTGGTAGTGAGAGGTTTTATAGAAATGTACATTTGTACTAATTATCCGCAAAAACTAGGATATATTACACTCTGTCCTCACCAGAATCATTGATAAAGATTGAGTCTTAATTTTGTGTAATAACCACGTCATTGACACTCTGTAAACCTCCATATCCACAATTATTTGATGTAAAACACAGCGGGTTGTTGTGATTTGGAATGCACTGTCTATAAATGGTGCTGGAATCTCATTGGACTGTAACTTCCAAAAAGGAATTTGATGCATTCTGAAAAAGAAAACAAAATAGCCGAACTCTGGGATTAAATGGGTCGCTGTACAAAGAGCTGGCACGGGAAAAATGGGCCAAATAGACGCCTCTGTGCTCGAGCAGCCTTGTGTACATGTAAAGCGAGTGGTAACAACCTGGAACCTACTGCCGATGAGGTAGGAGATGCAGAGACAACGGAAGGATTTCAATCGGAAATTGGACGGGTACTGAGAGAAATAAACCCACAGGGATTCGGGGAAAGAATGGGGCAATGGACAGACTGGCTTCCTCCACAGGGAGCCGACACGGTCTCAAAGGGCTGAATGGCCCCATTCCCCACCCTCCAGATGCTGTGATCTCAGGAGAGAAATTCAGCTGCTCCAGTCTCCAACTAACTGGAGTCCCTCATCTCTGGTGCCATTCTCGTTAATGTCCTCTACACCCGCTCCAAGAACTTCACATCTTTCCTAAAGTGTGAGGCCCATATATAGGGTTCCATTCCAGAGGGATAGAATTGAAAAGCACAGAGGAAATGTCCAAAAACGATGGTTCGACTACACTGGGAGCTCTGTCAACATTGGTGATCTCCATTTAGAAAAAGGAAATAGAGGAACTGGAGAAGGTGCAAGAAAGATTCATAATATACAGAACTGAGAGCATTTAACACTCAGGAAAGACTGGGGCTGCTTTTTTCTGGGAAAGCGAAGACTGATGGGTGACCTGATGGAAGCCTTTAAGATTATGAAGGGATTCAATAATCCAATAAGAATTTCAGTAGAAACCTCTTTACCCAGCGAGTGGTGAGAATGTGGAACTCACTCTCACAGCGAGTGGTTGAGGTGAACAGCATGAATCCATTGAACAGGAAGCTAGATACATACATGAGAGGGAAACAATAGAAGGAGATGCTGATGGGGGAGATGTAGAGGGGCGGGTGGAGGATCATGTGGAGCATAAATACCGACACAGACCACAGCTAACCTCAGCCGATATGGCAATTTTTTTTAAATTTTAGAGTACCCAATTCATTTTTCCAATTTAGGGGCAATTTCGTGTGGCCAATTTACCTACCCTGCACATCTTTGGGTTGTGGGGGCGAAACCCACGCAAACACGGGAAGAATGTGCAAACTCCACACAGACAGTGACCCAGAGCCGGGATCGAACCTGGGACCTCAGCACCATGAGGCTACCGTGCTACCACTGCGCCACCGTGCTGCCCCCGATATGGGAATTTAATCTGTGCTGTTGGTGTCACTCAGCACAAACCAGCCATCAAGCCAAATGTGCTAACCGATCCCCGTGTAAATCTGTAATAATTCCTTCAATATTGGTGATTGCCTTTCTCCCACCATACTATTTAATGTAGTTTCCCAGGTCACCTCAGACAACTTGCCCCTCATACCCTGATAGAAGTTTTTTTCTGTGAGAAGCACCAAGGTCAATTAAACAAAAGAACCATGTAACCACCATAGCCCATCTTCATGACAACGTGGCATGATTTTGAGGTTTCCAAACAGAAATGGTAATGAAACGTTTTCTAACCTCACTTTTCACTCTTTGATCCTTGCGAAATGTGAAACCAGATATTCGGAAGAAGGCTCAGAGCAAATCAGGCCACTGGAGACGAAGTTGTGAGACCGGCCAGTCCAGCAGAAAGAAACCCTCTGACCATCCCCATTGACCAACAGAATGAACAATCCTGGATGTAATTGAGAAAGGAACAATAACAGCAGAATCCAATCCCTGTAATCAGTTGTGAACTTGTTGGTGTCTCAGAAAGTGCGATGAATTACTAAATCTCTTCACACATTGAGGGCAGGTGAATGGCCTCCTCCCAGTATGAACTCCCTGGTGTGACTGCAGATGGCATAACCGAGTGAATCGTGCAAATAGACGTAAACGGGTGTGAGATAATGGGGATTATGGAGCCATGGCTGCAGGGTGACCAGGGATGGGAATTGAATATATTCAGTATTTAGGAAGGACAGACAAAAAGGAAAAGGCAGTGGAGTGGCAGTGCTGGTTAAAGAGGAAATTAATGCAATAGTGAGGAAGGATATTAGCTCCGACAATGTGGAATCTGTATGGGTAGAGCTGAGAAACACCAAGGGGCAAATAGTTAGTGGGCATCGTATATAGACCCCAAACTGCAGTGATGATGTTGGGAATGGCATAAACAGGAAATTAAGCTGATTGTAAAAGTTTCTACAGGAATGTGAAGAGAAAAAGATTGGTGAACACAAATGTAGGTTCCTTACAGTCAGAAACAGGGGAATGGATAATAGGGAACAAAGAAATGGCTGAGCAAATAAATAATACTTTGGTTCTGTCTTCACAAATGAGGGCACAAATCAGCACCAGACATTTGGGGAACACAGGATTTAGTGAGAGGGAGGAACTGAAGGAGATCAATATTAGGAGAGAAATGGAGTTGGGGAAATTGATGGGATTGAAGGCTGATAAATCCCCAGGGCCTGATTATTTGCATCCCAAAGTACTTAAAGAAATGGCTCTAGAAATAGTGGATGTATTGGTGGTCATCTTCCAGGATTCTATAGACTCTGGAACAATTCCTGCAGATTGGAAGGTGCCTTATGTAATTCCACTATTTAAAAAGGGGTAGAGGGAAAACAGGGAATTATAAACCAGTAAGCCTGATATCGGCAAGAGGAAAAATCTAGAATCCATTCTCAAAGATTTTATAGCAAAGCACTTATAATAATAATCTTTACTGGAATTACATAAGGCTTACATTAACACTGCAATGAAGTTCCTGTGAAATGCCCTGAGTCGTCACACTCCGGCGCCTGTTCGAGTACACAGAGGGAGAATTCAGAATGTCCAAATTGTCTAACGGCACGTCTTTTGAGACTTGTGGGAGGAAACCGGAGGGGCCGGAGGAACCCACACAGACACGGGGAGAACATGTAGACTCCGCACAGACAGTGACCCAAGCCAGGAATCGAACCCTGGACCCTGGCGTTGTAAAGCAACAGTACTCCCGTGCAGCCCTAGAAAACAGTGGGCAGACTCGGCATTGATCTTTAAAGGGGAAACCATGCTTGACAAATCTACTGGAGTTCTTTGAGGGTGTAACTGGTAGAGTTGACGAGGGAGAGCCAGTGCATGTGGCATATTTGGACTTTCAGATGGCTTTTGACCAAAGTCCCGCATAAGAGATTAGTGCGTAAAATAAAAGCACGTGGGATTCGGGGCTGTATATTGAGATGGATAGAAAACTGGTTGGCAGGCAGGAAACAAAGAGTAGGAATTAATGATCTTTTTCAAATTGGCAGGCAGTGATTAGTGGGGTACCTCAGAGATCGGTGCTCAGACCCCAGATATTCACAAGATATATTAATGATTTTTTTAAAAATTTAAAGTACCCAATTCTTTTTTACCAATTAAGGGGCAATTTAGTGTGGCCAATTCACCTACCCTGCACATCTTTGGGTTATGGGGGTGAGACCCACAGAGACACAGGGAGAACTTGTCTCCACACAGGCAGTGACCTGGGGTAGTATTGAACACTGATCCTCAGTGCCGTGAGGCAGCAGTGCTAACCACTGTACTACCCTATATATTAACTATTTAGATAAGGTAACAAAATGAGAAGGCAGACTATTATCTGAACGACCATAGATTAGGAGAGGGGAAATGTGCAACGAGACCTGGGTATCCTCGTACACCAGCCACTGAAGGTAAGCATGCAGCTGCAGCAGGCGGCAAAGAAGGTAAATGCTATGCTAGCTTTCATTGCGAGCAGATTAGAGTACAGGAGCAGGAATATCTTGCTGCAATTAAACAGGGCCTTGGCGAGGCTGTACCTGGAATATTGTGTGCAGTTTTGGTCTCCTGATCTGAGGAAGGATGTTCTTGCTCCAGAGGGAGAGCAGCAAAGGTTTACCAGACTGAATCCTGGGATGGTGGGACTGACGTATGAGAGTTTGAATCAGTTAAGATTGTATTCGCTGGAGTTCAGAAGAATGGGGGGTCTCATAGAAACCTAGAATATTCTAACAGGATTTGACAGGAGAGATGCAGGAAAGATTTTCCCGAGGGTGGGAGTGTACAGAACCGAAGGTCGCAGTCTGAGGATACGGGGTAGACCATTTAGGACAGAGATAAGGAGTAATTTCTTCAACCAGAGAGTGGTGAGCCTGTGGAATTTGTTACCACAGGAAATAGTTGAGGCCAATACATTGTATGTTTTCAAGAAGCAGTTAGATATAGCACTTTGGGCGAAGGGGATCAAAGGAGATGGAGGGGAAAGCGGGATTAGGCTATTGAGTTGGATGATAAGCCATGATCATAATGAATGGCAGAGCAAGTACTAAGGGCAAAATGGTCTCTTCCTGCTCCTATTTGCTATGTAATCCCTTCCCACACTAAGAGCAGGTGAATGGCTTCTCCCCAGTGTGAACTCGCTGGTGTCTCTGCAGGTTGGATGAATGAATGAATCCCTTCCCACACTGAGAGCAGGTGAATGGTCTCTCCCCAGTGTGAACTCGCTGATGTCTCTGCAGACTGGATAACCAAGTGAATCCCTTCCCACACTGAGAGCAGGTGAATGGCTTCTCCACAGTGTGAACTCGCTGGTGTGACTGCAGGTTGGATGAATGAATGAATCCCTCCCCACACTGAGAGCAGGTGAATGGCCTCTCCCCAGTGTGAACTCGCTGGTGTGTCTGCAGATTGGTTAACTGTGTGAATCCCTTCCCACACTGAGTGCAGGTGAATGGCCTCTCCCCAGTGTGAATTCGCTGGTGTGTCTGCAGACTGGATAACTGAGTGAATCCCTTGCCACACTGAGAGCAGGTGAACGGTCTCTCCCCAGTGTGAACTCGCTGATGTCTCAGCAAGGTGGATGAATCAATGAATCCCTTCCCACACTGAGAGCAGGTGAATGGCCTCTCCCCAGTGTGAACTCGCTGGTGTCTCAGCAGGGTGGATGAATCAATGAATTCCTTCCCACACTGAGAGCAGGCGAATGGTCTCTCCACAGCGTGAACTCGCTGATGTCTCTGCAGGGTGGATAACTGCGTGAATCCCTTCCCACACTTAGAGCAGGTGAACGGTCTCTCCCCAATGTGAATTTGCTGATGTTTCCACAGGTTGAATGAATCAATGAATCCCTTCCCACACTGAGAGCAGGTGAATGGCCTCTCCCCAGTGTGAACTCGCTGGTGTGTCTGTAGACTGGATAACTGAGTGAATCCCTTCCCACACTGAAAGCAGCTGAATGGCCTCTCCCCAGTGTGAATTTGCTGATGTCTCTGCAGGCTGGATAACTGAGTGAATCTCTGCCAACACTGAGAGCAGGTGAACGGCCTCTCCCCAGTGTGACTGCGTCGATGAGTCTCCAGCTCTGATGGGACTCTGTATTCCTTCCCAGAGTCCCCGCATATCGACGGTTTCTCCATGTTTTGGGTCTCCTTGTGTCTCTCCAGGTTGGACAATCAGTGGACGCCTTGTCTACACACAGAACATGTGCACTGTCTCTCCTCACTGTGAATAGTGTGATGTTTTTTATCAGGCTGTGTAACTGGTTTAAGCTCTTTCAACCGTCAGTTCATTGGAACACTCTCACTCGGGTGTCTGTTGTGTGGGTCTCGGTGCTTTTCCAGTCACACTCACGTTTAAAACCTTTTGAAGCCAACAGATCGGACAAACATTTATCCTTCTCGCTGATGATATTCAGAGCCTGATGATATTCAGATCAGAAGGAATCGAGTGAGTTTGTCACATCGAGACGTGATGTTTGAGATTTCTGTCTATAATTCCTCCTCTTCCAATATCCTTTAAAAACAATTTACAAAAGTCATCAGTTAGCACAGGATAGAAATTCAGAACAGACATTTCTAGTTCCTCTCTCATTCTCCAAAAGCTGTAAATCTCCATCCCACACAATCTCCCTCCATTCTCACTCTGCTGTATCTAATATTCACCCTCCCAATTCTCCTGGAGGTGCTGATTCATGTTGATTGACAGATCCAAGCTCAGCTCACTGCTTCCTGACCAGGGGGCTGAGTATAATAGCAGCAAGAGTAGGCCATTCGGCCCACCAAGTCTGCTCAACATTTCAATGCGATCCTTGGCCGTTCTACCTCTGCACCACTTTTCCACAAGTTCCCCCTATCCCTCGACATCTTCAGTATCTAGAAACCTGTCAACATTTGTCTTGAACATACCTGATAACTGAGGCTGCACATTCCTCTGGGGTAGAGAATTCCAAAGCTTCACCACCTCCTCGAGTGAAGAAATCCCTCCTCATCTCAGCTTTCTCTCTATTTTCCTACCTGTTCCCCATAACCCTCAACTCCTTTGTCAATAGAATATCTGTCAACCTGGTGCTTCAATATATTCAATGACCCCCAGATACAACTGGTCCCTGTGGAAGAGAAATCCAAAGCCTAACAACGCTCTGAGGGAAGAGATGACTGGAAATCTATAACGTAGCTACAGTCTTATATTACGAGAAATAATAATACATTTACTTTATTACTGAATGGTAAATAAAATATCAAATCTGGACCATGCAACAACACTAGACATATATCTGTCCATTATTAATTTAATTGCCCTTAAATGTCAGCCATCTCCTGGGGAACCCACCCCTTTAATTGTGAACATTAGGAAAGAGACCATCCTTTTAAAAAATAAATTTACAGTAATTAAGGTGCAGTTTAGCGTGGCCAATCCACCTACCCGGCATATCTTTGGGTTGTGGAGCTGAGACCCATGCAGAAATGGGGAGAATGTGCAAACTCCACACGGACAGTGACCCGGGGCCGGGATCAAACCCGGGTCCTTGGCGCCGTGAGGCAGCTATGCTAAGCACCATGCTTTTAGTCAGCCAACTAAATGCGTCAACTTGTTAAGGCAATGGTTTTCAAACTTTTTTTCCGGGGACCCAACCGGCCAACCTTCAGGATCCAACCCGGCCGAATTTCACGACCCACGCAGTCCGACCTTCGCGGCCGACGCCGGCTGACCTTCGCGACCCACTATTTTCTCTTACTTTGTTTGCTGCTGACAAAATGGAGGAATCGCAATTGCGCCCGTGATGTCGATGTTCGGGGGGCGTGACCTGCTCTCTGCCTCCCTTCAGGCAGGAAGATTACAGAGAATTTTTGAAAAAATCTTCTGCATCTCCGATTGCGCAAATTCGCGGGCAACAGCCGCCGCAGCCGGCTTTTTTTTTCACAAGTTCGGGGGGGGGGGGGGTATTTGATAAAGTTTAACAGAAAAAAATGTTTACATCCTCTACAAATTGGAGGTTCCCCACATTTCACCGAAACATTACAATTAAAAACGTACAAAAATAAAAGACACTTAAAAATCAATTAATTGAGAAAGCTTCCAAATACGACCTGCAGGCATTTTGTTTTGGAATGTTTAAAACTCAAGATTAAAAACGTTGACATCTCTTTGTTGAAGTTACAGCTGCGGTGAAACCACCGTTGGATCACTCACCATTCTTGGAGGAAGAGACTTCAAAGTTCAGAAAGCAACCAATCACATCATTCCCCCCGAACTTTTTGCAGCCGGCAAAACTCTGAGCATGCGCAAAACTTTGAGCAGGCGCAAAACTCTGAGCATGCGTACCGATGAGCGGGCACGCATGCGCAGTGCGGCCGCATTTTTAAAATATGTTCGTGGCCATTTTGAAGGCCGCTTGCAGCCGGCATTATTAGAAGCCGGCTGCTGCGTGCGGATTTGCGCACCCACCCGACACCTGCCCGTGACCCACACACGGATCGCGCTCCCGACTTTGACAATGCCTGTGTTCAGGAGATGGGTGTGAGGAGTTGGAACCACTTTGTGGAGCCGCAAATCTTCATGTAATTTTCTTCTCCCAATTAAGGGGCAATTTAGCGTGGTTCCAGGTTGGGCTCAAATCATCAATGAGGAATCTGATCTCTGGCAAGGAAGGAAACCCTGGCAGGTGGGCGGGGAGGATTCACAAACACCCGCTGGAGGCCCCAAACCCCAATAAGACCCATTGATTTTATTGTCAGTCTGCAGACAGGAGCTGGAGAACTGAACCCAGGCAGAGGAGAGGGAGGGAGAAAACTGGGAGTGGAGCAAAGAAATGGTGCAGATGCTGAGATGGGATTGGATTTCAGCCCAGGGAGGAGGGAGAGTGTGAGCAAAGGGAAAGCGGTTCCAGAGAAACTAGAATTGTCTGTTCAGAATTTCTATCCTGTACTGACAGTGATGAGTTTTATTTTTTTTTAATTAAAAAATAAATAAATTTAGAGTACCCAATTCTTTTTTTCCCCAATTAAAGAGTAATTTTAGCGTGGCTGATTCACCTACCCTGCACATCTTTTTGGATTGTGGGGGCCAGACCCACGCAGACACGGGGAGAATGTGCAAACTCCATACGGACAGTAACCATTCACTGAGTGTGGGAAGGGACTCACTCTGTTATCCGAGTGAGGATTTACCAATATATGGGATCACACCCGGGTCCTCAGTTAACCACTGAGCCACCGTGCCAGCCCCTAGTGATGACTTTTGTAAACTCCTTTTACTGGATCTTACAAGGGGAGGATTTACTGATGGAAACTCAAATCAAACTTCACATCAAGATTTAACAGTCACTCCATTCATCAGACCTGAATATCATTGGCCTGTGAATGTGGAAGAAGAAATGTTTGAGCTTTGACAAAAGAGTCATCGGACTCGTAACGTTAGCTCTTTTCTCTCCCTACAGATGCTGCCAGACCTGCTGAGATTTTCCAGCATTTTCTCTTTTGTTTCAGATTCCAGCATACGCTGTAATTTGCTTTTATTTCAGAAGAAATGTTTGTCTGGTCTGTCTGCAGGAAAAAATTTTCATGATCAGTGTGACTGAAAAAAACCCAATACACACTCAACTCGAGTGAGTGTTCCAGTGAACTGCCTGTGGAAAGAGCTTTTACCAGTTACACAGTCTGAAAAAACATCACACTATTCAGAGCGGGAAGAGACCGTACACATGCTCTCTGTGGGGACAAGACATAAACTGATCGTCAAACGTGGAGAGGGACAAGGACATCAGCAGCATGCTGAAACCATGGAAATGTGGGGACTGTGGGAAGGGATTCAGATCCCCATGTGAGCTGGAGATTCATCACCGTAGTCACACCGGTGACAAACCATTCACTGAGTGTGGGAAGGGACTCACTCTGTTATCCGAGTGAGGATTTACCAATATATGGGAGTCGAGCTGGTGAGGAAGTGAGTGGCCTTTAGTAAGGTTCAGGCTGCTCTGTGTAAGAAAGAAGTTTGATTTGGGACGGTATACCATGCAAAGCTGCGGCTCACATACGAGTCCAAAGACATCCATTTTGATAGACCAGAGGAGGTGAACATTGTAAAGCATGGACTGGGGTCCAGTTATCTGTATCGGACAAGATCTACGTTTCCTGTGGGGTGGGATGGGTGTTGTGATATCCTCTATATATCATAGATTATCAGAGAATTTACAGTGCAGAAGGAGGCCAATCGGCCCATCGAGGCTGCACCGGCTCTTGGAAAGAGGACCCTACCCAAGGTCAACACCCAACCCTATCCCCATAACCCAGTAACCCCACCCAACACTAAGGGCAATTTTGGACACTAAGGGCAAATAATCATGGCCAATCCACCTAACCTGCACATCTTTGGACTGTGGGAGGAAACCAGAACACCCGGAGGAAACCCACGCATACACGGGGAGGATGTGCAGACTCCGCACAGACAGTGACCCAAGCCGGAATCGAACCTGGGACCCTGGAGCTGTGAAGCAATTGTGCTATCCACAATGCTACCATGCTGCCCCTAACAGAAAACCTTATCAAAGGGCTCGTCCGGGATTGGAACCCGCGACCTCTCGCAAATTTCGAAACCAAGACACCAAAAGCGAGAATCATACCCCTACACCAACGAGCCCCTATAGTTTTGATATTTTGTGATAAAATCTGTTTTTCTGTTCGGGGTGAAGGGAGATTTTCCTTATGAAGCACAATGTAGATATATATAGGGGGGGGGGGGGTGGAGACGGGTGAGCTAACTGATGACTAAAGAACTGTTTTTGTTTTACTCTGTGAGTGTATGGGTGCATGTATGGCAGCCATCTTGGGTGGACTCTTGGCGTGTACATTTTGAAGATTTACTGGATAGTCCCTCATGGCTGATTCCGTGAAGGGGGCCAGGGTTTGAGGGGGGGGGGGGGGGGGGGGGGGTGAAGAGTGACCCCTGATTCAGCTGGTCACCTGGAACGTAAGGGTATTGGGTGGACCAGTGAAGAGGTGGAGGGTTTTTGCTCACCTAAAGATTCTACATGTTGGTGTGGTGTTCTTGCAGGAGACTCACTTGCGGGTTAGAGATCAGACCAGACTGCAGAGGGGTGAGCCAAGTGTTTCACTCGGGCTTTGACGAAGGGCTCGAGGTGCTGCAATTCTAATCAATAAACGGGTCCCTCTTTCGGTCACTAGGATCATTGCGGACACTAATGGGAGATATGTGGTGGTCAGTGGGCCATTGGCGGGTATATTGGTGGTGCTGGTGAATGGCTAAGCCCCTAACTGGGACGATGTGTCATATGTACAATAATTGTTGGGATCCATCCCAGACCTGGCTATAATTGATTCTTGGGGCAAATTGTGTACTGGATCCTAAATGGACTGGTCCAAGCCCATTCAACCGTTACAAAAACAAAAATGGAGTGAAATCTGGACGGACCACCCGGCACGACCCAGGCATCGGAAACGATAACAGCAAACCCGGCAAAAGATAAAGAAATCTGTTCCCATCAGCAGATTGTGAAAGGATTATGGGACACAGATTTAAGATTGTTCCAGTAAGTCAGGCTGCAGTGTGTGTGTGAAGGTATCATTGGATCCAGTGTAGAATCATAGAATCCCTACAGTGCTGAAGGAGGCCTTTTAGCCCATCGAGTCTGCACCGACCCTCTGAAAGTTCACCCTACCGTGGCCAATCCCCCACCCTAACCCCGTAACCCCACCCAGGGACAATTTAGCACAGCCAATCCACCTAACCTGCTCATCTTTGGACTGTGGGAGGAAATCTTTGCAGCCACGGGAAGAATGTGCAAACTCCACACAGACAGTGACCCAAGGTCGGAATCGAACCCAGGTACCTGGTGCTTGAGGCAACAGTGCTAACTACCGAGTCACCCCCCCCCGTAACTCTGTCATGATGAGACAATAACCTGCCTGTTATTCCAATTCTGGTGTTCGTTACTCTGTCACTATTATTATTAGACAACAACCTATCTGATATTCCAATTCTGGTGTGTGTTACTCTGTTACTGTTATCATCAGACAATAATACGAGGGCAAGATGCAAGGTAGCAATGATATTTTGAAGTTTCTGTGTTACAATGAGTGTCACTGGGAGGTGTGTGATAAAATAGGAATGGAAACATCATGACAAAGGGAGGCATGGTGGCAGTGGTTAGCACTGCTGCCTCACGGTGCTGAGGACCCAGGTTCGATCCCGGCCCCGGGTCACCGCCATGTGGAGTTTGCACATTCTCCCCGTGGGTCTCACCCCCACAACCCAAAGATGTGCAGGCTAGGTGGATTGGCCACTCTTTTGAGGTCCACCAACAAAATAGAACCAAGGAAACAAACTTAGGGACAAAGCAAAAAGGGCCACTCCAGTTAGGGGCACTGCCGAATGTAACAAAGATCAGCAGGAACTTAAAAACATCTGATGAGAGTGCATTTAAAGGGGCCAATAAAGCACCCCAACCCCTGTGGTGCCCACCGGGCATGGAAGGCTTTGATGGTGCCCATGGACACCGCATGCTCCCTTTCTAGGGACACCCAGCTGCGAATGTAGCCATGGAAAAGGGGCAAAAAGTCTGGTCGGATGACCCCCCCAGGTCACCCGCTGCCTGGACCTATAAATGACGCACTTCGCCAGGCCCAGAAGCAGGTTCACAAGGAGGTAAGTGGCGCTGGTTCGCGAGGTCTTCGGCCCAAGTAGGACTCAGCAAAAACACAGTCCGTGCTCCCACCCTGGAACGACCACCCAATGGAATCCACCTCCTCCCTGCTGGTGTGTGGAGTCTTCAGGCCGGGAGGAGGCTCAGCAAACACACTGCCCACTCGATCCCCCTGCCCCGGAACAAGCACATTGGATAGAATAAGGAAGGTTTTGTCCTTGCTGAAGGCAGATGTTATCAGTTGGGAAGACTGGGCCAGGCCCTCAACCCGGGAGGGGGCCAGCAAACAAGAAGTCCAAAGGGCTTTACTCCCACCTTGTTTTTGAAGTTGCCTCCTTGTTGTTGTCCTTCTCTCCTTACTTCTCTCACCTCTCCTTCCGTTACTCCCCTCTCCTTCCTGCTCTCCCCTCTCCTTCCTCCAAGCAGCTCAGCAGCAACCAGCACTGGAAACAGGCAGCAAACTGAGCAACAGCAGCAGAGCGAGAGAGAGAGAACAGCAGCAACAGACAGAGAGCGAGAGAGCAGCAACAGAGATAGAGAGCAACAGCAGCAGCCACTCTCCACCACAGCAACAATCTCACAACACTAAAGCCTGCACTGGGAGTTCCAGCTTCGGATTGGCCATGCTAAATTGCCCCTTAATTGGAAACAAATAATTGGGGATTGTAAATTTATGATGAATAATAACTCACCTCTGTCACAATTTCAGTGTTTTCAAGTTTACAATCTCCTGCTGCAACCTTCGGCTGGAAAGATATCAGAAGCTTTGGAAGCAGCTGTCAAAGGAAATTACAATGGTCAGAAATGTTAGTCGAGGTTAGAAATTAAGATCAAACATTTATCTTGGTTTGAGTATTGTAACCTCCCCTAACCCCAGTAAAAGGAGTTTCCAAAATCCATCACTCTTCGAGTCCAGGATAGAAGTTCCAAACATTCTCTCCCTTTGTTGCCAGTCCCAGGATTATGTAATGTGGGTAATACTTGCTTTGGAGGCAGTTCAGTGAAGTTTCACTAGTCTGATTCCTGGGAGGGGAGAGTTTGTTTTATGGAGCAAGATTGAGCCTGTTTGGTCTGTACCCGATGGAGTTTAGAAGAATGAGAGGTAATCTTATTGAAACATTCTGAGGGGTTTTGATGAAAGAATATTTTCCCACATGGGGATTCAAGAACTAAGGGGGACAGGTTAAAGATAAGAGTTCTCCAGTTTGACACTGAGATAAGGAGAAATGTCTTCCCTCAGAGGGTCATCAGTCTGTGGATAAAAGCAAATTACTGCAGATGCTGGAATCTGAAACAAAAACAGAAAATACTGGACAATCTCAGCCGGTCTGACAGTATCTGTGGAGAGAAAAGGGAGCTAACGTTTTGAGTCTGGATGACTCTTTGTCAAAGCTGAGTTTGTGGAATTCTCTTTCCCAGAGAGTAGTGGCGCTGGGTCACTGAATATACTCAAAGCTGAGTTTGTCTTTTTTTATCTACTGGGGAGTCAAGTTTTGGGGGCAGACAGGAAAATGTAATTAATGGCACATTCGGATCAGCGTTTATTGAATGGCAGAGCAGTGTCAATTGGCCGAATGGCCTACCCCTGCTGCTAATTCTGATGTTATTCTTCTTCTGTTCTTCGGATTGCCACACATGGCAGTCCCACCTCCCCCCTCTGGAGAGGCCTGTCAATCATCGAGACAATGATTTTCTCTCCGGGTCACCCGGATCCTGAAGCACCGCCTCTGTTACGTCATCAAGGTGACCCCCTCAGCTAAACAAAGATGGCGGCCGTGGAACTGGGCCTGATACCGAATAAAAGCTCCGCAGCTGCAAACGCGGGATTTGCAGGGTCTTATTCCGGCCTTGTGACCAGCAGGGGGTGTTTATGAAGCCTTCACTCCCTCCCCACCCCGACTCACGGCTCCATTCCTCCCTCCGCCTCACCGACTCTCACCGCCCGAAAGAGCCACTCCCGCACTCGCAGACCTCCGATCAAAGTGACACTGCGCATGCGCCAGAGACAGCCCAACATTGCGTCTGCGCACTGGGCTCCTGTGGAGTGTATCGGGCACATTCACAGCCGCATGGAATGGTGGGTAATGTCCGCACCATTGAAACTGCAAACAGTAAATACAAAATAACTTGGTTACCAATTAATAAAAACAATCAAGCAAATTATTGTCAATGGGTATTCTGCTATTCTCCATTTCTCAAGATGATTCAATGCTGCTCTCCCGTGGAACAATGCAGAACTTAAGGTTTTTTTGGCGTGTTGGCCTTTATTGGTAGAGGGATTGAGTTCCGGAGTCAGGAGGTCATGTTGCAGCTGTACAGAACTCTGGTACGGCCGCATTTGGAGTATTGCGTACAGTTCTGGTCACCGCATTATAGGAAGGACGTGGAGGCTTTGGAGCGGGTGCAGAGGAGATTTACCAGGATGTTGCCTGGTATGGAGGGAAAATCTTATGAGGAAAGGCTGATGGACTTGAGGTTGTTTTCGTTGGAGAGAAGAAGTTTAAGAGGAGACTTAATAGAGGCATACAAAATGATCAGGGGGTTGGATAGGGTGGACAGTGAGAGCCTTCTCCCGCGGATGGAAATGGCTGGCACGAGGGGACATAGCTTTAAACTGAGGGGTAATAGATATAGGACAGAGGTCAGAGGTAGGTTCTTTACGCAAAGAGTAGTGAGGCCGTGGAATGCCCTACCTGCTACAGTAGTGAACTCGCCAACATTGAGGGCATTTAAACGTTTATTGGATAAACATATGGATGATAATGGCATAGTGTAGGTTAGATGGCTTTTGTTTTGGTGCAACATCGTGGGCCGAAGGGCCTGTACTGCGCTGTATCGTTCTATGTTCTATGTTTTTTTCCCCCCAACGGGTCCTTCCTCTCTCCTCCCCAGAAGATGCAAACTCTTGCTGGGTTCAATCCCAGAATCAGTAATTCGTCCACCTTCTCCCCTCTTGCTCGTGATACTGAATGTTCAGTGTTTTCTAGAATGATCCAGCACAGATGGAAGTCACTCGGCACATCATGTCTACACTGACTCTGGACAGGATCAGGACCTTTCCTGGTTAAATTCCATTTGCCATTTTTCTGCCCACATGACCAGCCCATCTGTATCATCCCGTAATTTAAGGCTTTTGTCCCCGCTAGTTACCACGCCAATAATTTTCCATCTGCAAACTTATCGATCATATCTTCACATATTTCAAGTCCTCGATTTTATAAATAATTACTATTGGTGGCTGAGGATGCAACAGGATCTCCATCAGTACCTGAACCGGTGTTTCTTTCCTGTGAGATAATCGAGAGCTTTAAGAACTCTGGAGAAACAGTGCTGAAAAAGCTGGTGTTCGGGTCAAGGCCAAAAACTGGGTGCTGCCTTCTCTGTCTCTGAATTTACTCCACTCCTGTTCACTCCCCACTTATGTAATAAGCATTGACTGTAATGACTGGCAAGAGTTTGCTGCCAATCACCATCAAACTGCATCAGTAGGATGGCATGGTAGCACAGTGGTTAGCACTGTTGCTTCACAGTGCCAGTGCCCCTTGTTCAATTCCCGCTTGGGTTACTGTCTGTGCATAGTCTGCACATTCTCCCCAAAAGACTTGCTGGTTAGGTGAATTGGTCATTCTGAATTCACCCAAACAGGCGCCGGAGTATGGCGACTAGGAAATATTCACAGTAACTTCATTGCAGTGATAATCTAAGCCGACTTGTGACAATAATAAAGATTATTATTATTACTTTTGAATTCCAACGCCTCAATGAAGAGGCAGAGAGTGGCAGAGAGGGATCTCTGCCAAAGATCTGCGGGTCGAGAAATACCTTCTCCAATCGCAGAAAGACCACAAGAGAAAACACATGACTCTGAGTAGATGTCATCCTTGAAATGAGGAACAGCTGACAACCTAACAACAGAGGAGAAACAGGTCATGAAGGTGTGACAGTCAGTGGAACGTTTTGCGTTTGAGCAGTTCAGCTGGAATTCCATCCTTGCCGGGTGCCTTTATGCTTGCTCAGCAATCAATCTCCTTTCCCAGTTCAAGTGATGAGGATTCCTTGTCCAACTCAACCATGACAGGAAGCTGCAGGAGAGCCAAAGAGACTGGGAGGTGTCTGTCTCACAGGGGTACAGCTCACAGTAGTGTTCAATCCAGCAGGACATATTTACATCTGTCGGTGAGAACTTCACCATAATCCAAAATCAGGGCGGCATGGTGGCACAGTGGTTAGCACTGCTGCCTCACGGCACCATGGTCCCTGGTTCGATCCTGGCCCCGGGTCAATCTCCATGTGGAGTTTGCACATTCTCCCCGTGTTTGCGTGGGTTTCGCTCCCACAACCCAAAAATGTGCAGGGTAGGTGGATTGGCTAGGCTAAATTGCCCCTTAATTAGAAAAAATTAATTGGGTACTCTAAATTAAAAAAAATAATAATCCATAATCAAAGGCATTTCAGATTCCTTGATAAAAGTAAATTACTGCGAATGCGGGAATCTGAAACCAAAAGAAATCTGAAACCATCTTTTGTTTCAGATTCCTTGACGTCGGCTGCTCCAGTGTTTATTTGCACAGCATCTCCATCTTTTACACAATGGTCTTGGCAACGTTCAATTCCCAAGTGATGCACTGTTCCAGCTCTTGAGTTTATGTTGGGCATCGGGTAGGCTTTGCTTTCTGTTTTAACGACAGATGTCATCTCTGCTGAGTGGGTCTCAAAACAGTCTTTGTTGTGGGTTCCACCTTTACCAAATGTTGCTGCTGTGTTAGAAATGATTCAACTCAGCAACTTCCAAACTTCATCAATAATAATGTTGGTTGATTAAGTTTCTATTCATGAGCCTGTAAAATATTTTACGGTTTTATTTCATGTTGATAATTTAATTTCATAATGGTGGTGTCACAGTGAAGAATGTGTAAGTCAGAAAGAATTGTCAGCAAGGATTAATCAGCATTTTCCAATTGGAAATCAGTAGAATGTTTCAGAAACTGAATTATAGATTTTGCACCAAAAACTATTTCAGATTAAAGTAAAAGTTCATAACGCTATAGCAAGCGTGTTCCTGGGAGAGATCTTGAATAAAGAGGAAAGATGTTTTTAAAAAGAGACACTGCAGCCCCAAAAATCAGTGACAAATCCAGAATATTAAACTGCAGCCAGTTATAGGGGTTGTTGACATCAGCAGAAATAAACCAAATATTGTAAGACTATCGATCTTGTATGTGATTAACAGCAGCAATAACAGCAGAAAAAGACTCTTCAGTCACTCATGAAGCTGTTGATGTGTCAAGAGGTTAAATGACTGAGTGAATCCCTTTCCACACACAGAGCAGATGAACGGCTTCTCCCCTGTGTGAGTATGTGTATGAAACAAACAGCAGGCCGCTGGACTGAGAGTATCTCTTCCCAAATACAGAGGAGATGAACGGTCATTTCCCCAGAATATGTTGGTGTGCAATGAGAGTGGATGACTGCCTGAAATTCTTTCCACACTGAGCATAAGGAAGTGGATTCTCCTCGGTGTGTATTTGTTTGTGTATCAGAAGGCTGGATGAATGAATGAATCCCTTCCCACACACGGAGCAAGTGAACGGTCTTTCCTCAGTATGAACATGCTGGTGTACATTGAGGTTAGATGACCGCCTGAACGTCTTTTCACAGAGAGTGCAGCTGAATGGGCTTTCCCCAGTGTGAATTTGCTGGTGTGACATGAGGCTGGCTGGCCTACTGAATCCCTTCCCACACACAGAACAGATGATTGGCTTCTCCCCAGTGTGACTGCATTGATTTTCCAGCTGAGATGAACATTTGAACCGTTTACCGCAGTCCTCACATTTCCATACTTTCTCCATGGTGCCAGTGTCCTTGTGTCTCTCCAGGCATAATAACCAGTGAAGAAGGCCATTTAGGATTGCAGCGGAACTTGACAATTGGGCCAGTGGGCCGATGAATGGCAGATGGGAGTTTAATTTAGATAAATGCAAGGTGATACATTTTGGTAGATCGAATTGGGGCAGGACCTACTCAGTTAATGGTAGGGAGTTGGGGAGAGTTATAGAACAAAGCAATCGAGGAGGACAGCTTCATAGCTCCTTGAAAGTGGAGTCACAGGTGGACAGGATGGTGAAGAAGGCATTCGGCATACTTGGTTTCATTAATCAGAACATTGAATGGGCAGCACGGTAGCATTGTGGATAGCACAATTGCTTCACAGCTCCAGGGTCCCAGGTTCGATTCCGGCTTGGGTCACTGTCTGTGCGGAGTCTGCACATCCTCCCCGTGTGTGTGTGCATTTCCTCCCGGTGCTCCGGTTTCCTCCCACAGTCCAAAGATGTGCAGGTTAGGTGGATTGGCCATGATAAATTGCCTTTAGTGTCCAAAATTGCCCTTAGTGTTGGGTGGGGTTACTGGGTTATGGGGATAGGGTGGAGCTGTTGACCTTGGGTCGGGTGCTCTTTCCAAGAGCCGGTGCAGACACGATGGGCCGAATGGCCTCCTTCTGCACTGTAAATTCTATGAAATACAGGAGTTGGGACGTCTTGCTAAACTTGTACAAGACATTGGTACGGCCACATTTGGAGCACTGTGTATAGTTCTGGTCCTATTATAGAAAGGATATTATTAAACTCGAAAGAGTGCAGATAAGATTTACTCGGATGCGTCCAGTACTTGATGGTTTGAGTTATGAGAGGCTGTATAGACTAGGACTTGATGCCCTGGAGCGTAGGAGGCTTAGGTGTGATCTTATAGTGGTCTGTAAAATAATGAGGGGCACAGATAAGGTAGTCAACATATTTTCCCAAATGTAGGGGAGTCTAAAACTAGAGGGCATAGGTTTAAGTAAGAGATACAAAAGGGAACAGAGGGGCATTTTTTTTCACACAGAGGGTTGCGAGTATCAGACAGTTATATAAGAAAGCTGGGTATCGAGGGTTATGGGCCAAATGCGGGTAATTGGGACTAGCTCGGTGGTAAAAACTGGGCGGCATGGACAAGTTGGGCCGAAGGGCCTGTTTTCATGCTGTAAACCTCTCTGACTCTATACAACTGCAGCAAAACATCCCTCCATTTATATTAGATTTCCTTTGCAATAAACAATAATATTCCATTGACCTTCCTAATCACTGGCTGTACCTGCAGACTAACTTGGGATCAGGCACCCCAATCCCTCTGTATCTCAAGAGTTCTGCAATCTCTCTCCATTTAAATAATATTGTTTTATTTAATACTTCCTGACAAAGTGGACATTTTCCCAAGTTATGCTCAGTCTATCAGTTTTTTGCCCACTCATTTAACCTGTTTGTGGTCCTTGGCAGAGTCCTTAAATCCACTTCACAAATTACTTTCCAACCGGACTTTGAGGCATCAGAAAATTTAGCCGCCAGGCATTCAATCCCATCATCCAACACATTCATACAGATTGTAAATGGTTGGGAGCCCAGCACTGATCCTGGTGACATTCCACTTGTCACATCTTACCAACCCAGAAATGACCCATTTATACCTACTGGCTGCTTCCTGCTCGCTAACCAATCCTCTATCCATGCTGATATGTTGCCCCCACACCATGAGCTCTTATTTTGTGTAATAACCTTTGATGTGGCACCTTGGGAAATCCCTTCTGGAAATCCAGATAAAGCACATCTACAGGTTCCCCTTTATTGACATCCCTTGTTACTTCCTCAGAGAACCTTGATAAATTAGTCAGTCACGATTGATTCCCTCAACCCAATTTTCAAACACTGTGTCAAAAGAAAATTCAAATCTCCTCTACCCCTCTGGCTCCTTTGCCAATTACCTGAGAGGGACTCACTTTCTGTTAAAGAGCCTGTCAATCCCTTTCACCCATTTTCCCGAAAGTGAACACATTTAATCAGGAAAAGTCCAACAAATTCAAATATTTTCCTGTTAAAAGTTTATTCACGAAACAGAACATGGTTAAAAAATCTAACAGAAAATTACTTGAGGATCAAAGACAACCAGAGTAACAGGATGTTCACAATGTTCTGGTCCCAAATGGTTTCCCTTCGGCTCCTCTGTACCCTGTTCCCGTGACTACCCGCTTTGGACACGGGCACTGAACCCTGGGCGTTGCATCACCGTCAGCCCTGGTCACCCTCACCCCTGAACCCTGATTGGTTGGAGGTGCAGTTCCCAGTCAGTCCTCCAGCACATTCCTGTCTCTATTAGCGACGCCCATGGCAGTTCCCCAACTGGGGCACAGGTCCCGTTATTCTCAGCTAAATTCAGCCATCAGCTCCATCACCTGGCTGTCACTGACACGAGCAATAGAGACAGAAAGGTGCCCGAGGCTCAAATAGGAAGACAAAACTTGTGGATTAGGACCCCCATAAATGTCAGCAACTTTCTTAGAAAAAAATCAAATTCCCAGTCAACAAATTAAAGGATCACACGACGGGACTTCAAGTTTTATGACTTTTAATGCAACAAACAAACAAACTAGAAGCTACTTCAACTCGGAAAATTACACAGTAAAGTACAAAATAGAACTTTGTCCTGTTACACAATCTAAAATCACATTCCAAGATTATAGTTACTCTGTCCTGGAAGTCGAAACTGAATTGTCTCAGAACCTGTCCAAAATGATGACCCCTTCCAGAGGATTTACTTCCGTTCTTCGACTAAGACACCGAGGAAAAAAAAGAATAGAATAGAATGTGAACTGGCAAAATACATGAAAATGGATTGTAAAAGCTTCTGTGGCTACGTAAAAAGGAAACATTTGGCTTGGACAAAAGTTTTGTCCGTTCCAGATAGAGTCAGGAGAATTTAGAATGAGGAATCGAGATCTCTACAGCCTCCTCGTTCAACACTCTGGGATGTGGATCAGCTTTTGGAGTTTTATTCACTTTCAGCCCCATTAATTTCTCCAGTACGACTTTTTCACCAATACTAATCTCCACCAGTCCCTTGGTTCTCTGGTGTTTTGGGGACAATTTCTGTATCTTCCTCTGTGAAGACAGACACACATTGTTCAGTTTCTCTGCATTTCCTTACTCCCCATTATAAACTCTCCTGTCTCTGCCTGGAATGGACCCACATTGGTCTTTGCTAATCTTTTCCTTTTCACATTCCTGGAGAAGCTTTTCCAGTCAGTTTTTATGTTTCTTGCCAGTTTGCTCCCATCAGTTTCTTGGTCCCCCTTTGCTGAATTCTAATGGATCTCATGGAATCTTTAACTTTTCTTGTTAGCCACGGTTACATCACTTTTCCTGTTAGATTTTTGTTCCTTAAAGGAATCTATATTTGTTGTATATATGTGAAATAAAAGTTGCAAAAATCCCAGAGGTCCATAGGCTGCTCTCACCTTTGACAGAGAGAGAGCTGACTGGAGGTGATTTAACCTGAGGGTCAGCACACCTCAGGCGAGGGGCCTGGTTGAGAAGGCGGGGCCTTCATGAATAAACTCAGCCGGTACGGGAGTTGAATCCGCACTGTTGGCTTTGCTCTGCATCACGAACCAGTCGTCCAGCCAACTGAGCTAACTGACCCCTGATAAATATGTAATCATTCCTGAAATATTAGGTACTCCTTGTACCAATCAGTTTCCCAGTCCACCTCAGGCAACTTGCCCCTCATACCCTGATAGTTTTCTTCTGTGAGGAACGCCCAGATAACATAAACAAAAGAACCCTGTAACCACCCAGGCCCATCTCCATGGCAACATGGCTTTGGGGGGGTTCCGAACAGAAATGGAAACAAAATATCTTCAACTTCCAAACATCCATTCACTCTATGATCCTTGTGCAATTTGAAGCCAGGTATTAGCAACAAGGCTCAAAGTGCATCTGCCCACTGGAGGCAAAGTGGTGAGACCGGCCAGTCCAGCAGAAAGAAACCCTCCGACCATCCCCACTGACCACCTGTCAGAATGAACAAAATGCAGTCCTGGGTGTAGAGCAGAAACAATAACAGCAGAATCCAACCCCTGTAATCAATTGTGAAATTGTTGGTGTCACTGCAGGTCCGATCAAGCATGCAATCCCGTCTCACATTGAGAGGTGGGCGGCGTCTCCCCAGTGTGAACTCGCTGGTGTGACTGCAGGTTGAATGCTCGAGTAAATCCTTTCCCACACTGAGGGCAGGTGAATGGCCTCTCCCCAGTGTGAACTCACTGGTGTCTTCGCAGGTGAGATAATTGAGTAAATCCTTTCCCACATTGAGAGCAGGTGAATGGCCTTTCCCCAGTGTGAACTCGCTGATGTATTTGCAGGGTGGATGAATCACTGAATCTTTTTCGACACTGAGGGCAGGTGAATTGCCTCTCCCCAGAGTGAACTCGCTGATGTCTCGGCAGGTTGGATGAATCATTGAACCCCTTCCCACACTGAGAGCAGGTGAAGGGTCTCTCCCCAGTGTGAACTCGCTGATGTGTCTGCAGACTGGATAACTGAGTCAATCCCTTACCACATTTTGAGCAGGTGAATGGCGTCTCCCCAGTGTGAACTCGCTGGTGTGTCTGCAGGCTGGAGAACTGTGTGAATCCCTTACCACACTGAGAGCAGGTGAACGGTCTCTCCCCAGTGTGACTGCGTCGATGAGTCTCCAGCTGAGATGGGAATCTGAATCCCTTCCCACAGTCCCCACATTTCCACGGTTTCTCCATGTTTTGGGTCCCCTCGTGTCTCTCCAGATTGGACAGTCAGCGGAAGCCTTGTCTGCACGCAGACCATGTGCACTGTCTCTCCTCACTGTGAATAGTGTGATGTTTTTTCAGGCTGTGTCACACCTTGAAGTTCTTTCCACAGTCAGTTCACTGGAACACTCTCACTCGGGTGCGTGTTGTGTGGCTCTCGGTGCTTTTCCAGTCACACTGATGTTTCAAATCTTAAGAAGCTGACAGTTTGGGTAAATGTTTCTCCTTCTTGATTCAAAGGCCTAAGGAATCGAGTGACTCAGTCAGATCGAGACTTGACTGTTTAGATTTCTGTCTGTAATTCCTCTTCGTTGAATATCCTGTAAAAAAAATACAAAATTCATCACTGTCAGTACAGGATAGAAACTCAGAAGAATAATTCTAATTAAATGGAACATATTTTCCTCTCTCTTATTCCCCGAAAGCTGTAAATCTCCATCCCACACACTCCCTCCATTCTCACTCTGCTGTATCTAATATTCACCCTCCCTATTCTCCTGAAGGTGCTGATTCAGGCTGATTGACAGATCCAAGCTCACAGCTTCCTGTCCAGGAGATCAGAAAAAATATGAGCTGCAGTCGACCATTCAGCCCATCGAGCCTGAACCAGTCAATGGGATCATTGGCCGATCTACCTCAGCACCGTTTTCCCACACTATCCCCATATCCCTCGATATCTTCAATATCTAGAAACCTATCAATCTGTGACTTGAAAATACTTAATGACTGAAGCACCAGAATCCTCGGGGGTAGAGAATTCCAAACCTTCATAAAGAAATCCCTTCTCATTTCAACTTTCTCTCCATCTATCTGCCAGTTCCCGATAACACTCAACATCCTCATCAATCAGAAATCTGTCTGTGGTGGGTGTCGGGCATGTGCTGCGGGAGCTGCTTTTCCGCAGGTTCTGGTGCCACTAACCTATAATCTGTCACTTATCCTGATTGCCCGCCACTCATCTACCTAATCCTTGAATTCATATTTGTTATGATGTCTTTGGAAGACTCAGAGTTTGGTTTGGTAGGATTATGCCAGTAAAAGTGAAGAAATGCGTCGATAAAACAGCGCAGGTGGATTCAGCGGGAATGGCCAGCCTTTTCAACATGACGGCCTGACCCTCAGGAGGTCTCACCCTCTCCGGGGCTCTCTCAGAAGCGGTGAAAATTATAACTGCCGACATTATCCCTGTTATTGACCAGAGGCGGAGTGTGCTGCCTCAATATCTATGAGCTCATGAGGACCGGAGGAAAGAATCCTGAACGTTCTGCAAGGTGCCTCCTCGACGGAGGCAAGAATTCAATCCTTTGAAAACCAGCCGCGTGGCTGGCGGAGATCCTGGAGGACTTGGGAGAACCGAGGGTCGGAGAACGAACATCCGAGTCATTGCCTGTCAGATGGTCATTATCGAATTTACAGTGTAGGAGGCCACTTGGCCCATCGAGTCTGCACCTTGGAAACAGCACCCCAACCAAGCCCATACCTCCACCCCATCCCCATAACCCAGTAACCCCACCTAACATTTTATTTGGACACTGAGGGCAATTTATCGTGGCCAATCCACCGAACCTGCATATCTTTGGACTGTGGGAGGAAACCGGAGCACCCGAAGGAAACCCACGTTGACACGGGGAGAACGTGCAGACTCTGCACAGTCAGTGACCCAAGCCGGGAATCGAACCTGGAACCCTGAAGCTGTGAAGCTACAGTGCTAACCATTGTGCTACTGTGCTGCCTATAAATTATGTTATTTTCTGTCCATTTAGTGTGGAGGGTAAGGCTCCCGTTAGGTTCTTTGAGGACCGACTTCCATGTTTTCTCAGCTGGATGTGAAGCCTGGGCGTTTCAAATTAGAAAGGGTGCAACGTATCCTGTCTCTTGAGGGTGAGGGATAGTTTTCATCCCAGGCCTGTAATCATTCACTTCCACAATTTGAAAGATCGGCAGAAGGTCCTGGAGACGGGTACGGTGAGGTGGCGTCTGGCTCCAGGAGGGAGTGAAGATTTACTTCTTCCAGGACTTTTCGGCAGCAACAGAAACGAAGCGTCGAGACTTCGATGAAGTTCAAAGGCAGCTCAAGGCTGTGGGGAGTGAATTACGTCAGGCTTTATCCTGCAACCCGAAAAATGGTATCGAACAACTCCGTCAAGTCTTTCAATAATCCAACTATTGCCTTGGTCTTCATCAAATCCATAAACGGCAAGGATCTGGAGAGATGGTTTGCAGCTTGGACTAACTCAGGTTCTAATCCGGACTCTTTCCCCATCATGGTGTTGTCTGAATTTCAGAACCACAGAAATTCACATCGGGACAGGAGTAGGCCATTCAGCCCCTCGAGTCTGTCCTGCCATTTAATGAGATGATGGCTGATCTGTGACCTAACTCCATATCCCTGAATATCTTTGCTGAACAAAAGTCTATCTATTTCAGATGTAAAATTAACAACTGATCCAGCTTCAACTGCTGTTCGTGGGAGAGAGTTCCAAACCTCTCCCACCCTGTGTGTGAAGAAGTTCTTCCTAACATCTCTACTGAACGGTCTAGCCCTGATTTTTAGACACTGATCCCCAGTTTTAGAACCTCCAACCAGTGGAAATAGTTTATCTTCATCGACCCTGTCTTTCCCTGTTAATATCATAAATACTTCAATCAGATCACACCTTAATCTTCTAAATTCTAGCAAAAACAGGCCTAATTTGTGTAATCTCTCCTCATAACCCAACCCCTGTAGTCCAGGTATTGTGGGGTATCGTCTTAGTAAACCTGTGTTTCATTCCCTCCAAGGCTAAAATATCTTCCCTAAGGTGTGGTGCGCAGACCTGCTCTCAGTTCTCCAAGTGGGGTCTTGTACAGCTGCAGCATAACCTCTGAGTCTTTATACTCCAATCCTCCAGATAGGCGGCATGGTTGTACAGTGGTTAGCACTGCTACCTCACAGCTCCAGGGTCCCAGGTTCAATTCCGACCTCGGGTGACTGTCTGTGTCGAGATTTTACTTTCTCCCCGTGTGTGCGTGGGTGTCCTCCGGGTGCTCCGGTTTCCTCCCACTGTCCAAAGATGGGCAGGTTAGGTGGGTTGGCCATGCTAAATTGCCCCTTAGTATCCAAAAGGTTAGGTGGGGTTACGGGGAAAGGGTGGAATTTGGGCTTAGGCAGGGTGCTGTTTCCAAGGGCCGGTGCAGACTCGATGGTCCGAATGGCCTCCTTCTGCTCTGTATATTCTCTGATTCTATGTAAATGCCAGCATTCCATTCGCCTTTTTGATTATTTTCTGCCCTTGTTCCTGGCAGTTTAGGGATCTGTGCATCTCAACCCCCACACTCTTCGCCATCCACTGTACTTAACCTCTTTCCATTTAGAAAATATTCTGTTCTATTCTTTGTTGGTTCAAAACGTATAACTTCACACTTCATAGATCATAGAATTTACAGTGCAGAAGGAGGCCATTTGGCCCATTGAGTCAATTGCAGTTGTAATCGAGTTGATTACATGGAATTCCATTTGTCACAATTTTGCCCATTCACCTAGTCTGTCAATATCTCCTTGCAATTTGATGCCATCATCTAGGCTGTCCATGATGCCATCTAACTTTGTATCATCAGCAACAGTGAAGAGGCCCTTCTGCCTATTGAGTCTGCACCGACACTGGCAAAACACCTGACCGACCTGATTCCATTTGCCAGCACTTGACCCATAGCCTTGAATGTTATGACCTGCCAAGTGTTCACCCAGGTACTTTTTAACCCGCCTCTCCCACCCTTCCAGGCAGTGCATTCCAAACCGTCACCACCCTCTGGGTAAAAAGTTTATTTCTCAAAACCCCCCTAAACCTCCTGCCCCTCACCATGAGCTCGTGTCCCCTCGTGACTGACCTTCAACTGAGGGGAACAGCTGCTCCCTATCCACCCTGTCCAAGCCCCTAATAATCTTGTACACCCCAATAATCTTGTACACCTTGATCAGGTCACCCTCCCCCCCACCCCCACCCCCACCCTTCTCGGCTCCAATGAAAACAACCCAAGCCTATAGCATAACCCAGAAAATTAAAAGGAAAATCCAGGATAATCCAGGAAGTTACAATCTGGTGAACTTTACGTCAGTGGTAGGGAAATTATTGGAGAGGATTCTTCGAGACAGGATTTGCTGCCATTTTGAAGCACATGGACGTACCAGCGAGAGGCAGCATGGTTTGTGAAGGAGAGACTGTGTCTCACTAGCTTGATCAAGTTTTTCGAGGAAGTGATGGAGATGATTGATGAAGGTAGTAAGACCCTTGGCAGACTGGTACAGAAGGTGAAGTCACACAGGATCAGAGGTGATAAGATCGGTATAGCACTGGCTCGGTCATAGACGACAAAGGATAGCAGTAGAAGGGTGCTTTTCTGAATGGATGGCTGTGACCAGTGGTGTTCCGTAGGGATCAGTGCTGCGACCTGTGTTGTTTGTAGTATATATAAATGATTTGGAGGAAAATGTAATTGCTTTGATTAGTAAGTTTGCAGACGACACAAAGATGGTGGAATTGCGGATAGCGATGTGGACTGTCAGAGGATTCTGCAGAATATAGATCTGTTGGAGACTTTGGTGGCAAAATGGCAGATGGAGTTTATTCCAGACAAATGTGAGGTAATGTATTTTGGAAGGTCTAATACAGGGAGGGAAATATACAGTAAATGGCAGAACCCTTAAGAGTATTGACAGGCAGAGGGATCTAGGTGTACAGGTCCACAGGCCACTGAAAGGGCATCGTAGGTGGAGAAGGTAGTTAAGAACACAAATGGCATGCTTGCCTTCATTGGCCGGGGAATTGAGTTTAAAAATTGGCAAGTCATGTTGCAGACTTACAGAACCTCAGTGAGGCCACACTTGGAATATAGTGTTCAATTCTGGTTGCCATACAACCAGAAAGATGTGGAGACTTTGGAGAGGATACAGAAAGGATTTACCAGGATGTTGCCTGGTATGGAGGGCATTAGCTATAAGGATGGGTTGGAGATACTTGGTTTGTTCTCACTGGAAGACGGAGGTTGAGGGGCGACCTGATAGAAGTCTACAAAATTATGAGGGGCATGGACAGTGAAGATGGTCAGAAACTTTTTTCCAGGGTGGAAGAGTCAATTACTGGGAGACACAGGTTTAAGGTGTGAGGGGCAAAGTTTAGAGGGGCTGGCTTAGCACACTGGGCTAAATCGCTGGCATTTAAAGCAGACCAAGGCAGGCCAGCAGCACGGTTCGATTCCCGTACCAGCCTCCCCGAACAGGCGCCGGAATGTGGCGACTAGGGGCTTTTCACAGTAACTTCATTGAAGCCTACTCGTGACAATAAGCGATTTTCATTTTCATTTCATTTCATGTACGAGGGAAGTTTTTTTTACAGAGAGGGTAATGGGTGCCTGGAACTCACTGCCAGAGGTGCTGGTGAAAGCAGGTACGATAGTGACATTTAAGGGATGTCTTGACAAATACATGAATAGGTTGGGAATAGAGGAATATAGACCCCGGAGGAGTAGACGGCTTTAGGTCAGACGGGCAGCATGGTCGGTGCAGGCTTGGGAAGGCCGAAGGTTCAGGCTTGGGAAGGCCGAAGGTTCAGGCTTGGGAAGGCCGAAGGTTCAGGCTTGGGAAGGCCGAAGGTTCAGGCTTGGGAAGGCCGAAGGTTCAGGCTTGGGAAGGCCGAAGGGCCTGTTCCTGTGCTGAACGTTTCTGTGCTCTTTGTTTGTTCTATCCAACCTCTCTTCATAACTAAAATGTTCCATCCCATGCAACCTCCTCTGCACTGTCTCCAATCACATCCTTCCTATAATGTGGCGAGCAGAAATGCTCACAGTAATGTCCCATCTGCCTTTTTCACCACCCTATTAACCTGCCCTTCCACGTTCAGAGATCTCTGGACAAACTTGCCAAGGTCCCTTTGTTGCTCAGAACTTCCCAGTGTCATGCTGCTCATTGAATACTTCCTGGTCACATTACCCCTTCCAAAGTGTGTCACCTCACTTTTTAGGTTTCAATTCCATTTGACCATCCCGTTTATATCTTCCTGTTACCTCACTGTTAACCACCCGGCCAAGCTTTGAGTCACTCGCAAGTCTCCCACGTGGGATCTTGTCAAATGCTTTATTGAAATCCATGTATACTGCATCAACTGCACAAACCCCATCTACACACCAGGTCACATGCTCAAAAAATGCAATCAAATTTGTTCAGCATTACCTCCCTCTGCCAGTGTCATGCTGACTATTCCTGATCAAACCTCGCCAAGTGGAGATAAGAGTGCATCAGAATTTTCTCCAATAGTTTCCCTGCCACTGACATGGGGCTCACTAGTCTGCAGTTACCTGGCTTATCTCCACAAACGTTCTTTTTTTCTTTAATTTAGAGTACCCAATTGTTTTTTTTCCAATTAAGGGGCAATTTAGCATGGCCAATCCACCTAACCTGCACATCGTTGGGCTGTGGGGGTGAAACCCACGCAGACATGGGGAGAATATGCAAACTCCACACAAACAGTGACCCAGGGCCAGGATTCAAACCTGGATCCTCAGCACCGCAGTCCCAGTGCTATCGACTGCACCACATGCCGCCCCTTCTACAATCTTTCTTAAATAGTAGGACCACATTAGCTGTCCCCGTGGCCAGAGCGGAATTAAAACTTTGGGTCAGAGCCCATGAAATCTCCTCCCTGTCTCCCACAGCATCAAATTGGGATTCTAATACAGGTGGGAATTCCACAATTCATCCAGACTTAGTAATCTAATAATTTTATGGGCGGCACAGTAGCATTGCTGCTTCACGCACCAGGGACCTGGATTCGATTACGGCTTGGGTCACTGTCTGTTTGGAGTCTGCATGTTCTCCCCGTGTCTGCATGGGTTTCCTCCGGGTGTCCCGGTTTCCTCCCACAAGTCCTGAAAGACAAGCTTGTTAGGTGAATTGGACATTCTGAATTCTCCCTCTGGGAACCTGAACAGGCGCCGGAGTGTGGCGACTAGGGGATTTTCAGTCACTTCATTGCAGTATTCATGTAAGCCGACTTGTGAAATGAAATGAAAATCGTTTATTGTCACAAGTAGGCTTCAAATGAAGTTACTGTGAAAAGCCCCGAGTTGTCACATTCCGGCGCCTGTTCAGGGAGACTGGTACGGGAATTGAACCATGCTTAGTCTGCTTTAAAAGCCAGCTCTTTAGCCCTGTGCTAAACTAGCCCCTAATAATAAAGATTATTATAATTTAAGCCTACTTGTGACAATAATAAAGATTATTGTGAATGGGCCAAAGAGCCTCTTTCCGTGCTGTAAAGAGAGGGAATGAATGAGAAGGAGTTTATAGAGAAACTGCCAAAGCCACAACATTCACCAGCTCGGAGGACACACCTTAGCTCCCTTTCCAATCTGAAAGCAGCCTGAGCTGGATTTACATTCCCCTTAATTGATCATTGCTGGGTGATAATCCTGTACTTCCTCACCTCACACCACTGTGACAGCACCTTCACTACACAGACTGCAGCAACTGACCAAACATCACCTTCCCAGTTATTCCTGAAGGCACCACCTTCCCAACCTGGCCCCTTGCCTGAGGTGTGGTGATCCTCAGGTCACATCACCGCCGGTCTGCTCTCTCCCGGGACCAGGCCCTGGTTCACAGCCGCCATCTTGGGGAAACAGAGCGCAGGCGCTGGCGTCTTGGTGATGCAACAGCGAGTGGGCGGGACCTGAAGGTTTCTGTTCCCAGCCGGGTCCTAATGCTCATCAAACATATCAGGGACCAGATTTTTAAAACGTTTCACCCACTCCCAGGCTGAACCTGATGTTTGTCGCCTGGAGGTCCCGTGGGTCACGGATACATTGAGTGTGAGAGTCTGCAGCCTCTTTATAGCTACCTGAAGGGGGTTATGTTACGTTTGATTACATTTCGCGGACTTTCCAGTCCATTATCAGGATGTTTGTGTGATATTTTCTTACTCTCTGATTGATTTTTTAAAATTTAAAATACATTTCAGCAGCAAGCTTACTGGTGATTTTTAACTGATAGAAGGTTATTTATTATCACACTATTTCCTGCATCTTTGAACATCTCAGTCTCTCTTCTCTTTCACAACCACTGACACATACACAGAAATTAGGTACAGGTCAAGTTGAAGCTGTAATGATGAAAATGGAATCTAGACTGCAATCGTTATATCGCTGCAGGCCTCTTCTTGTTGAGCTGATCCTTTAGTTGGAGTGAAGCGTTTTTAGAAACAAATGATTCTTATGAGTCTCTGAAGCTTCTTGTAGATGAATAGCCAGGAGGTTGGTTCTCAGGTGGGCTTGGAAACTGGAATAAGTTCAGTACTGTGGCTGCACTGGGAGACATTCAGCTCCGCTGGTTCAGCTGGTTCCTGGTGCTCCAGATGCTTCTCACACACACATTCGCTTTGTTCAGGGTTTATTATACTGCATCCCTGACAATTAACTGCAGAGTTAAAACTTTGGGACCCAGAATACTCCGATACAATAGCAGTTTACGATGCTCACTCACGCTTATCTCTGCCCCAATTCGAGCTCATTCTCCAGTGTTCAATTTGACACTTGGAGACCAACACTCCAGAGATTTCATATTCCTCAAATACTGGTTCATCCCGACACAACAAGACATTTAAACTTCACAGGTGGCTGCAAACTTTCCTTATTCAGATCCGTGTTTAACTAAATATTGGTCACAGAATCGAATATTGCCCACAGTTTAATGTCCATAATAACATGTTAAGTTGCAGCCATCTTGGCAGAGTTTGTGGATCTTACAGTCTATAATATCTAGTATCCTTGTGCTGAGCGTGACATCCTGAATCTACTCTTGGGTCTGATTAAAACAGTGCATTGTAGGTGGGTGGGATCGGCGGCACGGCAGCAAAGTGGTTAGCACTGTTGCTTCACGGGTCCCAGGTTCGATTCCCAGCTTGGATCACTGTCTGTGCGGAGTCTGCACGTTCTCCCCGTGGGTTTCCTCCGGGTGCCCTGGTTTCCTCCCACAAGTCCCGAAAGACGTGCTGTTAGGTGCATTGGACATTCTGAATTCTCCCTCTATATATCTGAACAGACGCCGGAATGTGGCAACCAGGGGCTTTTCACAGTAACTTCATTGTAGTGTTAATGTATGCCTACTTATGACAATAAAGAGTATTATTATTATGGAGGGGGTGGGTGGTTACTCTGGCAGCCGACTTCTGTTCTGTGGTCTTGTCTATTCCCAGTGGCCCTGCAGAGGGAGCATCCGATATCCACCGGAATGCTTGACACCTTCCACAACCAGTGGATACCTCAGCGGACAGAGTGTTTCAGAGACACTGTGAACAATATTCTGGTCCAGTTAGGAAGGTTCCTACACTTTTGTTGGGACTTCTAGCTGATTTTGGTCTTTTATTTTGACTGGACCACGTGCTTGGGCAAAGCAAGAGAGGAAAGAAGGTTCGATAGAAACTAGAATGATCTGTTGTGAATTTCTATCCTATTCTTACAGTGATCATTTTTGTAAACTTCTTTTTCATGCATTAGAATGGGAGGATTGGCAGCTGGACAACTCGAACCAAATATAACATCGAAATCTGACAGTCACTCAATTCATTAGGATTTAAATATCACAAACTGTCAATGTGCTTGTCTGTTCTGACTGTGGGAAGTGATTTCAAACATCAGTGTGACTGGAAAAGCCCCGAGACACACACCCACCTGAGTGAGGGTGTTCCAGTGAACTGACTGTGGAAACATCAGTGTGACTGGAAAAGCACCGAGACTCACGCAACACACACCTGAGTGAGGGTGTTCCAGTGAACTGACTGTGGAAAGAGCTTTAACCAGTTACACAGCCTGAAAAATCATCGTGTTTCCACTTGTGGGAAAGTCTAGGACCAAAGGGCATAATCTCAGAGGAAGGGGGTCTCAAATTTAGGACAGCGATGAGGAGACATTTCTTCTCTCAGAGGGCAGTGAATCTGTGGAATTCTTTAACTGGCATTCTGTCTCTGGAGTTGACCAAAATAAGGCAAAGGTGAAGGTGTCGTTACCCGGATTGCCCGCTTGGTGGCGCGGTGGCTCTTTCACTGGGGCCTTGAGTTCAGAAACATCCCAGACAGGACTGGTGAGAAATATCTGTCTGGGAAAGGGGAGAAAACTGTGTAATCGGGGAAATGGCGCGCTGCCGAAGGACCTTAGAGAAAGGAGTTCAGCAAAGTCTTATTTTCTTCATTTTTCATTTAATATTTATTACAATTTCAGAGAAAATATTACAGAAAAGCTTATTTTGAATTAACAAAAGGGAACATAACGATTGAGGGTCACACTGAGAACAGAACACATGCCCTCTGAGCTGCCAAATGTATGTACAACTGTAGCAGACACAAGAAAGAGAGAACAGGAACACATAAACAGGAACAACATAAAGGGAAGGCAACTGTTGTAAATAAGGTACCAGATAAGTTACTTATTTAGGCATAACATTGAGAGAAATTATTAGCTACAATTACATTACAGCCAAAATTATCTCGTACATTTCAAACTGAAAAACAGAAATACTGTCCATGATTGTTTCAGTTACAGATTCAGAATAATTAACTGAGAGGATTTTACTGTGAGAGGCACCAAGAGGAGATATTGTATTTCTGTCACACACAGACCATAATAAACAGCTGAGGAAAATCTACAGCGCCCGAAAGTCAACCGATCACTTGATCTGTAAAAGAGAGAGAAAATGACGAAGCAGATGTTTATGATCTGGGACATTGATGTTAGAGTTTTTAATCAATCAAACATTTAGAGATTTTTGAAACGACTTCTGTCAGTTTGAAGTGTGAGTGGATTGAATCTTCTCACCTTCACCAGAGTGACTGCAGCGCTGTAGGAAATGCTCAGGAAGAACAGGGTGATGAATGTGGAAGCGGTCGTCCAGATGTTCCCGTTATCATCCTCATAGTCTTCAGTCCAGGTGTGGTCTGTGGTATCTACGGGGATCGAGCAAATAAATATAATCAGATTGTTTATTAATCCAGGATATATTTTGAATATTCTCGCTTCATTTTCTCCCGCTGCTAATTCATTCTTCAATATATTTGTCATTGCATATCTACTGTTGAGTTCATGATACTCAGAAATCGATCTCCTTAACTTTTTTCTTCCAATTAAGGGGCAAGTGAGCATGGCCAATCCACCTACCCTGCACATCTTTGGGTTGTCGGGGTGAGACCCACGGGTCACGGAGAAACTCCACTGGGACAGAGACCCAGGAGCGGGATGAACCCCAGGTCCATGGTGGCGTGAGGCAGCAGTGCTAACCACTATGACACCGTGCCGCCATTGCCTGACGTTTGTGTTTGTTCCTTAGCTTTTGTGTCTGTGTAGATGCGAAATTCGTGTTTTGCTTTACTCTTCTTTTGTGTGTCCCGATGTCTTTATAAGTGTCACTGTGTGTGTTCATGTGTCAATGAGTGTTGATCTGTGTATTTGTGTGTCAGCGCCTGTCTGTGAACTTTGTTTATCTTCTGTCAGTGTAAATATGAGTGTTTATTGTGTGTGTTTGTGTGTTGAAATGTATGTTTATATATTAATGCCTGTGTTAATATAAGTTTATACTTCCCTGCCTAGTAATGAAAGTGTTAATGTGTCTTTATACGTTCAACATGCATGTCAGTGTCTTAATGTTTGTGTCTGGATAAGTGCGTTTGTGTGTTTGTTGATGTGTGTATTTCATCATAGAATCATCATCATATAATCCCTACTGTGCCGAACGAGGCCATTTGGCCCATTGAGTCTGCACCGACCCTCCGAAAGAGCACTCTACCTGGACGCATGCCCCTGCACTATCCCCAGAACCTCGTAACACCATCTAACGTTGTGGGCACTAAGTGGTAATATAGCATGGCCAATCCACCTAACCTGCACATGCTTGGACTGTGGGAGGAAACCGGAGCACGCAGTGGAAACAGGAATAGACCCGGGAGAACGTGGAAACTCCACACCGACAATCACCCGAGGCTGGAATTGAACCCGGGTTTATGGCGCTGTGAGGCAGCAGTGCGATCTATGCGTTGATGGTTGTTTCTAACTATCTATTGATGTGTATTGATGACCCCATGTGTATTCATGTGTGTTCGTGTCAATGTGTGTACGAATCTGCTAATATGGTCCACGTGTGCCCATTAGTGTGTTAATGTGGATTATTGTCTCTGTTTGAATGGAAATATTTCTGTCATCGTGAAATTCTGCTAATGTATATGTTATTGGTTACATTTGTGTTTCATATTCTTCTGTCAGCCTACTTGTCTGGTTTTATGTGTTTGTGTACCTGTGTGGACATGTGGCTGTATGTGTCTGTTTGTGTACATTTGTGTAGCCGCTTGTGTGTGGATTTGTGTGTGTATGTGCACGTGTGTCTGTGTGTGTATGAACATGTGTCTTTTTGTGTTTATGTGCATGTTTGTGAATTTTTGCGCATGTTTGCGTGTGTTTTTGTGTCAAAATATGTGTGGTTCGTTGTGCGTGGGTGTATATTCATGCATGTGTTTCTATGTGTGTGTCTATATGTGTGTTTGTGTCTACGCGTGAGCGTGTGTGGGTCTGTGTGCATGTATGTGTAGTGTTTGTGTCTTAATCTGTCTGTGTATTTGTATCATTGATTATTGATACCGATGTAGAATATGTTGAACTTTCTGCTTATAAATGTGTTTTCTGTGAGTTGCAAGCTGACATCAGGTGACCTAATGCAAAAATACAAGGAGGTGCCTCAGGAGAGAACAGTGAAAGCCCAGGGAGAATTCAATCACCAGTCTGGATTTGGATTATGGGGAATCGGTTTTAGCATACTGATAAGACGAACAAGAGTGCTAAAACAATTATGTTGCACAAATAGATACTTTCAGAACATCTTTGTCATTGTGGCCTTTTAAACCCTTCAGCCAGTAAGCTACATGCCGTCTTGTAATGTCAGTAACTGAGTTCTTAGTCTAGAGAAGGGTTTACTTCCAAACTCCCTGCTTGGGGACTGGGAAGATATTGAGTTAATAATCTCCCTCTCTCTGGTCAGCTCAGCAAATTGCCTTTGGGTTCTCCCTGCTGGAGGTGGAGATAGAGGGAGTTCACTCATCACCTTCCTCCTCTTTTGGTCGAGAATGTGGAGGTAAAATGGGTTAGTATTGCCCCTTTGCTCTCTTTGTTGGGGAAGTGTGGGTACAGTGGATTAAATAATGCCGCTCCACTCATTGTTGGAAGCGGGTGTACAGTGGGTTAACTAATGCCCCTCCCCCTCTCTCTGTTGGGGAAGGGGGCGCACAGTGGATTACCTAACGCCCCTCCCCCTTACTCTGTTGGGGAAGTGGGGAGACAGTGGAGTAACTAATGCCTCTCCCCCTCTCTGTTGGGTAAGTGGGGTGCAGTGGATCGACTAATGCCCCTCCCCCTCTCTTTGTTGGGGAAGTGGGGAGACAGTGGATTAACAATTTCCCTTTCCCCTCTCTTTGACTGGGGATTGTTGGTCCATGTTTCTGTGTGACCCTCAATTCAGTTCCCAGTGGGTGTGATACAGCAATTTAAATCTGACATTAATTTTAATGGGATGGACAATGGGAGAAGCAGGAACACCGAGATCTAAATGTGATGGGTTTGTTTGTCTGAAATGGGGAATTGTCCGATTTCTCCTCAGCCGGAGGAAAGTAAACTAATCCTGTAATGAATGAGTTTCATTCTGTCTCTAACCCAGGGTGCATCTGACCTGGGAGCTCTGGTTGTATCAGACCTGGGGCTGAGACCTGTAGAAATCCGGGTCTCATTGAACAGATCTAATATCAGCAAAGTGGAAGCTCCATTAATTAAGCGGCTGTACATTTAAATCACAATTGGAGGAAAAAGTTTTTATTATTTTTATTTTAGTTCGAAATGCAATTGACAGATTCTCATTGACATGAATTGACGGTGTCCATCAGAGCGAGGGAAATGTTCACAAAACTCGGTTTACCGCTGGATTTATCAACCGTTCTGTTGATGATCTTCAAGGGGATGGCTTCATGTCCCACCACACAGGAGTAAGAAGCGCCGCTGGCCCACTCCTCCGCTGCAATGGATAACAGGCTGTACATGAAGAAGGAGCTATTGCCGTTCTCCGCCATCACCTCGGTGATCTTGTAGTTCCCGGGATTCACCGGCTTGTCATTGACGGTCCACTTGACGAAGATCTCTCGGGGGGAGAAACCTCTCACTAAGCAGCTGAGGGAGACGAATCTCTGAGCGGAGACGTCTTCAGCCGAGGGCAGGAGGACAGAGACGGACGGTTCCCGCGGGTTGGGATCTGCAGAAAATGTACAATAAATGTGAGTAAAATGGGGAATTCCGGAGACAATGGAACCGCGGGTTGGATGTGAGAGAAATGTGTTTTTTGTTGGATTTTAAAGGTTTCCATTTCCCAGTTTGGGATCTGTCCGGTTTCCCAGCTCGGAGCTGAGGTGGACACAATAATTTTCGCTGAGAATTTACGGATATTGGATTCGAAAGTTTCAGAAAGTGTACAGCAGGGAAACAGGCCATTCGGCCCGCCTGTTCTGTGCTGGTGTATAAACTCCACTCCAGGCTCCTCCCACCTTACTCCCAAAGAATTGGGAAACTGCCAATGTAACACCCTTATTCAAAAGGGAGGGAATCAAAAACGGGTAACTATAGGCCAGGGACAACAATAGCTGAGCATTTAAGCATACAGAGTATAATCACGCTGGGTCTGCCCGGCTTCGTGAAGGGTAAATCATGCCTGACAAATTTATTGCAATTCTTTGAGGTGATAACGAGAAGGCTGGAGAGAGGGGGACCAGTAGATGTGATATACATGAATTTCAAAACTGTGTTTAATAAGTGAATGTACTATTGCCATGGCTGCAGATACAAAAATAGAAAGGCAAGTGGTGAGGATTACAGAATATCCACAGAGGGACAGAGACAGCGTAACTTACTGAGTAAAAACTTGACAGATGAAACATAATGTAGGAAAATGTGAGGTTAGACATTTTGGTAGGAGGAAGAACATAACGGAATATTATTTAGATGGAGAAAGACTGTAGAAAGCTAAAGTAACGGGGGAATTGGGGGTCCTTGTGCAGAAACCACAAGTTCTGCAGGTAATATGGAGACAAATTGAATGTTGACATTTATTTCAAAGGGAATAGAATATAAACATGGGGAAGTCGAGCTAAAACTATACAAGGCATTAGTTAGACTGCACCTGGTATACTTTGAATAGTTTTGGTGCCCTTATCTAAGGAAGACAATTGGTTTTGAAGGCAGTCCAGAGAAGGATCACGAGGTTGATTCCGAGTATGGAGGGATTTTCTTATGGGGAGAGGTTAAGTAGGCTGGGTTGTACTTATTGGAGTTCAGAGGAATGAAGGCAGCCGAATCGAGACATGAAAGATTCTCAGGGAGCTTCTTAGGAGGTTGTTTTCCCTTGTGGGATTTCTGTTTATTTTTCAATGCCTGCCGATTTTCCTGCCAAAAGCTTTTTTCAAAGAGATTGAGGGAAGGATTACTTTGTTCATATGGGGAGGGAAAGTGGCCAGAGTTAGAAAGGTGCTACTACAGAGGGGAAGGCAGGCAGGGGGTTTGGGTCTTCCGAACCTGATGTATTACTACTGGGCGGTGAATGTGGAGAAGGTGCGCAGCTGGGTCAGTGGGGTTGATTCCCAGTGGATCAGAACGGACGAATGGAGGACAGTTTGTGCAGCGTGTCGGGATTGAAAGCACTAGCATCACCGCCGCTCCCGATGGCCCCGGGGAAATACTCAGGGAATCCCGTAATAATAGCTTCATTGAGAATTTGAAGGCAGTTTTGCCAACACTTCGGGTTGGGGGCAGGGTCAAGGGAAATGCCGATTCAGGGAAACCACAGATTTGAGCCAGGGAAGTGGGATGGAAATTTTCGGAAATGGGAGGCGAAGGGGATTAAGACACCAAAAGATTTGTTTCTTAGGGGTCGGTTTGCAAGTTTGAAGGAGCTGGAAGCGAAGTATGGGCTGGAGTAAGGGGAAATGTTTAGATACATGCTTGTTCGGGATTTTGCCAGAAAGGAGATACAGAGCTTCCCGGTGGAGCAGGTCTCCACATTGCCGGAGGAGGTGCCGATGACAGGGGGACTGGAGAAGGGGGTAGTGTCGGCGGTTTACAGAGCTATTTTGGAAGAGGAGAAGGCACCACTGGAAGGGATCAAAGCAAAGTGGGAGGAAGAGTTGGGCGAGCATATGGAGGAGGGGTTCTGATGTGAGGTGCTCCGGAGGGTGAATGCCTCCACCTCATGCGCAAGTTTGGGGCTGGTACAGCTGAAAGTGGTATACAGAGCACACCTCACGAGGGCGAGGATGAGCCAATTCTTTGAAGGAGTAGAAGATGTGTGTGAACGTTGCGGGCGGGCGGGGGGAGGGGGGGGGCTGCTAATCATGTTCATATGTTTTGGTCCTGTCCAAAGCTAGAGGATTATTGGAAGGAGGATTTTAGGATAATTTCTAAAGTGGTGCACGTGAAACTGGCCCCTATTCGGGGTGTCAGACCACCCAGGGTTGGAAACGCGTGTGGAGGCAGATGTTGTAGCCTTCGCCTTGTTGATCGCCCAAAGGCAGATTCTGATAGGTTGGAGAGCAACCGCTCCACCCTGTGCCCTGGCGTGACGGGGGACCTATTGGAATTCTTGACTCTTGAGAAGGTTAAGTTTGAAGTGAGGGGAAGGATGAAGGGGTTCTACAATTCATGGGCATTATTCATTATGCACTTTCAAGAAGCAGATAACATAGAACATTAGTTGGGGCGGGTGGGTGGGAGGGTTGGGGGGAGTGTGTGTGTGTGTGTTAATGGAGACTATGGGTGATTCCTAATTCCTTTTTGTCATTTGTTTGTGTGAACATGCGGGCTAATGTTTGGGGTTTGGTGGGAGGATGGTATCGTTGTTATTGATATGGGGATTGACATATTTGTTACTGATTATTGTTTATTGTTGGTGGGTGTAAGTTTGGGAGAAAATGTGAAAAAGGAGGAGAATAAAAAAAATATTTTTAATTTTTTTAATAAACAGTGCCAGTGACTGTGAAAGACCCCTAGACGCTACATTCCGGTGCCTGTTTGGGTACACAGAGGGAGAATTCAGAATGTCCATATTACCTAACAGCACGTTTCGGGACTTGTGGGAGGAAACCGGAGCACCCAGAGGAAAACCCACGCAGACACGGGGAGAACGTGCAGACTCCACAGACAGTGACCCAAGCTGGGAATCGAACCTAGGACCCTGGAGCTGTGAAGCAACAGTGCTATACACTGTGCTACCATGCCTCCGATCCCACCCAGCGACAATGCACTGTTTTAATCAGACCCAAGAGTAGATTCAAGATGTCACGCTCGGCACAAGGATACTAGATATTATAGACTGTAAGATCCACAAACTCTGCCAAGATGGCTGCAACTTAACAGGTTATTATGGACATTAAACTGTGGGCAACATTCGATTCTGTGACCAATATTTAGTTAACACGGATCTGAGTAAGGAAACTTTGCAGCCACCTGTGAAGTTTAAATGTCTCGTTGTGTCAGGATGAACCAGCATTTGAGGAATATGAAATCTCGGGACTGTTGGTCTCCAAGTGTCATATTGAACACAGGAGAATGAGCTCGAATTGGGGCAGAGATAAGCGTGAGTGAGCATCGTAAACTGCTATTGTATCGCGGTGTTCTGGGTCTGAGTTTTAACCCTGCAGTTAATAGTCAGGGATGCAGTATAATAAACCCTGAACAAAGCAAATGTGTGTGTGAGAAGCATCTGAAGTACCAGGAACCAGCTGAACCAGCAGAGCTGAATGTCTCCCACTGCAGCCACAGTACTGTACTTATTCCAGCTTCCAAGGCCACCTGAGAACCAACCTCCTGGCTATTCACCAACAAGAAGCTTCAGAGACTCATGAGAATTATTTGTTTCTAAACACGCTTCACTCCAACTAAAGGACCCGCTCAACAAGAAGACAGTAGACCTGCAGAGATATAAAGACTGCAGTCTCCATTCCATTTTCATCATTACAGCTTCAACTTGATCTGTACCTAATTTCTGTGTATGTGTCAGTGAGTGTGAAAGAGACGAGAGACTGAGATGTTCAAACATCCAGGGAAATTGTGTGACAATAAATAACCATCTTCGGTTTAAAAATCACCAGTAAGCCTGCTGCTGAAATGTATTTTAAATAAAGCAAAATCACCCAGAGGGTAAGAAAATATCACACAAACATCCTGATAATGGACTGGAAAGGAGCACGAATTATAATCAAACGCTGTATAACCCCTTCAGGTAGCTATATAGAGGCTGCAGTCTCTCACACTGAATGTCTACATGCTCCACGGGACCCCCAGGCCACAAACATCAGCTTCAGCCCAGGCGTGGGTGAAACTTTTTAAAAACAATTTTTACCGGCACTGGGACCCAGCTGGGATCAGAAACCTTGTTCCCGCCCCCAATAAGCTGTTGCGTCACCAAGACGCCAGCGCATGCGCTCTGCTTCCCCAAGATGGCGGCTGTGAACCAGGGCCTGATCCCGGGAGAGAGCTGACCGGCGGTGATGTGACCTGAGGATCACCGCACCTCAGGCAAGGGGCCAGGTTGGGAATTCGGTGCCTTCAGGAATAACTGGGAAGGTGATGTTTGGTCAGTTGCTGCAGTCTGTGTAGTGAAGGTGCTGTCACAGTGGTGTGAGGTGAGGAAGTACAGGATTATCACCCAGCAATGATCAATTAAGGGGAATGTAAATCCAGCTCAGGCTGCTTTCAGATTGGAAAGGGAGCTAAGGTGTGTCCTTAGAGTTGGTGGTGAAAGCTGCAGCTGGTGAAAGAGTGGCTAAGGAAAATATTGGTCCTTTAGAGGATGAGAAGGGAGATTTAATAATGGGAGATGAGGAAATGGCTGAGGAACTGAACAGGTTTTTTGGGTCGGTCTTCACAGTGGAAGACACAAATAACATGCCAGTGACTGATGGAAATGAGGCTATGACAGGTGTGGACCTTGAGAGGATTGTTTTCACCAAGGAGGTCGTGATGGGCAAGCTAATGGGGCTAAAGGTAGCCAAGTCTCCTGGACCTGATGGAATGCATCCCAGAGTGCTAAAAGAGATGGCTAGGGAAATTGCAAATGCACTAGTGATAATTTACCAAATTCATTAGACTCTGGGGTGGTCCCGGCGGATTGGAAATTAGCAAACGTGACACCACTGCTTAAAAAAGGAGGTAGGCAGAAAGCAGGTAATTATAGGCCAGTGAGCTTAACTTTGGTAGTAGGGAAGATGCTGGAATCTATCATCAAGGAAGTAATGGCGAGGCATCTGGATGGAAATTGTCCCATTGGGCAGACGCAGCATGGGTTCATAAAGGGCAGGTTGTGCCTAACTAATTTAATGGAATTGTTTGAGGACATTAACAGCGCGGTAGATAACGGGGAGCCAATGGATGTGGTATATCTGGATTTCCAGAAAGCCTTTGACAAGGTGCCACACAAAAGGTTGTTGCACAAGATAAAGATGCATGGCATTAAGGGGAAAGTAGTAGCATGGATAGAGGATTGGTTAATTAATAGAAAGCAAAGAGTGGGGGTTAATGGGTGTTTCTCTGGTTGGCAATCAGTAGCTAGTGGTGTCCCTCAGGGATCAGTGTTGGGCCCACAACTGTTCACAATTTACATAGATGATTTGGAGTTGGGGACCAAGGGCAATGTGTCCAAGTTTGCAGACGACACTAAGATAAGTGGTAAAGCAAAAAGTGCAGAGGATACTGGAAGTCTGCAGAGGGATTTGGATAGGCTAAGTGAATGGGCTAGGGTCTGGCAGATGGAATACAATGTTGGCAAATGTGAGGTTATCCATTTTGGTAGGAATAACAGCAAAAGGGATTATTATTTAAATGATAAAATATTAAAACATGCTGCTGTGCAGAGAGACCTGGGTGTGCTAGTGCATGAGTCGCAAAAAGTTGGTTTTCAGATGCAACAGGTGATTAAGAAGGCAAATGGAATTTTGTCCTTCATTGCTAGAGGGATGGAGATTAAGACTAGGGAGGTTATGCTGCAATTGTATAAGGTGTTAGTGTGGCCACACCTAGAGTATTGTGTTCAGTTTTGGTCTCCTTACTTGAGAAAGGACGTACTGGCACTGGAGGGTGTGCAGAGGAGATTCACTAGGTTAATCCCAGAGCTGAAGGGGTTGGATTACGAGGAGAGGTTGAGTAGACTGGGACTGTACTCGTTGGAATTTAGAAGGATGAGGGGGGATCGTATAGAAACATATAAGATTATGAAGGGAATAGATAGGATAGATGCGGGCAGGTTGTTTCCACTGGCGGGTGAAAGCAGAACTAGGGGGTATAGCCTCAAAATAAGGGGAAGTAGATTTAGGACTGAGTTTAGGAGGAACTTCTTCACCCAAAGGGTTGTGAATCTATGGAATTCCTTGCCCAGTGAAGCAGTAGAGGCTCCTTCATTCAATGTTTTTAAGATAAAGATAGATAGTTTTTTTGAAGAATAAAGGGATTAAGGGTTCTGGTGTTCGGGCCGGAAAGTGGAGCTGAGTCCACAAAAGATCAGCCATGATCTCATTGAATGGTGGAGCAGGCTCGAGGGGCCAGATGGCCTACTCATGCTCCTAGTTCTTATGTTCTTATGAATGTTGTGGCTTTGGCAGTTTCTCTATAATGTCATTCCCTCGCTCCTTCTACCACCTCTATCTTTAGAGTCAGAGAGTTTTACAGCACGGAAATAGGCCCTTCAGCGCATTCATAATAATCTTTATTATTGTCACAAGTAGGCTGACATTAACACTGCAATTAAGTTATTGTGAAAATCCCCTAGTCACCACACTCCGGTGCCTGTTCGGGCACACTGAATGTCCCATTCCTCCCACAAACACGTCTTTTGGGACTTGTGGAAGTCCTCCAACCACTGGGAGGAGACCGGAGCACCCGGAGGAAACCCACATAGTCACAGGGAGAATGTGCAGACTCTGCACAGACAGACTGGGACTTGAACCTGGGTCCCTGACGCTGTGAAGCAACAGTGTTAGCCACTGTGCTACCGTGGCACCCAACATGGCAGCCAGTCCTCGAATAACCTAACGGGACCCTTAGCCTCCACACCTTCTGACAGGCCGACGACTCGTATGTTCTTTCTCCGACCCTCGGTCCTCCAAGTCCTCCAGGACCTCCGAAAGCCACTTGGTTGGTCTTCAAAGGATTGCATTTTGACAGAGGCATCTTGCTGAACGTTCAGGATTCTCTCCTCCGGTTCATCAAGTCTCTTTTTTTTTCTTTAAAAAAAATAAATTTTGAGTACCCAATTCATTTTTTCCAATTAAGGGGCAATTTAGCGTGGTCAATCCACCTCGCCGGCACATCTTTGGGTTGTGGGTGTGAAACCCACGCAAACATGGGGAGAATGTGCAAACTCCACACGGACAGTGACCCAGAGCTGGGATAGAACCTGGGACCTCGGCGCCGTGAGGCAGCAGTGCTATCCACTGCGCCACCGTGCTGCCCAGATCATCGAGCCTCTTCATGGTGTTTTGCCGCTGGTCCTCATGAGCTCACAGATATTGAGTCAGCACACTCCGCCTCTGGTCAGTACCATGGATAATGCCGGCAGTCATCATTTTCGCCGCCTCCATGAGAGCCCCAGAGAGCGCGGGGTCGAGAGACCTCCCGCGGGTCAGGCCGCTATGTTGAAAAGGCCCCACTCCCGCTGAATCCACCTGCGCTGTTTTGTCAACAGATTTCTTCACTTTATTTGGCATAATCCTACTAAACTGAACCCTGACGTCTTCCAGGGACATGATAACAATATTAATTTAAAGATCAGATTATAGGTGAGTGGCACCAAAACCTGCGGAAAAGCAGCTACTCCCGCACCACATGCCCAACGCCCCGGCACAGACAGATTTCTGATCGATGAGGATGCCGAGGGTTATGGGGAACTGGCAGGTAAATGGAGAGAAAGCTGAGATGAGAAGGGATTTATTTTCTCGAGGATGTGGTGAAGCTTTGAAATTCTGTACCCCAGAAGATTTACAGTGCAGAAGGAGTCCATTCGGCCCGTCGAGTCTGCACCGCCCTTGGAAAGAGCACCCTACTTAAGCCCAAGCTTCCACCCGACCCCCGTAACCCAGTAACGCCACCTAACCTTTTTGGACACTAAGAGCAATTTAGCATGGCCAATCGACCTAACCTGCACATCTTTGGACTGTGGGAGGAAACCGGAGCACCCGGAGGAAACCCACGCACACACTGGGAGAACGTGCAGACTCCGCACAGACAGTGAACCAAGCTGGGAATCGAACCTGGGACCCTGGAGCTGTGAAGCAATTGTGCCAACCACTGTGCTACCCAACTGTGCTAACCATTGTGAAATGAGGGATAATGTGGGAAAACGGTGCTGAGGTAGATCAGCCAATGATCCCATTGAATGGTTCAGGCTCAATGGGCCGAATGGCCGACTGCAGCTCATATTTGTTGTGATCTCCTGGACAGGAAGCTGTGAGCTGTCAATGAGCCTGAATCAGCACCTTCAGGAGAATAGGGAGGGTGAATATTAGATACAGCAGAGTGAGAATAGAGGGATAGTGTGTGGGATGGAGATTTACAGCTTTTGGGGAATAAGAGAGAGGAAAAGATGTGACATAGAAACTAGAATTGTCTGTTCTGAGTTTCTATCCTGTACTGACAGTGATGAATTTTGTAAATTGTTTTTACAGGATATTAGACGAGGAGGAATTACAGACCGAAATCTCAGGCGTTACGTCTCGATCTGACAGAGTCACTCGATTCCCTGGAACCTGAATATCATCAGCCTTTGAACCTAGAAGGAGAAATGTTTGCCCGAACTGTCAGCTAAAGATTTCAAACATCAGTGTGACTGGAAAAGCCCCGAGACCCACACAACACACACCCGAGTGAGAGTGTTCCAGTGAACTGACTGTGGAAAGAGCTTCAACCAGTTACACAGCCTGAAAAACATAACAATATTCAGAGTGGGGAGAGACCGTACACGTGTTGTGTCTCTGGACAAGGCTTCAACTGATTGTCCTGCCTAGAGAGACACGAAGAGACCCAAAACATGGAGAAACCGTGGAAATGTGGGGACTGTGGGAAGGGATTCAAAGCCCCGTCAAAGGTGGAAACTCATCGACGTAGTCACACTGGGGAGAGGCCATTCACCTGCTCTCAGTGTGGGAAGGGATTCAGTGATTCATCCACCCTGCGGACACACCAGCGAGTTCACACTGGGGAGAGGCCGTTCACCTGCTCTCAGTGTGGGAAAGGATTCACTCAGTTATCCACCCTGCGGAGACACCAGCGAGTTCACACTGGGGTGAGGCCGTTCTGCTCTCAGTGTGGGAAGGGATTCAGTGATTCATCCAACCTGCGGACACACCAGCGAGTTCACACTGGGGAGACGCCATTCACCTGCTCTCAGTGTGGGAAAGGATTTACTCGAGTATCCAAACTACAGACACATCAGCGAGTTCACACTGGGGAGAGGCCATTCACCTGCTCTCAGTGTGGGAAGGGATTCAGTGATTCATCCAACCTGCAGTCACACCACCGGGTTCACACTGGGGAGAGGCCATTCACCTGCTCTCAGTGTGGGAAGGGATTTACTCAATTACCCAACCTGCAGACACACCAGCGAGTTCACACTGGGGAGAGGCCATTCACCTGCTCTCAGTGTGGGAAGGGATTTACTCAATTATCCACCATGCAGAGACACCAGCGAGTTCACATTGGGGAGAGGCCATTCACCTGCTCCCAATGTGGGAAGGGATTTATTGATTCCTCCAACCTGCGGAAACATCAGCGAGTTCACACTGGGGAGAGGCCATCCACGTGCTCTTAGTGTGGGAAAGGATTTACTCAATTACCTCAACTGCGGAGACACCAGGGAGTTCACACTCAGAGCAGCCGTCTCGAAGGTCAACCCACGGAAAGCCACTGGCCCGGATGGGGTACCTGGATGAGCACTTCAACCTCTCTTTACAATAATCTGAGGTCCCTATCTGCTTCAAGAAGACGACCATCATCCCTGTACCACAACAAAGCAAAGCAGCGTGCCGAAATGACTATTGTCCAGTGGCTCTGACATCCATCATGATGAAGTGCTTCGAAAGGTTAGTCATGGCACGAATCAACTCCAGCCTCCCGGATTGCCTTGATCCACGACAGTTCGCCTACCGCTACAACAGGTCCACAGCAGATGCCATCTCCATGGCCCTGCACTCTACCCTGGAACACCTAGATAACAAAGGCACCTATGTCAGACTCCTATTTATCGACTACAGCTCAGCCTTCAACACCATCATTCCTACAAAACTCATCTTCAAACTTCATGGCCTTGGCCTCTGCTCCTCCCTCTGCAACTGGATCCTGAACTTTCTAACCCACAGGCCACAATCAGTAAGGATAGGCAACAACACCTCCTCCACGATCATCCTCAATACTGGTGCCCCACAAGGCTGTGTCCTCAGCCCCCTACTATACTCCTTATACACCGATGACTGTGTGGATAAATTCCCCACCAACTCGATTTTCAAATTTGCTGATGACACCACCGTAGTAGGTCGGATGACGAGACAGAGTATAGGAATGAGATAGAGAATCTGGTGAACTGGTGCGATGACAATAATCTCTAGCTCAATGTCAACAAAACAAATTAGATTGTCATCGACTTCAGGAAGCGTAGTGGAGAACTTGCCCCTCTCCACATCAATGGGAATGAAATAGAAAGGGTCGAGAGCTTCAAGTATTTAGGTATACAGATTACCAGCAACCTGTCCTGGTCCCCCATGCTGACACTCTAGTTAAGAAAGCCCACCAACTTTCTCAGAAGACTAAGGAAATTTGGCATGTCAGCTATGACTCTCACCAACTTCTACAGATGCACCATAGAAAGCATTCTTTCTGGTTGTATCACAGCCTGGTATGGAGTCTGCTCTGCCCAAGACCGCAGTAAACTGCAAAAGGAAGTGAATGAAGCTCAATCCATCACTCAAACCAGCCTCCCATCCATTGACTCTATCTATAATTCCCGCTGCCTTGGAAAGGCAGCCAGCATAATTAAGGACCCCACGCACCCCGGATATACTCTCTTCCGCCTTCTTCCGTCAGGAAGAAGAGACCAAAGTTTGAGGTCACGTACCAAACGACTCAAGAGCAGCTTCTTCCCTACTGCCATCAGACTTTTGAATGGACCTACGTTGCATTAAGTTGATCTTTTCTCTACACCTTGCTATAACTGTAAAATTATATTCTGTAGTCTCTCCTTCCTTCGCTATGTACGGTATGCATTGTTTGTACAGCATGCAAGAAGCAATACGTTTCACTGTATACTAATACATGTGACAATAATAAATCAAATCAAAAACTGGGGAGAGGCCATTCACCTGCTCTCAGTGTGGGAAAGGATTTACTCGAGTATTCAACCTGCAGTCACACCAGCGAGTTCACACTGGGGAGACGCCGTCCACCTGCTCTCGGTGTCGGAAGAGTTTCACTCGGTTATCTCACCTGCGGACACACCAGGGAGTTCACACTAAGGAGACGCCATCCACCTCTCAATGTGAGACGGGATTGCATGTTTAATCGCACCTGCTGTGACACCAACAATTTCACAATCGATTACAGGAGTTGGATTCTGCTGTTATTGTTTCTGCTCTACATCCAGGACTGCATTTTGTTCATTCTGACAGGTGGTCAGTGGGGATGGTCGGAGGGTTTCTTTCTGCTGGACTGGCCAGTCTCACCACTTTGCCTCCAGTGGGCTGATGCTCTTTGAGCCTTGTTGCTAATAACTGGCTTCAAATTGTACAAGGGTCACAGAGTGAAAGGGTGTTTGGAAGCTTGAAGATAGTTAGTTTCCATTTCTGTTTCAAACCCCCCCAACGCATGCCACGTTGCCATGGAAATGGGCCCTGGTGGTTACGTCGTTCTTTTGTTTAATTTATCTGGGTGTTCCTCACAGAAAAAATCTATCAGGGTATGAGGGGCAAGTTGTCTTGAGATGGAGTGGGAAACTGATTGGTACAGGGAATACCTAATATTTAAGGAATTATTACATATTTATCAGGAAGTCGGTTAGATCAGTTGGGCTGGGCGGCTGGTTTGTGATGCAGAGCAAGGCCAACAGTGAGGATTCAACTCCCGTACTGGCTGAGTTTATTCATGAAGGCCCCGCCTTCTCAACCAGGCCCCTCGCCTGAGGTGTGCTGACCCTCCGGTTAAATCACCTCCAGTCAGCTCTCTCTCTGTCAAAGGTGAGAGCAGCCTATGGACCTCTGGGACTTTTGCGACTTTTATTTCACATATACACAACAAATATAGATTCCTTTAAGGAACAAAAATCCAACAGGAAAAGTGATGTAACCGTGGCTAACAAGAAAAGTTAAAGATTCCATGAGATCCATTAGAATTCAGCAAAGGAGGACCAAGAAACTGATGGGAGCAAACTGGCGAGAAACATAAAAACCGACTGGAAAAGCTTCTCCAGGAATGTGAAAAGGAAAAGATTAGCAAAGACCAATGTGGGTCCATTCCAGGCAGAGACAGGAGAGTTTATAATGGGGAGTAAGGAAATGGCAGAGAAACTAAACAATGTGTGTCTGTCTTCACAGAGGAAGATACAGAAATTGTCCCCAAAACACCAGAGAACCAAGGGACTGGCAGAGATTATTGGTGAAAAAGTAGCACTGGAGAAATTAATGGGGTTGAAAGTGAATAAATCCCCAAAAGCTGATGATCCACATCCCAGAGTGGTGAACGAGGTGGCTGTAGCGATCTCTATTCCTCATTCTAAATTCTCCTGACTCTATCTGGAACGGACAAACCTTTTGTCCAAGCCAAATGTTTCCTTTTTACGTAGCCACAGAAGCTTTTACAGTCCATTTTTATGTATTTTGCCAGTTCACATTCTATTCTATTCTCCCTTTTTTCCCTCAGTGTCTTGGTTGAAGAACGGAAGTAAATCCTCGGGAATGAATGATCACTTTGGACAGGTCCTGAGACAATTCAGTTTCAACTTCCAGGACAGAGTAACTATAATCTTGGAGTGTGATTGTAGGTTATGTAAAAGGACAAAGTTCTAATTTAAAGTTTAATGTGTAGGTTTCCGAGTTTAAGTAGCTTCTAGTTTGTTTGTTTGTTGTATTAAAAGTCACGTCATGTGATCCTTTAATTTGTTGACTGGGAATTTGATTTTTTCCAAGAAGTTGCTGACCTTTACGAAGATCCTAATCCACAGGTTTTGTCTTCCTATTTGAGCCTCGGGCACCTTTCAGTCTCTATTGCTCGTGTCACTGACAGCCAGGTGATGGAGCTGAGGGCAGAATTTAGCTGAGAATAACGGGGCTTGTTCCCCAGGTGGGAAACTGCCATGGGCGTCGCTAATAGGGGCTGATTTAGCACCGGGCTAAAGAGCTGGCTTTTAAAGCAGACCAGGGCAGGCCAGCAGCACGGTTCAATTCCCGTACCAGCCTCCCCGAACAGGCGTCGGAATGTGGCGACTAGGGGCTTTTCACAGTAACTTCATTTGAAGCTACTGTTATTCTGTGACAATAAGCAATTTTCATTTCATTTTTCATAATAGAGACAGGAAGGTGCTGGAAGACTGACTGAGAACTGCACCTCCAACGAATCAGGGTTCAGGGGAGGGTGACCGAGGGTGTCGGTGATTCAACCCCCAAGGTCCAGTGCCCCCGTGTCCAAAGCAGGGAGTCACGTGAACAGGGTACAGAGAAGCCGAAGGGGAACCATTTGGGACCCGGAACATTGTGAACATCCTGTTACTCTGGTTGTCTTTGATCCTCAAGTAATTTTCTGTTTTTTTTTTAACCATGTTTCTGTTTCATCAATAAACTTATAACAGGAAAATATTTGAATTTGTTGGACTTTTCCTGAATAAATTTATTCACTTTTGGGAAAGTGGGTGAGAGGGGTTGACGAGCTCTTTAACAGAAAGTGAGTCCCTCTAAGGTAATTGGCAAAGGAGCCAAAGGGGTAGAGGAGATTTGATTTTTCTGTTGACAGTGTTTGAAAATGGGGTTCAGGGAATCAATCATGATTGACAAATTTGTCAAGGTTCTCTGAGGAAGTAACAAGGGATGTCAATAAAGGAGAACCTGTAGATGTGCTTTATCTGGATTTCCAGAAGGTATTTCCCAAGGTGCCACATCAAAGGTTATTACACAAAATAAGAGCAGCAAATGAGCTGGGGTGGGGATGGACACAGGTGACGTTATGGAGATTCAAATATCTGGTATTAGTGATGGTGTGGATATGGGGTCAGAAACTCAACTTGGGGTCAAATCTTGGGGTCATGGTGGCACAGTGGGTTAGCACTGCGGCCTCACGGCGACGGGGTCCCAGGTTCGATCCCGGTTCTGGGTCACTGTCCATGTGGAGTTTGCATATTCTCCCCGTGTTTGTGTGGGTTTAGGGGCTGGTTTAGCTCAGGGCTAAATCGCTGGCTTTGAAAGCAGACCAAGGCAGGCCAGCAGCATGGTTCAATTCCTGTACCAGCCTCCCCGAACAGACGCCGGAATGTGGCGGCTCGGAGCTTTTCACAGTAACTTCATTCGAAGCTTACTTGTGACAATAAGCAATTTCATTTTTCATTTCAATCTGATATGGAGATTGTGCAGAGTGTGGTTCAGCCTCAGACAGTTCCCAGGGAGAGGGATGGACTTGTGAGTTAGGGAATGGAATTTCTAATGGTGACTGAAGACAATGGCTTGGTCTTCCCAATTTTTAATTGGAGGAAAACCTTTCATCCAGTATTGGATGTGGGATAAGCAGTTTGATAATTTAGTAACAGTGGAGGAATGGAGAGGAATGGTGGTGAGGTAGAGCTGGGTGTTGTCAGTGTCCATGTGAAAACTAACACGGTGCTTTGGGATGATATCACCTCGTGGCTGCTTGTAAATGGGAAGTAGGAGGGGACGAGGATACAGCCTTGGGGGACGCCGAGTACAAGGACTTTGGAGAGGAAAGGGAGGTTGGAGATGTCTTGGAAATTTGTAAAGATGGTGGGGTCAAGTGTTCTGTTTCGGATGGGTGATGATGTTGCATTAAAGTGAGAAGGACAGAACCAAATGAGGGAGAACTGGAAACATATCAACTAATATAGAGAGGTTGGATGGTCAACTGTTTTGTGAGAATGGAGTCGAGGGAACAGAAGTTGGGTCTGATGGACAATATAAGCTCAGAGGGAGATAGAAGATTGGAGAGAAACTGGAGAAAGATCCGAGTTCAGGGCTCAGACGAGGAGGAACTTTAGATGTAGTTTGGTCTGGTGGGTTAGTGGAAGGGAGGGAAGCAGCAGAGGCAGCTGATCAGATTGCCTCAATCTCAGTGACAAAGGAACCCCAGGAACTCCACACACTTGTTGTCGGAGGTGAGGATGGATGAAACAGGGGGAGGGGGGACAACATTTCAAAAGGAAGAACTTTTGTTAGAAATATTTTAAAATACTTGATGCACATTGTTTCACGCAATGCTGATTTATTTGACTTTTACCTGGAATATTAACCCCCATAACTGAGCTGGAGTTTATTTACTGTTAAGGGCATGGCCAGAAAGGAACTTTGAGACATTTGTCCTCAGTTTGTCTTTGCAATTTGTATAGCACAAGGAGAGGTTTTGAACTCCAGAAATGATGGCCCCGACTACTCGTGATGGTTTCTTAGAAAAGCAAATGTTTATGATGGAATAGGAAAATAAATAAAATGACTTCACACATCCCAATACTTTAAACAGTTCCAAACAATCTTAATTTAACTACCTCAGAGCTAACCTTTCCCAATCTGTCCAGCAACGCCTTATAGATTTTAAGATCTATAAAATGCAGAAACCTTGTCCCAAACTGTGCCTTTACTCCAATTTGCTCGAGGTTAACCAGTTAACTGGCTTTTCAAATCTGGCTTCCTTCACACAGCTTTCTGGGCTGAGATTCAAACAGTATCTTAACAGGTTTCAGGGGCTTTTCACAGTAACTTCATTTGAAGCCTACGTGTGACAATAAGCAATCTTTATTTCAGTATCCCCTTAACTACATTCTTTCCCTTTGATCTCGCCATCGTTTTACCCAATTTCTTTCGAACCAATCTCTCCCAGAATTGATTAACATAATCTCTTTACTTTAACATTCATAATTTAAAAAAGTGAATTTACTTTATCCATACTTCATTCCTGACACCTTTCTTTCACACCTTGCATCTTTTGAATCACAACCACCCATTCACATCTGTTTCTGTTCTCTACCCAACTTGACTACATTTTTTTGGTAAACATCTGGTTTGAAGTCTAGCTGGGCTCATTAACACATCAAACTCACAGTTTAAATTCACACAGCTACTCTTTCTCCCACTGTAAGGACCACTCTCACACTTCACCAGTTACAAAAAATGATAATATTACAATAGAAAATAGTTCAATTTCTTAGATTCTTCTGACAAATTTTATTGATAAAACATCAGTAGAAATCGACATTTATGAACAAGGTTCATTCCTGGATGTGATTAACATAGAATTTACAGTGCAGAAGGAGGCCATTCGGCCCATCGAGTCTGCACCGGCTCTTGGAAAGAGCACCTTACCCAAGGTCAACACCTCCACCCTATCCCCATAACCCAGTAACCCCACCCAACAGTAAGGGTAATTGTGGACACTAAGGGCAATTTATCATGGCCAATCCACCTAACCTGCACATCTTTGGACTGTGGGAGGGAACCGGAGCACCCTGAGGAAACCCATGCACACACGGGGAGGATGTGCAAACTCCGCACAGACTGAGACCCAAGCTGGAATCGAACCTGGGACCCTGGAGCTGTGAAGCAATTGTGCTATCCACAATGCTACCGTGCTGCAATCACTAATTATTTGCAAACACACTGGTGACTTGTGAGAATGGACAACCGAGTGAATCTCTTCCCACACACGAAGCAGGAGAACGGTCTCTCCCCAGTGTGAACTCGCTGGTGTCTTTGCAGAGTGGATGACTGAGTGAATCCTTTCCCACACTCGAAGCAGGTGAATGGCCTCTCCCTGGTGTGAATTCGCTGGTGTACAGTCAGTTGAGGTGATTGCCTGAACCCTGTCCCACAGTGAGAGCACCTGAATGGTGTCTCATCAGTGAGACCAAGCTGATGGTGCATCAGGTCCACAGGACTTTTATAGCACTTCCCACAGTCAGTGCATTGAAATGGTCTTGCTTCAGTGTGAACCTGCAGGTGTTTCAGCAGGGTGGATGAATCGCTGAATCCCTTTCCACACTTGGAGCAGGTGAATGGCCTCTCCCCAGTGTGAATCCGCTGGTGTACAATGAGTTCCGATGACTGCCTGAACCCAGTTCCATAGTCCGAGCACCTGAACGGTCTCTCATCAGTGTGAGCTCGCTCATGACGCATTAGGTTGAAGGAACTTTTATAGCACCTCTCACAGTCTACACATTTAAAAGGTCTCTCATCCGTGTGAACCTGCTGGTATTTCAACAGAGTGGAAGAATCAGTAAATCCCTTTCCACACTTGGAGCAGGTGAATGGCCTCTCCCTAGTGTGAACCCGCTGGTTTTGTTGCAGCCCTGATGATCGAGTGAATTCCTTCCCACATTCTGGGCAGGTGAATGGAGTCTCCCCACTATGAACTCGCTGGTGTCTCAGCAGATTGGATGACCAGGTGAATCCCTTCCCACACTCTGGGCAGGTGAACAGTCTCTCCCCAGTGTGACTGGGCTGATGGGTTTCCAGCTCCGACAGGGATCTGAATCCCTGCTCACAGTCCCCACATTTCTCCGCACTGCTAGCATTGCTATTTTCTTGCATGTGCAAAATCCGATGATATTCAGATCCTGATGTGATGTTTGTTTTCAGTTTCCCAACTGCAAATCCTCCCCTTCGAACACCCTGTGAAACTGATTTAAAACAGAAAATAGGGAGTGAGAGAGAACCCACAAAAACACAAAGGCAGGTTGTGAAATTGAGCTGAATTCATCTGGTCATTTGTGGGGCTGGCACTGGGAAAAAGTGACCATGAAAACTGCTGGGTTGTCACGAAAACCCAACTGTTTCAGTGATGGCCTCAGGGAAGGCAAACTACCACCCAGTCTGGGCTATACACAGGATATGAACATGTGAAATAGGAGCAGGAGTAAACCATAAGCCTCATTGAGCCGCTCCAACATTCACTATGATCGTGGCTGATCTTGGTTTAATCTCCAACTTCCTGCCCTCCTCCCCAAATCTTTTGATTCCCTGAAAATCTCTGGGCACAAAATTTCCATTTTAATCTTAATCGTGCTTCTTTAACTGAATTTGTTAAAGGCGCACTGGCAGCCCTGACCTCAATTAAAAAGCGATCACAAATGTGTTCCAAATGAATACCTGAGCCATGAGTAAATTAGCAAAGAGTGAATGAGATGTTCACTTTAAGTGATTGCCTGGATAAATGGGGTTTGATTCATAGGGTACTCATGGTAGCACAGTGGTTAGCACTGTAGCTTCACAGCGCCAGGATCACCGTCTGTGCAGAGTCTGCACGTTCTCCCTGTGTTTGCGTGGGTTTTCTCCGGGTGCTCCAGTTTCCTCCCAAGTCCCGAAAGACGTGCTGTTAGGTAATTTGGACATTCTGAATTCTCCGTGTACCTGAACAGGCGCCGGAGTGTGGTGACTAGGGGATTTTCACAGTAACTTCATTGCAGTGTTAATGTAAGCCTACTTGTGACAATAAAGATTATTATTATACTGACACCAGTAGTGACAAAAGAGAGTGTTTATACCATTGGGGTGACCTTCACTTGAACCACGCTGGAACTAGTGCCCGGATGAATCACACAACCAGGGCTGCAGAGAGAGCTTTAAACCTATTCGTGGGTGAGGAGACAGGGTTGTGGTGATGAGAAATTTGGAAAGTTGATGAGAAGGGACAAGGCAGTTGTGCAGGGTAGCAAGACAGACAATGATAACCAGAATGTGACAGGAAGGGACAGAATGTAGAAATAGAAGATTTTATAAAATTCATTTATGGCTATTTAGCGTTGCCAATCTACCTACTCTGCACACATTTGTATGTAGGGGTGAGACCCACGCTGACACGGGAAGAATGTGCAAACTCCACAGGCTGAGATCAAACCCGGGTCCTCAGCCCCACGAGGCAGCAGTGTCCTCCTGAGGTCAAATCTGACACCAAATTTGTGCAGAGAGCGTTTCAGCCTCAGACAGTTCCCAGGGAGAGGGATGGACTCGGGAGTTAGGGAATGGAATTTCTAATGGTGACTGAAGACAATGGCTTTGGTCTTCCCAATTTTTAATTGGAGGAAAACCTTTCATCCAGTATTGGATGTGGGATAAGCAGTTTGATAATTTACTAACAGTGGAGGAATGGAGAGGGATGGGGCTGAGGTAGAGCTGGGTGTTGGCAGTGTACATGTGAAAATGAACATGGTGTTTTTGGATGATGTCACCCAGTGGCAGTGTGTAGATGGGAAAATAGGAGGGACTGAGGGTAGATCCTTGGGGGAAACCGAGTACAAGGACTGTGGATAGGAAAGGGAGTTTGGAGATGGAGAAGTAGTTTGTAAAGATGGGAGGAACGTGTTTTTTTAGGATGGGTGTGACAGTGGATTCAATGCTGAGAGAGACAGTACCAGCAGAGAGAGAGAGCTGTTCACAATATCAGCTCACTTGGAGAAGTTGGGATGTCAGCCGTTTATGGGAATTATCAATCGAGGAGAACGGGGGTCTCATGGACAAGGTGAGTTCTGACGGGAGAGAAAATGGAGAAAGATGCAAGTTCAGAACTTGGACAAAAATGGGCTTTAGAGATAGTTTCGTCCGGAAGGTTAGTGGAGGAAAGCAGCAGAGGCAGCTGATCGGATTGTCTTAACCTTAGTGACAAAGAAGCTGTGAGAGCCCCTCACACTTGTTATTGGAGGTGAGGATGGAGGAGATGGGGAGAAGGAGACCTTCAAAAGGAACTAACTTGTGTTAGCGATATTAAAAAGACACCACACGCTTTGTTTAACACAAACTGATTTGACTTGATTTTTATTCAGAATTTAATTCCTTGTGACTGGATTAGAGTTTATGAACATCAGCAGCAACTGACCCCAATGAACATGTTCCAGTCCAGGATGTGATTAACAGCGAGCTCCAATCACTGAAGTTACTTCTGAACTTGCTCGTGCATCAGCAGGTTGGATAACTGAGTGAATCCCCTCCCACACTCAGAGCAGGTGAGCGGCTTCTCTCCAGTGTGAACTCGCTGGTGTACAGTGAGGTCAGATGATCGCCTGAATCCACTTCCAGAGTGAGAGCACCTGAACGGCCTCTCATCAGTGTGAACACGGTGATGAGATATCAGTTCCCCAGAACCTTTATAACACTTCTCACAGTCTGGACATTTAAATGGTCTCTCCCCAGTGTGAACTCGCTGATGTACAGAGAGGTCAGATGATCGGCTGAACCCAGACCCACAGTGAAAGCACCTGAACGACTTCCTCGGTGTGAACACGTTGATGGGACATCAGTTCCCCAGGACTCTTATAACACTTCTCGCAGTCTGGACATTTAAATGGTCTCTCCCCAGTGTGAATTCGCTGGTGTCTCAGCAGATTGGAGGAATGAGCAAATCCTTTCCCACACTGCGAACAGGTGAATGGCCTCTCCCCAGCATGAATGTGTTGGTGTGTCTGCAAGTGGTATGAGTGTATGAATCCCTTCCCGCACTCAATGCAGGTGAACGGTCTCCCCAGTGTGAATGCGCTGATGGATTTTCAACTTGGATGGATAATCGAATCCGTTCCCACAATCCCCACATTCCCATGGTTTTTCCCCGGTGTGACTGCATTTATGTTTCGAAAGGCCAGATGATCGACTGAAGCCTTGTCCACACACAGAGAACGCGAGTACGGTTTCTCCCCACTGTGAACGGTGCATCTTCCTTCCATCTTCAAACTCCCATGATGTTTATGTTACAAATGTTTTGGTGAGTGTAGATCTTGATGTGATGTTTAGTTTGAATTTCCTGACTGAAGTTCCTTCACTTCTAATACTCTGCGAAATTGATTCAAAACAGAAAATAGGGAGTGAGAGAGAACCCACAAAAACACAAAAGACAGGTTGTGAAATTGAGCTGAATGAATCTGGACATTTGTGGGGCAGGCACTGGGAAAAGGTGACCACGAAAACTGCTGGGTTGTCATAAAAAACAACTGGTTCACCTCTTTGGGAGGAGAGAGGGAGAGTGTGTGAGAGAGAGGGTGTGTGTGTGAGAGAGGGGGAGTTGTGCGAGAAGGGGAGTATGTGAGGGTGTGAGTGAGAGAGAGCGCGAGTGAGAGAGAGGGTGCGAGTGAGAGAGAGGGTGCGGCGGAGAGAGAGGGTGCGGGAGAGAGTGAGAGATGGTGTGTGTGGGACAGAGAGCATTTGGGAGAGAGAGACAGAGAGAGGGAGTGTATGTGAGAGTGTGTAAACACAGCGAATGGCAATGACCTGAAATGCAAACACTTGCGTTCAAAGGACGATAATGTTCACTTCCTGATGAATCGAGTGAAGCTGTCACATTGTGATGTAAGAGTTTGCTCAAGGTTCCGGTCTGTAAATCCTCTTCTAATACCCTGAAAATGAAATTTACAAAAGGTATCAATGTCAATTCAAAAATGGAATTCAGAAAATAAATTTGTGGTTTGGGTTTGTCGTGCATAAATTCGCCCTTTCTAACTTCCTGTAAAAGAAGTTTCCCAAATCCATTATTGTGTGGGGTGGCACAGCGATTAACACTGCTGCCTTACAGCACCAGGGACCTGGATTCAATTCTGGCCTTTTGGGTCACTGTCTGTGTGGGTCAGTCTGCCCGTGTTTGCGGAGATTTCTTCGGGCTGCTCCAATTTCCTCCCCCAGTCCAACGGTTGATTGGCCGTGTTAAATTGCCCCTTATGTCCAAAGATATGTTTGCTAGGTGGGGTTACGAGAACAGGGCGGGGGCTTAGGTAGGGTGTTCTTTCAGAGAATCTGTGCAGACTTGATGGGCTGAATGGCCTCCTTATGCACTGACGGGATTCTATGATTGTCAGTCTAGGATAGAAAATTCACAACACTCCCTTCTCCTGCTCTCTCGTCCAGTTCATGCTCCCCGCTAAACTTTAAAAAAAATAAAAATTTAGAGTACCCAATTATTTATTTTGTATTAATTTATTTCCAATTAAGGGGCAATTACTGATACTGCGCAGCTTTAATCACAGCCCGGCCCCGCCCTTCATTCACTCCAATTGGTTGGAGGACCAGCTGCGCTTGGTCGGTCCTCCAGTCCAGCCACTCCTCTTATTGGTCCGGAGCCGCTGTCAATCACCCGGGCATTGTGATAGTTCCAGGTGGTGAGAGCCGCCACAGGCTCAGGCTGATTGTCCAATAATTTTTTTAAACTAACGAGAGTACCCAATTCACTTTTTCCAATTAAGGGACAATTTAGCGTGGTCAATCCACCTACCTTGCACATGAGAGTGAAACCCACGCAGACACAGGGATAATTTGCAAACTCCACACGGACAGTGACCCAGGGCCAAGATTCAAACCCGGGACCTCAGTGCCGTAGTCCCAGTGCTAACCACTGTACTGCCCTCTCCACGCTATAACTTTGCCCCTCGTTGTCATCAGCAGTCCCTCATTTGAGGATGATGTCTACTCAGAGTCTTGAGTTTTTGCCATGGGTGGACAGAACCACAGATGTTGAGACCATCAGGTATTGGGATCAGGAGAGCAGGATGTATTTCCCTTTCTTTCCATCAATCCACCGCCCCATCATTCAGACATTGGGACTGAAAGGGTGATAACAGTTTGATGGACAAGTTGGCTGCATTCTGAACCATGGGTAACAAGCTCCTCCCACTCATCGAAACGTTGCCCCCCGACAAAGATGGCGATCACGCATGCGCCATGGTGCACACTCATTCCAATAAAGATGATGTGGAGATGCCGGCGTTGGACTGGGGTGAGCACAGTACGAAGTCTTACAACACCAGGTTAAAGTCCAACAGGTTTGTTTCGATGTCACTAGCTTTCGGAGCGCTGCTCCTTCCTCAGGTGAATGAAGAGGTCTGTTCCAGAAACACATATATAGACAAATTCAAAGATGCCAAACAATGCTAGGAATGCAAGCATTAGCAGGTGATTAAATCTTTACAGATCCAGAGATGGGGTAACCCCAGGTTAAAGAGGTGTGAATTGTCTCAAGCCAGGACAGTTGGTAGGATTTCGCAGGCCAGATGGTGGGGGATGAATGTAATGCGACATGAATCCCAGGTCCCGGTTGAGGCCGCACTCATGTGTGCGGAACGTGGCTATAAGTTTCTGCTCGGCGATTCTGCGTTGTCGCGGGTCCTGAAGGCCGCCTTGGAGAACGCTTACCCGGAAATCAGAGGCTGAATGCCCTTGACTGCTGAAGTGTTCCCCGGGACTTTAACCTGGACTTTAATGGACTTTAACCTGGTGTTGTAAGACTTCGTACTGTCCAATAAAGATGGCGGCCGTTAATCCAGGCCGAAAATGAGGGGCTGCAGCCCCGTTTAGTACAATCTGGATCCGGTAAACTCTTTTCAGAGTTTAATGACTCACACAATGTGCTTGCGCAGCGTTTCCGACCTTCCCCGCGATCTCACGCACCCTACATATTGTTAACCGCCTCTTACAAATCATGGATGCAAAGAAGAAGCCGCTCTCCATCGCCATTACTGATACTGCGCATGCTTCAATATCAGCTGGTCCCGCCCCTCATTCACTCCGATTGGTTGGAGGACCAGCCCCTCTCGGTCGGGCCATCAGTCCTGCCCCTCTTCTTCCTATTGATCCGGAGCCGCTGTCAATCACCCGGGCATTGTGACAGTTCCAGATGGTGACAGCCGCCACAGGCTCAGGCTGACTCGCTGATTGTCCAATAATGTTTTTAAAAATAACTTTAGACTACGTGGCCAATCCCCCTACCCTGCACATCTTTGGGTTGTGGGGCAAAACCCACGCAAACACAGGGAGAATGTGCAAACTCCGCATGGACAGTGACCCAGAGCCAGGATGGGACCTGGGACCTCAGCACCGTGAGGCAGCAGTGCTAACCACTGTGCCACCGTGCTCCTTGATTCTCCAATAATAACAGTGAGAGTCTCAGTAACAATAATAGTGGAGATGGGGCCCAGAGGAGAACAGCAAAGGATTCACTCACTTTGAGAGCAACAAACACTGTCTGTTCCCATAATAAGTCAGGCTGCAGTATGTGAGTGAAAACATCATTGGATCAAATGTAATGATGATACAGTAAGCATCTAGAGAACCAAAACTAAATTTGGTTTTCAAATAATAGTGAAGTAGTCATGGTTTGTTGACCACATAATATAATCCGCTTCTGGTGTGTGTTACTCTGCCCCATTAGACAATAACATTTTTTTTAAAAAAAATTTAGTATACCCAATTCATTTTTTTCCAAGGGAAATTTAGTGTGGCCAATCCACCTACTCTGCACATCTTCGGGTTGTGGGGGTGAGACACACACAGACTCGGGGAGAATTTACAAACTCCACATGGACAGTGACCCAGGCCAGGATCGAACCCGGGACTTTGGCACTGTGAGGCAGCAGTGCCACCGTAGCACAGTGGTTAGCACAGTTGCTTCACAGCTCCAGGGTCCCAGGTTCGATTCCTGTGTTGGGTCAATGTCTGTGCGGAGTCTGCACGTTCTCCACGTGTCCACATGGGTTTCCTCCGACAGCTCCAGTTTCCTCCCACATTCCTAAGACGTGCCGGTTTGGTGGATTGGCCATGCAAAATTGCCCTTAGAGTCCAAAAAGTTTAGGTGGTGTTGCTGGGTAACTGGGATAGGGTGGAGGTGTGGGGTTAGATAACGTGATCTTTCCATGGGCCTGTGCAGACTCGATGGGCCGAATGGCCTCCTTCTGCACTGTACATTCTATGATTTATGATTGAGCCCTAAGCACTAGGTGGCCACCAGGCCGCACCCTTTATTAGACAATAACCTGCCTTTTATTCCAATTCTGGTGTATGTTACCACTGCAGGTCCTGGGCTGATTGGAGTCTGGTACAATAAACAGAGTCTGGTTCCAGTGCCTCTGAGGTCATTTGACCTGCATGTAAGCTGACATTAATGGAGACAAAAGGCCCAGTAAATATCCAATTGTAATAGGAGGACAAGGTGAAAAGAAACAATGATATTTTGAGGTTTCTGTGTTGTGGTGAGTGTCACTGGGAGGTGTGTGATAAAATAGGAATGGAAACATGACAGAGACACGTGTGACTGACTCCACCTGACTGAGAGCTGTTATACGCAAGGGGACAGCAATGAGGACATGGGGAACTCCAGAGATTTCTGATATTCGAGGTACATCTGTTAGAGGTACTGAAAATATTCAGTTCCTTCTTGTGGTTCTCAAGTTACACAGTCACACAGGAAACGTATCCGACAGCTCATCAAAACCAAAGTTTTAATCTTCTCTTTGAGACACACTGTGATTGAAAAGGTCAAATGTTAAAACATCAGTTTGAGCAAAATTCAGAATGTCACAAAGATGAGTGAACTGTCCAATTAATCCCATTCACCATAACTCTGCCAATTTACCGTCCACAAGAATTTATCCAATTCCCTTTGAAATTTACTGTTAAATCTGCTTCCTGCAGCCTGTCAGTGTGAATTCCACATCACATAACATCACTGTGTAAAAACAATTCTCCTCAACACCTCCTTGGATTCTGTTGTAAAATATCTTAAATCTCTGTGTCCTCTGGTTACAAACCCTCCTGCTCTTGGGAAACAGTTTCTCCCCATCGACACTATCACAAATCCTTCCTCATTTTAAACACCTCTATTAAATCTCCCCTTCACTTTCCCTGATCTCAGAGGGACAATACCGGTTTCTCCTGCTCTGAGTCACAGGGATTCGAAACGTTAACTCTGTTTCTCTCAGTACCGATGCTGCCAGAACTGCTGAGTTTTCCAACATTTTCTGTTTTTCTCCCTCTTTTTCCTTCTTCAATCTATCACAAACACTTCATGATTTTGAACACCTCAATTAAATAGGAATAGGAGTGAAATATAGATGGAAGGAGAAAGAAAGACTGACGGAAGAACTGAGAGATTTAAAAAAACAGAAAGGCGAGGTGGCAAGAGATAAAAGCTGAGAAATAGAGGAAACAAGTAACACAGAAAGAATGATATAAAATATAAGGGAGCAGGTTATCAGTTCCCAGCTACAGAGAGCAGAGGGAACTCAGTGACTGATCCACAGACACAGCCGGTTCTGTCCGGGAATGGAGACTCTGAACAGAAATAACCGGCTCATTTGTAAATGTCACCGCAGTGTGATCTGTGTGACTCTGCCCTGACTCTGTGGACAGATATAGGCCGCACTGACAGGTGTTCTCACCAGATTGTGGTCAATGGGTTTATTTTCTGCTCAGATGTCAGATGTGTGGTTTGGAACCGGCAGCAGAGAAACAGGAAGTTGTGTTACCTGAGAATGAAACAGCAAGCGTCAGTTTCATGTTATCACCATGAACAGACTTCCTGCCTGTGATAATCTGAGAGAAGAGAATGAGAGACAGGAGAGCAGGTTCACACACCCGAGGATCACTGAGAACGATCAGAATAAGGAGACCACCCAGAAAACGGCCAATCGGAATCTTCAGCTGAACACATCACTCATTCTTAAAGGGACAGTCGGGGCTCTGACACTGCTCAGCTCCCAGTTAAAGGGGCAGACACAGCTTCGCCCTTTTCTCTGTTATGTTTATGATTGTTAAAGGCTGGTAGGGGTGAGGTTTGTTTAAAAGGACGGAATGTGGGAAGCACAGATCAATAAAACTGGAAATTCTTGGACACAAGCTGCAGCTCCTTCTTTACCTGGGAATGAAACTATTGTCTAATTCTCCCTGCTGTTACCAGGTACCTGTGATGCCCTCCTGCTGCTATTTTAATGCAAACTTCCAGCAATCTATTTTAAGTAGGTTTCAATTCAATGAATTCATTGTGACTGTCACACAAACACATTAAAATGTTTTAGACGGATTCCGATGCATTTTCAGCCTGGAAACTGAAACCAGCTACTTTACATTCAATCAAGAACATCACAGTTTTACACCAATCGCTGATTTGACAGCACAGTGGGCTAAACAGCAGGCTTGTAATGCAGATCAAGGTTAGCAGCGCGGGTTTAATTCCCGTACGGGCCTCCCCGAATAGGTGCTGGAATGTGGCGACTAGGGGCTTTTCACAGGAACTTCATTGAAGCCTACATGTATAAGCAATTATTATTATTACATTTCCAGCGAAGAGTGATGAGAAAGACCAAAGTGTAATTTGTCTCTCTCAGTGTGACCCTGAAGGACTGTGTCCAGGCTGAAACTCTGTTCCTGCCGTATGATCCTTCCCCAGATTGTTATTTCTCAGCTCCAGACAGGCGATGTTCAACACTCAGGTGGGAAAGACAAAAATCTGCAACAACGTTTCAAACAAAGCTGAATTATTTCACATTTATTCAGAATAATAAACCTCATCAGTAGATTAAGGCAGTCAGAGTGAACATTATTTAGTCCTGGACATGATTAACAGCATCAATGAGGGTATAATCTAAACCTTGTAGTTGCTTGTGAACTCGCTGGTGTGTTAACAGGTGGGATCAGTGAGTAAACCCCTTTCCTCAGACATTACAGTTGAATGTCCGCTCCCAGTGTGAACTCGATGATGTTCCAGAAGATAAGATAAATGAGAAAGTTCCTTCCCACATATGGAGCAAGTGAACGGCCTCTCCCCACTGTGAACTCTCTGGTGTGTGAGCAGGTTGGATGACTGACTGAATCCCTTCCCACACACAGAGCAGGTGAATGGCCTTTCCCCAGTGCGAACTCGCTGGTGATTCAATAGGTTGGATGAACGAGTGAATCCCTTCCCACACACTGAGCAAGTGAGCAGCTTCTCCTCACTGTGAACCTGCTGATGTGTCAGAAGGTTGTATGAACGTGTGAATCCCTTCCCACATTCAGAGCAGGTGAACAGTCTATCCCCTGTATGAAGTTGCTGGTGTATCAGAATGTTGGATGAATTAATGAATCCTTTCCCACAGTCAGAGCAGGTGAATGGCCTCTCCCCAGTGTGAATTCTCTGGTGGTTCAGTAGGGCAGATGGACGGCTGAATCCTTTCCCACACACAGAGCAGGTGAATGGTCTCTCCCCAGTGTGAGCATATTGGTGTGTTAGTAAATCCTTTTTGTTTTAAAAGCTCTTCTCACAGTCAGGACAGTTTAAAAAATTGTGATCAGAGTGAACAAGTTGATGTGTCTGCAGATGGGATGACTGAATGAATCGTTTCCCGCACAGGGAGCAGGAGAACGGTCTCTCCCCAGTGTGAATACGTTGATGTGTCAGCAGATCCTTTTTACATTTAAAACTCTTCTCACAGTCAGGACATGTAAATGGTGAGGGGTCTTTATGTCTCTCCATGTTGAAGCTTTGTCCACACTGGTTTAGCCTGGGGCTGGTTTAGTACACTGGGCTAAATCGTTGGCTTTTAAAGCAGACCAAGGCAGGTGAGCAGCACAGTTCAATTCCCGTACCAGCCTCCCCGAACAGGCGCCAGAATGTGGCGACTAGGGGCTTTTCACAGTAAAACTTCATTTGAAGCCTACTTGTGACAATAAGCGATTTTCACTTTCATTTCATTTTTTCACAAACAAGCATTTAATTTCTCCCTGCAGTGAATGATGTGATACATTTGTTTGAGGCTGTGTAACTGGTTAAAACTCTCTCCACAGTCAGTGGATTGGAAAACTCTCATTGGGGTGAGTCTCGGTGCTTTTGCAGTCACCTTGCTGAAACAGAACAAACACTTCTCCTTCCAAATTCAAAAGGAATGAAGATATTGAGCTCTTACTGAATTGAGTGACTGTCAAATTTCGATGTGATGTTTGGTTTGAGTTTTCTGTCATCCAATCCTCCACTTCCAATATCCTGTAAAAGGAGTTTACAAAAGTCATCACTGTCAATCCAGGGTAGAAATTCTGAACAGACAATTCTAGTTTCGCTGGAACATTTTTCCCTCTCTTGTTCCCCCAAAGCTGGAAATCCCCGTCCCACACACTCTCCTTCCTCCCTGGGCTGGAATCCGAACCCCACTCACCATCTGCATAATTTATTTCCTCCACTCCCAGTTTTCTCCCTCCCTCTCCTCTGCCTGGATTCAGTTCTCCAGCTCCTGTCTGCAGACTGACAATAAAACCAATGGGTCTTATTGGGGGGGTTTGGTAAGAAGTCTTACAACACCAGGAGAAAGTCCAACAGTTTTTTTCGATATCACCAGCTTTCGGAGCGCTGCTCCTTCCAAGGAGTGATATCGAAACAAACCTGTTGGACTTTAACCTGGTGTTGTAAGACTTCTTACTGTGCTCACCCCAGTCCAACGCCGGCATCTCCACATCATGGGGGGTTTGGGTTGTCACGATTGTCTGGGCTGGCGGCGGATCTCATTCAGCGTTTGGGAGCTGGACTCACTATCACTGCGGCTGCGCTCAGCCCGGAGCAGCACCGCGCATGCTCCGCACAGAGAGGCGACTTCCGGGGGCGGGACATTCTGATGCCGACTCGTTCTGGCTCCTGTGATGGAGGTAGGGCGTATTCATCCGCGCCCGGCATTCCGGGTGGACTAATCCGCCATTGTTCCGTTACGTTCCTTAGAGTGATGAATTGGTTCCGGCACTTTTGATACAGTTCGGTGTTTGTACCGAATGGGGCGGCCGCATAGGTGTTTTTCTGTCTGATCGGCCCCTGTAAACGGCTGTCATCAGTTTTGGTGTTGAGGGCGCCTGCGCGGCCGCCATCTTTCTCAGGTGCAGCAGGGCGCATGCGCGGCCGCCATCTTTCTCAGGTGCAGCAGGGCGCATGCGAGGCCGCCATCTTTCTCAGGTGCAGCAGGGCGCATGCGCGATCGTTCTCGACCCGGAAGCCCGAAGAGAGACACTTTTGTGAATTTCCTCTCCTGGACTGAGAGTTAAATTCCTTTGGAAGCTCCTTTAGAAAGAGGAGGATTTACTAACGGGAATTTCAAACCAAACATAACATCATCATCTGACAGAGTTACTCCATTCACCAGGACCTGAATATCATTGGGAGGTAAAATGGTTTTTCTGTTCTGTCTGAGGATAAAGATTTCAGATATCAGAGTGACTGGGAAATGTAAATGACCATTCCAGGTTAAATTTGAGACTAATTACACCAATCACATTGGAGAAGTTAAATAATTTGCTGTTGTACTCTTATGTATGCAGGTACATTTTAAAATTACCACATTAGCATACTTGGCAGCGAAACTGGGCAAACTGCTGACCTTGTTAGTAGTGAGAGTTACTATCCTGGATTTTATTCAAGTTTGTTGTTCCTGTTGCATTTCATTCAGCTCACCGTGGCTACAAAGTAGGTATTCGGTCTCATCCCAATTTCCAGATTATGGTCTGTAGCTTTTTAAGAGACATCTGAATTGATGTCAATCTAAATACTTTTTAAATGTTATGAGGGTTTCTGCCATCATTTCCGGCAGCATGTCACAGATCCTCACCATCCTCTAAACCTCCTAGTCCTTCCCTAAATCTCTGCCCCCTTTTATATGTATCCCTCAACCAAAGGGAATAGGACCTTCCTATCCAAGCTATATAGATCCCTCAGAAATTTAAAAAATGTAAATTTAGATATTTTTCCAATCAAGGGGCAATTTAATTTGGCCAAGCCACCTACCCTGCACATATTTGGGTTGTGGGGTTGAAACCCACACAATGGGAGAATGTGCAAACTCCTTACAGACTGTGACCCGGGGCCAGGATCGAACCCGGGTCCCCAGCACGCAGGCACACAACCAGTGTGCCACCATGATCCCCCAGAATTTTATACATTTAGAATAATCTTTATTGTTGTCACAAGTAGGCTGACATTAACACTGCAATGAAGTTACTGTGAAAATCCCCCAGTAGTAACACTCTGGCACCTATTTGGGCACAGAGAGAGTATTAGAACAAAGAACAAAGAAATGTACAGCACAGGAACAGGCCCTTTGGCCCTCCAAGCCCGTGCCGACCATGCTACCCGACTAAACTACAATCTTCTACACTTCCTGGGTCCGTATCCTTCTATTCCCATCCTATTCATGTATTTGTCAAGATGACCCTTAAATGTCACTATCGTCCCTGCTTCCACCACCTCCTCCGGTAGCGAGTTCCAGGCACCCACTACCCTCTGCGTAAAAAACTTGCCTCGTGTATCTACTCTAAACCTTGCCCCTCTCACCTTAAACCTATGCCCCCTAGTAATTGACCCCTCTACCCCAGGGAAAAGCCTCTGACTATCCACTCTGTCTATGCCCCTCATAATTTTGTAGACCTCTATCAGTCGCCCCTCAACCTCTTTCGGTCCAGTGAGAACAAAGCAAGTTTATTCAACCGCTCCTCATAGCTAATGCCCTCCATACCAGGCAACATTCTGGTAAATCTCTTCTGCACCCTCTCTAAAGCCTCTACATCCTTCTGGTAGTGTGGGCGACCAGAATTGAACACTATACTCCAAGTGTGGCCTAACTAAGGTTCTATACAGCTGCAACATGACTTGCCAATTCTTATACTCAATGCCCCGGGCAATGAAGGCAAGCATGCCATATGCCTTCTTGACTACCTTCTCCACCTGTGTTGCCCCTTTCAGTGACCTGTGGACCTGTACTCATAGATCTCTTTGACTTTCAATACTCTTGAGGGTTCTACCATTCACTGTATATTCCCTACCTGCATTAGACCTTCCAAAATGCATTACCACACATTTTTCCGGATTAAACTCCATCTGCCATCTCTCCGCCCATGTCTCCAAACAATCTAAATCCTGCTGTATCCTTGACAGTCCTCATCGCTATCCGCAATTCCACCAACCTTTGTGTCGTCTGCAAACTTACTAATCAGACCAGTTACATTTTCCTCCAAATCATTTATATATACTTATATATATATATATATATTCAGAATGTCCAATTCACCTAACAAGCACGTCTTTCGGGACTTGTGGGAGGAAACCCATACAGACACTGGAGAACGTGCACGCTCCGCACAGACAGTGTCCCAAGTGGGAATTAATCCCGGTACCTTGGCGCTGTGAAGCAACAGTGCTAACCACTGTGCTACCGTGCCGCCCATAAAACAGTTCAGCTCAATGTTCTCAGATTAAAGAAGCTGAAGCGCCCAACGTGGGTCTTGAACCCACGGCCCTGGGATTAAGACTCCCATGCTCTACCGACCAGGCTGCTTTTGAAAATTTCATTTTGGTTTCCCTTCAGACATTTCAGTTCCAAAGAAAACAGGCCCAGTTTGTCCAAACTTTCCTCTGCGCAAGCATTGTTAATTTCTGGCTGATGTTCTTAAATCCCCTCTGTGTTCTCTCTGGTGCAATCTTCCTCTACACAGAAATCTCTCACTGGCCTAACTAGTCCTGTCCTGTCATTTATCATGAAATCCTTTGCCTTGTTTTGCCTCCAGCTTTCTTCCTCACTATCAAGTGTTTAATCATTTTTGTGTCACAGGTAAACTTCTTATTCATGTTCCTACATTTACTTTCAGATCAGTGATGTCACCAGGAGCGAAGGGCCCAGTACTGATTCCTTTGAAACCGGCACTGGAAACAGCCCTTTGATTTTCTCTATTCTTTATGGGGTGTGAGTGTCACGGGCAAATCAGCTTGGTTGCCCATTCCTAATTGCCCTTAAACTGAGTGGCTTGCTGGGCAATTCAGAATAAACCACATTTCAGTGAGTTGGCCAGATCAGGTAATGCAGGAGCAGACTCGATGGGCCGAATGGTTTCCTTCTGCACTGTAGATTCTATGATTCATTGGACATCCTGTCCCATGTGTCCAAAGCTCAGCGGCTCTGTTCAGTCACATGATGACCCAGGGCAGAAACTCCCAACCCTGAGTAGACAACACCCTCAAATCGAGGGACTGCTGATGACAAGAGGGTCAGTGTGCAGCGGGGGGCGTGAGCGGTCATCCTGGATCAGGGAGCAGGAGGGGAGAATATGGTGAATTTCTATCCTGGACTGATGGTGATTAATTTTGGAAACTCCTTTTACAGGGGATTAGTAGAGGAGGATTTACACACAGCAAATTCAAACCAGGAGAAATGTTTATCTTTCCTGAAGTTCATTTCTGGACCGACAGTAATGCCTTTGTAAACTTCTTTCACAGGGGATTAGAAAGGGATTCGCAGACAGAAAACTCACAACCAATCCTCACATCAAATTCTAACACCACTGCTCGAGTTGCCAGGACCTGGGGATTATCGACCTTTGTGTGCAAGCATTGAGTTCAGGTCATTACCACTCACTGTGTAAAATCTTCCCTTTAGATCTTGCTCACAATCATAAATCTGTGTCCCAGAATCCTTTTACAATCTGCTAATGAACAGCTTTTCTTTATCTTTTGCTGGGTTCGCTGTTGTCGTTTCCGGTGCCTGGGTCACTGCCGGGTGGTCCGTCCGGTTTCATTCCCTTTTCCTGTTTTTGTAGCAGTTGAATGGGCTTGGACCAGTCCATTTTAGGATCCAGTACGCAATTGAGATTTGCTCCAAGAATCAATTGATGTGTATCCAGGTCTGGGATGGGTCCCAACAATTATTTTGCAAATGACACATTGTCCCAGTTAGGGGCAATGACCCACTGACCACCACGTATCTCCCATTAGTGTCCGCAATGATCTTAGTGACCGAAAGCGGGACCTGTTTATCGATTAGAATTGCAGCACCTCACGGGCAGTACGGTGGTGCAGTGGTTCGCACTGTTGCGTCACAGCGCCGAGGTCCCAGGTTCGATCCTGGCCCTGGGTCACTGCCTGTGGAGTTTGCACATTCTCCCCGTGTTTGTGTGGGTTTCACAACCCAAAGATGTGCAGGGTAGGTGAATTGGCCACGCTAGATTGCCCCTTAATTTGAAAACATGAATTGGGTACTCTAAATTTATAAAACAAAAGAATTGCAGCACCTTGAACCCTTTGTCAAAGCCCGAGTGAAACACTTGGCTCACCCCTCCACGGTCTGGTCTGATCTCTAACCCGCAAGTGAGTCTCCTGCAAGAACACCACAGCAGCATTTAGATTCTTACATTCTTTCGGTGAGTGAAAATCCTCCACCTCTTCACAGGTCCACCCAATCCCCTTACGTTCCAGGTGACCAGCTGAATCAGGGTTCTCCCCATCCCCCCATCACGGAATCAGCCATGAGGGACTATACAGTAAATCTTCAAAATGTGCAGGCCAAGAGTCCACCCAAGATGGCCGCCACAGACGTACCCATACACTCAGAGTAAAACAAAAACAGTTCTTTAGTCATCAGTCAGCTCACCCGTCTCCCACCCCCTATATATCTACATTGTGCTTCATAAAGAAAATCTCACTTCACCCTGAAACAGATTTTACCAGAAAATACCAAAAACTATATAGAAGAGATCACAACACCCATCCCACCCCACAGAAAACGTAGATCTTGTCCAATACAGATAACTGGACCCCAGTCCATGCTTTACAATAAAGGCATTCATCTCCAGTGTCTCAAAATGGAAGTCTTTAGACTCCTATGTAGCCGCAGCTTTGCCAGGTATACTACCCCGAATCAAACTCCTTTCCTACACAGAGCAGCCTGAACCTTATTAAAGGCCGCTCGCTTCCGCACCAGCTCTGCTCCCACATCCTGGTAACTCCTCACTGAGGGACTCCCTTTCCACACTCAGAACAGGTGAATGGTCTGTCGCCGGTGTGACTACGGTGATGAATCTCCAGCTCACATGGGGATCTGAATCCCTTCCCACAGTCCCCACAATTCCATGGTTTCAGCAAGCTGCTGGTATCCTTGTCCCTCTACACGTTTGACGGACAGTTTATGTCTTGTCCCCACAGAGAGCATGTGTACGGTCTCTCCCCGCTGTGAATGGAGTGATGTTTTTTCAGACTGTGTAACTGGTTAAAGATCTTTCCACAGTCAGTTCACTGGAACATTCTCATGCGAGTCGTGTGTGTTTTGGGGGGTTTTCAGTCACACTGTTCTTGGTACCTTTTCCTACAGACAGAACAGACAAACATTTCTTCTTCCACATTCACGGGCCAATGATATTCAGGTCCTGATGAATGGAGTGACTGTTAAATCTTGATTATCATAGATTATCATAGAATTTACAGTGCAGAAGGAGGCCATTCGGCCCATCAAGTCTGCGCCGGCTCTTGGAAAGAGCACCCTATCCAAGGTCAACACCTCCACCCTATCCCCATAACCCAGTAACCCAACCCAACACTAAGGGCAATTTTGGACACTATGGGCAATTTATCATGGCCAATCTACCTAACATGCACATCTTTGGACTGTGGGAGGAAACCGGAGCACCCGGAGGAAACCCACGCACACACTGGGAGGATGTACGAACTCCGCACAGACAGTGACCCAAACCGGAATCGAACCTGGGACCCTGGAGCTGTGAAGCAATTGTGCTATCCACAATGCTACCGTGCTGCCCTTTGTGAAGTTTGATTTGAGTTTCCATCTGTAAATTCTCCCCTTGTAATATCCTGTAAAAGGAGTTTACAAAAGTCATCATTAGGGGCAGGCACGGTGGCTCAGTGGTTAACCGAGAACCCGGGTTTGATCCCGGTTCTGGGTCACTGTCCGTATGGAGTTTGCACATTCTCCCCATGTCTACGTGGGTCTGGCCCCCACAATCCAAAAATATGTGCCGGGTAGGTGAATTGGCCACGCTAAAGTTACTCTTTAATTGGGGAAAAAAAATAATTGGGTCCTCTAAATGTGATTTTTTTCAAATTTAAAAAAAAAAAGTCATCACCGTCAGTCCAGATAGAAATTCTGAACAGACAATTCTTGTTTCAATGTACCATTGTTTCCTCTCTTGTTCCCCCAAAGCTGTAAATCCCCGTCCCACACACTCTCCCTCCTCCCTGGGCTGAAATCCAAACCCATCTCACCATCTGCACCATTTATTTCCTCCACTGCCAGTTTTCTCCCTCCCTCTCCTCTGCCTGGGTTCAGTTCTCAAGCTCCTGTCTGCAGACTGACAATAAAACTCAATGGGTCTTATTGACTGGTTTAGGGCTTCCAGCGGGTGTTTGTGATTCCTCCCCGCCCACCTGCCAGGGTTTCCTTCCTTCCCAGAGATCAGAGTCCTCATTGATGATTTGAACCCAAACTGGAGCCACGCTAAATTGCCCCTGAATTGGTAGAAAAAATATTTACGTGAAGGTTCACGGCTCCACAAAGTGTTTCCAACTCCTCCCACCCATCTCATTAACACAGGCATTGTCAAAGTCGGGGGCGCGACCCGCGGGTGGGTTGTGGGCAGGTATCGGGAGGGCCATGGAGCCGTCCGTCGCGGCGCTCCCGAACGCGCAAATCCGTGCGCAACAGCCGCAGCAGCTGACTTTTAATAATGCCGGCTGCAAGCGGCCTTCAAAATGGCCACAAACATATTAAAACCATGTGGCCGCACTGCGCATGCGTGCTCGCTCACCGGTGCGCATGCTCAGCGTCTTGCACATGAGCTTTGCGCATGCGCACCGATGAGCGGGGCACGCAGGCGCAGTGCGGCCGCATTTTTAAAAGTCTAGTCGCAGCCTTTTTGAAGGCCGTTCGCAGCCGGCATTGTTAAAAGCCGGCTGCAAAAAGTTTGGGGAGAATGATGTGATTGGTTGCTTTCTGAACTTTGATGCTGATGAAGTAGAAGTCTCTCACTCAAGAATGGCGAGTGATCCAACGATGGTTTCACCGCAGCTGTAACTTCAACCAAGAATGTCAGCGTTTTTAATCTTGATTTTTAAACATTCCAAAACAAAGTGCCTGCAGGTCGTATTTGGAAGTTTTATCAATTGATTGATTTTTAAGGATCTTTTATTTTTTAACATTTTTAATTGTAATGTTTAAGTGAAATAAGAACATAAGAACTAGGAGCAGGAGTAGGCCATCTGGCCCCTCCAGCCTGCTCCACCATTCAATGAGATCATGGCTGATCTTTTATGGACTCCGCTCCACTTTCCGGCCCGAACACCATAACCCTTAATCCCTTTATTCTTCAAAAAACAATGTGGTGGAACTCCAATTTCTAGAGGATGAAAACATTTTCAGTTTTTGCATTTTTTTCCTGTTAAACTTTATCAAATAAACCCCTCCCCCACCCCCCACCCCCAAAAAAAGCCGGCTGTTGCCAGCGTATTTGCACAATCAGAGACGCAGAAGGTTTTTTAAAGATTTGATGTATTCTAGAAGGGAGGCAGAGAGCAGGTCTTGCCCCCTGAACATTGACATCACGGGCTTTGGACACGATTGCGAATCCTTCATTTTGTCAGCAGCAAACAAGGTAAGAGAAAATGGTGGGTCGTGAAGGTTGGCCGGCGTGGGTCACGAAGATTGGCCGGTTGACAAAAATGGGTCCCCGGAAAAAAAGTTTGAAAAAGATTGCCTTAACCGGTTGACGCATTTATTTGACTGACTAAAAGCATAGCACTGCTGCTTCACAGGGCCTTACCGGCTTCGATCCCGGCCCTGGGTCACTGTCCGTGTGGAGTTTGCACATTCTCCCTGTGTCTGCATGGGTCTCAGCTCCACAACCCAAAGATGTGCAGAGTCGGTGGATTGGCCACGCTAAATTGTACCTTAATTGCAAAAAAAATAAATAATTGGTTACTCTAAATCTATTTCAAAAAAGATTGTCTCTTTCCTAATGTTCACAATTAAAGGGGTGGGTTCCCCAGGAGATGGCTGACTTTTCAGGGCAATTAAATTAATAATGGACAGAGATATCGCGAGTGTTTTTGCATGGTCCAGATTAGATATATTATTTAGTTTGTAATAAAGTAAATGTATTATTATTTCTTGTCTTGTAATATAAGACTGTTATAGATTTCCAGTCATCTCGTCCCTCAGAGGGTTGTTAGTCTTTGGATTTCTCTTCCACAGGGACCAGTTGTATCTGGGAGTCATTGAATATATTGAAGCACAAGTTTGACAGATATTTTATTAACAATGGAGTTAAGGGTTATGGGGAACAGGCGAAAATAGAGAGAAAGCTGAGATGAGGAGGGATTTCTTCACTCGTGGATGTGGTGAAGCTTTGGAATTCTCTACCCCAGAGGAATGTGGAGCCTCAGTCATCAGGTATGTTCAAGACAAATATTAACAGGTTTCTAGATATTGAAGATATCGAGGGATATGGGGACCGTGTGGGGAAAATGGTGCTGAGGTAGATCGGCCAAGGATCTCATTGAATGGTTGAGCAGACTCAGTGGGCCAAATGGTCTACTCTTGCTCCTGTTATAATCTCTGTGTCTTGGATAGGAAGCAATGAGCTGATCTATCAATCAACATGAATCAGCACATTCAGGAGAATTGGGAGGCTGAATATTAGACACAGCAGAGTGAGAATGGAGGGAGATTGTGTGGGATGGAGATTCATAGCTTTTCGAGAACAATAGAGTAAATAATGTCCATTGAACTAGAATTGTCCGATCTGAATTTCTATCCTGTACTAACTGATGACTTTTGTAAATTGTTTTTAAAGGATATTTGAAGAGGAAGAATTATAGAGAGAAATCTCAAACATCACGTCTCGATGTGACAAACTCACTCGATTCCTTCTGATTTGAATATCATCGGGCTCTGGATATCATCGGCAAGAAGGAGAAATGTTTGTCCGATCTGTCGGCTTCAAAAGATTTTAAACGTGCATGTAATTGGAAAAGCACCGAGACCCAAACAACACACACCCGAGTGAGAGAGTTCCAGTGAACTAACTGAGGAAACATCAGTGTGACTGGAAAAGCACTGAGACCCACACAACACACACCCGAGTGAGAGATTTCCAGTGAAATTACTGAAAAGAGCATCAACTATTACACAGCCTGAAAAAACATCACACCATTCAGTGAGGAGAGACTGCACGTGTTCTGTGTATAGACAAGGCTTCCAGTGACTGTCCAATCTGGATAGACACGAGGAGACCCAAAACATGGAGAAACCGTGGAAATGTGGGGACTGTGGGAAGGGATACAGATCCCCATATGAGCTGAAGGTTCATCAACGCAGTCACACTGGGGAGAGGCCATTCACCTGCCCTCAGCGTGGGAAAGGATTCATTGATTCATCTGCCCTGCAGAAACATCAGCGAATTCACACTGGGGAGAGGCCGTTCATCTGCTCTCAGTGTGGGAAGGGATTCATTTCTTCATCCGCCCTGCGGAAACTCCAGCGAATTCACACTGGGGAGATGCCATTCACCTGCTCTCCGTGTGGGAAGGGATTCCATGATTTATCCAACCTGCGGAAGCATCAGCGAGTTCACACTGGTGAGCGCCCTTTCACCTGCTCTCACTGTGGGCAGGGATTCACTCAGTCATCCAGTCTGCAGACACACCAGCGAGTTCACACAGGGGAGAAGCCATTCACCTGCTCTCAGTGTGGGCACAGATTCAGAGCTTCATCCGCTCTGCTGAAACATCAGCGAATTCACACTGGGGAGAGGCCATTCATCTGCTCTGTGCGGAAAGGGATTCATTGATTCACCCGCCTTGCAGAAACATCAGCGAATTCACACTGGGGAGAGGCCATTCACCTGCTCTCAGTGTCGGAAGGGATTCATTGATTCATCCGTCCTGCGGAAACATCAGCGAGTTCACACTGGGGAGAAGCCATTCACCTCCTCTTAGTGTGGGAAGGGATTACAAAAAAACATAGAAAATAGGAGCTGGAAGAGGCCATTTGCCCCTTCCCGCCTACTCTGCCATTCATTATGATCATGGCTTGTCATTCAACTCAATAGCTTAATCCCGCTTTCCCCTCCATATCCTTTGATCAATTGTAAGGGGAATAGACAGGCGGTTCTGCGGACGCAATCGAGACTCCAGGATGGTATGTTGCCTCCCTGGTGCAAGGGTGAAGGATGTCCCGGAGCGGCTGCAGGACATTCTGGGGGGGGGGGGAGGGTGAACAGCCAGCTGTCGTGCACATAGGCACCAACGATATAGGTAAAAAACGGGACGAGGTCCTACAAGCTGAATTTAGGGAGCTAGGAATTAAACTAAAATGTAGGACCTCAAAGGTAGTAATCTCAGGATTGCTACCAGTGCCACGGGCTAGTCAGAGTAGGAATGTCAGGATAGAGAGGATGAATACGTGGCTCGAGAGATGGTGCAAGAGGGAGGGATTCAAATTCCTGGGACATTGGAACCGATTCTGGGGGAGGTGGGACCAGTACAAACCGGACGGTCTGCACCTGGGCAGGACTGGAACCGATGTCCTAGGGGGGGGTGTTTGCTAGAGCTGTTGGGGAGAGTTTAAACTAATGTGGCAGGGGGATGGGAACCAATGCAGGAAGTTGGAAGGTAGTAAAACAGGGACAGAAATAAAAGGCAGTAAGGGGGAAAGTGTAAGGCAGAGAAGCCATAGTCAAAAATCAAAAAGGGCGACAGTACAAGGTACAGTGACTGAGGGGAGCTCAGTGAATAGGACCAGGAATACTAAAAGAAATAAAACGGGAAGTGAAAACATTAATGGTAAGCGACGCGGCAGGTTGTTACAGGAAGATATGCGTTCGACGACAAGGAAAATTAGGAGAAAGGTGAAGAGGAAATATAACTTAGGAGAGGTTACTGATCTAGGTGTTAAGATTAAGAACAGAGGTAAAAAAGCCAACATAAGTGTACTTTACCTGAATGCTCGTAGTATTCGGAATAAGGTAAATGAGTTGATGGCGCAAATCATCATGAATGACTATGATTTAGTGGCCATTACTGAAACATGGTTAAAGGATGGTCACGACTGGGAGTTAAATATCCGAGGGTATCAAACTTTTCGGAAGGACAGAGTGGATGGTAAGGGAGGTGGTGTAGCTCTGTTATTTAAGGATGACATCCGGGCAACAGTAAGGGATGACATCGGTGCTATGGAGGATAAGGTTGAATCCATTTGGGTGGAAATCAGGAATAGTAAGGCGAAAAAGTCACTGATAGGAGTAATCTATAGGCCACCAAATAGTAACATTATGGTGAGGCAGGCAATAAACAAAGAAATAACAGATGCATGTAGAAATGGTACAGCAGTTATCATGGGGGATTTTAATCTACATGTCGATTGGTTTAACCAGGTCAGTCAAGGCAGCCTTGAGGGAGAGTTTATAGAATATATCCGCGATAGTTTCCTCGAACAGTATGTAATGGAACCTACGAGGGAACAAGCGGTCCTAGATCTGGTCCTGTGTAATGAGACAGGATTGATTCAGGATCTCATAGTTCGGGATCCTCTCGGAAGGAGCGAACACAATATGGTGGAATTTAAAATACAGATGGAGGGTGAGAAGGTAAAATCAAGCACGAGTGTTTTGTGCTTAAACAAAGGAGATTACAATGGGATGAGAGAAGAACTAGCTAAGGTAGACTGGGAGCAAAGACTTTATGGTGAAACAGTTGAGGAACAGTGGAGAACCTTCCAAGTGATTTTTCACAGTGCCCAGCAAAGGTTTATACCAACAAAAAGGAAGGACGGTAAAAAGAGGGAAAATCGACCGTGGATATCTAAGGAAATAAGGGAGAGTATCAAATTGAAGGAAAAAATATACAAAGTAGCAAAGATCAGTGGGAGACTAGAGGACTGGGAAATCTTTAGGGGGCAACAGAAAGCTACTAAAAAAGCTATAAAGAAGAGTAAGATAGATTATGAGAGTAAACTTGCTCAGAATATAAAAACAGATCGTAAAAGTTTCTACAAATACATAAAACAAAAAAGAGTGGCTAAGGTAAATATTGGTCCTTTAGAGGATGAGAAGGGAGATTTAATAATGGGAGATGAGGAAATGGCTGAGGAACTGAACAGGTTTTTTGGGTCGGTCTTCACAGTGGAAGACACAAATAACATGCCAGTGACTGATGGAAATGAGGCTATGACAGGTGAGGACCTTGAGAGGATTGATATCACCAAGGAGGTAGTGATGGGCAAGCTAATGGGGCTGAAGGTAGACAAGTCTCCTGGCCCTGATGGAATGCATCCCAGAGTGCTAAAAGAGATGGCTAGGGAAATTGCAAATGCACTCGTGATAATTTACCAAAATTCACGAGACTCTGGGGTGGGCCCGGCGGATTGGAAATTAGCAAACGTGACACCACTGTTTAAAAAAGGAGGTAGGCAGTAAGTGGGTAATTATAGGCCAGTGAGCTTAACTTCGGTAGTAGGGAAGATGCTGGAATCTGTCATCAAGGAAGAAATAGCGAGGCATCTGGATGGAAATTGTCCCATTGGACAGACGCAGCATGGGTTCATAAAGGGCAGGTCGTGCCTAACTAATTTAGTGGAATTTTTTGAGGACATTAACAGTGCGGTAGATAGCGGGGAGCCAATGGATGTGGTATATCTGGATTTCCAGAAAGCCTTTGACAAGGTGCCACACAAAAGGTTGTTGCATAAGATAAAGATGCATGGCATTAAGGGGAAAGTAGTAGCATGGATAGAGGATTGGTTAATTAATAGAAAGCAAAGAGTGGGGATTAATGGGTGTTTCTCTGGTTGGCAATCAGTAGCTAGTGGTGTCCCTCAGGGATCAGTGTTGGGCCCACAACTGTTCACAATTTACATAGATGATTTGGAGTTGGGGACCAAGGGCAATGTGTCCAAGTTTGCAGACGACACGAAGATAAGTGGTAAAGCAAAAAGTGCAGAGGATACTGGAAGTCTGCAGAGGGATTTGGATAGGCTAAGTGAATGGGCTAGGGTCTGGCAGATGGAATACAATGTTGACAAATGTGAGGTTATCCATTTTGGTAGGAATAACAGCAAAAGGGATTATTATTTAAATGATAAAATATTAAAACATGCTGCTATGCAGAGAGACCTGGGTGTGCTAGTGCATGAGTCGCAGAAAGTTGGTTTTCAGGTGCAACAGGTGATTAAGAAGGCAAATGGAATTTTGTCCTTCATTGCTAGAGGGATGGAGTTTAAGACTAGGGAGGTTATGCTGCAATTGTATAAGGTGTTAGTGAGGCCACACCTGGAGTATTGTGTTCAGTTTTGGTCTCCTTACTTGAGAAAGGACGTACTGACACTGGAGGGTGTGCAGAGGAGATTCACTAGGTTAATCCCAGAGCTGAAGGGGTTGGATTACGAGGAGAGGTTGAGTAGACTGGGACTGTACTCGTTGGAATTTAGAAGGATGAGGGGGGATCTTATAGAAACATATAAGATTATGAAGGGAATAGTTAGGATAGATGCGGGCAGGTTGTTTCCACTGGCGGGTGAAAGCAGAACTAGGGGGCATAGCCTCAAAATAAGGGGAAGTAGATTTAGGACTGAGTTTAGGAGGAACTTCTTCACCCAAAGGGTTGTGAATCTCTGGAATTCCTTGCCCAGTGAAGCAGTAGAGGCTCCTTCATTAAATGTTTTTAAGATAAAGATAGATAGTTTTTGAAGAATAAAGGGATTAAGGGTTATGGTGTTCGGGCCGGAAAGTGGAGCTGAGTCCACAAAAGATCAGCCATGATCTCATTGAATGGTGGAGCAGGCTCGAGGGGCCAGATGGCCTACTCCTGCTCCTAGTTTTTATGTTCTTATGATCCCCTTCGCCCAAAGTGCTATATCTAACTGCTTCTTGAAAACATGCAATGTATTGTCCTCAACTATTTCCTGTGGTAACAAATTCCACTGACTCACCACTCTCTGGTTGAAGAAATCTCTGTCCTAAATGGTCTAGCCCGTATCCTCAGACTGCGACCTCTGGTTCTGTACACTCCCACCATTGGGAAAATCTTTCCTGCATCTACCCTGTCAAGTCCTGTTAGAATATTATAGGTTTCTCTGAGATCCCCCATTCTTCTGAACTCCAGCGAATACAATCCTAACTGATTCAATCTCTCATACGTCAGTCCCACCATCCCAGGAATTAGTCTGGTAAACCTGCTCTGCACTTCCTCTGGAGCAAGAACATCCTTCCTCAGATAAGGAGACCAAAACTTCACACAATATTCCTGGTTCGGCTTTGCCAAGGCCCTGTATAGAACAAAGAACAATACAGCACAGGAACAGGTCCTTCGGCCCTCCAAGCCTGTACCAGTCACGTGTCCTATCTAGACCAACCGCCTGTATCCTTCTATACCTTGTCTGTCTATGTGCCTATCCAGATAAGTCTTAAAGGTCGCTAACATATCTGCCTCAACCACCTCACTTGGCAGAGCATTCCACTCCACCAGCACCCACTGTGTAAAAAAACTTCCCCCGCACATCTCCATTGAACCTTTCCACCCTCACCTTGAACGTGTGCCCTCTTGTAATTGTCATTTCCGTACTGGGAAAAAGCCTCCAACTGTTCACCCTATCTGTACCCCTTAATAATTTTATAAACTTCTATCAGGTCGTCCCTCAGCCTCCGTCTCTCTCGGGAGAACAATCCCGTTTATTCAATCTCTCCTCATAGCTAATACCCTCCATACCAGGCAACATCCTGGTAAACCTTTTCTGTACTCTCTCCAAAGCCTTCACGTCCTTCTGGTAGTGCAGTGACCAGAATTGGAACACAGTATTCCAAATGTGGCCTAACCAACATTTTATGTAATTGTAACACAATTTTTGAGCTTTTATGCTTGATACCCCATATCTTCTTCACCACCATTTCCACCTGTACTGCCACTTTTAAGTATCTGTGGACCTACACACCCAGATCTCTCTGTGTCTCGATGCTCCTGATGGTCGGCATCTCCACATCATGAGTGTTAAATGCTCTCAGTTCTGTCTATTATGAATCTTTGTTGCACCTTATCCAGTGCCCCTATTTCCTTTTTCTAAATGGAGATCACCGATGTTGTCAGTGTTTCCAGTGTAGTCTAACCCTGGTTCTAAACAAGTTGAACATTTCCTCCGTGCTTTTCAATTCTATCCCTCTGGAATGGAACCCTAGATAGGGCCCCACACTTTAACATGTGAAATTCTTAGAGAGGGTGCAGAGGACATTTACAACAATAATAATCTTTATTATTGTCACAAGTGGGCTTACATTAACACTGCAATGAAGTTACTGTGAAAATCCCCTAGTCACCACACTCCGGCGCCTATTCGGTTACACCGAGGGCAAATTCAGAATCTCCAATTCACCTAACAAGCACATCTTAGGGACTTGTAGTAGGAAACTGGAGCACCCGGAGGAAACCCACGCAGACACGGGGAAAACGTGCAGTCTCCGCACAGACAGTGACCCAAACCAGGAATCGAATCTGCGGATCTGTGCTGTGAAGCAACAGTGCTAACCATTGTGCTAGAATGACACCAGAGATGAGGGACTCCAGTTAGTTGGAGTGACTGGAGCAGCTGAATTTCTCTCCTGAGATCACAGCATCTGGAGGGTGGGGAATGGGGCCATTCAGCCCTTTGAGACCGTGTTGGCTCCCTGTGGAGCAAGCCAGTCTGCCCATTGCCCTGTTCTATCCCCAAATCCCTGTAGGTTTATTTCTCTCAGTGCCTGTCCAATTTCCGATTGAAATTCTTCCGTCGTCTCTGCATCTCCTACCCTCATAGGCAGTAGGTTCCAGGTTGTTACCACTCGCTTTACATGTACACAAGGCTGCTAGAGCACAGAGGAGTCTATTTGGCCCATTTTCCCCGTGCCAGCTCTTTGTACAGTGACCCATTTAATCCCAGAGTTCAACTATTTTATTTTCTTTTTTGGAATATATCAAATGACAATCTAAAGAGGCTCGACCACCATTTACAGACTGTATTCCAAATCATAACAACTTGCTGTGTTTTACAACAAATAATTGTGCTTATGCTGTGTCTGGGGTTTCACAGAGTATTCAAACTGTGTCAACGCCATGGTTATTACACAAAATTAAGACTCAGTCTTCATCAATGATTCTGGTGAGGACACCGAGTGTAATGTATCCGAGTTTGAAGACAATTCAAACAAAAGTACATTTCTATAAAACCTCTCACTACCACTGGACCTCCTAAAGTGTTTAAAAGCCAATGGAGTACTTTTGAAACATATTCACTGTTGTAATGTAGGAAGCTGTAAGTGCGCATGTGTGATCACATTTAGTCTTAAAATTGTCATTTTCATAGTGTATTCACAAGGTCAAGCAAGCCCTTTTATACCTCTAGCATGTGGCTTCCTGCAGCCATTTCACCTTCTGTACCTTTTCTCTATTAACTATGTATTGATTTCATAGCAAAAAAAACAATAATTATATTCATGATTATTCAGGAGTGAACATTGATCATCATTAGTGAATTGGTGTATTGGGTAATTATATTGTAAAGACTAGATCTTTATTTTAAAAAATAAACGATCAACCAAAATGTTTCCAGAACCTGCAGAGCTATCAGAATTTGTTTGAAAAAATAAATTACTCAATAATTTTGAGAAGTTACGAGATGTGGTGATAAGCCTGTATATAATATTATATGTACTCAGCAGTGTGACCTCCCACCAGTAGATGGTGTCAGGCATCAGTCAGGTGACATCCAGCTACCAGCAGAAGGTTGTAAAGCGTGCACGAGGCCAGTTGGACAAGGGTAGTTCCAAGAGTGTCGAATCTAACTCTGTGATAACTTGGTCTGTATAGCATTCTGATCATTACCTTACCACGTGTACATTAATAAATCATCATTCTGGCTAAGTCACCAGCAATTCTTTTTTTTTTAAATAATATTTTATTGAAAATTTTTGGTCAACCAACACAGTACATTGTGCATCCTTTACACAACATTGTAACAATACAGATAATAATGACCTTTTTAAAATTTAAACAAAAACAACAACAAATAAATAAATATTAAATAACAAAAAATAAAAACTAGCCCTAATTGGCAACTGCCTTGTCTCAGGCCACACCCCCCCCCCCCATCCCCCCCCATCCCAACCCCCCCCCCCCCCAAGTCCTGGGCCGCTGCTGCTGCCTTCTTTGTTCTCCCCTATCTATCTTTCCGCAAGATATTCGACGAACGGTTGCCACCGCCTAGTAAACCCTTGAGCCGACCCCCTTAGGACGAACTTAATCCACTCTAACTTTATGAACCCCGCCATATCATTTATCCAGGTCCCCACCCCCGGGGGCTTGGCTTCTTTCCACATTAGCAATATTCTGCGCCGGGCTACTAGGGACGCAAAGGCCAAAACATCGGCCTCTTTCGCCTCCTGCACTCCTGGCTCTTGTGCAACCCCAAATATAGCCAACCCCCAGCTTGGTTCGACCCGGACTCCTACTACTTTCGAAAGCACCTTTGTCACCCCCATCCAAAACCCCTGTAGTGCCGGGCATGACCAAAACATATGGGTATGATTCGCTGGGCTTCTCGAGCACCTCGCACACCTATCCTCCACCCCAAAAAATTTACTGAGCCGTGTTCCAGTCATATGTGCCCTGTGTAATACCTTAAACTGAATCAGGCTTAGCCTGGCGCACGAGGACGACGAGTTTACCCTGTTTAGGGCATCTGCCCACATCCCCTCCTCAATCTCCTCCCCTAGCTCTTCTTCCCATTTCCCTTTTAGTTCGTCCATCATAGTCTCCCCTTCGTCTCTCATTTCCCTATATATATCCGACACCTTACCGTCCCCCACCCATTTCTTTGAGATGACTCTGTCCTGCACCTCTTGTGTCGGGAGCTGCGGGAATTCCCTCACCTGCTGCCTCGCAAAAGCCCTCAATTGCATGTACCTGAATGCATTCCCTTGGGGCAACCCATATTTCTCGGTCAGCGCTCCCAGACTCGCAAACTTCTCATCCACAAATAGATCTTTCAATTGCGTTATACCTGCTCTTTGCCACATTCCATATCCCCCATCCATTCCCCCCGGGGCAAACCTATGGTTGTTTCTTATCGGGGACCCCCCCAGTGCTCCGGTCTTTCCCCTATGTCGTCTCCACTGTCCCCAAATCTTCAGTGTAGCTACCACCACCGGACTCGTGGTATAGTTCCTTGGTGAGAACGGCAATGGGGCTGTCACCATAGCCTGCAGGCTGGTCCCCCTACAGGACGCCCTCTCTAATCTCTTCCACGCCGCTCCTTCCTCCTCTCCCATCCACTTACTCACCATTGAAATATTAGCGGCCCAATAATACTCACTTAGGCTCGGTAGTGCCAGCCCCCCCCTATCCCTACTACGCTGTAAGAATCCCTTCCTCACTCTCGGAGTCTTCCCGGCCCAAACAAAACCCATGATACTCTTTTCTATCCTTTTGAAAAAAGCCTTCGTGATCACCACCGGGAGACACTGAAACACAAAAAGGAATCTCGGGAGGACCACCATCTTAACTGCCTGCACCCTCCCTGCCATTGACAATGCTACCATGTCCCATCTCTTGAAATCTTCCTCCATCTGTTCCACCAACCGCGTCAAATTTAGCCTGTGCAATGTGCCCCAATTCTTAGCTATCTGGATCCCCAGGTAACGAAAGTCTCTTGTTACCTTCCTCAACGGTAGGTCTTCTATTTCTCTACTCTGCTCCCCTGGATGCACCACAAACAGCTCACTCTTTCCCATGTTCAATTTATACCCTGAAAAATCCCCAAACTCCCCAAGTATCCGCATTATTTCTGGCATCCCCTCCGCTGGACCCGCCACATATAGTAGCAGATCATCCGCATATAAAGATACCCGGTGTTCTTCTCCTCCCCTAAGTATTCCCCTCCATCCCTTGGAACCTCTCAGCGCTATCGCCAGGGGCTCAATCGCCAGTGCAAACAGTAATGGAGACAGAGGACATCCCTGCCTTGTCCCTCTATGGAGCCGAAAATATGCCGATCCCCGTCCGTTCGTGACCACACTCGCCACTGGGGCCCTATACAACAGCTGCACCCATCTAACATACCCCTCTCCGAACCCAAATCTCCTCAACACCTCCCACAGATAATCCCACTCCACTCTATCAAATGCTTTCTCGGCATCCATCGCCACTACTATCTCCGTTTCACCCTCTGGTGGGGCCATCATCATTACCCCTAACAACCTCCGTATGTTCGTGTTCAGCTGTCTCCCCTTCACAAACCCAGTTTGGTCCTCATGAACCACCCCCGGGACACATTCCTCTATTCTCATTGCCATTACCTTGGCCAAGACCTTGGCATCTACATTGAGGAGGGAGATTGGTCTGTAGGACCCGCATTGTAGCGGATCCTTTTCCTTCTTTAAAAGAAGCGATATCGTTGCTTCTGACATAGTCGGGGGCAGTTGTCCCCTTTCCTTTGCCTCGTTGAAGGTCCTCGTCAGTAGCGGGGCGAGCAAGTCCAAATATTTTCTGTAAAATTCAACTGGGAATCCGTCCGGTCCCGGGGCCTTTCCCGTCTGCATGTTCCTAATTCCTTTCACCACTTCTTCTACCGTGATCTGTGCTCCCAATCCCATCCTTTCCTGCTCTTCCACCTTGGGAATTTCCAGCCGATCCAAAAACTCCATCATTCTCTCCCTCCCATCCGGGGGTTGAGCTTCATACAATTTTTTATAAAATGTCTTAAACACTTCATTCACTCTCTCCGCTCCCCGCTCCGTCTCTCCATCTTCGTCTCTCACCCCCCCTATTTCCCTCGCTGCTCCCCTTTTCCTCAATTGGTGTGCCAGCAATCTGCTCGCCTTCTCTCCATATTCATACTGTACACCCTGCGCCTTCCTCCATTGTGCCTCTGCAGTGCCTGTGGTCAGCAAGTCAAATTCCACATGCAGCCTTTGCCTTTCCCTATACAGTCCCTCCTCCGGTGCTTCCGCATACTGTCTGTCCACCCTCAAAAGTTCTTGCAACAACCGCTCCCGTTCCTTACTCTCCTGCTTCCCTTTATGTGTCCTTATTGATATCAGCTCCCCCCTAACCACCGCCTTCAATGCCTCCCAGACCACTCCCACCTGAACCTCCCCATTGTCATTGAGTTCCAAGTACTTTTCAATGCATCCCCTCACCCTTAAGCACACCCCCTCATCCGCCATTAGTCCCATATCCATTCTCCAGGGTGGACGCCCTCTTGTTTCCTCCCCTATCTCCAAGTCTACCCAGTGTGGGGCATGATCCGAAATGGCTATAGCCGTATATTCCGTTCCCCTCACCCTCGGGATCAATGCCCTACCCAACACAAAAAAGTCTATGCGTGAATAGACTTTATGGACATAGGAGAAAAACGAGAACTCCTTACTCCTAGGTCTACTGAATCTCCACGGGTCCACCCCTCCCATCTGCTCCATAAAATCCTTAAGCACCTTGGCTGCTGCCGGCCTCCTACCAGTCCTGGACTTCGACCTATCCAGCCTTGGTTCCAACACCGTGTTAAAGTCTCCCCCCATTATCAGCTTTCCGGTCTCTAGGTCTGGGATGCGTCCTAGCATTCGCCTCATAAAATTGGCATCGTCCCAATTCGGGGCATACACGTTTACCAACACCACCATCTCTCCCTGTAATTTGCCACTCACCATCACGTATCTGCCCCCGTTATCCGCCACTATAGTCTTTGCCTCGAACATTACCCGCTTCCCCACTAATATAGCCACCCCCCTGTTTTTCGCATCCAGCCCCGAATGGAACACCTGCCCTACCCATCCTTTGCGCAACCTAACCTGATCTATCAGTTTCAGGTGCGTTTCCTGTAACATGACCACATCTGCTTTAAGTTTCTTAAGGTGTGCGAGTACTCGTGCCCTCTTTATCGGCCCGTTAAGCCCCCTCACGTTCCACGTGATCAGCCGAGTTGGGGGGCTTCCCACCCCCCCCCCCCTTGCCGGTTAGCCATCATCTTTTTCCAGCTTCTCGCCCAGTTCCCACGCGGCTGTATTTCTCCCAGACGGTGCCCCCCCGCCCATCCTTTCCCGCACCCACTCCCCCCTTTCCCCAGCAGCAGCAACCCAGTAATTCCCCCCTCCCCCCCCCCCCCCGCTAGACCCCCCGCTAGCGTAATTACTCCCCCCATGTTGCTCCCAGAAGTCAGCAAACTCTGGCTGACCTCGGCTTCCCCCCGTGATCACGGCTCGCCCCGTGCGGCGCCCCCTCCTTCCTGCTTCTCTATTCCCGCCATAATTATCATAGCGCGGGAACCAAGCCCGCGCCTCTCCCTCGGCCCCGCCTCCCATGGCCAACGCCCCATCTCCTCTCCCTCCCCACCTCCCCCCATCACCACCTGTGGGAGAAAGAAAAGTTACCATACCGCAGGATTAATCATACAATCCCTCTTCGCCCCCCCCCCCCCCCCCCACTCGTCCCACCACTTTGTCCAAATGTTCATTTTCGTAGTCCAATCATTCCAATTTTTCTTCTACAATAAAAGTCCACGCTTCATCCGCCGTCTCAAAGTAGTGGTGCCTCCCTTGATATGTGACCCACAGTCTTGCCGGTTGCAGCATTCCAAACTTTATCTTTTTTTTGTGAAGTACCGCTTTGGCCCGATTAAAGCTCGCCCTCCTTCTCGCCACCTCCGCACTCCAATCTTGATAGACGCGGATCACCGCGTTCTCCCATTTACTACACCGAGTTTTCTTCGCCCATCTAAGGACCATTTCTCTATCCTTAAAACGGAGAAATCTCACCACTATGGCTCTGGGAGCTTCTCCTGCTCTCGGTCCTCGCACCATAACTCGGTATGCTCCCTCCACCTTCAACGGACCCGTCGGGGCCTCCACTCCCATTAACGAGTGCAGCATCGTGCTCACATATGCCCCGACGTCCGCCCCCTCCACACCTTCAGGAAGGCCAAGAATCCTCAAGTTGTTCCTCCTTGCGTTATTTTCCAGTGCCTCCAACCTCTCCACAGATCGTTTCTGGTGTGCCTCCTGTATCTCCGACTTCACCACCAGGCCCTGTATGTCGTTTTCATTCTCTGCTGCTTTCGCCTTCACGACCCGAAGCTCCTGCTCCTGGGTCTTTTGTTCCTCTTTCAGCCCTTCAATCGCCTGTAATATCGGGGCCAACAACTCTTTCTTCATTTCCTTTTTTATCTCCTCCACGCAGCGTTTCAAAAACTCTTGTTGTTCAGGGCCCCATATGAAACTGCCACCTTCCGACGCCATCTTGGTTTCTGCTTGCCTTCCTTGCCGTTGTTCCAAAGGATCCGCTGCAATCCGGCCACTTTCCTCTCCTTTTTCCATCCGTGTCCAGGGGGAACACCCTTCTGGTTTACTGCACGGTGTTTTCAGCCGTTAAAATTGCCGTTGGGGCTCCTATCAAGAGCCCAAAAGTCCGTTTCACAGGGAGCTGCCGAAACGTGCGACTCAGCTGGTCATCGCCGCACCCGGAAGTCCGTCACCAGCAATTCTATAGAGTCATTGAAAGAATAGATCATAGAACACAACACTAAACATCATATTCTGCCAAGACTATGTGGGCTAGGCATTGGAGGAATGGTATTGTTACTGGGCGAGTAATCCAGAGACCCAGGTTAATGCTCTGGGGATCTGAGATCGAATCTGCCTGTGACACATGGTGAAATTGAATAACAGTATTAAAATAAAAGTCTGATGATAACATTCTTGATTGTTGTAAAAACTCATCTGGTTCACTAATGTCCATCAACAAATCTGCTCTCCTTATGTGGCCTGGCCTACACGTGACCCCAGATCCACAGCAATGTTGTGGTTGATTTGGAAGTGCCCCCTGAAATAGCCTCACAAGACGCACAGTTCAAGGGCAATTGGAATGAGCAGTAAATGCTGGCCCAGCCAGTGACGCCCACCTCCCATGAATGAATAATTTTTAAGAAGACTTTTCAATTTGAAGACGAGTAAGAAACTCTCTGATTGGATTTGATTTATTGTCACGTGTACCGAGTACAGTGAAAAGTATTGTTCTGTGTACAGTCCAGACAGATCGTTCCATACATGAAAAAACAAAGTGCGGATCTTGGCAGTTTGCTCAGTTCACAAAATAATTTAATGGCTTTGTAGGCACAGATTAATATTTTAATCACCATCCAAAACATACCTAATGGTAATGTTGCTCATATAGACAGACACAAACGATACTGTGACTGAATTCGAGGAAATAGCAGAGATTTAACTGAACCACCTTTTTGAATAATTCGGCCTTAATGACAGAGAAACAGGAAAAGCCACTCGGGGAGATGAGGAAATCCAGGCTCAGTACGGATTTGCTGTCACCCCTCCTTTCTTATACATGAACGGGATTTAGGCTGCACAATGTTTCACACCAAAACACAGAGGGGTCAAATATAAGCAACACATAATTCTCAATTCTCTTCCATTTAATTATATTTGACTTTGTTCAAAAGCTGTCTGAGGTCAAACTGAACAAAGATTCATGGGATTTGTATTACCCAGTGAAACGCTTTCTTTTCTTGGTCAGTCATGTTTGCAATTTAATTCAATGGTGTATATTTCAGAGTTATTCAGGGCGAAGACTCGAGAGCTATTCAATTCAAAATGAAGTCATATATAACAAATAAATATACTGAGGTTCAACATTGAATAATGAGACAAATATTGAGTAAAATTGGTGGAAATCTTCTGTAGGAAGATAAGAATGATGCATTAATGATTGAACAGAGAGCATTATTCCGTTAGATTTTACTGAACAAATGCTGAAGTTCAATATAAGTTCTATATCTTCTGGCCTTACAAGTTGAGACATCTGTTTTAAAGGAACAGCTGTCTTCATGTAATAAGTGACCTGGCCCCTCAGCTGAACCATTGGAAGCTGCAGCAAGATTGTGCAGTGGAACGTTGCACAGGGCCATTGGGTAGTGCTGCCAGCTGTTTCTGTAGCGTAGAAGTTATCACATTCACCTAACGTGCAAAAGGTGCTCCGAAAGCCAGTGATTCTGAACAAACCTGTTGGACTTTAACTTCTTACTGTGCCCATCCCAGCCCAACACCGACATCTCCACATCATAAATTAGAAGCATTTAATGCTTCTGCCAATTTCTAATCAGACTCGATGGACCGAATGGCCTCCTTCTGCACTGTCTGTTCTATGTCCTATATGTAGAAGAATTCACTGATGCAAAATCGTACTTTGAATGCGAGTCTTTGCAAGTAATTAAGTCTTCACAGGTCAAAACGGTGCACCAGGAAGCATACCCTATGCTCCTTTGACCCAATTCTTACTAAACTGTTTAAAATCTAACTTCCACAATCATAGAATTTACAGTGCAGAACAGCACATTCGGCACACCAAGTCTGCACTGGCCCTTGGAAAGAGCATCCTTCTCAAGCCCACACCTCCACCCTATCCCCATAACCCTGTAACTCCACTTAACCCTTTTGGCCACTAAGAGCAATTTAGCATAGCCACTCCACCAAACCTGCACATCTTTGGACTGTGGGAGAAAACCAGAGCACCCGGAGTAAACCCACGCAGACACGAGGAGAACGTGCAGACTCCGCACAGTGACACAAGCTGGGAATCGAACCTGGGACAGTGGAGCTGTGAAACAACTGTGCTAACCACTGTGCTATCCCTGATTTATTGGATTCAAATTCAAATACAAGGCATAATGAAGCATTTGCCGTGGTGGGGTTTGAACCTGCATTCTCCGAGAATTGTGCTGGGTCTCAGGATTACTCATCCAGTGACAATACCACTACACCATCACCTCCCCAGTCAAGCGCTTTGCAGAGCTCGTCCGGGATATGAACCCGGATCCACTCGCATTTTGGAAACCCCCCAAGCGAAAATCATACCCCAGGGTTTCCATGGAGTCAGTGTCTTTGTCCGTTTCCTCTTTAGACAATCAAGTGAAGCTTGGTCCTCACACAGTACACGTGTATGGTTTCTCCCCTTAGTGAATAGTGTGGTGTTTTTTCAGGCTGTAACTGGTTAAAGCTCTTTCCACAGTCAGTTCACTGGAACACACTCACTCAGGTGCGTGTGTGTCTCGGTGCTTTTCCAGTCACACGGCTGTTTGAAATATTTTCCCACAAACAGAACAAACATTTTTCATTCCAGTTTATAGTCTGAGGATATTCCGGTCCACACCAACCGAGTGACACTGTCGGATCTTAATGTGATATTTGGTTTGTGTTTCCTGTCTGAAAATTCTCCCTCATGCCCTGGAAAAGGAATTTACAAAGGGCACACTGTCAGTACGGGATAGAAATTCAGAACAGACAATTCCAGTTTCTGCGGAACATTTATTTTCTCTCTTCTGTCCCCAAAGCTGTAAATCCCTGTCCCACACACTCTCCCTCCTCCCTGGGGCTGAAATCCAAATAAAGTATTAGATCATTATTTCTGTATCCTTTTACCAAAGTTAAAAAGTCACTTCATTCATGACTTGTGACAGAAATTAATCTGAATGACCCTGACTGACCAATTAGAATAACAGATGTGAACCTTGTGTCCAGAACTGACTGTGGAGATTTGATGAGCAATCACGAAGGTCGTTTCTCCAAATCTTGCAGGGTTTCCTTTGTTCTTCCTCTCCCTCTCGAAGTAAGTTATACCGGATATCAAACTCAGGCCAATTCTGATTCTCTTCCTGCTGACTAAATAACTTCAATCAAATATGGAGAACACTGAATCCACTGTTCGGTCCCTGCTCCAACCTCCATTCCTGACATACCGACTCTACCCCTCTCTCTGGCAACAGTCTGAGACTTAGCCAGTCTCTATGTAAATTTGGTTTCATACTGATACAATGAGCTTCTGACCTCATTCGACAATTCCATCACACACCTGGCTGCTCTCCCACATTCTGCCTCTGGAAACTTCAAGCGATCCAAAAGTCTGCTACCCATGTCTTAATTCACAGCAAGTTCCTTTCCCCTCTGATCCCTGTGCTCCGAGACTTGCATTCACTCCCAGTCAATTCTCACCCTTGTTTTCAAACCCCTCCATGGCCTCGTCTCTCCCTGTGTCTGTCATCTCCTCCAGCTCCACAACCCCCTGAGATATCTGCACAGCTCTGATCCTGGACTCTTGCACACCCCCGATTCCAATAACTCCGCCATGGTTTTAAGTTCCCTCGGCCCCAAGCACTGAATTCTCTCCCGAAACCTCCCCGTTTCCACCTCACTTACCTCCTTTAAGACTCTTTAAAACTCACCTCTTTAACCAAGTTTTTGGTCACCTGCCCTAATATCTCCTTTTGTGTCTGGGTGTCTCACTTTGTTTGATAATGTTGCTGTGAAGTTGACTGGGATGATTTATGATGTTAAAGGTGTTATAAAAATAGAAGTTGTTGTTGTTGACTGTAACCCTGACCTCCTGTTTTACATCCCATTGGTTTCATAACAAACTCTGTCTCTGATGTTTTGCTCCCTGTGGGTTTGCAGCCTCTGTAAAGACGGCGGCCGTTAACTCAGGCCTGTCACCGGGAGCAGGCCGCAGCTGTCCCGCCGCTCGATGCAAACCCGGGCCCGGAAACTTCTCCTTGGGGTTTGGAACCTCCACCGGGTTTCAGTGAAACCTCCCGACCGAGTCCAGCATCGACACTGCGCATGCTCCAGCTCACACAATGCCCAGGGAGTGATTGACGGCAGCTCTGGACCAATAGGAAGAGAGGGGTAGGCCTGGAGGACCGAGTGGTTGCAGCGGGTCCTCCAACCATTCGGAGTGAATGAGGGGCGGGGCTGAGCCCGGTCGCCCACGTGGTCTGGAGCATGCGTAGTGCTGATCACAGCTCAGGATTCATGCGAGCGGTGGAATTTTTCAGCCGGTCAAATCCCGGGTGGTGAGTCCTGCGGGAGGAATGAGGCCGGGGGCCGGTGGGTGGGTCGGGAGACCTCATAACCACTCCGTGTAGGCCCCACACTCCAAACACGAAGCTCGGATCCGGCAGTTCAACCGGTGAACGTTGCTCGGGCTTTTCCCTGAGACAGGCCCGGGTGGGCGAAGAGAGCCCCGGCTTTGCTCCGCCTCCCATTCACTCTGATTGGCTGGAGGACTAGAAGCTCTTGATCGGTCACCCAGACCCGCCTCCTCTTCCTATTGGTCCGAACCCGCTTTCAATCAGTTCCCGGGCATTGTGAGCTGGAGCAAACCCTTCCCAATCATTATGTGGAGATGCCGGCGTTGGACTGGGGTGAGCACAGAGTCTTACAACACCAGGTTAAAGTCCAACAGGTTTGTTTCGATGTCACTAGCTTTCGGAGCGCTGCTCCCTCCTCATGTGAAGGAGCTGTCATTGTCAGCTCCCTGGTTTGCAGCTGCGGGGCTTCTCCCTCCCTCCTAGGAACAGGCCCAGGTTAACGGGCACCATCCTGCTTCAGACACTGGAGGATGGTTCACATCAGAGGATGGGGGAGGGAGGATAATAAATAAGAGCTTACACTTGCATTCAAATCAATGAGGACTCTGGTCTCTGGCAAGGAAGGAAACCCTGGCAGGTGGGCGGGGAGGATTCACAAACACCCGCTGGAGGCCCCAAATCCTCAATAAGATCCATTGATTTTATTGTCAGTCTGCAGACAGGAGCTGGAGAACTGCACCCAGGCAGAGGAGAGGGAGGGAGAAAACTGGGAGTGGAGGAAAGAAATGGGAGTGCTGATGGTGAGATGGGTTTGGATTTAAGCCAAGGGAGGAGGGAGAGTGTGTGGGACCGGGATTTCCAGCTTTGGGGGAACAAGAGAGAAAAAAATGTTCCAGAGAAACTAGAATTGCCTGTTCAGAATTTCTATCCTGGACTGACAGTGATGGTTTTTGTAAACTCCTTTTACAGGGGGTTAGAATTGGAGAATTTGCACACAAACTGAACCCAACAGAAAGGTTTGGCTCTTTGCAAATTCTATACTGCATTGGCAGTGATGACTTTTGTAACATGAGATATTACAGCTCTCAGGAAAGATTAAATGGAGAGGGGCGATGTGAAATAGTGACCATCAATAAACAACAAGTCATAAATACAAGATAGTTATGAATAAATCCAAGGGGACAATACAGACAAAATTATTTAATTATTTTCAGAATGCGCAACTCATTACCATGCAAAGGAGTTGAGGAAAGTGCTGAGATGTTTTCAAAAGGAAACGGGACAAGCACATGAGAGAAAATGGAATCGAAAATCAGCTGAAAGGCTGAGATGTGATAGGTGGGACAGTCGGAGATGTGTGCCGAGTATGGACAGCAGCAGAATCTGTGACAAAATGGCCTGCTTGTGTCTTATATATTCACAGGAATTGAATGTAATCTCCTTTTACAGAATATTTGCAGATGCAAACATCATGTTGAGATCTGACAGAGTCACTTGATACATCAGGATCGGCCTTTCAACGTGGAAGGAAAAATGTTTGTCTGTTTTGTCTTTTGGAAAATATTTCAAAAATCACTGTGATTGGAAAAGCACCGAGACACAGACATCTAAGTAATTTTCCACAGGTAGCTGGAACTGAGCTTTAACCAATCACACAGGATGAAATTAAATTGCAGCATTTCCATCAGGGAGACACCGTACTCCGGCTTCAACTGATGATCCAAGTTGGAGAGACATAAGGACATTCGCACCAAAGGAATCAAGAAGCAGCAAAAGGACATTCAGCCCCGTGAGCCTGTTCCGCCATTTAATAACATCACGGCTGATCTGATAGTGACTTCAAATCTGCATCCCACTTACACCTGATAACTTGTCGATAACCATGGAGAAACCGTGGAAATGTGGGGACTGTGCGATGGGATTCAATTACCCGTCTGAATTGGAAACTCATCAACGTATTCACACTGGGGAAAGGCCGTTTACCTGCTCTGTGTGTGGGAAGGGATTCACTCGGTCATCATACCTCCTGACACACCAACTTGTTCATACTGATCAGAGACCGTTTAAATGTGCTGACTGTGGAAAGAGCTTTAAACGCAGAAAGGATTTACTGACACATCAACACACTCACAATGGGGAGAGGCGATTCGCCTGCTCCGTGTGTGGGAAGGGATTCACTCTGTCATCCCACCTCCTGACACACCAACTTGTTCATACTGATCAGAGACCTTTTAAATGTGCTGACTGTGGAAAGAGCTTTAAAAGCAGAAAGGATTTACTGGTACATCAACGCACTCACACTGGGGAGAGGCCGTTCAACTGCTCGGTGTGTGGGAAGGGATTCACTCGGTCATCAAACCTCCTGACACACCAACTTGTTCACACTGATCAGAGACCGTTTAAATGTGCTGACTGTGAGAAGAGCTTTAAAAGCAGAAATAATTTACTGTTACATCAACGCACTCACACCGGGGAGAGGCCATTCACCTGTTTGGAATGTGGGAAGGGATTTAATGCTTCGTCAAACCTCCGGGCTCACCATCAGGTTCACTCTGACCAGAGACCTTTTAAATGTGCTGACTGCGGAAAGAGCTTTAAAAGCAGAAAGGATTTACTGATACATCAACACACTCACACTGGGGAGAGGCCATTCACCTGTTTGGAATGTGGGAAGGGATTTAATGCTTCGTCAAATCTCCGTGCTCACCATCAGGTTCACTCTGACCAGAGACCTTTTAAATGTGCTGACTGTGAGAAGAGCTTTAAAAGCAGAAATGATTTACTGACACATCAACGCACACATACTGGGGAGAGGCCATTCACCTGCTCCGTGTGTGGGAAGGGATTCACTCGATCATTCCACCTCCTGAGACACCAACTTGTTCATACTGATCAGAGACATTTTAAATGTGCTGACTGTGAGAAGAGCTTTAAAAGCAGAAATGATTTACTGACACATCAACGCACTCACACTGGGGAGAGGCCGTTCACCTGCTCCGTGTGTGGGGAGGGATTCACTCGATTATCATTCCTCCTGAGCCACCAACTCCTTCATACTGATCAGAGACCTTTTAAATGTTCTGACTGTGAGAAGAGCTTTAAAAGGAAAAGCAATTTGCTGAAACACCAACGCACTCACACTGGGGAAAGAGGCCATTCATCTGCTCAGTGTGTGAGAAGAGATTCACATGTTCATCCCAGCTTCTGCAACACCAGCGAGTTCACACTGGACAGAGACCGTACACTTGACCCATGTGTGACAAGAAATTCACTCGGTCATCCCACCTGACGAGACACCAACTTGTTCACACTGATCAGAGACCTTTTAACTGTTCTGACTGTAAAAAGAGATTTAAAAGAAAATGAAGTCTGCGGAAACACCAGCGAGTTCACACTGAAACAGAATCATAGCATTTACAGTGCAGAAGGAGGGCATTCGACCCATCGAGTGCACCGGCCCTTGCAAAGAGCACCTTACTTAAGCCCATACCTCCAACCTAACCCATAACCCCACCTCACCTTTTTGGACACTGAGGGTAATTTAGCATTGCCAATCCACCTAATCTGCACATCTTTGGACTGTGGGAGGAAACCGGAGCACCCGGAGGAAACCCACGCAGACACTGGGGCAACGCGCAGACTCTGCACAGACAGTGACCCAAGCCGGGAATCAAACCTGGGACCCTGGAGCTGTGAGGCAACAGTGCTAACCACTGTGCTACTGTGTCGCCCACATGAGGGAGTGGCACTGGGGAGAGGCTGTTTAACTGTTCCGTGTGTGGAAGGAGATTCACTCAGTCAAACAACCTGCACAGACATCAGCAAGTTCACAGGCAACAGCGGGGTTTGGATTCAGCTGTTGTTGCTGCTGTTAGTCACATCCGGGACTGAATGATGCCTGGACGTCTGTTTCCAGTGGGGCTCCACAGTTTCCGGTACATATCAATGATTTAGACTTAAATGTATGCACCAGGATTACACAAAAGTTGCTGATGTGTTTTAGACGATGAGGGAGAAAACCATGGACTGGGTCAGGTGGACAGAAAAGTGGTGAATGGAAATTTAGATAATGAGGGGTTAGGAACACACTTCAGTTAACTCCTGATAAAAATAAAGTCACTTCAGGAAAATGGAAAAAGCTGATTGGTGGGGAAGCTTCAAATAATCCTTTTTTACAAAGAAAAAAAAATTCTGAATACCCAATTATTATTGTTTTTTTTCCAATTAAGGGGCAATTTAGCCTGGCCCATCCAGCTAACCTGCACTTCTTTGGGTTGTGGGGGTGAAACCCATGCAGACATGCGGAGAATGTGCAAACTCAACACCGACAGTGACCCAGGGCCGGGATTCAAACCCGGGTCCTCAGCGCTGTAGTCCCAGTGCTAACCACTGCTCCACGTGCTGCCCTAGCTACAAATAATTCGAATAACTTTATTGAACAGTTCTCAAATGGAAAGGCACTTGACCACATTAAAACTAAGGATCTGCAATCGATGTTTGATCTGGCAAATCATAGTTAGGGCAAGATTATAAACAGAGGGCATTCATTTAAAGTGATTAGAAAAAGAAACAATGCTGAACAAGGCTAGGAGAGTGGGCAAAGAAGTGGCAGATGGAATACAATGTGGAAAAGTGTGAGGTTATGCACTTTGGAAGGAGAAATAGAGGCATAGACTATTTTCTAAATGGGGAAATGCTGAGGAAATCACAAGCACAAAGGGACTTGGGAGTCCTTGTTCAAGATTCTCTTCAGGTTAATGTGCAATATCCCTTTCCATACCCCCAAACCTCTTAACGCAATGGCCAACGGTGGTTTTGCGATGGCCAACGGCTCAATCGCGAGTGCAAACAGCAGGAGAAAACATAGGACATCCCTGCCTAGTCCCACGGTGGAGAGAAAAGTATCTCGAGCTGATGTTTTTTGTGCAGACACTGGCCCCGGCTCCTTATACAGTAGCTTTACCCAGTCCACAAATCGGGGACCAATCCCAAACCGCTCCAGAACTGCTATCAAGTGTCCCCATTCTACTCGGTCAAACGCTTTCTCGGCGTTCAATGCCACAACCACCTCTGTTTCCTTCCCTTCCGCTGGTGCCATTACCACGTTCAATACCCTCTTAACGTTTGAAAAGAGCTGCCTCCCTCACACAAACCCCGTCTGATATTCACCTATCACCTGCCAGTACCTTGGCTAATACCTTTGCGTTCACATTTAAAAGTGATATGGGCCTAAACAACCCACACTCCGTCGGATCCTTATCTTTTGAAGCAACAGGGAAACCGATGCCTGCCCCAAGGTTTGTGGTATCACCCCCTTCCCTATCGCCTCCTCAAATATCTCCATCATCAGGGGTGCCAGCTTATCCTGCAGACACACCAGCGAGTTCACACTGGGGAGAAGCCATTCACCTGCTCTTAGTGTGGGAAGGGATTACATAGAAACATAGAAAATAGGAGCAGGAAGAGACCATTTGGCCCTTCGCGCCTGCTCTGCCATTCGTTATGATCATGGCTTATCATCCAACTTAATAGCTTAATCCCGATTTCCCCTCCATATCCTTTGATTCCCTTCGCTCTAAGTGCTATATCTAACTGTTTCCTGAAAACATACAATGTATTGGCCTCAACTATTTCCCGTGGTAACAAATTCCACAGGCTCACCACTCTCTGATGAAGAAATTACTCATCTCTGCCTAAATGGTCTACCCCGTATCCTCAGACTGCGCCCTCTGGTTCTGTACACTCCCACCATCGGGAAAATCTTTCCTGCATCTACCCTGTCAAGTCCTGTTAGAATATTATAGGTTTTTATGAGATTCCCCCATTCTTCTAAACTCCAGCGAATACAATGGTAACTGATTCAATCTCTCATACATCAGCCCCACCAACCCAGGAATCAGTCTGGTAAACCTGCTCTGCACTTCCTCGAGAGCAAGAACATCCTTCCTCAAGATAAGGAGACCAAAACTGCACACAATATTAAAGGTATGGCCTCGCCAAGGCCCTGTATAATGACAGCAAGATAATCCGCTCGCAATGAAGGCTCGCACATGATTTGCCTTCTTTACCGCCTGCTGTAGCTGCACGCTTTCCTTCAGTGACTGGTGTACCAGGATACCCAGGTGTCGTTGCACATTGCCCTCTCCTAATTTATGACAATTCAGATAGTAGCCTGCCTTCTCGTTTTGCTACCAAACTGGATAACCTCGCATTTCTCCAAATTATACTGATTCTGCCATTCATTTGCCCACTCACTCAACTTGTGCAAATCACACTGAAGGATCTCTGCAACCTCCTCACAGCTCAACCACCCAAGCAACTTGTGTCATCTGCAAATTTGGAGATGTTGCATTTTGTTCCTTCGTCTAAATCGTTAGGTGATGCAGTGGTTAGCACTGCAGTCTCACAGAGCTGAGGACCAGTGTTCAATCCTGACCCCAGGTCACTGTCCATGTGGAGACACGTTCTCCAAGTGTCTGCGTGGGTGTCACCCACATAACTCAAAGATGTTTACCTATATTTGCGCGATTCACTCTGTTATGCCGTCTGCAGTCACACCAGGGAGTTCATACTGGGGAGAGGCCGTTCACCTGCTCTCAATGTGCGAAGGGGTTTTGTAATTCATCGCACTTCCTGAGACACCAACGATTTCACAGCTGATTACAGGGATTGGATTCTGCTGTTATTATTTGTGTTCTCAATTACATCCAGGACTGCATTTTGTTCATTCTGTTGGTCAATGGGGATGGTCAGAGGGTTTCTTTCTGCTGGACTGGCTGGTCTCATGGCTTCGTCTCCAATGGTCTGATTCTCTCTGAGCCTTCTTGCAAATATCTGGTTTCACATTTCACAAGGATCAAAGATTGAAAAGATGTTTGGAGGTTATAAGATGTTTCATTACCATTTCTGTTTGGAAACCCCCAAAATCATGCCACATTGCCATGAAGATGGACTGTTCTGGTTACATGGTTCTTTTGTTTAATTTATCTTGGTGCTTCTCACAGAAGAAAATGATTAGGGTATGAGGGGCAAGTTGTCTGAGATGCACTGGGAAACTACATTAAATAGTATGGTGGGAGACAGGCAATCACTAATATTTATGGAATTATTACAGATTTAGACGGGGATCGGTTTGCTCACTTGGCTGGATGGCTGGTTCGTGCTGAGTGACACCAACGGCACAGGTTAAATTCCCATACCGGCTGAGGTTAGCCATGGTCTGTGTCAGTATTTATACTCCACATGATCCTCCACCCCCCCCCACCCCCCCCCCCCCCCCCCCCCCAATCAGCATCTCCTTCTATTCCTTTCTCCCTCATGTATGTATCTAGCTTCACAATGGATTCATGCTGTTCATTTCAACCACTCGCTGTGGTCGTGAGTTCCTCATTCTCACCACTCACTGGGTAAAGAGGTTTCTGTTGAAATACCTATTGGATTATTGAATCCCTTCATAATCTTAAAGATTCCATCAGGTCACCCATCAGTCTTCTCTTTTCCAGAAAAAAGCAGCCCCAGCCTTTCCTGAGTGTTAAATGCTCTCAGTTCTGTATATTATGAATCTGTTGCACCGTATCCAGTGCCTCTATTTCCTTTTTCTAAATGGGGATCATCAATGTTGACAGTGCTCCCAGTGTAGTTGAACCATCGTTTTAAACAAGTTGAACATCTCCTCCATACTTTTCAATTCTATCCCTCTGGAATGGAACCCTATATATGGGCTCCACACTTTAGGAAAGATGTGAAGTTCTTAGAGACGGTGTCGAGGACATTTACAAGAATGACACCAGAGATGAGGGACTCCAGTTAGTTGGAGTGACTGGAGCAGCTGAATTTCTCTCCTGAGATCACAGCATCTGGAGGGTGGGGAATGGGGCCATTCAGCCCTTTGGGACCCTGTCGGCTCCCTGTGGAGGAAGCCAGTCTGTCCATTGCCCCGTTCTTTCCCCGAATCCCTGTGGGTTTATTTCTCTCAGTGCCTGTCTAATTTCCTATTGAAATCCTTCCGTCATCTCTGCATCTCCTACCTCATAGGCAGTAGGTTCCAGGTTGTTACCACTCCCTTAACATGTACACAAGGCTGCTAGAGCACAGAGGAGTCTATTTGGCCCATTTTTCCCGTGCCAGCTCTTTGTACAGCGACCCATTTAATCCCAGAGTTCGGCTATTTTGGACGTTACAGTCCAATGAGATTCCAGCACCATTTATAGACAGTACATTCCAAATCACAACAACTCGCTGTGTTTTACAACAAATAATTGTGTATATGGTGTATCTGGAGGTTCACAGAGTATTCAAAATGGTGTCATTGACGTGGTTATTGCATAAAATTAAGACTTTATCAATAAATTGGTGAGGACACCAAGTGTAATATATCCTCATTTGCAGACAATTAGAACAAATGTACATTTCTATAAAACCTCTCACTACCACTGGACCTCCTAAAGTGTTTTAAAGCCAATGGCGTACTTTTGAAACATATTCACTGCTGTAATGTAGGAAGCTGTAAGTACGCATGTGTAATCACATTTAGTTTTAAAATTGTTATTTTCATTGTAAAAAAAAATTTAGAGTACCCAATTCATTTTTTCGCATTAAGGAACAATTTAGCGTGGCCAATCCACCTACCCTGCACATCTTTGGGTTGTGGGGGTGAAATCAACAAAACCATGGGAAGAATGTGCAAACTCCACACGGCAGTGACCCAGGGTCAGGAGCGAACCTAGAACATCTGCGCCATGAGGCAGCAGTGCTAACCATTGCGCAGCTTTGCTGCCCGTAAATTGTTATTTTCATCGTGTACTCACTGGCCTTAGTAATAAGGTCAAGGAAGCCCTTTTATACCTCTAACATGTGCCTTTCTGCAGCCATTTCGCCTTCTGTACTTTTTCTATATTAACTATGTATTGATTTCATCGCAAAAAAACAATAATTAAATTCAAGTTTATTCAATAGTGACTATTGATTATGATTAGTGAATTGGTGTATTAGGTAATTATATTGCAAAGACTAGATCTTTATTTTAAAAAATAACACGATCAACCAAAATGTTTCCAGAAACTGCAGAGCTATCAGAATTTGTTTGAAAAAATAAATTACTCGATAAATTTGAGAAGTTATGAGATGTGGTGATAAGCCTGTATATAATATTACATGTACTCAGCAGTGTGACCTCCCACCAGTAGTTGGCGTCAGGCATCAGTCAAGTGACATCCGGCTACCAGCAGAAGGTTGTCAGGCATACACGAGGCCAGTCGCACAGCAGGGTAGTTCCAACAGAGTCTAATGTAACTCTGTGATAACTTAGTCTGTATAGCATTCTGATCATTACCTTACCACGTGTACATTAATAAATCATCATTCTGGCTAATTCACCAGCAGTTCTGTAGAATCATTGCAAGACAAGATCACAGAACACAACATGAGACACCATATTCTGTCAAGAATATGTGGGCTCGGCATTGGAGTAATGGTATTGTTACTGGGTGAATAATCCAGAGACCCAGGTTAATGCTCTGGGGATCTGGGATTGAATCTGCCTATGACAGATGCTGAAATTGATTAAAAGTCTTGAATTAAAAGTCTAATGATAACACTCTTGATTGTTGTGAAAACTCACTAATGTCCTTCAAGAAATCTGCTCTCCTTATGTGGCCTGGCCTACACGTGATTCCAGATCCACAGCAATGTTGTGGTTGACTTGAATGTGCCCTCTGAAATAGCCTCACAAGACACGCAGTTCAAGGCCCATTGGAATGAGCAGTAAATGCTGGCCCAGCCAGTGACGCCCACCTCCCATGAATGAATAATTTTTAAGAAGACTCGTTGTTCAATCTGAAGACTACTACGAAACTGTCTCTTTGATTGGATCGGTTTGTTGTCACGTGTACCGAGGTACAGTGAAAAGTATTGTTCTGTGTACAGTCCAAATAGATTGTTCCATACATGAAAAAACAAAGTGCGGATCTTGGCAGTTTGTTCAATTCACAAAAGAATTTAATGGCTTTGTAGATGTAGATTAATATTTTAATATTGTACAAAACATATCTACTTGTAATGTATGCTCATATAGACAGACACAAACGATACTGTAACTGAATTCGAGGAAATGACAGAGATTTAACTGAACCACATTTTTGAAAAATTCGGCCTTTAATGATAAACAGGAAAATCCACTCAGGGAGATGAGGAAATCCAGGCTCAGTGCGGATTTGCTGTCAGCCCTCCTTTCTTATACATGAACGGGATTTAGGCTGCAGAACGTTTCACACCAAAACACAGAGGGGTCAAATATAAGCAACTCATAATTCTCAATTCTCTTCCATTTAACTATATTTGACTTTGTTCAAACGCTGACTGTGGTCAAACTTAACAAAGATTCATGGGATTTCTGTTACCCAGTGAAACGCTTTCTTTTCTTGGTCAGTCATGTTTGCAATTCAATGGTGTATATTTCAGAGTTATTCAGGGTGAAGACTCGGGCTATTCAATTCAAAATGAAGTCATATATAACAAATAAATATACTGAGGTTCAACATTGAATAATGAAACAAAATATTGAGTAAAATTGGGGGAAATTTTCTGTAGGAAGATAAGAATGATGCATTAATGATTGAACAGAGAGCATTATTCCGTTAGATAGTTACTGAACAAATGCTAAAGTTCAATATCAGTTTTATATCTTACGGTCTTACAAGTTGAGACGTCTGTTTTAAAGAAACAGTTGTCTTCATGTAATCAGTGACACGGCCTCTCAGCTGAACCATTAGAACATGGAACATACAGTGCAGAAGGAGGCCATTCGACCCATCGAGTCTGCACCGACCCTCTTAAACCCTCACTTCCACCCTATCCTATAACCCAATAACCCCTCACCTTTGTGGACATTAAGGGCAATTTAGCATGGCCAATCCACCTAACCTGCACATCTTTGGACTGTGGGAGGAAACCGGAGCACCCGGAGGAAACCCACGCAGACACGGGGAAAACGTGCATACTCCGCACAAACAGTGACTCAACAGGGAATCGAACCTGGGACCCTGGCGCTGTGAAGCCACAGTGCTAGCCACATGTGCTGCCCATTGAAAGCTGCAACAAGACTGTGCAGTTGAATGTTGCACAGGTCCATTGGGTCCTGTGCTGCCAGCTCTTTAGAGTAGGGGTTATCACAGTCACCTCACACGTGAAAGGTCCCCGGTTTGAAACTGGCAGAAGCATTAAATGCTTCTCATTTAGTCTGAGGAAAAATTTCCACAACATCCGCTTGTCCCTGAATATTACCTGAATCTCGTATTTGAGAGGAATAGGAGGTTTGGTCTTACATCAGCCACAAAAATTGCTTCAGCAAAGTCTGAAGTGTTGCATTTTCAAGAAGCAGTGAGATGATAAAGATTTTCCTGCTTTGACACAGTTCCAATATTAGCAGTTTGTTCAACCAAAACAGAATTTAATGTCTTTACAGATGCAGATGAACATAATAACTGTCTCTATCATGTCTAGCTGTAACATAAAAGCAACTTACTGCGGATGCTTCAATCGGAAACAAAAGTAGAAAATACTGGACAATCTCAGCAGGTCTGACAGCCTCTGTGGAGCGAGATGGCAGCTGTCGTTCCGGGTCTGGGTGACTCTTTGTCAAAGCTGGAGAACTGGAAATAGGGTCAGATTTAGACTATTGTGGGTGGGTGGTGAATGGGACAGGGGGCAAGGGGTTCATGGAGATGTGGGGCTGGATAGAGGGCCAGCGATAGGTGGAGAATGACTTGGACAGAAAGAAAAGGGGAATGTAAATGGGGGTTATAAAGGCTAAGAACAGTACTGATAGAGGCATGTTAAGAGATTAGAACCTGAACGGCAGAATAAAAGTAAGCAGTGAGTGAAAGGAAGACTAGGAACAGGGAGCAGATTGTCGAAAGGGGGACAATGGTGGGGGAAAAACAGATCGATGGAAGAAATGAAAATAAGTTGCTGGAAATAAACATGTGGGGAAGGTAGAGGAGAGTAATAAATGACATGGCCTCTCAGCCTAACCATCAGAAGCTGCAGCAAGACACTGCAGTTGAACATAGCACAGGTCCATTGGCTGCTCCGCTGCTGCCTGTTTCTGTAGTGTAGTGGTTATCATGTTTTTTTTTCACTTCATCTAACTCGCGAAAGGTCCTCCATTCAAAACTGGGCAGGAACATTGAATACTTCTTGCTTAGTTTGTGGGAAGTTTGGAGAACATGCGTTTGTTTCTGCATGTCATCTGAATCCCATGTATTAGATATATATTTGGCCTCCTCGGCCTCAAACTTCATTCAGAGAAGGCGGAGGTAGTGAATATTGAAGAAGCAAAGATCAGAAAAAGATGATCGCATTTTGACACAGTTCGGATATTCTCAGTTTGTTCAGTCCATTACAGAATTTAGTGGATTTATGGATGTAGATTAACATTTTTAATCACCATCTGAAACATATCTAATGGTAATGTGTGCTCACACAGACAGAGACAAATGATACTCTAACTGAATTAGAGGAAATAGCAGAGATTTAACTAAAACACCTTTTGAAAATCTGGCTTTGTGTTAGAGAAACAGGAAAAGCCACTCAGGGAGATGAGGAAATCCAGGCTCAGTGCGGATTTGCTGTCACCCCTCCTTTCTTATACATGAACTGGATTTAGGCTGCGGAATGTTTCCTACCCAGAACAAAGAGGGTCAAATATAATAAACATATCATTCTTTAATCTCCTACCTGTGAAGATATTTGATTGTGTTTAAAAACTGATGTGGCCAATCTCAAATGAACTCAACAGAATTTATATTACCCAGTGACTCGATTTATTTTCTTTGTCAGTCATGTTTGCAATTCAATGTTGTATATTTCAGAGAGTCTCAATTTCAGATGAGGACATAAATATCAAATAATATCAAGTTTTGAGTAATGCAACAAATACTGAGTAAAATTGTTTGATGTTGATACTTCCGGTTGCGGCAAGGATGAGCTAGCCGCACGTTTCTGCAGCTCCAGCTCCGACGGACCTTCGGGCTCTTTTAAGAGCCCCAACGGGGACTTTACCGGCCGAAAAACCCGGTGGGAGGTGCGTGGGAAGGGAGTCCCCCCCCCCCCCCGAACGACGGAGGAAAAACCGGCGGCTGCAGCCCGAAGAATCTGCAACCAGAAGGTCAGAGGGAGTGGAACAAAATGGCGGCGGAGGGATCGCAGGTGACATGGGGGCCTGAGCAGGACGAGGTTGTGAGACGGTGCGTGGATCTGCTGAAGAAGGAGGTAATGACCCCGATGTTACAGGCAATTGAGGGGCTTAAAGAGACTTTGAAGACCCAGGAGACTGAGCCTCGCGTGATGGAGCAGAAGGTATCAGGTATTGAGGACGAGGTCCTGGGCCTGGCGGTTAAGACTCAGACGCACGAGGCACTTCATAAAAAGTGTGCTGACAGGATTGAGGCCCTTGAAAATGGAGCGTGAAGGAAGAACCTTAGGATACTATGTCTCCCTGAGGGCGTGGAAGGAGTGGACTGTGGAGCGTACGCAAGTAAGATGCTGAGCTCACTGATGGGTGCTGAGGCCCCTGCGGGCCCCATGGAGGTGGAATGGGCAAATCGGATCCCGGCGAGAAGACCAAAAGCGCGAGAACCACCGAGGGCGATAATCGTGTGATTCTACCACCTTAAGGACAGAGAAGAGGTCCTGAGATGGGCTAAAAAGGTGCGGAGTAGCAGATGGGAGAATGCTGTGGTAAGGATATACCAGGACGAGTGCAGAGGTGGCGAGAAGGAGGGCGAGCTTTAACCGAGCCAAAGAGGTTTTGCACGAAAGGAAGGTGAGGTTTGGGATGCTGCAGCATGCAAGACTATGGGTCACGTATCAGGAGAGACACTATTATTTTGAGACGGCGGAGGAAGCATGGTCCTTCATCAATGAAGAGAAACTGGACTGGAACTGAGGGACTGATGCTGCAGGGAATTGTTATTGTTATTGTTTTTGTTAATGTTATGGTGAAAGTGAATCGAGAAGTAAACAGGGAAGGGGGGGGACACTGGGGAAATGTGGGCGCCGGTGAGGGGGGAAAGGCGGGACATAGTCGAAGAATAGGGAAGGGGAGGGGGAGGGGAAAGGGAGCTGCGCCATAAGAGGCGGGTTAGGTAAAGGGATGTTCCCGCGCCAGAAAGAATAAGGCGGGAAAACAGGCGCAAGGCGGATGGGAGTTCCCTCACACCGGGGGGGCCGAGGAGTGAGCAGGAGTAGCCGGGGTCAGTTGAAGTCAGCTGACTTACGGAAGTGATATGGGGGGAGCAATCAAGCTAGATAGGGATCTAGCGGGGGGGGGGAGGGGGGGAAGGGGACAACTGGGTTGCTGCTGCGGAAATCCAAAAGGAAATGGCTAAAGGGTGGGTGGTTGGGGGCGGAGTGCGACGCTGGGGGAGCGAGCGGGAGCGCGGAGGCGGGATATGGGACTGGCCTAGAGAAGGTAATGGCTAGTCGACACGGGAGGGGGGCAGGTAGCCCCCCAGTGAGATGATCACGTGGAACGTGAGAGGCCTGAATGGACCGATAAAAAGGGTCTGGCTCGCGCATTTGAAAGGATTAAGGGCAGACGTGGCTATGCTCCAAGAGACGCACCTAAAGGTGGCGGACCAAGCTAGGCTAAGGAAAGGATGGGTGGGACAGGTGTTCCACTCAGGACTGGACACAAAGAACAGAGGGGTGGCCATTTTGGTGGGGAAACGGGTAGCATTTGCAGCAAAGAACATCGTAGCAGACAGTGGAGGTAGATATGTAATGGTGAGTGGTAGGCTGGAGGGAATGGAGGTCGTGTTGGTTAATGTGTACGCCCCAAATTGGGACGATGCGGGGTTCATGAGATGGATGCTGGGGCGTATTCCGGACCTGGAGGCAGGAAATTTGATTTTAGGAGGGGACTTCAACACGGTGCTGGACCCGGGGCTAGATAGATCCAGCTCAAGGACCGGAAGAAGGCCGGCAGCGGCCAAGGTACTTAAGGGGCTTATGGACCAAATGGGGGGAGTGGATCCATGGCAATTTCTTAGACCCAGGGCTAGGGAGTATTCCTTCTTCTCCCATGTCCATAAAGTGTACTCCCGGATAGATTTTTTTGTTTTAGGAAGGTCGTTGATCTCTAGGGTGGAAGAGGCTGAATACTCAGCCATAGCGGTTTCGGACCATGCCCCACATTGGGTGGACCTGGAATTAGGAGAGGACAGGGAGCAGAGAACACTCTGGCGATTAGATGTGGGACTGATGGCGGATGAGGGAGTGTGTGCAAGAGTGAGGGGGTGTATTGAGAGATACCTGGAGGTCAATGACGACGGCGAGGTCCCTGTGGGAGTGGTATGGGAAGCACTAAAAGCGGTGGTCAGAGGAGAGCTGATTTCTATTGGGGCCTACAAAAGGAAAACAGAGGCCAAGGAAAGGGATAGACTACTGGGGGAGATTTTAAGGGTGGACAGGGAATTTGCAGAGACCCCGGAGGAGGAGCTGTACAGGGAGAGGAGACGACTCCAGACCGAGTTTGACCTTCTGACCACCAGAAAGGCGGAGGTACTGTGGAGGAAGGCACAGGGGAGGAGGTATGAATATGGGGAAAAGGCTAGTCGCCTGTTGGCGCACCAACTGCGAAAGAGGGCAGCAGCGAGGGAGATAGGAGGAATTAGGGATGAAAGGGGAGACACTGAGCGAAGGGCAGGAAAGATAAACAAGGTGTTTAAGACCTTTTATGAGGAACTGTATAGGTCTCAGCCCCTAGAGAGAGAGGAGGGGATGCGGCAGTTCCTGGACCAATTGAGGTTCCCGAAAGTGGAGGAGCAGGAGGTGGAAGGCCTGGGGGCACCGATTGAGGTGGATGAGGTTATTAAGGGACTGGGAAGCATGCAAGCAGGGAAGGCCCCGGGGCCGGACGGGTTCCCGGTGGAATACTACAGAAAATATGTGGACTTGTTGGCCCCGTTGTTGGCGAGGATGTTCAATGAGGCCAGGGAAGGGGGGACTCTACCCCCGACGATGTCGGAGGCGACGATATCGCTAATGTTGAAGAGGGACAAAGATCCGTTGCAGTGCGGGTCCTATAGACCTATTTCACTATTGAACGTGGACGCCAAATTGCTGGCAAAGGTGCTGGCATCGAGGATAGAGGACTGTGTCCCGGGGTGGTGCACGAAGACCAGACTGGGTTCGTAAAAGGGAGACAACTGAATGTTAACGTGCGACGACTATTAGGGGTGATAATGATGCCCTCAGTGGAGGGGGAGGCAGAGATAGTGGCGGCAATGGACGTAGAGAAGGCATTTGATAGGGTGGAGTGGGAGTATTTATGGGAAGTGTTAAGGAGGTTTGCGTTTGGGAACGGGTTTATTCGCTGGGTTAGGCTACTTTATGGGGCGCCAACGGCAAGCGTAGTTACAGGTCGACATAGATCGGAGTATTTCCGATTATATAGGGGAACAAGACAGGGATGCCCGCTGTCTCCATTGTTGTTTGCATTGGCAATCGAACCTCTGGTCATGGCGTTTGAGAGACTCCAGGAAATGGAGAGGGGTGACTAGAGGGGGAGAAGAACACCGAGTCTCGTTATACGCGGATGACCTATTGTTATACGTGTCGGACCCAGCGGGGGGGATGATAGAGGTTATGCAAATTTTGAGGGGGTTCGGGGATTTCTCGGGGTATAGGCTAAACATGGGGAAGAGTGAATTATTTGTGATACATCCAGGGGACCAGAGTAGAGAGATAGAAGGCTTGCCTCTAAGGAAAGTGGAAAGAAACTTCCGATACCTGGGGATTCAGATCGCTAGGAGCTGGGGAACCTTGCACAGACTTAATCTGACACGGCTGGTAGAACAAATGGAGGAGGACTTTAAGAGGTGGGACATGCAGCCTTTATCGCTGGCGGGCAGGGTGCAAGCAATTAAGATGATGGTCCTCCCGAGGTTCTTATTTGTATTCCAATGTCTCCCTATTTTAATCACCAGGACCTTTTTTAATAAAATAGACAGGAGCATCAGGAGCTTCGTGTGGGCAGGGAAAGTTCCGAGAGTAAGGAGAGGGTTCCTTCAGCGCAGTAGGGACAGAGGAGGACTGGCACTACCGAACTTGGGAGATTATTATTGGGCCGCCAATGTGGCAATGATACGTAGATGGATGATGGAGGTTGAGGGAGCGGCATGGAAAAGGCTGGAGAGAAGGTCCTGTAAAGGGACGAGTCTAGAGGCGCTGGTGACGGCACCGCTACCGTTCTCACCTAAAAAGTACACCACGAACCCGGTGGTGGCAGCAACACTTAACATATGGGGACAGTGGAGGCGACAGAGAGGGGTACGGGGAGCCCTGGTGGGATTCCCTGTCAGGAACAACCATAGGTTCGCCCCAGGAAGAATGGATGGAGGATTTCAGAGTTGGTACCAGTTGGGAATTAGGAAGGTGGGAGATTTATTCATAGATGGGACTTTTGCGAGTTTGGGAGCATTGGAAGAAAAGTATAAGTTACCCCGGGGAAATTTCTTGAGATACATGCAGGTGAGGGCGTTTACTAGACAACAGGTGAGGGAATTTCCGCGGCTCCCGACACAGGAGATACAGGACAGGGGGCTTTCAGGGGTGTGGGTCGGAGAGGGCAAGGTGTCAGAGATATACCGAGAGATGAGGGAGGAGGGGGAGGAGTCAGTGGGCGAACTAAAAGGAAAGTGGGAAGAAGAATTAGGGGAGGAGATAGAGGAGGGTATGTGGGCTGATGCCCTAAGCAGGGTAAATTCCTCTTCCTCATGCGCCAGGCTTAGCCTGATTCAATTTAAGGTGCTACATAGAGCACACATAACGGGAGCAAGATTGAGCAGGTTCTTTGGAGTGGAGGACAAATGTGGGAGGTGTGGCGGGAGCCCGGCAAACCACGCACATATGTTTTGGGAGTGCCCGACACTGGAAGGATATTGGAAGGGAGTGACGGGAGTGATCTCGCAGGTGGTGAATGCCCGGGTCAAACCTAGCTGGGGGTTAGCTATATTTGGAGTTGCGGAAGAGCCGGGAGTGCAGGAGGCGAAAGAGGCCGATGTCGTGGCCTTTGCGTCCCTCGTAGCCCGGCGCAGGATCCTACTCATCTGGAAGGAGGCGAAACCCCCCGGACTGGAGGCCTGGGTAAACGATATGGCGGGGTTCATTAAACTGGAGCAGATAAAGTTTGCCCTGAGAGGATCGGCTCAAGGGTTCACCAGGCGATGGCAGCCATTTCTCGACTACCTAGGGGAACGTTAGAGGGAAGACAGATGACCAGCAGCAGCAACCGAGAGAGAGTGGGGGGGGGGGGAGGTTTAGTTGAATATAGGTCAATTGAGACTGAGGTTTTGTTATTTGTGTATTATTATTATTATTGTTAAAAATTTCTGTTTTGTTATTGTTATCGTTTCGTTTGTTTTGTAAGCAGGAAAAATGTTGTTCAGGGAAAAAAATTTCAACAAAATATATATATTTTTAAAAAATTGTTTGATGTTTTTCGAAGGAACGTAAGAATTATATTATTACTGGACGAGAGGAAATATTTGCTGGGTGGATATTTCTACATTTCATAATTCATTTGAAATCTAATAAAGTAAAATAATTCAGCAAAGTGATCTCTAGAGGGCTTTGTTAAGCTTCACAAATCCTTTCCCTCTCTAATAGACAGACTCTGTAAACAGGATGGAGATCAAATGTAATTAGATTCTGTTATCAACTCAGAAATAATGACAAGATGCTTCAGCAGAAAAATTCAATATGAAACCAATTGCATGATTACATAATGTTTATATCGTAAACTACACCATCTTCAGGTCCAAATCTTCTGATCATTGGACCAGGGGAAGGTTCTCGTTAAATCAAACTGAGCAAGGATTCTGCAGAAACTCCTTCTTCAAAAGCAAATTGGAAGAATAATTGGAATAGAGAAACTTCAAGATCACAGAAAGAGAGATGGACATTGAGTCTAATCAATTTGCTCTTTTTCAATCTATATTTTTATTCGACTTTTATCATTTTTACAGATAACACAACAGATTTTCAAAACACCAGTACAATGGGCTCATAGACAATCAGCTGTTTTTTCAGTGTACTGGTTATCACGTTCCCCACACAGCAAATGTCCCATATTATTATTATTCGAAACATTGTTGACGTTACTCATCTAAATTTGCAGCTAGGTTGTATCATTGTTATTTGTTGTTCAATAGCTAAACACACCCGCAAAGTTCCAAATGATACCCTGCAAAATCCTCTGTGATGGAGAATGGCAGGAATCGCAGACAGAGTTCACCCGTGTTAGTTGTGAATGGTTTTCTAATGTGCTGTGGAATTTTATGATTCTAATGTCAGATCAATTTCTCCGCCACTAGCCTAATTTTCAGTCAAATTGTACTCACGCAATAGAAGGTTCGTCAGTGCAATAAGGGCGCACTGTTTACTATTCTCGGTCAATGCACTAAGCGCTGGTCCCTGGTTCTGTTGTGCAGTGATTATCATGTTTGCTTAAAGGCCCTCGGTTTAAAACTGCACAGAAACATTATCAAACCCCATTCATTTCCGTGTGGGGAAAAATTACATGATTGACATTTTCATTATTCATTTACACCCACCCTGAATTGCCCTTAAATTGAGTTGCTGGGTTGATCTGCCGTGTGGAACCCCGATCCCCAGAGCTTCAGCCTGGTTCTCTGCTTTACTAGTCTTGATGTGGAGATGCTGGCATTGGACTGGGGTGGGCACAGTAAGAAGTCTTACAACATCAGGTTAAAGTCCAACAGGTTTGTGTCAAATCACTAGTTTTCGGAGCGCAGCTCCTTCCTCAGGTGAATGAAGAAGCGGGTTCCACAACCACATATATAGACAGCACGGTAGCATTGTGGATAGCACAATTGCTTCACAGCTCCAGGGTCACAGGTTCGATTCCGGCTTGGGTCACTGTCTGTGCGGAGTCTGCACATCCTCCCTGTGTGTGCGTGGGTTTCCTCCGGGTGCTCTGGTTTCCTCCCACAGTCCAAAGATGTGCGGGTTAGGTGGATTGTCCATGCTAAATTGCCCTTAGTGTCCAGAAAGTTTAAATAGGGGTTACAGGGATAGGGTAGAGACGTGGGCTTGAGTAGGGTGCTCTTTGTAAGGGCCGGTGGAGTCTCGATGGGCCGAAAGGCCTCCTCCTGCACTGTAAATTCTATGATTGTCAGCTCCCTGGTTTGCAGCTGCAGGGCATCTCCCTCCCGGGAACAGGCCCAGGTTAATGGGCACCATCCTGCTTCAGACACTGGAGGATGGTTCACATCAGAGGATGGGGTATGGGGACAATAAATAAGAGCTTACACTTTGCACTCAAATCAATGAGGACTCTGATCTCTGGGAAGGAAGTAAACCCTGGCAGGTGGAAGGGGAGGATTCACAAACACCCGCTGGAGGCCCCAAACCCACAATAAGACCCATTGTTTTTCATAGAATTTACAGTGCAGAAGGAGGCCATTCGGCCCATCGAGTCTGCACCGGCTCTTGGAAAGAGCACCCTACCCAAGGTCAACACCTCCACCCTATCCCCATAACCCAGTAATCCCACCCAACACTAAGGGCAATTTTGGACACAAAGGGCAATTTATCATGGCCAATCCACCTAACCTGCACATCTTTGGACTGTGGGAGGAAACCGGAGCACCCGGAGGAAACCCACGCAGACACGGGGAGGATGTGCAGACTCCGCACAGACAGTGACCCAAGCCGGAATCGAACCTGGGACCCTGGAGCTGTGAAGCAATTGTGCTATCCACAAGGCTACCGTGCTGCCTTTTTATTGTCAGTCTGCAGACAGGGGCTGGTGAATTGAACCCAGACAGAGGAGAGGGAGGGAGAAAGCTGGGAGTGGAGGAATGAAATGGTGCAGATGGGTTTGGATTTCAGCCCAGGGAGGAGGAAGAGTGTGTGGGACAGGGATTTTCAGCTTTGGGGAACAAGAGGGGGACAATTGTTCCAGAGAAACTAGAATTGTCTGTTTAGAATTTCTATCCAGGACTGACAGTGATGACTTTTGTAAACTCCTTTCACAGGGGGTTAGAAGGAGAGAATTTACACTCAACAAACTCAATCCAACAGAAAGGTTTATCTCTTTGTGATTTCTGTCCTGCATTGACAGTGATGACTTCTGTAAAATGACAGATTATAGCTCTCAGAAAGGAATAAATGGAGTGGGCATTTATTCTATCGTAAACAAGGAATAAACATTGAGTCATAAATACAAGACAGCTACAAATAAATCAAAGGGGGCAATACTGACAAATTTATTCATCACAGGTTTAGAATGTGTTATTCATTACATAGAAATGAGCTGAGGAAAGTGCTGAGATGTTTTCAAAAGGAAACTGGACAAGCACATGAGAGAAAATGGAATCGAAAATCAGCTGAAAGGCTGAGAATTGATAGGTGTGACAGTCGAGGATGAGTGCTGAGTATGGACAGCAGCAGAATCTGTGACAAAATGGCCTGTTTGTGTCTTATATATTCACAGTATTTCAATGTAATCTCCTTTTACAGAATATTTGCAGATGCAAACATCATGTTGAGATCTGACAGAGTCACTTGATTCATCAGGACCGGCCTTTCAACGTGGAAGGAGAAATGTTTGTCTGTTTTGTCTTTGGGAAAACATTCAAAAATCACTGTGATTGGAAAAGCACCGAGACACAGACATCGAAGTAATTTTCCACAGTTTGCTGGACTGAGCTTTAACCAATCACACAGCATGAAATTAAATTGCAACATTTACATCAGGGAGACACCGTACTCAGGCTTCAACTGATGATCCAAGTTGAAGAGACATAAGGACATTCGCACCAAAGGAATCAAGAAGCAGCAATTGGACATTCAGCCTCCGTGAGCCTGTTCCACCATTTAATAACATCACGGCTGATCTGATAGTGACTTCAAATCTGCATCCCACCGTCACCTGATAACCTGTCAATAACCATGGAGAAACCGTGGAAATGTAGGGACTGTGGGATAGGATGTAATTACCCGTCTGAATTGGAAACTCATCGACGTATTCACACTGGGGAAAGGCCATTCACCTGCTTTGTGTGTGAGAAGGGATTCACTAAGCTATCCAACCTCATCACACACCAGCATGTTCATACTGACCAGAGACTGTTTAAATGTGCTGACTGTGAGAAGAGCTTTAAAAGCAGAAATGATTTACTGATACATCAACGCACTCACACTGGGGAGAGCCCATTCACCTGCTCCGTGTGTGGGAAGGGATTCACTCAGTCATCACACCTCCTGAAACACCAACTTGTTCACAGTGATCAGAGACCTTTTAAATGTGCTGACTGTGAGAAGAGCTTTAAAAGCAGAATTAATTTACTGATACATCAACGCACTCACACTGGGGAGAGGCCGTTCATCTGCTCCGTGTGTGGGAAGGGATTCACTCAGTCATCACAACTCCTGACACACCAACTTGTTCACACGAATCAGAGACCTTTTAAATGTGCTGACTGTGCGAAGAACTTTAAAAGCAGAAAGGATTTACTGATACATCAACGCACTCACACTGGGGAGAGGCCGTTCACCTGCTCTGTGTGTGGGAAAGGATTCACTTGTTCCTCCCACTTTCTGAAACACCAACTTGTTCACACTGATCAGAGACCATTTATATGTGCCGACTGTGAAAAAAGCTTTAAAAGCAGAATGGATTTACTGATACATCAACGCACTCACACCGGTGAAAGGCCATTCACGTGTCTGGAATGTGGGAAGGGATTTAATGCTTTATCAAATCTCCAGACACACCATCAGGTTCATTCTAATCAGAGACCTTTTAAATGTGCTGACTGTGAGAAGAACTTTAAAAGCAGAAAGTATTTACTGATACATCAACGCACTCACACTGGGGAGAGGCCATTCACCTGCTCCGTGTGTGGGAAGGGATTCACTCAGTCATCTCATCTCATGACACATCAACTTGTTCATACTGATCAGAGACCGTTTAAATGTTCTGACTGTGAGAAGAGCTTTAAAAGTAAAAGCTGTTTACTGATACATCAACGCATGCACACTGGGGAGAGGCCATTCTCCTGCTCCCTATTTGGGAAGGGATTTACTCGTTCATCCCAGATTCTGAGACACCAGCGAGTTCACACTGGGCAGAGACCGTACACTTGCCCCGTATGTGAGAAGAAGTTCACTCAGTCATCCCACCTGACTAGACACCAACTTGTTCACACTGGTCAGAAACTTTTTAAATGTTCTGACTGTGAAAAAATATTTAATAGTAAACCAAATCTGCAGAGACACCAGCGAGTTCACACTGAAACAGAATCATAGCATTTACAGTGCAGGAGGGCATTTGGCCCATCGAGTGCACCGGCCCTTGGACTTAAGCACCCGACTTAAGCCCATACCTCCAACCTAACCCATAACCCCACCTCACCTTTTTGGACATTTAAGGGCAATTTAGCATGGCCAATCCACCTAATCTACACATTTTTGGACTGTGGAAACCGGAGCACAGAGGAAACCCACGCAGACACTGGGACAACATGCAGACTCCGCACAGACAGTGACCCAAGCTGGGAATCAAACCTGGGACCATGGAGCTGTGAAGCAGCAGTGCTAACCACTGTGCTACCGTGTGGCCCACACGTGGGAGTCGTACTGGGGAGAGGCTGTTTAACTGTTCCGTGTGTGGGAGGAGATTCACTCAGTCAAACAACCTGCACAGGCATCAGCAAGTTCACAGACAACAGCAGGGTTTGGATTCAGCTGTTGTTGCTGCTGTTAGTCACATCTGGGACTCAATGATGCCTGGACGTCTGTTTCCTGGGGGGCTCTACAGTTTTCCGGTCTATATCAATGATTTAGACTTAAATGTATGCACCAGGATTATACAAACGTTGCTCATATGTTTTAGTGAATGAGGGAGAAAGCCATGGACTGGGTCAGATGGACAGAAAAGTGCTAAATGGAATTCAATCTGGAGCAGTGGGAGATAATGAATTTGGATGGGTAAACAAGGCAAGGGAATGACCAATAAATAGGATGATGCTGAGAAGTATTGGGAAACAGAGAGACCTTGGACTGCATATCCACAGACCGCTGAAGGTGGCTGGACAGGTAGATCAGGTGGTCCAGAGGCATTTGGGACACTTTCCTTGTTTCAGGACCAGAATATAGAGCAGGGAGATTATGTTCAAACTTCATTAAAAACTCGTCAGTGCACAGCTAGAGGACTGAGCACAGGTCTGGTTACTGCAGGAATCAACTATAAATTAAAACCAAATTCATGAAATAGCTTAAAACTGAAATTAATTATATAATTACGGTCAGTGTTCAATAAATCAAATCTAGGGATGAAGAGGAAGCTAAATAACAAGCGATTGAACAGTGACGCAATCTGAATTTTTCAGTGAATAAAAATCTGAGGCATTTAGATAATGGGAGAGGTCAGGAAAACACTTCAGTTAACTTCCTATAAAAATAAGGTGACTTCAGGATAATGGAAAACACTAATTGGTGAGTATCTGCTGAATCTTTATTTGTTTTATTCTGAAGTTTATTTACTCAAGTCAGTTAATAATGAAATAAATAAAGATATGACAGCACATCCCAGCCCTGTGGAATACACATCGAGTTCCATGTGGGAAAACCAGGACACTTCCATTATGCTGGAAACATCAGCTGGAGCAGCAGGAAGCAAAGGGGATTGGTCCAGAGGTATTTTTGTGACCAGAAGACTGTTTCCAGCGGAGTTCTGGATTGTTCAGGACAAGATTCCATGCTTTGTGTGTTATATATTAATGATTTAGACTTCAACAAAGGGTCATGGTTGAGACATTTGCAGTGTTGTGGTTAACAGTGAGGAATAAAGTTGTAGACTACAGGAAGATATCAGTAGACTGATCAGCTGGGCAGCAACGAAGCAAATGGAGATCAATCTGGAGGAGTGTAAGGTAATAAATACACTTGTGCTTCATGTATAAGAAACATAGATCCTTCTCTACTGTGGTATTCTGCAGTCTCTCTATTTAAATTAACTTCACTTTTCCCCCAAATTATACTTTGCCAAATATCTCCCACTGACGAAAGTATGATCTTTCTACAGGCTGTGTAACTGGGTGAAGCTCTTTTCACAGTCAGTTCACTGGAACACTCTTACTTGGGTGTGTGTGTATCGGCACTTTTCCAGTCACAATAATATTTGAAATCTTTTCCCATGGGCAGAATAGACTTAACATTACTCCTTCCACATTCAACGTCTGTAACATTCTGATCCTAATGAATCGAATAACTGTTAGCCATAAAGGCGGCACGGTAGCACAGTGGGTAACACTGTTGCTTCACCGTGCCAGGGTCCCGTGTTTGATTCCCACTTGGGTCACCGTCTGTGTGGAGTCTGCATGTTCTCCCTGTGTCTGCATAGGTTTCCTCCGGGCGCTCCGGTTTCCTCCCACAAGTCCCAAAATACGTGCTTGTTAGGTTAATTGACATTCTGAATTCTCCCTCTGTGTACCCGGAAAGGCACCGGGTGAGTGTGGTGACGAGGAGCTTTTCACAGTAACTTCATTGCAGTGTTAATGTAAGCCTACTTGTGGCACTAATAAAGATTATTAACTCATTGACCCATCTCCACCATTCCTTTCCTCCACTCCCAGTTTTCTCCCATCCTCTACTCTGGTTTGGATCAATTCTAACCTCTGTACAGAGTGAAGTTAACAACTCAATCATTTTCTCCCCTAGTCACTGAAGCCCCACCCACTTCCTGTTCCCTCACCATGATGGCCGTACATGAGCTCTGCTACTCCTCAGGGAGTCACCATGATGTGGAGATGCCGGTGTTGGACTGGGGTGAGCACAGTAAGAAGTCTCACAACACCAGGTTAAAGTATAACAGGTTTGTTTCGAATCACTAGCTTTTGGAGCACTGCTCCTTCCTCAGGTGAACGAAGAGGTAGGTTCCAGAAACATATATAGAGACAAAGTCAAAGATGCAGGACGATACTTTGAATACTTTGTCTATATATATGTTTCTGGAACCTACCTCTTCGTTCACCTGAGGAAGGTGCAGTGCTCCGAAAGTTAGTGATTCGAAACAAACCTGTTGGGCTTTAACCTGGTGTTGTAAGACTTCTTACTGTACTTCCTGAATCAAGATGGCAGTCATTAGCCTGTGACTGTTCCCAGGAAAAAGCCCAAGACCAGCCGATTTGGGACCAGCAGGTTTTTATTCTCACCTTGTGGCCATCAGCAGGTTTTATTTGGAGACCCAATTCCCTGCGGATCTGTCACCCTCACAATGTGTGATTGACGGCAGCTCCCGTCCAATAGGAAGAGGGGGCGGGTCTGGAGCACCGACCGGGAGCGGCTGGTCCTCCAACCAATCGGAGTGAATGAGGGGCGGGGCCCACTGTGATTGAAGCATGCGCAGTTTGGGTAATGGCGTCGGGGAGCGGCTTATTCAGCTCCGAAATTGGTAAGTACGGAGGGAGCGAGGAATCGCGTGAATCTACGGAAACGCTGCGTGAATCTGTTGTGTAAGCCACAAATCTCCGAAAAGAGCTTACTGGACCACCCAGTTTGCAGCGAGCGGGGCTGCAGGCCCAGGTTATCGGCCTCCATCTTTAATAGATGTCATGTGCATCAGGGCGCATGCGTGATCGCCATCTTTGTAGCGGGCAAATGTCCAGTGACTGGGTGGAGCATTTTCATAAAAATAAACCAAAGCAGAAGAAAAATCGTACAACATTGTAGATAACCAATACCAACTCCCCTCTGCTCCCCACTAGGAGGAGCTTGTTACCCATTGATCAGACTGGAGACAACTTGTCCATCAAACTGCATTAGCCTTTGAATCCCAATGTCTTACCGATGCAGCGCAGTGGCAGAGAAGAAAAAAACGGGGTGGCACAGTGGATGTCACTACTGCTCACAGTGCTAGAACCCGGGTTCAAATCCGACCTTGGGTGACTGCGTGGAGTTTGCACGTTCTCCCCATGTCTGCGTGGGTTTCCTCAGAGTGCTCTGATTTCCTCCCACAGTCCCTTTCACTTTCTCTCTACTCCAATAGAGGTGAACCAGTTGGGTTTCTATGCCAATCCAGCAGTTCTCATGGTTACATTTTCCTGTTTCCCACAAATTACCAGATTGATTCAGATCAATTTCACAACCTGCCTTTGTGTTTTTGTGGGTTCTCTCTCACTCCCTTTTTTCTGTTTTAAATCCATTTCACAGGGTATTACAAGAGGAGGCTTTGCAATTGGGGAACTGACATCGAACATGATATCAGAATCTGATGGAGCCAGCCAATTTATTGTAACCTGAACATCATTGGATTTTGAACATGAATGGAAAAAGCACCGATCACAGTGGGGGGAAATTGTACCATGTGTCCTGTGTGTGGACAAGATTTCAGCCAATCATCTGGATTTTCGGAACATAATTGCAGTCGTGACGGAGATGCCATGGAAATGTGGGGACTGTGAGAAGGGATTCAATTACCCATGCCAGTTGGAAACTCATCAACGCAGTCACACTGGGGAGAGGTTATTCACTGCTCCCAGTGTGGGAAAGGATTTGCTCACATATTCACTCTGCTGAGACACCAGCAAATTCACACTCAGGTGAGGCCATACACGTGCTCTGTGTGTGGGTTGGGATTCAATTGGTGAACTAACCTAGCATTACATCAGTGGGTTCACACTGGGGAGAAGCCGTTCTCCTGCTCCCAGTGTGGGAAGAGATTTGCTCACTCATATACCCTGCGGACACACGAGAAGAGTTCACACTGGGGAGAGGCCATTCATCTGCTCCCAGTGTGGGAAGGGATTCACTCACTCAGCCAATCTGCTGAGACACCAGCGAGTTCACACTGGGGAGAGGCCATTCACCTGCTCCCAGTGTGGGAAGGGTTTCATAGAATTTACAGTGCAGAAGGAGGCCATTCGGCCCAGCGAGTGTGCACCGGCTCTTGGAAAGAGCACCCGACTCAAGGTCAACACCTCCACCCTATCCCCATAACCCAGTAACCCCACCCAACACTAAGGGCAATTTTGGACACTAAGGGCAATTTATCATGGCCAATCCACCTAACCTGCACATCTTTGGACTGTGGGAGAAAACCGGAGCACCCAGAGGAAACCCACGCACACACGGGGAGGATGTGCAGACTCCGCATAGACAGTGACCCAAGCCGGAATTGAACCTGGGACCCTGGAGCTGTGAAGCAATTGTGCTATCCACAATGCTACCGTGCTGCTCAATCATCCCACCTACTTGATTGTTTCACACAATCATCCCACCTACTTGCACATCGATACATTCACACTGGGGAGAGGCCATTCACCTACTCCATGTGTGGGAAGGATTCAGTCAGTCCTCCAACCTGCTGAAACACCAATAAATTCACAAGTAACTGTTGTAATTGGATTATGCTGTTAATCATATTCAGGATTGAACCATGTTCATTTGAGTCTGTTTCTGCTGAATTGAAAAATAACTCCAGCTCAGTTATAGGTGTTAATGTAGTTGGTCTTGGAAAGAGAGGATTTGCAGTTAGGAAACACAAACTAAACATCGCATCAGCATCTAACACTCACCAAATCTATCGTAAACTGAATATCATCGGATTTTGAACTTGGAAGGAAAAAGCACCGTTCACAGTGGGGAGAAACCGTACACGTGTTGTGTGTGTGGACGAAGCTTCAGTCGGTCATCTGGCCTTTCGAAACATAAATGCAGTCACACTAGGGAGAACCCATGGGAATGTGGGGACTGTGGGAAGGCATTTGATTAGCCATTCCAGCCGGTAGTTCATCAGTGCACTCATGCTGGGAGATGCTTTTCACGTGCTCTGAGTATGGAAAGGGATTCACACACTCATACCACTTGTAAACACACCAACATGTTCACATGGGGGAGAGGCTGTTCATCTTCTCCCTATGTAGGATGGGATTTGCTCATTCCTCCAATCTGCTGAGACACCACTGAGTTCACACTGGGGGAGACCATTTAAATGCCCAGACTGTGAAGAGTGTTTTTAAGATTCTGGGGAACTGATGTCCCATTAACATATTCACACTGAAGAGAGAGACCATTCAGATGCTCTCACTGTATCACAGAATTTACAGTTCAGAAGTAAGCCATTTGGCCCATCGAGTCGGCACCCGACTTAAGCCTATACCTCCACCCTAATCCCGTAAACCAGTAACCCCACCTAAACCTTTTAGACAGTAAGGGCAATTCAAAATGGCCAATCCACCTAACCTGCACATCTTTGGACTATGGGAGGAAACCAGAGCACCCGGAGGAAACACACGCAAATACAGGGAGAATGTGCCGACTCCGTACAGACAGTGACCCAAGCCGAAAATCGAACCTGGGACCCTGGAGCTGTGAAGCAACAGTGCTGACCACTGTGCTACCGTGCCGCCCAATCGGCAGCTTACCACTCAAAGAACAGGGTTCAGACAATCGTCTCACCTCACTGTACAGCAGCGTCTTCACACAGGGGAGAGGCCATTCACCTGCTCCCAGTATGGGAGGGGATTCACTCAGATTCCAACCTACTGATGCACCAGCAAGTTCACAAGTAACTTCACTGATTGGATTGTTTTGGGCATCACAGCCTGGACTGAACCATAGGCATTGGGGTCTGTTTCTCCCACAAGTCCTGAAGGACGTGCTTGTTACACGAATTGGACATTCTGAATTCTCGCTCAGTGTAGCTGAACAGGCACCGGAATGTGGCGACTAGGAGATTTTCACAGTAACTTCATTGCAGTGTTAATATAAGCCTACTTGTGACAAGAACAAAGATTATTATTATTATGATGATGATGTTCTTAAACTCCAACCCTATTGTAAGAAATTTAATTCTGAATAAAATTCAAGTCAAATCAGTTTGTGTTAATCATAGTTAATCAATGGGCGGCTCATTAGCACAGAGTTAGCACTGTGGCTTCACAGCGCCAGGGATTCGGGTTTAATTCCTGGCTTGGGTCACTGTGCGGAGTCTGCATGATCTCTCCGTACCTTTGTGGGTTTGCTCCAGGTGCTCCAGTTTCCTCCCACAAGTCCCGAAAGACGTGCTTGTTAGGTGAATTGGACATTCTGAATTCTCCCTCTGTATACCCGAACAGGCGCCGGAGTGCGGCGACTAGGTGCTTTTCACAGTAACTTCATTGCAGTGTTAATGTAAGCCTATTTGTGACAATAATAAAGATTATCATTATTATGACTGTGGAATTAATTGGAGGAATCTTCCAAACAGCCAGCACTGGTACAATGGGCCAAATAGTTTTCATCTGTGCTGTATCGTTCCATAGAATAATTAATATTCAATGGGAACAGCAGTAAGCCATTCAGCCTTTCAAGCATGCTCCTCCATTTACTAAAAAAATGTCTGATCCAACACTAAGTCCACTTTCCTGCCTTCTCTCCATAACCCTGATTTCCATAAATTATTAAAAACCTATTGATCTCAGCCCTGAAAATGTTCAAGGACGCGGCCTCCAAAGCTTCCTGGCAGCACGGTAGCACAAGTGTTTAGCACTGTGGCTTCACAGCGCCATGGTCCCAGGTTCGATTCCCTGCTGGGTCACTGTCTGTGCGGAGTCTGCACGTTCTCCCGTGCCTGCGTGGGTTTCCTCCGGGTGCTCTGTTTTCCTCCCACAGTCCAAAGACGTGCAGGTTAGGTGGATTGGCCATGATAAATTGCCCTTTGTGACCAAAAAAGGTTAGGAGTTATTGGGTTACGGGGATGGGTGGAAGTGAGGGCTTAAGTGGGTCAGTGCAGACTCAATGGGCTGAATGGCCTCCTTCTGCACTGTATGTTCTCTGTTCTCTCACATAATTCTTTGGGAGACAAAATTCTTCCTCAAATCCTCTTATTCTGCAACTATGTCCTCTGGTCCTACATTCTACCATCAGTGGAAACATCCATCCAATATTTACCCTGTCTAACCCTCTAAAAATCTTATATGTTTCAATCATATCACCTCTCGTACTTATGCACTCCTAGGAGTACAGACCCAACTTGTTTAATCTTTCCTCATGGAAATTCCTCCATGTCCGGGATCATTGCAGTGAATCTCCTCTGTACTGCCTCCAATTATATTATATCTTTCCTTAAATGAGGGGACCAAATCTCTCTTGACATAAGCACCAGCATCACATTTGCCTTCCCTATTAGCTTCTGCTCCTGTCTGCTAGCTTTCTGAGCTTCATGAGCAAGAACCCCAAGTCCCTTTGGGCTACAGCTTTCTGCAGTCTCACCATTTAAACAAGAACCCGCCTTCTCATTCATTCTTCCAAAATGAACAATCTCACATTTTCCCTCATTGAATTGCAGTTCAGCATCAGTAAATAGAGAAGGAGAGGAACCAGTGACTGTGGGATTGACGCACAGACTTAGCACCCTGAGAGGAGTCAGGGAAAAGTTGGAAAAATGTCAAAAAACTAATCATGTACTGACAGGAAAATAAAGGTTTTTTAGTAATGGCATACAACAGCGTAGATATTCACAAGAATGTATGTGTTGTATTTATTAATTTCTTTGAATTGCGTAACAAAATTGGTTTCCTTCTGTTTGGATGCTTCAATGGCGTTGCTGTTACCCAGCATTCCCTGCGGGTGTGAATGTGCCCTATTCACACTGCGGGAGGTCAGTGCGCAGGCGCAGTGCTGAACTCCGCGGAACATGCGCAGTGTCACCTTGCCCAGAGGCGGGTGAGTACGGGAGAGGTTTTTTTATAAATGTTTTTATTGAAGCTTTTTCCAACCAACGTTTTTACATAACAAAAATAAACGAGAATTATTAAACAAACAAGGTGGGTGTTGTCTTTATACAAAGCAAAATTCACATTATATCCACAATTCCCCCCCACCTGAGTCCCCCTGCCTCCCCCCCCCCCCCCCCCCCCGGATGCAGCTGCTGCTGACACTGCTCCCCTAGAAAGTCAAGGAAAGGTTGCCACCGCCGAGAGAACCCCATCAAAGACCCTCTCAAGGCGAACTTTATTCGCTCCAGGCTGAGGAACCCCGCCATATTGCTAACCCTGGTCTCCACACTCGGGGGTTTTTAGTGCCTGCACATAGCAAGATCCATCTCCGGGCTACCAGGGAGGCAAAGGCTAATACCTCAGCCTCTTTCGCCTCCTGCACTCCCGGATCCTCTGACACCCCAAATATCGCTATTGTTGGGCTCACCTTCACCCGAGTGTCCTAGATCCTGGATATCGCCCTCGCAAAGCCCTGCCAGAATTCTTTAAGCGCCGGGCATGCCCAAAACATATGGGCATGGTTCGCCGGACTCCCTGCACATCTTGCGCTCCTGTCCTCCACCCCAAAGAACTTACTCATTCTCGCCATCGTCATGTGAGCCCGATACACCACCTTAAAATGAATTAAGCTGAGCCTGGCACATAATGAGGAGGAATTTACCCTGCCCAGGGCATCAGCCCACAGGCCCTCATCCAGATCCATTCCCAGCTCCTCCTCCCACTTGCCCTTCAACTCCTCCACTGAGGCATCCTCAGCCTCCTGCAGCTCCTGATATATGTCCGACACCTTCCCCTCCCCTACCCAGATGCCAGACACAACCCTGTCCTGTATCCTACGCGGGGGCAGCAGCGGAAATGTCTCCACCTGCTTTTTAAGAAAGTCCCGAACCTGGAGGTACCTGAACGCATTCCCCGGGGGCAGGCCGAACCTCTCCTCCAGCGCCTGCACACTGGGGAAAGTCCCGCCTATAAACATGTCCCCCATTCTCCTAATGCCTGCCCTATACCAGTCTTGGAACCCCCCATCTATCCTACCCGGAGCAAATCTGTGGTTATTCCGTATCAGGCTCCACACTGAGGCCCCCTCCTCCTGCCTGTGCCTCCTTCACTGTCCCCAAATCCTCAGTGCCGCCGTCACTACCGGACTTGTGGTGTATCACGCCGGTGAGAACGGCAGCGGCACCATGACTAGTGCCCCTCGGCTGGTGCCTCTGCATGACGCCGTCTCCAGCTGCCCCCTCCTCCATCATCAACTTTCTAATCATGGCCACATTGGCCGCCCAATAATCGCTGTAGAAGTTCGGCTGAGCCAGTCCTCCCCCTCCCCCTCCCCACGAATGCCCTTTTAACTCGCAGGGTTTTATTCGCCCACACAAATCCCATAACAATCCTATTCATCTGCTTAAAAAAGGACTTGGGGATGAAACTGGGGAGGCATTGAAAAACGAACAGGAACCTGGGGAGACCCATCATCTTGCGGGAGAGGTTTTTGTTAATGGGAGAGAGTGGGCGGGGCGGAGGGAGGAATGGAGCCGGGAGGTGAGGGTGGGTAGGGAGCGGAGGCTTCAGAAACACCTGGTGTAGGCCCCAAGACCAAATATGACCCCGCAAGTCCGGAGTTTGTAGATCGGAGGGTTTTTCCTGAGAATAGGCCCAGATTTGAAGACCATCTTGTTTCAGCAGGAGCAGTGCGCACGCGGGACTATTTGTTTTACGTAATGGAGTGGGCGGGGCTTCAGGGTCCCAGTGACCAGAAAAGTTTTGACTCGTTGATCTAAATCTGCTAATGGATGAGAAATGCCTCAATGAGTAAATAACGGCTGATTATAGAAGGGTAACTGAGGTGGCGGAATGGATGTGGAGGCTCCATAAACACCCTGTGGAGATGGCAGAATAAGAATCTAATGTTTAATCCAGGCGGGGCAACATCCGGGAGGCTGCACATGACATCAGGGGGGAGTGGGAGGAGGAGAAAATGTTGTGAATTTCTCTTCTAGACTGACAGGAATGGATTCTGGAAACTCTTTTTACTGGAGGTTAGAAGGGGAGGATTTACACACAGCAAACTCAAATCAAGAGAAATGTTTTTCTCTTCTGAATTTTTAATCCTGGACTGACAGTGATGACTTTTTACAGGACATTAGGAAAGCAGAATTTTAAGGTGAATAACTCACCCAAGATTCACTTCAAAACCTGAGAGAAACTCAGTTTATTAGTACCTGAATGTAAGTGTTTCTGTTTTATTTGGGTTCAAGATTTAAACATCTGTGTAGCTGGAAATAGGGTGGAGCAAGATTTGCAAACAAGGATGTAGCTTAACCGGGACCCAATGTAGATCAGTGAGCACAGGGGTGATGAGTGAGTGAGTGGGATTCAGTTCAGGGGGCATGGCAGCAGAAATTTGTATGAACTCAAGTTTGGCAGGTTCCCTACCCTGAACAACATAATTGAACCAGTTTGTTTTTTACAACATTCAGCAGTTTTTATGGTCACTTTTTCCTTGTGCCGGTCCCACACATCACCAGATTCAGTTGGCTCAGTTTCACAACCTGCCTTTGTCTCTTTGTAGGTTTGCACTTACACCTTTTTCTGGTTTTAATCAATTTCACAGAGTATGAGAAAGGGACAAATTTGCAGTTGGGAAACTCGAACTAGGTATCATATCAGGATCTGATTGAGTCGCCCAATTTATCGTAACCTGAATATCTTTGGATTTTGAATATGGAAGGAGAAAGCACCATTCGCAGTTGGGAGAAACTAAACACATGCTCTGCGTGTGGACGAGACTTCAGCCAATCATCTGACCTCTTGAACCACAAGTGCAGACACAACGGGGAGAAAGCATGGACATGTGGGGACTGTGGGAAGGGATTCAATTATCCAGTTGAGCTGGAAACTCATTGGCGCAGTCACACTGGGGAGAGACCGTTCACCTGCTCCACGTGTGGGAAGGGATTCAGTCTGTCTTGCAACCTGTTGGCTCACCAGCGTGTTCACTCTGAAGAGAGACCTTTTAAATACCCAGACTGTGGGAATTGCTATAAAAGTTCTGGCAAACTGTTGCGCCACCAACATATTCACAGTAATGAGAGACCTCAGGTGCTCTGACTGTGGGACTGGGTTCAGGCAATTATCTGATCTCACTGTACACCAGCGAATTCACACTGGAGAGAAGCCGTTTACCTGCAAAAAGTGTGAGAAGGGATTCAGTTGGTCGTCACGCCTGCTGACACACCAGCAAGTTCACACTGGAGAGAGACCATTCTCCTGCACTGTTTGTGGGAAGGGATTCACTAATTCTTCCGCCCTGCTGAAACACCAGCAAGTTCACACTGGGGAAAGACCGTTCACCTGTTCTGTGTGTGGGAAGGGATTCACTGGGTCAACCGACCTGCTGGAACACCAGCGTATTCACAGCGGGGAGAGACCATTTGGCTGCTCCACGTGTGGGAAGAGATTCACTCAGTCATCAACCCTGCTGCCACACCAGCGAGTTCACACTGGGGAGAAGCCATTCATCTGTTCCATGTGTCAGAAGGGATTTGCTCACTCATCCACCCTGCTGAGACACCAGCGAGCTCACAAGTAACTACTTTGATAGAACTTTGCTGTTTATCCATTTGGGTGTGTTTCTAAAGAAAAGCAGGTCCAGCCCCGTTATAGGATTAATATTCCGGATTAAAGTCAAATCAGTTAGATGTTTTTAATATCTCCAACACAAGTTAGTTCCTTTTGAAGGGATCTCCCTCTCTTCTGTATCCCCTATCCTCACCTCCAAAAAGAGGAGCTTGAAGTTCTTTGAGGATATAATAAGCAGGGTGGATAAAGGGAACCAGTAGATGTGGTTTGCCCAAGACTGTAAGAAACGACAGAGAGTTGTGAACACCGCCCAATCCATCACGCGAACCCGCCTTCCATCTATTGACTCTATCTACACCTCCTGCTGCATTGAGAAAGCAGACAGCATAATCAAAGACCCCTCCCATCTGTGTTTTTCTTTCGTCCATCGGGCAGGAGACACAAAAGTCTGAGAAAAAGCACTAACAGGTTCAAAAACAGCTTCTTCCCCGCTGTTACGACTATTGAATGACCCTCTTATGGACTGAACTGATCTCTTCACAAATCTTCTCATCCGATGCCTGTGCCTATATATTTACATTGTGTATTTATGCATGTCCTATGTTTTTTCATGCATGGAACGATCTGTCTGGATTGAAGGCAGAACAATACGTTTTACTGTACCTCAGTACACGTGACAATAAAACAAGTTCAATTTAGATTTCCAGAGGCATTCAGTAATAATAATGATCACCTTTTATTGTCACAAGTATGAAGTTACTGTGAAAAGCCCCTGATCGCAACATTCCGGCGCCTGTTCGGGTAAGCTGGTATGGGAATTGAACCCGTAAGGTACTACATACAAGGTTATTGCACACGATAAGGACTTATAGTGTTGGGGATGATTTTTTAGCATGGATAGAGGCTTGTATAACTAACAGAAAAGAGTGAGTTGGGATAAATGGGTCATTTTCAAATTGGCACATTAACTAATGGACTGCCCCTGGGATCAGTGTTGGGGCCACAACTATTTAGATCAATATAAATGACTTAGAACCATAGAATTCCTACAGTGTAGAAGGAGGCAATTCAGCCCATCGAGTCTGCACCTAGCAGCAGAGGGCAGTAGAGCGGAGCTACTGATTGGCCGTTGCAGGGGAAATTTGCATACGTCCGTGTGCTCACCCTAACTTGGAGGTGGTTTGTGGAGGAGCTCTTGTCAAGTGACACTTAAACCCAAAACATTTCTTCAGTGTTTCCCTCCGTACCCCCTCCTCTAACCAAAAATAACCACCCGCTGTAAGGATCAAGAGGAAGACTCGAGGGCAGGTAGAAGTGGAAAGTTGAACCGTGACATCACAGCCTGCAGGTAAGGGATTGGCTGGTGACTGGTAAGTAGTTTTTATTTATTTTCCCTCATGTGTTATCGTGCGGGGTGCAGAGGTTGCTGAGTGAGTGCTTGCTGAGAAGGGGAGTGAATAACAGGTAAGCTCTTTCTTTCTTTCTTTTTATCTAGAGGGGATGACAGGGAAGGTAGTGCAATGTTCCTCCTGTTTGAGGTGAGGGACGCCATTAGTGTCCCTGCTGATTTCATCTGTGGGAAGTGCACCCATCTCCAGCTCCTCAGAAACTGCGTTAGGGAACTGGAGTTGGATGAACTTCGGATCATTCGGGAGGCAGAGGTGGTCATAGATAGAAGCTTCAGGGATGTAGTTACTCCGAAGAATAAAGATAGATGGGTGATGGTGAGAGGGGCTGGGAGGAAGCAGTCAATACAGGGATCCCCTGTGGCCGTTCCCCTTAGTAACAAGTATACCACTTTGGATACTGTTGGGGGGGGGGGGGGGGACTTACCAGGGTTAAGCCATGGGGTACAGGTCTCTCACACAGAGTCTGTCCCTGTTGCTCAGAAGGGAAGAGGGGAGAGGAGTAGAGCATTAGTCATTGGCGACTCCATAGTTAGGGGGATAGATAGGAGATTCTGTGGGAACGAGAGAGACTCATGGTTGGTGTGTTGCCTCCCAGGTGCCAGGGTGCGTGATGTCTCGGATCGTGTTTTCGGGATCCTTAAGGGGGAAGGGGAGCAGCCCCAAGTCATGGTCCACATAGGTACCAACGACATAGGTAGGAAAAGGGATAGGGATGTAAGGCAGGAATTCAGACAGCTAGGGTGGAAACTTAGATCTAGGACAAACAGAGTTATTATCTCTGGGTTGTTACCCGTGCCACGTGATAGCGAGACGAGGAATAGGGAGAGAGAGGAGTTCAACACGTGGCTACAGGGATGGTGCAGGAGGGAGGGGTTTCAGATTTCTGGATAATTGGGGCTCATTCTGGGGTCAGTGAGACCTCTACAAACGGGATGGTCTGCACCTGGACCAGATGTGTACCAATATCCTGGGGGGGAAATTTGCTAATGCTCTTCGGGAGGGTTTAAACTAGTTCAGCAGGGGCTTGGGAACCTGAATTGTAGCTCCAGTATACAGGAGGTTGAGAGTAGTGAGGTCATGAGTAGGGTTTCAAAGTTGCAGGAGTGTACCGGCAGGCAGGAAGGTGGTTTAAAGTGTGTCTTCTTCAATGCCAGGAGCATCCGGAATAAGGTGGGTGAACTTGCGGCATGGGTTGGTACCTGGGACTTCGATGTTGTGGCCATTTCGGAGACATGGATAGAGCAGGGACAGGAATGGTTGTTGCAGGTGCCGAGGTTTAGATATTTCAGTAAGCTCAGGGAAGGTGGTAAATGAGGGGGAGGGATGGCATTGTTAGTCAAGGGCAGTATGGTGGCAGAAAGGACGTTTGATGAGGACTAGTCTACTGAGGTAGTATGGGCTGAGGTTAGAAACAGGAAAGGAGAGGTCACCCTGTTAGGGGTTTTCTATAGGCCTCCGAAAAGTTCCAGAGATGTAGAGGAAAGGATTGCAAAGATGATTCTGGACAGGAGCGAAAGCAACAGGGTAGTTGTTATGGGGGACTTTAACTTTCCAAATATTGACTGGAAACTCTATAGTTCGAGTACTTTAGATGGGTCTGTTTTTGTCCAATGTTTGCAGGAGGGTTTCCTGACACAGTATGTAGATAGGCCAATGAGAGGCAAGGCTATATTGGATTTGGTACTGGGTAATAAACCAGGACAGGTGTTAGATTTGGAAGTAGGTGAGCACTTTGGTGATAGTGACCACAATTCGATTAAGTTTACTTTCGTGATGGAAAGGGATAGGTATATACCACAGGGCAAGAGTTATATCTGGGGAAAGGCAATTATGATGCGATGAGGCAAGACTTAGGATACATCGGATGGAGATGAAAACTGCAGGGGATGGGCTCAATGGAAATGTGGAGCTTGTTGAAGGAACAGCTACTGCGTGTCCTTGATAAGTATGTACCTGTCAGGCAGGGAGGAAGTGGTCGAGTGAGGGAACCGTGGTTTACTAAAGCAGTCGAAACACTTGTCAAGAGGAAGTAGACTTATGTAAAGATGAGACATGAAGGTTCAGTTAGGGTGCTCGAGAGTTACAAGTTAGCTAGGAAGGACCTAAAGAGAGAGCTAAGAAGAGCCAGGAGGGGACATGAGAAGTCTTTGGCAGGTAGGATCAAGGATAACCCTAAAGCTTTCTATAGATATGTCAGGAATAAAAGAATGACTAGGGTAAGAGTAGGGCCAGTCAAGGACAGTAGTGGGAAGTTGTGCTTGGAGTCCGAGGAGATAGGAGAGGTGCTAAATGAATATTTTTCGTCAGTATTCACACAGGAAAAAGACAATGTTGTCGAGGAGAATACTGAGATTCAGGCTACTAGACTAGAAGGGCTTGAGGTTCATAAGGAGGAGGTGTTAGCAATTCTGGAAAGTGTGAAAATAGATAAGTCACCTGGGCCAGATGGGATTTATCCTAGGATTCTCTGGGAAGCTAGGGAGGAGATTGCTGAGCCTTTGGCCTTGATCATTAAGTCATCTTTGTCTGCAGGATTAGTGCCAGAAGACTGGAGGATAGAAAATGTTGTCCCCTTGTTCAAGAAGGGGAGTAGACATAACCCCGGTAACTATAGACCAGTGAGCCTTACTTCTGTTGTGGGCAAAATCTTGGAAAGGTTTATAAGAGATAGGATGTATAATCACCTGGAAAGGAATAATATGATTAGAGATAGTCAACACGGTTTTGTGAAGGGTAGGTCGTGCCTCACAAACCTTATAGAGTTCTTTGAGAAGGTGACCAAACAGGTGGATGAGGGTAAAGCAGTTGATGTGGTGTATATGGATTTCGGTGGGCCCCGATCGCGGGCCAGGCCACCGTGGGGGCACCTCCCGGGGCCAGATCCCCCCTGCCCCCCCACGAACCCCGGAGGGCGCCCACGCCGCCAGGTCCTGCCGGTAAGGACCTACTCCAATTTACGCCGGCGGGACTGGCAAAAAACGGGCGGGACTTCGGCCCATTGTGGGCCGGAGAATTATGGCAGCCCCAGGGCCCATTGAGTCGCGCCGGTCCCCGCTATTCTCCGAGGCGGGCGGCGCGATTCACGCCGGGCTGAATTTTGGGGTGCCGAATAATTTGGAGGGCGGTGGGGGTTGGATTCACGGCGACCCCCGGCGATTCTCCGACCCGGAGGGGGGGGTCGGAGAATCCCGCCCCTAATTTATAGATTCCAATTTAAAAGATTTAATATGTACACAGTCTTTGGTATTTGAGCTATCTCATCTACTAAAAGTAAACTAAAAAAATACTCAACACAAATGAAATTTAAAAATCGCTTATTATCACAAGTAGGCTTCAATGAAGTTACTGTGAAAAGCCCCTAGTCGCCACATTCCGGCGCCTGTTTGGGGAGGCTGGTACGGGAATTGAACCGTGCTGCTGGCCTGCCTTGGTCTGCTTTCAAAGCCAGCGATTTAGCCCTGTGCTAAACAGCCCCTTGTACAGACGAGAATGTGATTGCGTGACTACATCACTTAATAAAGGAGTCAGTGAAAGTGGAAAAGGAGACCATGGAAACCAAAAATTAACTCCTGAAAATCAGAGAGCATCTCTCGAGAAAATCTCAAGAAGAGCCATTGAAAAAATATATTTTGAGCCCTGGAGTCGGATCTTTCAGATGCTGAATTGTAGATTTTACACCAAAGATTTATTTAAAATAGAAGCAAAAGTTCAGAAATTTATTCTAAACAGGTTTCTGCTGAGAGTTCTTGAATGAAGGGGAAAGATCACAGATGGTGCTTTTAAAAATAGCCACTGGTAGCCCCCACAATAAATGACATTTTCAGCAGATTAAGTTCCAGCGGTTATAGGGGTTAACATCAGCAAGTACAAAATATTGTCAGATGATCAATACTAAACAACAGCAACAACAGCAGAATCCAACCCCTGCAGTCATTTATGAACTTGCTGATGCCTCTGGAGACATCGTGACTGAGTGAATCCCTTCCCACACACACACAGCAGTTGAATGGTCTCTTAGTGTGAGTGCGTTGGTGTGTCAGCAAGTTGAAAGACTTCACGAATCCATTCCCACACACTGAGCAGGTAAACGGTTTCTCCCCAGTGTGAGTGCGCTGTTAAGCAGTGAGGTTGGACGACCGATTGAATCCCTTCCCACACACGGAGCATGTGAATGGTCTCTCCGCAGTGTGAGTGTGTTGGTGAGCAGTGAGGTTGGATGACTGCCTGAAACTCTTTCCACAGGAGGTGCAGCCGAATGGTTTCTCTTCAGTGTGAATTTGCTGGTGTCTCAGAAGGGTGGGTAAAACTGTGAATCCCTTCCCACACACAAAGCAAGTAAACGGTCTTTCCCCAGTATGGAGCCGCTGGTGTACAAGGAGGGAGGATGCCTGTCTGAAACTCTTTCCACAGGAAGTGCAGCTGAATGGTTTCTCCTTAATGTGAACTCGCTGGTGTGACAGCAAGTGGGATGATCCGGTGAATCCCTTCCCACACACAGAGCAGGTGAATGGCCGCTCACCTCTATGAACACGCTGGTGTGACAGCAGGTGGAATGACTGAGTGAATCCCTTCCCACAGTCGGAGCAGGCGAACGGCCTCTCCCCAGTGTTAGTGCGTTGATGTACAGTGAGTGCTGAAGAATGCCTGAACCTCTTTCCACAGGAGGTGCAGATGAATAGCTTTTCCTCAGTGTGAATCCGCTGGTGAGACCAAAGGCCAGATGACTGAATGAATCCCTCCCCACACACAGAGCAGGTGAATGGCCTCTCCCCAGTGTGACTGCGCCAATGGTTTTCCAGCAGGGAAGGGTAACTGAATCCCTCACATTTCCACGGTCTCTCCATGGTGCCAGTGTCCTTGTGTCTCTCCAAGTTGGATGATCGCTTGAAGTCTTCTCCACATACAGGACACATGTATGGTTTCTCCCCAATGTGAATGGTCGTGATGTTTCTTCAGGCTGTGTAACTGGTTAAAGCTCTTTCCTCAGTCAGTTCACTGGAACACTCTCACTCAGGTGTGTTTGTCTCAATATCTTTCCAGTCACACTGATGTTTAAAAGTGTTTCTCACAGACAGAAGAGACAATCGTTTCTCCTTCAACATTCAAAGTCTGAGGATTTTCAGGTCCTGATGAATTGAGTGACTGTCAGATGATGTTTAGTTTCAGTCTCACATCTGTAAATCCTCCTTTCTAATATCCTGTAAAAGGAATTTACAAACGTCATCACTGTCAGTGGAGCATATAAATTCTGAACAGACAATTCTAGTTTCTCTGGAACATTTTTTCCTCTCTTGTTCCCCCAAAGCTGTAAATCCCCCTCCCACACACTCTCCCTGGGCTGAAATCCAAACCCATCTCCCCATCTGCACCATTTCTTTCCTCCACTCCCAGTTTTCTCCCTCCCTCTCCTCTGCCTGGGTTCAATTCTCCAGCTCCTGTCTGCAGACTGACAATAAAATCAATTATTTTCTTTGTCAATTATTCTTTTTGTCTACTATGTATGGACTGTGTACGTTCCCTTGGCCACAGAAAAATACTTTTCACTGTTCTTCGGTCCATGTGACAATAAATCAACCAATCAGCCGTGTGAATCATCAACAAGATGCACTGCAGTAACTCACCAAGGTTCCTTAGACAGCACCTTCCAAACCCACAACCACTACCATCTAGAAGGACATGAGCAACAGACACCGGGAACCCCATCACCTGGAGGTTCACCAAGTCATTCAGCACCCTGACATTAAAATATATCACCGCTCCTTCACTGTCGCTGGGGCAACATCCTGGAACTACGTCCCTGACAGCACAGTGGGTGTACCTACACCTCAAGGACAGCAGTGTTTCAAGAAGGCAACTCACCATCACCTTCTGATGGGAAACTCGGAATGGGTAATAAATGCTGGCCTAGCCAGCGACGCCCACATCCCGCCAAAAATTGAATAAAAAAATATATATCTGCTGCTCCTGTCCTAGATGGTAGTGGCTGCATGCCTGAGTGTGTGGGTGTGTCAGTCAATGTGTGCGGGGAGTGTCTGGTGTGTTCTTGATGTAAGGGTATCTGCTGATTAGATGGGAGTGGTTGTTGGTTTGGAAGGTGCTGTTCCCTGTTTCTGTAGTGTAGTGATTATCATGTTTGCTTAAAGGCCCTCGGTTTAAAACTGCACAGAAACATTATCAAACCCCATTCATTTGTGTGTGTGGAAAAGTTACGCGATTGACATTTTCAGTATTCATTTACACCCATCCTGAATTGCCCTTGAATTGGGTTGCTGAGTTGATCTGCCGTGTGGAACCCCGATCCCCAGGGCTTCAGCCTGGTTCTCTGCTTTACTAGTCTAGATGTGGAGATGCCGGCATTGGACTGGGGTGAGCACAGTAAGAAGTATTACAACACCAAGTTAAAGTCCAACAGGTTTGTGTCGAATCACATGCTTTCGGAGCGCAGCTCCATCCTCAGGTGAATGAAGAGGTGGGTTCCACAACCACATGTATAGACAAATTCAATGATGCAAGATGATACTTTGAATGCAAATCTTTGCAGGTAATTAAATCTTTACAGGTCCAGACGGTGCAACTGGAGAGAGGGATAATCACAGATTAAAGAGATGTGAATTGTCTCAAGCGAGAACAGTTGGTAGGATTTCGCAAGCCCAGGCCAGATTGTAGGGGGTGAATGTAATACAACATGAATCCAAGGTCTCGGTTGAGGCTGTACCCATGCGTGCGGAACTTGGCTATCAGTTTCTGCTTGGCGATACTGCATTGCTGCACGTCCTGAAGGCTGCCTACCTGAGCCCACACCTCCACCCTATCCCCATAACCCAGTCACCCCACCTAACCTTTTTGGACACTAAGGCAATTTAGCATGGCCAATCCACCGAACCTGCACATCTTTGGACTCATGTCTGTGCTATCACTAAGACTGCCCGTTTCCACCTACATTACATTATCCGGCCTCTCTCTTGTGTCTGTGTGCCTGGGCTGAAACCTCGGTCATGCCTTTGTCACCTCCCGATTCGACAATTCCATTACACACCTGGCTCCCCCACATTCTACCTCTATAAACTTAAATCCATCCAAATATCTGCTACCCATGTCTTAATTCACAGCAAGTTCCTTTCCCCTATGATCCCTGTGCTCCGAGACTTGCATTCGCTCCCAGTCAATTCTCACCCTTGTTTTCAAATCCCTCCATGGCCTCATCTCTCCCTGTGTCTGTCATCTCCTCCAGCCCCACAACCCCCTGCGATATCTGTACAGCTCTGATCCTGGACTCTTGCACCCCCCCGATTATAATTACTCCGCCATGGTTTTAAGTTCCCTCGGCCCCAAGCACTGAATTCTCTCCCTAAACCTCCCTGTCTCCACCTCACTTACCTTCTTTAAGACTCTCTTTAAAACTCACCTCTTTGACCTCCTTTTGTTTCTGGGCGCCTCACTTTGTTTTATAATGTTCCTGTGAAGTTGACTGGGATGATTTATGATGTAAAAGGTGTTATATAAATAGAAGTTGTTGTTGTTGACTGTAACCCTGACCTCCTGTTTTACAATATCCCATTGGTTTCACAACAAACTCTATCTCTGATGTTTTGCCCCCTGCGGGTTTGCAGCCTCTATAAAGACGGCGGCCGTTAACTCAGGCCTGTCACCGGGAGCAGGCCGCAGCTGCCGCGCCGCTCGATGCAAACCCGGCCCGGAAACCTTATTGGGGTTTGGAGCCTCCACCGGAGATCGGCGAAACCTCCCGTCCGAGTGCAGCATCGGCACTGCGCATGCTCCAGCTCACAAGGCCCAGGGAGTGATTGACGGCAGCTCTGGGCCAGTAGGAAGAGAGAGGTGGGCCTGGAGGACCGAGTGGTTGCAGTGGGTCCTCCAACCAATTGGAGTGAATGAAGGGCGGGGCTGAGCCGGGTCTCCGACGTGAGGTGGAGCATGCGCAGTACCGATGACAACTCAGGATTCAGGCGGGAGGTTGGAAATCCTGAGCCGGTCAAATTCGATCAGGTGAGTCATGAGGGAGGGATGGAGCCGGCGGATGGGTCTGGAGGCTTCATAAACACTCCGTGCAGTCCGAAGCCCCGAATACGAAGGTCGATACAGCAGTTCATCCAACGAAAGCTGCTCGGGCTTTTCCCCGAGACAGGCCCGAGTGGCCGGGCGCATGCGGACGGAGCGAGAGCCCTGGCGTTGCCCCCTCTTCCTATTGGTCCGAACCCGCTGTCAATCAGTCCCCGGGCATTGTGAGCTGGAGCAAACCCTTCACCATCATTGTCAGCTCCCTGGTCTGCAGCTGCGGAGCTTCTCCCTCCCGGGAACAGGCCCAGGTTAACGGGCACCATCCTGCTTCAGACACTGGAGGATGGTTCACATCAGAGGATGGGAAAGGGGGGGGATAATATTTTATTGTCAGTCTGCAGACAGGAGCTGGAGAACTGAACCCAGGCAGAGGAGAGGGAGGGAGAAAACTGGGAGTGGAGGAAAGAAATGGTGAGATGGGTTTGGATTTCAGCCCAGGGAGGAGGGAGAGTGTGTGGGACGGGGATTTACAGCTTTGGGGGAACGAGAGGAAAACATGTTACAGAGAAACTAGAATTGCCTGTTCAGAATTTCTATCCTGGACTGACAGTGATGGCTTTTGTAAACTCCTTTTACAGGGGGTTAGAATTGGAGAATTTGCACACAACAAACTGAACCCAACAGAAAGGTTTGTCTCTTTGCGAATTCTATCCTGCATTGACAGTGATTACTTTTATAACATGAGAGATTACAGCTCTCAGGAAAGATTAAATGGAGTGGGGCCCTTTTTCTATCGACAACAACAAATGAAGCAGTGACATGCTATAAATCTTTTAAATTATCAGTACTGTGGAGAGGGGCGATGTGAGAGAGTGACCATTAATAAACAAGTCATAAATACGGACACATTTATTTATCACAGGTTCAGAATGTGCAACTCATTACCATGGAAAGGAGTCGAGGAAGGTGCTGAGATGTTTTCAAAATGCAACGGGACAAGCACATGAGAGAAAATGGAATCGAAAATCAGCTGAAAGGCTGAGATATGATAGGTGTGACAGTCAGAGATGTGTGCCGAGTATTGACAGCAGCAGAATCTGTGACAGAATGGCCTGTTTGTGTCTTATATATTCACAGTAATTCAATGTAATCGCCTTTTACAGAATATTTGCAGATGCAAACATCATGTCGAGATCTGACAGTCACTTGATTCATCAGGACCGGCCTTTCAACGTGGAAGGAGAAATGTTTGTCTGTTTTGACTTTCGGAAAAAATGTCAAAAATCACTGTCATTGGAAAAGCACCGAGACACAGACATCTAAGTAATTTTCCACAGTTAGCTGGAACTGAGCTCTAACCAATCACACAGCATGAAATTAAATTGCAGCATTTACATTAGGGAGACACCATATTCAGGCTTCAACTGATGATCCAAGTTGGAGAGACATAAGGCCATTCGCACCAAAGGAATCAAGAAGCAGCAATAGGACATTCAGCCACGTGAGCCTGTTCCACCATTTAATAACATCAATGCTGATCTGATAGTGACCTCAAATCTGCATCCCATCTACACCTGATCACTTGTCGATAACTATGATGAAACCGTGGACATGTGGGGACTGTGGGATGGGATTCAATTATCCTTCTGAATTGGAAACTCATCGACGTATTCACACTGGGGAAAGGCTGTTCACCTGCTCCATGTGTGGGAAGGGATTCACTCGGTCATCCCACCTCCTGACACACTAACTTGTTCATACTGATCAGAGACCTTTTAAATGTGCTGACTGTGGAAAGAGCTTTAAAAGCAGAAAGGATTTACTGTTGCATCAACGCACTCACACTGGGGAGAGGCCGTTCATCTGTTTGGAATGTGGGAAGGGATTTAATGATTTGTCAAACCTCCGGATTCACCATCAGATTCACTCTGACCAGAGACCGTTTAAATGTGCTGACTGTGAAAAGAGCTTTAAACACAGAAAGGATTTACTGACACATCAACGCACTCACACCAGGGAGAGGCCATTCACCTGCTCCATGTGTGGGAAGGGATTCACTCGGTCATCAATCCTCCTGAGACACCAACTTGTTCATACTGATCAGAAACCTTTTAAATGTGCTGACTGTGAGAAGAGCTTTAAAAGTAAAATGAATTTACTGAGACACCAACGCACTCACACTGGGGAGAGGCCATTCACCTGCTCCGTGTGTGGGAAGGGATTCACTCAGTCATCAATCCTCCTGAGACACCAACTTGTTCATACTGATCAGAGATCTTTTAAATGTTCTGACTGAGAAGAGCTTTAAAAGTAAACTGAATCTGCTGAAACACCAGCGAGTTCACACTGAAACAGAATCATAGAATATACAGTGCCAAAGGAGGGCATTTGGCCCATCGAGTGCTTGCAAAAAGCACCTTACTTAAGCCCATACCTCCAACCTAACCCATTACCCCACCTCACCTTTTTGGACAGAAAGGGCAATTTAGCATGGCCAATCCATCTAACCTGCACATCTTTGGACTGTGGGGGGAAACCGGAGCACCCGGAGGAAACCCACGCAGACACTGGGACAACGCGCAGACTCCGCACAGACAGTGACCCAAGCAGGGAATCAAACCAGGGACCCTGGAGCTGTGAAGCAACAGTGCTAACCACTGAGCTACTGTGTCACCCAAAAGTGGGAGCGGTACTTGGGAGAGGTTGTTCAACTGCTCCGTGTGTGGGAGGAGATTCACTCAGTCAAACAACCTGCACAGGCATCAGCAAGTTCACAGGCAACAGCAGGGTTTGGATTCAGACGTTGTTGCTGCTGTTAGTCACATCTAGGACTGAATGATGCCTGGACGTCTGTTTCCAGTGGGGCTCCACAATTTTCCGGTATATATCAATGATTTAGACTTAAATGTATGCACCAGGATTATACAAAAGTTGCTGATGTGTTTCAGACAATGAGGGAGAAAGCCATGGGCTGGGTCAGGTGGACAGAAAGGTGGGAAATTGAAATTTAGATAATGAGAGGTTAGGAACACACTTCAGTTAACTCCCGATAAAAATAAGGTCACTTCAGGATAATGGAAAAAACTGGGGGAAACTACAAATAATCCTTTAAAAAAAAAAATTCAGAGTACCCAATTATTATTATTTTTCTCCAATTAAGGGGTAATTTAGCCTGGCCAATCCACCTAACCTGCACATCTTTGGGTTGTGGGGGTGAAACCCATGCAGACATGGGGAGAATGTGCAAACTCCACACGGACAGTGACCCAGGGCCGGGATTCAAACCCGGGTTCTCAGCGCTGTAGTCCCAGTGCTAACCACTGCTCCACGTGCTGTCCTAGCTACAAATAATTCTAATAACTTTATTGAACAGTTCTCAAATGGAAAGGCACTTGACCACATTAAAACTAAGGATCTGCAATAGACGTTTGATCCAGCAAGTCATATTTAGGGCAAGATTATAAATGGAGGGCATCCATTTCAAGTGATTATAATAAACAATGCTGAACAAGGCTAGGAGAGTGGGCAAAGAAGTGGCAGATGGAATACAATGTGGAAAAGTGTGAGGTTATGGACTTTCGAAGCAGGCATAGACTATTTTCTAAATGGTGAAATGCTGAGGAAATCACAAGCACGAAGGGACTTGGGAGACCTTGTTCAAGATTCTCTTCAGGTTAACGTGCAGGGTCAGTCGGCAGTTAGGAAGGCAAATGCAATGTATTTGTGTCGAGTGGGCTAGAATACAAGACAAGGGATGTACCTCTGAGGCTATATAAGGCTCTGATCTGACCCATTTGGAGTATTATGAGCCGTTTTGGGCCCGTATCTAAGTAAGGATGTGCTGGCCGTGGAAAGGGTCCAGAGGAGGTTTACAAGAATGATCCCTGGAATGAAGAGCGTGTCGTATGAGGAACGGTTGAGGACTCTGGGTCTGTACTCGTTGGAGTTTAGAAGGATATGGGGGGATCTTATTAAAACTTACAGGATACTGCGAGGCCTGGGTAGAGAGGACATGGAGAAGATGTTTCCACTTGTAGGGAAAACTAGAAGCAGAGGACACAATCTCAGACCAAAGGGGCGATCCTTTAAAACAGAGTAAGAAGTCTTGCAACACCAGGTTAAAATCCAACAGGTTTGTTTCGACTCACTAGCTTCAGGGGCACAGTTCCTTCCTCAGGTGATGAGGAGGAATTAAAACAGATGAGGAAGAATTTCTTCAGTCAGAGGGTGGTGAATCTGTGGAACTCTTTGCCACAGAATGCCGTGGAGGCCAAATCACTGAGTGTCTTGAAGACAGAGATAGATAGGTTCTTGATTAATAAGGGGATCAAGGGTTATGGGGAGAAAGCAGGAGAATGGAGATGGGAAAAATATCAGCCATGATTTACTGGCGGAGCAGATTCGATGGGCCGTGTGTCCTAATTCTGCTCCTATGTCTTATGATGTGAAGAAAACCATTCTGTGCTGCATGTGGGATCATGAATGCACTGCTCGAAAATGTGGTGGAGGCAGATTCAATTGATGCCTTGAAAAGAGAATTGGACAACTATCTGTTACTGTCAGATCAGCCATGAGGTTATTAAATGGTGGAGCAGACTGGGCTGAATAGCCAACTCCAGCTCCTTGCTCATCTGTTCGTATCTTTTGAGGAGAAAAATATCTGCAGAGTTCAGGGCCAAGGACAGGGGATTGTGACTGTTGCAGAAAGTTGGCACAGATACAATTTGTTGAGTGCCTTTGTTTTGTGCTGTCACCTTTCTATGTCACTGTGTTATGAGGGAAATGCAGTGCACCAATGCAAGAGAGGCAGATTACTCCCTCGATATGGATTGGATTTGTTTATTGTCACGTGCACCGAAGTACAGTGAAAAGTATTATTCTGCGAGCAGCTCAAACAGATCATTTTGTACATGAAAAGAAAGTAAACTAAAAAGAAAATACATAATAGGGCAACCCAAGGTACACAATGTAAATATATAGACAAAGGCATTGGTTGAAGCATACAGGAGTGTAGTATTAATCAGGTCAGTCCATAAGAGGGTCGTTTAGGAGTGGTAATAGCGGGGAAGAAGCTGTTTAGAATCTGTTTCTGCGTGTTCTCAGACTTTTGTGTCTCCTGCCTGATGGAAGAAGTTGGAAGAGTGAGTAAGCTGGGTGGGAGGGGTCATTGATTATGCTGCCCGCTTTCCCAAGACAGCGGGAGGTGTGGATAGAATCAATGGATGGGAGGCAGGTTCGTGTGATGGATTGAGCTGTGTTCACTACTCTCTGAAGTTTCTTCCGGTCTTGGACCAAGCAGTTGCTATACCAGGCAGTGATGCAGCCAGATAGGATGATTTCTATGGTGCATCTGTAAAAGTTGGGAAGAGTCAGTGCGGACATGCCAAACTTCCTTAGTTTCCTGAAGAAGTATAGGTGCTGTTGTGCTTTCTTGGTGGTAGTGTCGATGTGCGTGGACCAGGACAGATATTTGGTGATGGAAACCCTGTGCCCCCGTGCAGGAGAGGCTGGTTGTTGGGCAGTGTGAGCTGATCATGGCTTGATAAAGACTAAGGCAGGTGTCAAGACCCTTGGAGTGAAAACAGGTCTGGAGGGAGTGGGTCAAAAAACCTGGGGAGTTGCATTTTGCATGAATCGTGAGTGTGACCCAGTCACAATTATGAACAGTAAACAAATCTATCACTGATTTGATGCGATGATTTACCGTGTCCCAGGTGTTGTAAATACTGTACATACTGTAGATCAGCCTGCTTGTGCCCATGTCTAAGCGATATCAGAATAATGTGCTTCTGTATTAAATAAAGTATCCAAAACTCTCATTGTGCTTCATGCCCAGCATCTTGCCTAACTGTGGATCTTCTGTTTTGCTGACTGGGAAATAGAATCTTCCTGTTTACTCATGGCTCTATGGCGGCTGTGTTACCCAGAATCCCCCGCGCTGCAGAAAGTTCCCGATCAGTGAGTGTACGAGGCCAGTGCGCAGGTGCAGTGTGGGTGTGTGCTCTGAGCATGCTCAGTGTCAGTCATGGTGAGGGAGTGAGGAGGAGCTGGGTTGAACACAACAGTGAGCTGCACCCTGTGAGAAGGGCATCTCCCAGTCTCTGACTCTCCTGCAGCTTCCTATCTTGGTTGAGTTGGACAAGGAATTCTCATCATTTGAGCTGGAAAAGGCCATTGATTGCTGAGCAAGCAGAAAGCACCCGGCAAGGATGGAATTCCAGCTGAACTGCTCACACACAGAAAGTCCCATCGACTGTCACACCTTCCTGCCCTCCCCTTTTGGGCTGTGAGACTGGTCCACGGAACATGTGTGATGCAATAAAAAACAGCAGTGACAGGGAGACAGCATCAACTACAGGGACATCTCACTCCTTAGAGTCAGGGGAAGACCTTCACTTGGCTGATGTTTAAAAGATTCATCTATTTGCAGACTGAGTGTATCCAGAAGCACAGTGTGGTATCTGTGCTGACAGATCTACAATCTCCACACACCAGCTACAAGGGAAGAGAACAATTGGGATTTGATCTGAAGTGTCAGTGCTGAGAAAGTGAAATGTTCTAATTACTGAGTGAAAGTAAACCTTTCAGTGCGAATCACAATTTACTGGTCCAATTGGAAAAGACACCAAAACGTTTCAATCTCTGAAGATAAACTTCAGCCTTGAAGTTATGTTTCAGAGCTCACAAGTTGTGGGAAGCTTTGTGAATGTTTCCTCTTCCCTTTTGTAAACAAGCAGCAAAGTTAACCTTTTCTCTGACAGCACGGCAACAATTTGAAATACAGATTGACTTTTAAAGATTTGGCTTCACCCCATTTGTTGGGGTCATATTTCCGGCCGTGAGAATCATCGCGGGTGGGATGGAAATTTGCTGGAACATTTTTTTATAATCCTAATCTTTATTGTCACAAGTAGTCTTACATTAACACTGCAATGAAGTTACAGTGAAAAGCCCCCAGTCAGCACATTCCGGAGCCTGTTCAGGTACACAGAGGGAGAATTCAGGATTGTCATGTGAGAGTACCTTTAAGAACCTGGTGTTTATCAAATAGCTGCAGTGAAGATGGACAGCCCAGCTCCACCCACACTCTGATATCACTGCAGCTATTTGATAAAATATATTTCACCCCCACAACCCAAAAATATGTGCAGGTTAGGTGGATTGGCCATGCTAAATTGCCCCTTAATTGGAAAAAATGAATTGGGTACTCTAAATTTATAAAAAAAACAAAGAAGGGTAGCAAGGATAGTATACAGGTGAAAGACGGGAGGAATGGCCAAAGCGCAGGTGAGCGCGAGACGATACTGGCAGCGAAGTCCGCCTGGGAGAAGCAAGTGACAACACCAACACCAGACCCATCAAGTATTGCCCTCTGTAATTGTTTCTCCGGCACCCAAGTGTATATCTACCTCCCCAGTCTCCCCCCCGCCCCCCACCACACACACACACACAAACAGATGCCTACTTCGGTGCTATAAATAATTTTGCCAATTGTACAGAGTTGCTGCTGTTGAGCTGGTGCATAATACTCTACCAGTTACTTCATTTGATTTTTTATTGTTACTTTTTTTTGTGATATGTTTGTGTGCCCTTCTCTTCTATGTATATGTACATATATATATATCATATTCTGTGTACATAACGCCAAATATACTTTGTTCAAAAACCCAATAAAAAAAAGAAGGGTAGCATGGATAATTCAGGTAATTACACGTCAGTGGCAGGAAATTATGGGAGAGAATTCTTTTGAGAAAAGATTTATTCCCACTTGGAAATAAGTGGACATATTAGCGAGAAGCAACATGGTTTTATGAAGGCGAGGTCGTGTCTCACTAACTTGATCGAGTTTTTGAGGAAGGGACAAAGATAATTGATGAGTGGAGGGCAGTGGAATTTGTCTACAAGGACTACATAGGCAGCACGTTAGCACAAGTGGCTAGCACTGTGGCTTCACAGCGCCAAGGTCCCAGGTTAGATTTCCCGCTGGGTCACTGTGCGGAGTCTGCACGCTCTCCCCGTGTCTGGGTGGGTTTCCTCCGGGTGCTCCGGTTTCTTCCCACAGTCCAAGACATGCAGGTTAGGTGGATTGGCCATGCTAAATTGCCCTTAGTGTCCAAAAAAAAAAGGTGAGGAGGGGTTATTGGGATAGGGTGGAAATGAGGGCTTAATTTGTCGGTTATGGGGATAGGGTGGAAGTGAGGGCTTAAGTGGGTCGGTTACGGGGATAGGGTGGAAGTGAGGGCTTAAGTGGGTCTGTGCGGACTCGATGGGCTGAATGGCCTCCTTCTGCACTGTATGTTCTATGTTCAGTAAGGTCTTTGTAAGGTCCCTCATGGCAGACTGGTACAAAAGGTGAAGTCACACTGGATCAGAGGTGAGCTGGCAAGATGGATACAGAACTGGCTCAGTCAGAGAAGACACAGGGTAGCAGTGCACGGGTACGTTTCTGATGGAGAGCTGTGACTAGTGGCGTGCCTCAGGGATCAGTGCTGGGATCTTTGCTGTTTGTAATATATATTAATGTTTTGGAGGAAAATGTAACTGGTTTGATTAGTGAGTTTGCAGGTGACACAAAGATTAGTAGAATTATGGATCGCGATGAGGACCGTTAGAGGATACAGCAGGATATAGATTGGTTGGAGACTTGGGCGGAAAGTTGGCAGATGGAATTTAATCCGGACAAACGTGAGGTAATGCATTTTGGAAGGTCTAATACAGATGGGAAATATACAGTAAATGGCAGAACCCTCAAGAGTATTGATAGGCAGAGGGATCTGGGTGTACAGGTACACAGGTCACTGAAAGTGGAAGCACAGGTGGAGAAGGTAGTCAAAAAGGCATATGACATGCTACCTTCGTCGGCCGGGGCATTGAGTTTAAAAATTGGCAAATCATGTTGCAGCTTTATAGAACCTTAGTTAGGCCGCACTTGGAATATGGAGTTCAATTCTGGTCGCCAGACTACCAGAAGGATGGGAAGCCTTTGGAGAGGATACAGAAAAGATTTACCAGCGTGTTGTCTGGTAGGGAGGGATTAGCTGTGAGGAGCGGTTGGAGAAACTTGGTTTGTTCTCACTGGAATGACGGAGGTTGAGGTGCGATCTGATCGAAGTCTGCAAGATTATGAGGGGCATGGACAGAATGGATAGTCAGAAGTTTTTTCTCAGAGTGAAAGAGTCAATTGCTAGGGAACATAGGTTTAAGGTGCGAGGGGCAAGCTTTGAAGAAGATGGACGAGGCACATTTGTTTACACACAGGGTGGTGGGAGCCTGGAACTCGCTGCCGGGGGAGGTAGTGGAAGCAGGGATGATAGTGACTTTTAAGGAGCATCTTGAAAAATACAAGAATAGGATGGGAATAGCAGGATACGGTCCCCGGAAGGGTAAGGGCTTTTAGTTCAGACGAGCAGCATGGTTGGTGCAGGCTTGGAGGGCCGAATGGCCTGTTCCTGTGCTGTACTTTTCTTTGTTCTTTGTGACCATCAAACTGCATTACCGTTGACCTGGGTAATTTGACAACCATGACCCTGGTTTGTAGAGACCCAGGTGCCTGATTAATGAAGCAGAACAGCAGCAGAGGAAAGAATATTAAGCAAATTCTGCTCTCTGGATCCCACTGTCTGATGGGATGTCCTGCCCCATGTGTCCAAAAATCTGCAGCTCTGTTCAGTCTTATGAAGACCCAGGGCAGAAACACACAAACCTGAGAAGACGCCATCCTTGAATCGAGCGACTGCTGATGACAACAAGAGTCAATGTGCAGCAGGGAGCAGGAGCGGCCATCCTGGAGCAGGAGCGGTCATCCTGAACCAGGGAGCAGGAGCAGTTATCCTGGACCAGGGAGCAGGAGCGGTCATCCTGGACCAGGGAGCAGGAGCGGTCATCCTGGACCAGGGAGCAGGAGCGGTCACCCTGGACCAGGGAGCAGGAGCAGTCATCCTGGACCAGGGAGCAGGAGCGGTCATCCTGGACCAGGGAGCAGGAGCGGTCATCCTGGACCAGGGAACATGAGCGGTCATCCTGGACCAGGGAGCAGGAGCGGTCATCCTGGACCAGGGAGCAGGAGCGGTCAGCCTGGACCAGGGAGCAGGAGCGGTCTTCCTGGACCAGGGAGCAGGAGCGGTCAACTTGACCAGGGAGCAGGAGCGGTCATCCTGGACAAGGGAGCAGGAGCGGTCATGCTGGACCAGGGAGCACGAGGGGTCATCCTGGACCAGGGAGCAGGAGCGGCCATCCTGGACCAGGGAGCAGGGGAGTCATCCTGGACCAGGGAGCAGGAGCGTTCATCTTGGACCAGGGAGCAGGAGCGGTCTTCTTGGACCAGGGAGCAGGAGCGGCCAGCCTGGACCAGGGAGCAGGAGCGGTCATCCTGGACCAGGGAGCAGGAGAGGTCATCCTGGACCAGGGAGCAGGAGCGGTCTTCCTGGACCAGGGAGCAGGAGCGGTCAACTTGACCAGGGAGCAGGAGCGGTCATCCTGGACAAGGGAGCAGGAGCGGTCATGCTGGACCAGGGAGCACGAGGGGTCATCCTGGACCAGGAGGCAGGAGCGGCCATCCTGGACCAGGGAGCAGGGGAGTCATCCTGGACCAGGGAGCAGGAGCGTTCATCTTGGACCAGGGAGCAGGAGCGGTCTTCTTGGACCAGGGAGCAGGAGCGGCCAGCCTGGACCAGGGAGCAGGAGCGGTCATCCTGGACCAGGGAGCAGGAGCGGTCATCCTGGACCAGGGAGCAGGAGCGGTCATCCTGGACCAGGGTGCAGGAGCGGTCATCCTGGACCAGGGAGCAAGAGCGGTCATCCTGGACCAGGGAGCAAGAGCGGTCATCCTGGACCAGGGACCAGGGAGCAGGAGCGGTCATCCTGGACCAGGGAGCATGAGCGGTCATCCTGGAGCAGGGAGCAGGTGGAGAGAATGCTGTGGATTTCTATCCTGCACTGTGTAAAGGGGAAATAAATAGTACATGTTAAGGTAATAATATGATTTAAGAATGAGGTTTCAGACTGAATAAAACAACAGATACGGGGTTACAGATTGTTACTAAGATTCTAATTGACCTTTGTAAAACTGAACGCACAAGTCAGCAGCATTTGCAGCTGTGTTCTCGCAAGGACAGCGAGCTTCAATAACAAGGAACAGGAGGTAACGGCTGTCTCAGTAACAGATAGGGACAGTGGACAATAACAAGATAAGCGGTGCCTTCAAGGGTAGGTGAGAGTGCGTGTTTATATATACCAGATTGAAACTTTAAACAGTGACTGTGCATGTGTTCAGAAAGTTAGAACTGTGCCACTTTGTGTAAACAATAAAATTAGTTCAGCGAGAATGCTTGTTGGCTACATCTCGTAAATCTGCTCTGATGCTCCTGTGAATCATTTGTTCGGAGAAGTTAACTGTGACAGGTGATGGTTTCTGTACATTTGCAGGATACTGGAAGTGGAGGATTGACAGACGGAAACTCAAACCAGACATCACATCGCGATCTGACAGAGTCACTCGATTCATCAGAACCTGAATTTCAGCAGCATCTGGGTGTGGAAGGTAAAAGGTTTGTCTGTTCTGTCTGTGAGGGAAGATTTCAGGTCTCAGTGTGACTGGAAAAGCCCCGAGATTCACAAACCCTGGTTAAGCCAAACCTGGAGAACTGTGTTCAGCTCTGGGCAACAAACCTGAGGAAGGACAGAATGTAGCACAGATTTACCCGAGTGATATCTGAACGCCCAGAGTTAAATTACAAGGTACAATTACAGGAAAGGCTGTGTGGACTGTGCACATTCTCCCGAGTCTGCGTGGGTTTCCTCCGGGTGCTCCGGTTACCTCCCACAAAAATGTGTAGGTTAGGTGGATTGGCCGTGCTAAATTGTCCCTTTGTGTACAAAAGGCGAGGTAGTGTTATGGGAATAGGGTGGGAAAGTAGGCCTCGGTAGGGTGTTCTTTCAGAGGGTCAGTATAGACTCGATGGACCGAATGGGCTCCTTCTGCACTGTAAGGATTTAAGGATTTCTTGGAAAGAGCCATAGAGTCAGAATGGTACAGAGGAGGCCATTCCACCCATTGAACCATGCCAGCTCACTACAGCAATCCAGTCAATCCCATTCTCCTGCTCTATCCCGTGTCCTTGCAGCTTTATTTCCCTCCAGTGTCTTTCCAATGTCCTTCAAAATTATTCATCGTGTCTATTTCCACCCCTTCATGGCAGCAGGTTTTGGGTCATTATCACTCACTGTGTAAAAATATTCTCCCCCACATCCCCCTCTATTTCTTATCCAAAAATGTAAATCTCTGTCCCAGATTGTTTCGTTTACCTTATCCAAACACGTCAGAATCTTGAGAACCTGAATCAAATCTCCCCTCAGCTTCTTTTGCTCAAACTATTCTGGTAAATCTGCAACTTCTCAGAATCTTCACTTCCTTCCTAAAGTCTGGTTACCGGATCCGGCCACAATACTCGAGATGTGACCTAACCAGAGCGTTATAAAGATTCAGCATCACTTCCCGGTTTTTCTATCAGTATTCCTGCTTATGAAGCTCAACACCCCATTTGCTTTACTAACTACTCTCTCAATATGTCTTGCAGATATACAAAATCCTTTTCCTTCACCTCAAACCTCTATCTCTCTCCTTTCGTAGAGGCCAGAGTCCTGTGTAGGTCCAGATCAGGTGGCAGGTTCCCTCCCTGAAGGACATTGGTGAACCAGTTGAGTTTTCACAATAATCCAGTAACTTTCATCATCACTTCTTCCTAGTCTCCGGTCGCACGGTGGTTCGCACTGCTGCTTTATGGTGATGGAGGCTGAAGGTTTGAAAGATTTGTCAAACTTCTGGTCAAGTTGTCCTTCGGGGAGGAAACCTTCCACCTGGTCTCTGAAAGGAGAGAGATAGAGGCGGGAGGTGAAGGAAAAGGATTTTGTATATCTGCAAGATATATTGAGAGAGTAGTTAGTAAAGCAAATGGGGTGTTGTGGCGCAGCCACAGGCTCAGCCTGATTGGCTGATTCTTGGCGGCATTTTGTGTTTGCGAATTAGAGCTGGAGATGGATGGTCAGTTCCCCTCTGTCCGGGGTGGGGGGTGTCAGTTCCCCTCTGTCCGGGGTGGGGGGGTCAGTTCCCCTCTGTCCTGTGTGGGGGGGATGGTCAGTTCCCCTCTGTCGGGGGGTGGGGGGATGGTCAGTTCCCCTCTGTCCAGGGTGGGGGGGGGGGGGATGGTCAGTTCCCCTCTCTCCGGGGGTGGGGGGATGGTCAGTTCCCCTCTGTCCGGGGGTGGGGGGATGGTCAGTTCCCCTCTGTCCGGGGTGGGGGGGATGGTCAATTCCCCTCTGTCCGGGGTGGGGGGTGTCAGTTCCCCTCTGTCCGGGGTGGGGGGGGGGGTCAGTTCCCCTCTGTCCTGTGTGGGGGGGATGGTCAGTTCCCCTCTGTCCGGGGGTGGGGGGATGGTCAGTTCCCCTCTGTCCAGGGTGGGGGGGGGGGGGGGGATGGTCAGTTCCCCTCTGTCCGGGGGTGGGGGGATGGTCAGTTCCCCTCTGTCCAGGGTGGGGGGGGGGGGGATGGTCAGTTCCCCTCTGTCCAGGGTGGGTGGGGGATGGTCAGTTCCCCTCTGTCCAGGGTGGGTGGGGGATGGTCAGTTCCCCTCTATCCTGGGAGCGGGGGTATGGTCAGTTCCCCTCTGTCCTGGGTGGGGGGGTGGTCAGTTCTCCTCTGTCCAGGGGCGGGGGGATGGTCAGTTCCCCTCTGTCTGGGGTGGGGGGGGGATGGTCAGTTCCCCTCTGTCCTGGGAGCGGGGGGATGGGCAGTTCCCCTCTGTCCTGTGTGGGGGGGGGGATGGTCAGTTCCCCTCTGTCCAGGGGTGGGGGGATGGTCAGTTCCCCTCTGTCCAGGGTGGGGGGGGGGTGGTCAGTTCCCCTCTGTCCTGGGAGCGGGGGGATGGTCAGTTCCCCTCTGTCCTGGGTGGGGGGGGGAATGGTCAGTTCCCCTCTGTCCGGGGTGTGGAGGATGGTCAGTTCCCCTCTGTCCAGGGTGGGGGGGAGGGGAGATGGTCAGTTCCCCTCTGTCCTGGAAGGGGGGAATGGTCAGTTCCCCACTGTCCTGGGTGGGGGGGGGGATGGTCAGTTCCCCTCAGTCCAGGGTGGGGGGTGGTCAGTTCCCCTCTGTCCGGGGTGGGGGGGGGTGGTGGATGGGCAGTTCCCCTCTGTCCGGGGGTGGGGGGGATTCAAACTCATTACCCAGTGTGCTGTTGATCACCTTTACTTTACATGAGAAATTCCCGCTTCGATCCCGCCTGGAAACTTTGTGTTTAAAATTGTTACTGATAAGGAACTAACAGTGAGTTTAGTTTCATGTTGGACAGGGTGAGAGTTCATGTGTTTCATTCTTGAAAAACTCCTTCTTCACCTTTAAACAGGGAACAGTAGGGTGGCACGTGGCGCAGTGGTTAGCACTGGGACTATGGCGCATGAGGACCCGATTTCAAATCCCGGCCCTGGGTCACTGTCCGTGTGGAGTCTGCACATTCTCCCCATGTCTGCGTGGGTTTCACCCCCACAACCCAAAGATGTGCAGGTTAGGTGGATTGGTCACGCTAACTTGCCCATTAATTGGAAAAAAAATAATTGGGTATTCTAAATTTATTTTAAAAACAGGGAACAGTGAGAGAAACCTGATCCACAGTGACCCAAAAACCAGATACTGTAGATGCTGGAAATCCGACCTCAAAACAGAAAATAGTAGAAACACGGAGCAGGTCAAACAACATCTGTGCAGAGGACCAAAGTGAATGCTTCAGGCCGGTGACCTTTTATCCAAGCTGGAAGAATTTGGAAATTGAATAGTTTATCAACAAGTACAGAGGCCGGGAAAGAGAGGGGGAGACGAACGTGATAAATATAAGAAATGGTCATACTTCATAGTTTGTATTTTGCAGTAATATTATGAAAAGCTAGGTTAAATGTTTACAGACATGATGTCTGCGAGAGATTGATTATCTCACTTCTAATTCTGTGACTTTTGCAGGGGAAGTTTAATATGGACACGGTAGGGCAGCACGGTGGCGCAGTGGGTTAGCACTGTGGCCTCACGGCACCAAGTTCCCAGGTTCGATCCCAGCTCTGGGTCACTGTCCATGTGGAGTTTGCACATTCTCCCCGCGTTTGCTTGGGTTTCGCCCCCACAACCCAACGATGTGCAGGGTAGTGGATTGGCCACGCTAAACTGCCCCTTAATTGGAAAAATGAATTGGGTACTCTAAATTAAAAAAAATAATAATAAGGACTTGGAGAATCCACACTGAGTAAAGAACTAGATTCATTTACAATACGGTATATACACTGCCTGCTCGCTCCCTCCCGGGTTCCTCTCATGGTTGGTCCCTTACCGACCATTTTACCGTTTGTAGCGAGAGAGCTAATGTAATGGTGTCACAGTTTGAGCCTGGCTAAACAAGTCAAGAGACCATAATTACAAAAGATAAGGCAGCAGAATTAGGCCATTTGATCATGGCTGATATGTATCTCATCCCCATTCACCTGCTTTCTCCCTGTAATACCTGATCCCCTTATTAATCAAGTACCTATCTATCTCTATCTTAAAAACACTCAGTGACTGACATCACGTGGTGGCACATGGTTAGCACTACTACCTCACAGTGCCAGGGACCCAGGTTAATTCCAGCCTTGGGTCACTGTCTGTGTGGAGTTTGCACTTTCTCCCCGTGTCTGCGTGGGTTTCTTCCGGATGCTCCACTTTCCTCCCACAGTCCAAAGATGTGCAGGTTAGGTGGATTGCCCATGCTAAATTGCCTTCGGTGTCCGGGGATGTGTTGGTTAGGTGGGGTTAAGGGGATAGGGCGGGAGAGTGGCTCTGAGTAGGGTGCTCTTTCAGAGGGTCGGTGTGCATACTTGATGGGGCAAATGGCGTCTTTCTGCACTATCAAGTTCGATGTTTATGTGACTTGGCCTCCACAGTCTTCTTCAGCGAAGAGTTCCACAGGTTCACCACCCTCAGGCTGAAGAAATTCCTCCTCCCCTCAGTTTTAAATGATCGTCCCTTCAGTCTGAGGCTATGCCCTCGGGTTCTAATCTCTCCTACCAGTGGAAACATTTTCTCCACGTCCACTCTATCTGGGTATTCTGTAAGTTTCAATGAGATTCCCATTCATCCTTCTAAACTCCATCGAGTACAGACCCAGAGTCCTCAATCGCTCCTCATATGACAAATCTTTCATTCCAGGGATCATTCTTGTGATCCTCCTCCAGACACCCTCCAAGGCCAGTACATCCTTCCTTAGACACGGGGCCCAAAACTGCTCACAATACTCAAAATGTGGTCTGATGAGAGCCATGGCAGTACATCCCTGCACTTGTATTGTAGCTCTCTTAAAATGAATGCGAACATTGCATTTGCCTTTCTAACTGCCGACTTTCCTTTATTTGTTCTTGGGATGAGGGTGTCGCCGGCTGAGCCGGCATTTGCTGCCCATCCCTAATTGCCCTTGAACTGAGTGGCTTGCTGGGCCATTTCAGAGGGGGCAGTTTGGGAGGATGTGAGGCTGAAGTGATTAAATGACAGAGGGGATAATGGTGCAAGACAAAACTGGGAGACAATGATATAAGTAAATAAACTAATAGGATAAGAGAAGAAATAAAAGACAGGTCCAGGTGAGGTATAAATGGCAACAGCAGAACCGTTACCAGCACCAACTGTCTGAAAATATCGGAGTGATGATTATAATCTGAAATTACTGAAATGAATGTTGTGTCTGGAAGGTCCGAAATTGCCTGATCAAGGATGAGGTTCTGTTCCTCGAGTTTCCTTTGAGCTTTATTGGAGCAGTGCAGGAGGCCGAGGACAGAGTGGGAATGGGGCAGGGAATTAAAATATTAAATGATCAGGAGCTCAGGATTATGCTTGCAGACTGAATGGTGATGTTCCACAGTCATCAATACAGATTTAATCTCCTCAGTGTGGGGGAGACCAAATCGTGAGCAGTGAATACACAATACTGGATCGCAAGAAGTACAAGTAAATCACTGTCACCTGGAAAGTGTGTTTGGAATCCTGGAATATGGGAAGGATGGCGATGAACTGTTAGTTGGTTGTGTCTGCATGGAAATGACTGACCGTGGTGTTCATGAAAACACAAGAAATGGAAGCGGGGGAAGACCATATGGCTCATCGAGCCTCTGCATTTCTTGCTGGCTGTAACCTGCCCGTTCAGGCTTCATTCCGATAAACTTTCCTGTATCTTCCTCAGTCCTTCTAGGTCCATCAAATGATATGGAGACATTAGCTCAACAATCCTATGAATTAAACTTTAGTCTGGCCCAGTGTCACCGAGCTGAAATCCAGTCTTTCTCTGACACATTATTCTTAATGTCATCACTGACAGGTTAAGAATGAAAAAGCCAACTTTTTAGCAGTAAGGGGAAGAGGCAAGTTTGTAGATACAGAATCACAGAATCTACAGTGCAGAAGGAGGCCGTTTGGCGCATCGAGTCTGCACCGGCCTTAGCACCCTACCTAACCCCACACTTCCACCCTATCCCCACACTTCCACCCTATCCCCGTAACCCCACCTTCCCTTAACTTTTTTGGATGCTAAGGGCAATTTAGCATAGCCAATCCACATACCCCTGCACATCTTTGGATTGTGGAAGGAAACTGGAGCACCCGATGGAAACCCACGCAGACACGGGGAGAACGTGCAGACTCTGCACAAACAGTGACCCCAAGCCGGAATCGACCCTGGTGCTGTCAAGCCATTGTGCTAACCATTGTGCTACCGTGCTGCCCGATGTTCTACAGTGTCACAGACTGGCTCGTTGGATCTTATTCTGTCCCATCGTACATTCAGCTAATAGTAAAATGTGTAAAATACTGCAACATACAGGCATTTGAGGACAACAGTGAGTTTGCTGCTCAGATTAGTTCAAGTCTCCATATTGTAAAATGGATCTAGAAGGACTGGAGAAGATGTAACAGATGTTACAGATAGTAAAAGTTTCTACAAATATATTTTTAAAAAAGAGTGGCTGAGGTAAATATTGGTCCATTAGAGGATGAGAAGGAGATTTAATAATGGGAGATGAGGAAATGGCTGAGGAACTGAACAGGTTTTTTGGGTCGGTCTTCACAGTGGAAGACACAAATAACATGCCAGTGACTGATGGAAATGAGGCTATGACAGGTGAGGACCTTGAGACGATTGTGATCACCAAGGAGGTAGTGATGGGCAAGCTAATGGGGCTAAAGGTAGACAAGTCTCCTGGACCTGATGGAATGCATCCCAGAGTGCTAAAAGAGATGGCTAGGGAAATTGCAAATGCACTAGTGATAATTTACCAAAATTCACTAGACTCTGGGGTGGTCCTGGCGGATTGGAAATGAGCAAACGTGACACCACTGTTTTAAAAAGGAGGTAGGCAGAAAGCGGGTAATTATAGGTCAGTGAGCTTAACTTCGGTAGTAGGGAAGATGCTGGAATCTGTCATCAAGGAAGAAATAGCGAGGCATCTGGATGGAAATTGTCCCATTGGGCAGGCGCAGCATGGGTTCATAAAGGGTAGGTCATGCCTAACTAATTTAGTGGAATTTTTTGAGGACAATACCAGAGAGGTAGATAACGGGGAGCCAATGGATGTGGTATATCTGGATTTCCAGAAAGCCTTTGACATGGTGCCACACAAAAGGTTGCTGCATAAGATAAAGATGCATGGCATTAAGGGGAAAGTAGTCGCATGGATAGAGGATTGGTTAGTTAATAGAAAGCAAAGAGTGGGGATTAATGGGTGTTTCTCTGGTTGGCAATCAATAGCTCGTGGTGTCCCTCAGGGATCAGTGTTGGGCTCACAATTGTTCACAATTTACATAGATGATTTGGAGTTGGGGACCAAGGGCAATGTGTCCAAGTTTGCAGACGACACTAAGATGAGTGGGAAAGCAAAAAGTGCAGAGGATACCAGAAGTCTGCAGAGGGATTTGGATAGGTTAAGTGAATGGGCTTGTGTCTGGCAGATGGCATACAATGTTGACAAATGTGAGGTTATCCATTTTGGTAGGAATAACAGCAAAAGGGATTATTATTTAAATGATAAAATATTAAAACATGCTGCTGTGCAGAGAGACCTGGGTGTGCTAGTGCATGAGTCGCAAAAAGTTGGTTTACAGGTGCAACAGGTGATTAAGAAGGCGAACGGAATTTTGTCCTTCATTGCTAGAGGGATGGAGTTTAAGACTAGGGAGGTTATGCTGCAATTGTATAAGGTGTTAGTGAGGCCACAGCTGGAGTATTGTGTTCAGTTTTGGTCTCCTTACTTGAGAAAGGACATACTGGCACTGGAGGGTGTGCAGAGGAGATTCACTAGGTTAATCCCAGATCTGAAGGGGTTGGATTACGAGGAGAGGTTGAGTAGACTGGGACTGTACTCGCTGGAATTTAGAAGGATGAGGGGGGATCTTATAGAAACATATAAGATTATGAAAGGAATAGATAGGATAGATGCGGGCAGGTTGTTTCCACTGGCGGGTGAAAGCAGAACTAGGGGGCATAGCCTCAAAATAAGGGGAAGTAGATTTAGGACTGAGTTCAGGAGGAACTTCTTCACCCAAAGGGTTGTGAATCTATGGAATTCCTTGCCCAGTGAAGCAGTAGAGGCTCCTTCATTAAATGTTTTTAAGATAAAGATAGATAGTTTTTTGAAGAATAAAGGGATTAAGGGTTATGGTGTTCGGGCCGGAAAGTGGAGCTGAGTCCACAAAAGATCAGCCATGATCTCATTGAATGGTGGAGCAGGCTCGAGGGGCCAGATGGCCTACTCCTGCTTCTAGTTCTTATCATGGCCAATCCACCTAACCTGCACATCTTTGGACTGTGGGAGGAAACCGGAGCACCCAGAGGAAACCCACGCTACACACGGGGAAGATGTGCAGACTCCGCACAGACAGTGACCCAAGCCGGAATCGAACCTGGGACCCTGGAGCTGTGAATCAACAGTGCTAACCACTGTGCTGACCATTGTGACAGGGGGATAGTGTGGGAAAACGGTGCTGAGGTAGGTCAGCCAATGATCCCATTGAATGGTTCAGGCTCGATGGGCCGAATGGCCGACTGCAGTTCATATTTGTTGTGATCTCCTGGACAGGAAGCTGTGAGCTTCGATCTGTCAATCAACATGAATCCGCACCTGAAGGGGAATTGCAAGGGTGAATATTAGATACCGCAGAGTGATAATGGAGGGAGAGTATGTGGGATGGAGCTTTACAGCTTTCGTGGAATAAGAGAGGACAAATGTTCCATAGAAACGAGAATTGTCTGTTCTAAGTTTTGATCCTGTACTAACAGTGATGAATTTTGTAAATTGTTTTTACAGGATATTAGATGAGGAGGAATTACAGACAGAAATCTCAAACATTACGTCTCGATCTGACAGAGTCACTCGATTCCTTGGAACCTGAACATCATCGGCCTTTGAATCTAGAAGGAGAAATGTTTACCCGAACTGTCAGCTAATGATTTCAAACATCAGTGTGACTGGAAAAGCACCGAGACCCACACAACACACACCCGAGTGAGAGTGTTCCAGTGAACTGACTGTGGAAACATCAGTGTGACTGGAAAAGCACCGAGACCCACACAACACACATCCGAGTGAGAGTGTTCCAGTGAACTGACTGTGGAAACATCAGTGTGACTGGAAAAGCACCGAGACCCACACAACACACAACCAAGTGAGAGAGTACATAGACTCCCAGAATTTGGCCCATCGAGTCTGCACCGGCCCTTGGAAAGATCACCCTGCCTAAGCCCACACCTCCACCCTATCACCATAACCCAATAACCCCACCCAACCTTTTCCGAAACTAAGGGCAATTTATCACAGCCAATCCACCTAACCTGCACGTCTTTGGACTGTGGGAGGAAACCGGAGCACCCGGAGGAAACCCACGCTGACACGGGGAGAACGTGCAGACTCCGCACAGACAGTTCCAGTGAACTTACTGTGTAAAGAACTTTAACCAGTTACACAGCCTGAATAAACATAACATTCACAGCAGGGAGAGACCATACCCATGTTGTGTCTGTGGAAGAGGCTTCAATTGATCATCCAACCTGAAGAGCCACGGGGAGACCCTAGACATGGGGAAACCGTGGAAATGTGGGGACTGTGGCAAGGCATTCCGAGCCCCATCAGAGCTGGAGACTCATCGACGCAGTCACACTGGGGAGAGGCCGTTCACCTGCTCTCAGTGTGGGAAGGGATTCAGTCAATTATCCGCCCTGAAGACACACCAGCGAGTTCACACTGGGGAGAGGCCGTTCACCTGCTCTCAGTGTGGGAAGGGATTCACTCAGTCATCCGGCCTGCGGTCACACCAGCGAGTTCACACTGGGGAGAGGCCATTCACCTGCTCTCAGTGTGGGAAGGGATTCCGTGATTCATCAACCCTGCAGAGACATCAGCGAATTCTCACTGGGAAGAGGCCATTCACCTGTTCTCAGTGTGGGAAGGGATTCACTCAGTCATCCGGCCTGCAGACACACCAGCGAATTCACACTGGGGAGAGGCCATTCACCTGCTCTCAGTGTGAGAAGGGATTCACTCAGTCATCCGCCCTGCAGACACACCAGCGATTTCACACTGGGGAGAGGCCATTCACCTGCTCTCAGTGTGGGAAGAGATTCCGTGATTCATCATCCCTGCGGAGACACCGGCGAGTTCACACTGGGGAGAGGCCATTCATCTGTTCTCAGTGTGGGAAAGGATTTGCTCAGTTATCTTACCTGCGGACACACCAGCGAATTCACACTGGGGAGAGGCCGTTCACCTGCTCTCAGTGTGGGAAAGGGTTCCGTGATTCATCCAACCTGCGGAGACACCAGCGAGTTCACACTGGGGAGAGACCGTCCACCTCTCAATGTGAGACGGGATTGCATGTTTAATCGCATCTGCTGTGACACCAACAATTTCACAATTGATTACAGGGGTTGGATTCTGCGGTTATTGTTTCTGCTCTACACCCAGGACTGCATTTTGTTCATTCTGACAGGTGGTCAGTGGGGATGGTCGGAGGGTTTCTTTCTGCTGGACAGGCCGGTCTCATCACTTTGCCTCCAGTGGGCTGATGCTCTCTGAGCCTTGTTGCTAATCCCTGGCTTCAAATTGCACAAGGATCACAGTGTGAAAGGGGGTTTGGATGTTTGAAGGTATTTACTTTCAATTTCTGTTTGGAACCCCCCCCCCCCCCCCCCAAGCCATGTTGCCATGGAGATGGGCCCTGGTGGTTACATGTTTTTTTTGTTTAATTTATCTGGGTGTTCCTCACAGAGGAAAACTATCACGGTGTGAGGGGCAATTTGTCTGGGGTGGTCTGGGAAACTGATTGGTACAGATAATACCTAATATTTAAGGAATTATTACACATTTATCAGGGGGTTTGTTAGCTCAGTTGACTGGACGACTGGTTTGTGATGCAGAGCAAGGCCAACAGTGAGGATTCAACTCCCGTACTGGCTGAGTTTATTCATGAAGACCCCGCCTTCTCAACCATGCCCCTCGCCTGAGGTGTGCTGACCCTCGGGTTAAATCACCTCCAGTCAGCTCTCTCTCTGTCAAAGGGGAGAGCAGCCTATGGTCCTCTGGGATTTTTGCAACTTTTATTTCACACATATACAACAAATATAGATTCCTTTAAAGAACAAAATTCCAACAGGAAAAGTGATGTAACCGTGGCGAACAAGAAAAGTTAAAGATTCCATGAGATCCATTAGAATTCAGCAAAGGAGGACCAAGAGACTGATGAGAGCAAACTGACGAGAAACATAAAAAATGACTGGAAAAGCTTCTACGGGAATGTGAAAAGGAAAAGATTAGCGAAGGCCAATGTGGGTCCATTCCAGGAAGAGACAGGAGAGTTTATTTATTTTTTTGAAAATATATTCATTAAAGTTTTTTTAACAGAACATAACAATTTTTCCCCTTACAAACAATAACCCCCCCCCCCCCCCCCCCACCCGTAACAAAATAACACAAAATCACCCTGAGCAAGATATATACATGGTAAGATGATATATTTACATAGCTTTATACACTGGCTCTTGCCCATTCGTGCCAGTTTCCCCCACCCTCCATGTTATTTCCCGCTCATCCGTCCCCTCAAGCAGTCTCTCGTTACCCCCCTCCCCCCCCCAGGGTTGCTGCTGCTGCTGACCGACCTTCCTCTAACGCTCCGCGAGATAGTCTAGGAACGGTTGCCACCGCCTGTAGAACCCCTGCGCAGACCCCCTTAAGGCAAACTTAATCCTCTCCAACTTTATGAACCCAGCCATGTCATTTGTCCAGGCCTCCACGCTCGGGGGCTTTGCCTCCTTCCACATTAGCAAGATCCTTCGCCGGGTTACCAGGGACGCAAAGGCCAGAATGCCGGCCTCCACTACTCTAAATATTGCTAGCCCCCAGCTTGGCTTGACCCGGACTTTCACCACCTGAGATATTGCTCCCGCCACTCCTCTCCAGAACCCCTCCAGTGCCGGACATGTCCAGAACATGTGGACATGGTTCGCCGGGCTCCCTGAACATCTTACGCATCTGTCCTCTACCCCAAAGAACCTACTCAACCTCACCCCCGTCAGGTGCGCTCTGCAAACCACCTTAAATTGTATCAGGCTAAGCCTGGCACATGAGGAGCACTAATTAACCCTACCCAGGGCGTCCGCCCACAAACCTTCCTCGATCTCCTCCGCCAGCTCCTCCTCCCATTTACCCTTCAACTCTTCTGCTAGCGCTTCCCCCTCTTCTTTCATCTCTTGGTGTATTGCCGAAACCTTGCCCTCCCCGACCCATACACCCGAAATCACCCTGTCTTGAACTTCTTGTGCCGGGAGCAGCGAGAATTCCCTGACCTGTCGCCTCACAAAAGCCCTCACCTGCATATATCTGAATGCATTTCCCGGGGGTAGCTCAAACTTCTCCTCCAGTGCCCCTAGGCTCGCAAATGTCCCGTCGATGAACAGGTCCCCCATTCTTCTAATCCCCGCCCGGTGCCAGCCCTGGAACCCCCCGTCCATCTTCCCCGGGACAAACCGGTGGTTACTCCTAATCGGGGACCACACCGAGGCTCCCATTGCACCCCTATGCCGTCTCCACTGGCCCCAGATACTTAACGTTGCCGCCACCACCGGACTCGTGGTGTACTTCGATGGCTGGAGCGGCAGCAGTGCCGTCACCAGCGCCCCCAAGCTCGTTCCTTTGCAGGACGCCATCTCCATCCTCTTCCATGCCGCCCCCTCTCCCTCCATAACCCACTTGCGGATCATCGCCACGTTTGCTGCCCAGTAGTAGCTCCCTAGGTTTGGCAGCGCCAGCCCTCCTCGGTCCCTACTGCGCTCCAGGAACCCTCTCCTTATCCTCAGGGTCTTGTTCGCCCACACAAACCCCATAATACTCCTACCTACTCTATTGAAAAAGCCCTTGGTAATCAAGATGGGGAGGCACTGGAACACAAACAAAAACCTCGGAAGGACCACCATTTTGACTGACTGCACTCTACCCGCCAACGAGAGTGGCAACATGTCCCATCTTTTCAAGTCCACCTCCATTTGGTCCACCAACCACGTCAGATTCAGTTTGTGTAGGGCCCCCCAGCTCCTGGCTATCTGCATCCCTAGATACCGAAAACTCCCCTCCGCCCTCCTCAGCGGTAGGTCCCCTATCCATCTTTCTTGGTCCCCTGCCTGTAATACAAAAAGCTCGCTCTTCCCTACATTGAGCTTATAGCCCGAGAACTCCCTAAACTCCCTCAAAGTCTGCATGACCTCCACCATCCCCTCCATTGGGTCCGCCACGTACAGCAGCAGGTCGTCCGCATATAGCGACACCCGATGCTCTTCTCCCCCGTGGACCACCCCCTTCCATTTATTGGACTCCCTCAGTGATATGGCCAAGGGTTCGATCGCCAATGCAAACAACGGGGGGACAGAGGGCACCCCTGCCTCGTTCCTCGGTACAGCCGAAAGTACTCCGACCTCCGCCGGTTCGTCACCACACTTGCCACCGGGGCGCTGTAGAGAAGCCTAACCCAGCTAATAAACCCTCCCCCGAACCCAAATCTGTGCAACACCTCCCAGAGGTACTCCCACTCTACTCGGTCAAAGGCCTTTTCCGCGTCCATGGCTGCCACTATCTCCGCCTCTCCCTCCTCCGATGGCATCATTATCACGTTTAAGAGCCGCCGCACATTCGTATTTAGTTGCCTGCCCTTTACAAATCCCGTCTGGTCCTCATGTATCATCCCCAGCACACGGTCCTCAATCCTCGTGGCCAGCACTTTTGCCAATAGCTTAGCGTCCACATTAAGGAGCGAAATCGGCCTATACGATCCACATTGCTGTGGGTCCTTGTCTCGCTTCAGAATCATGGAAATTGTCGCCTCCGACATTGTTGGGGGCAGGGTCCCCTGCTCTCTTGCCTCGTTAAAGGTCCTCACTAATAGCGGGGCCAACAGGTCCGCATACTTTCTATAGAACTCCACCGGGAACCCGTCCGGCCCCGGGGCCTTCCCCGCCTGCATGCTCCCCAAGCCCTTACTCAGCTCCTCCAACCCGATTGGTGCCCCCAGACCAGCCACCTCTTGCTCCTCCACCCTCAGGAACCGCAGTTGGTCCAGGAATCTTACCATCCCCTCTTACCCCCCCCGGGGGCTGGGATCTGTACAGCTCTTCGTAGAAGGCCTTGAATACCTTGTTTATTTCCGTTGCACTCTGGGCCATGACTCTCCCACCATCTTTGACTTCCCCTATTTCCCTCTCTGCCGCCCTCTTGCGGAGCTGGTGTGCCAGCATCCAACTGGCCTTTTCCCCACACTCGTAGGTCGCCCACTGCGCCTTCCTCCACTGTGCCTCCGCATTCCCCGTGGTCAACAGGTCAAACTCCATCTGGAGCCGTCGTCTTTCCCCAAGTAATCTTTCCTCCGGGGCCTCTGCGTATCTCCTGTCCACTCGCAAAATCTCCCCCGCTAACCTCTTCCTTTCCCTGCCCTCTGTCTTCTCTCTATGGGCCCTGATGGAGATTAGCTCTCCCCTGATCACCGCCTTCAGCGCCTCCCACACCACCCCCACTCGCACCTCCCCGTTGTCATTGGCCTCCAGGTACCTTTCAATACACCCCTTACCTTACCACACACCACCTCATCTGCCAACAGTCCCACATCCAACCACCACAGCGGGCGCTGGTCCCTCTCCTCTCCCAGCCCCACTTCCACCCAGTGCGGGGCATGGTCCGAAACGGCTATGGCCGAATACTCCATCCCCTCCACCCTCGGGATAAGTACCCTGCCCAGCACAAAGAAGTCTATCCGGGAGTATGCCTTGTGCACGTGGGAGAAGAAAGAAAATTCTCTGGCCTGCGGTCTTGCAAACCTCCATGGGTCCACTCCCCCCATCTGGTCCATAAACCCCCTGAGCACCCTGGCCGCTGCCGGCCTCTCCCCGTCCTTGATCTGGAGCGGTCTAGTACTGGATCCAGCACTGTATTAAAGTCCCCTCCCATTATCAGTCCTCCTACCTCCAGGTCCAGGATGCGCTCCAACATGCGCTTCATAAATCCAGCATCATCCCAGTTCGGGGCTCCGCTCTTTCTTGGCCCATTTCAGGACCCTCTCTCTGTCTGTAAACCGGTGAAATCTCACCACCATCGCCCTTGGCGGCTCATTTGCCTTGGGCTTCCTCGCCAGCACCAACAACCCCGGGGGGGGGGGCCTCCGCGCCCATCAGCGCCCCGATCATTGTGCCCGCATATGCCGCGGCGTCGGCCCCCTCCACTCCTTCTGGGAGACCCAGGATCCTCAAGTTATTTCTCCTCGACCTGTTCTCCAGGTCTTCGAGTCTTCCCGCCCACGTCTTTTGTAGCGCCTCGTGCCGCTCCACTCTCACCGCCAGGCCCAAGAACCCGTCCTCATTTTCACTCACTTTGTCCTGCATCTCCTGGATCTTCACCTCATGGGCTTTCTGGGTTGCCCCAAGTCCTTCAATTATTGCCAGCATAGGCGCCACCATCTCCTTGCGCAGCTCCTCGAAGCAGCGCTTGATGAATTCTTGCATCTCTTCTTTGTCCCCAGCCGCAGCCATTTTGTTTGTTTGGGGCAGCACGGTAACATTGTTGGGGCAGCACGGTAGCATTGTGGATAGCACAATTGCTTCACAGCTCCAGGGTCCCACGTTCGATTCCGGCTTGGATCACTGTCTGTGCGGAGTCTGCACATTCTCCCCGTGTGTGCGTGTGTTTCCTCCGGGTGCTCCGGTTTCTTCCCACAGTCCAAAGATGTGCAGGTTAGGTGGATTGGCTATGATAAATTGCCCTTAGTGTCCAAAATTGCACTAAGTGTTGGGTGGGGTTACTGGGTTATGGGGATAGGGTGGAGGTGTTGACCTTGGGTAGGATGCTCTTTCCAAGAGCCGGTGCAGACTCGATGGGCCGAATGGCCTCCTTCTGCACTGTAAATTCTATGATAATGGAGTTTTACTCTTCTTCTCCCGCTGCTCCAGTGCCGTTTTTTTGGCCGTTTCGCTGCGGGTCCGGTCCATACAGGTTAGTGGGGGACCTCTCTCCTCTCTTCCCCACGGGTTGGCTGTGTGAAAAGTTCCGCTGCGGCTCTTCTATCGAGCCCGAAAGTCCGTCTTCGCGGGAGCTGCTGACTCGTGCGGCTTAGCTCCGCATAGCCGCAACCGGAAGTCGACAGGAGAGTTTATAATGGGGAGTAAGGAAATGGCAGAGAAACTAAACAATGTGTGTCTGACTTCACAGAGGAAGATACAGAAATTGGCCCCAAAACACCAGAGAACCAAGGGACTGGCAGAGATTAGTATTGGTGAAAAAGTAGCACTGGAGAAATTAATGGGGTTGAAAGGGAATAAATCCCCAAAAGCTGATGATCTACATCCCAGAGTTGAACGAGGTGGCTGGAGAGATCTCTATTCCTCATTCTAAATTCTCCTGACTCTATCTGGAACGGACAAACATTGCCTTTTTACGTAGCCACAGCAGCTTTTACAGTCCATTTTTATGTATTTTGCCAGTTCACATTCTATTCTATTCTCCCTTTTGTTTCTCAGTGTCTTGGTTGAAGAACGGAAGTAAATCCTCAGGAATGAATCATCACTTTGGACAGGTTCTGAGACAATTAAATTCCAGGACAGAGTAACTATGATGGTGGAGTGTGATTTTAGATAGTGTAAAAGGGCAAAGTTTATAGTTTACTGTGTAGGTTTCCAAGTTAAAGTAGCTTCTAGTGCGTTTGTTTGTTGTATTAAAACTTATAAAACTTGAAGTCCCGTTGTGTGATCCTTTAATTTATTTACTGGGAATTTGATTTTTTTCTAAGAAGTTGCTGACCTTTATGGGGGTCCAAATCCACAAGTTTTGTCTTCCTATTTGACCCTCGGGCACCTTTCTGTCTCTATTGCTCGTGTCGGTGACAGCCAGGTGATGAAGCTGAGAGCTGACTTTCGCTGAATTTAGCTGAGAATAACGGGGCCTGTTCCCCAGTAGGGGAACTGCCATTGGCGTCGCTAATAGAGACAGGAAGGTGCTGGACGCCTGACTGAAATGAAATGAAATGAAAATCGCTTATTGTCACAGGTAGGCTTCAAATGAGGTTACTGTGAAAAGCCCCTAGTCGCCACATTCCGGCATCTGTTCGGGGAGGCTGGTACGGGAATTGAACCATGCTGCTGGCCTGCCTTGGTCTGCTTTAAAAGCCAGCGATTTAGCCCTGTGCTAAACTGGAAACTGGACCTCCAACCAATCAGGTTTTGTGGGGGGAGGGGGTGGGGGGGAGAATCCCAGGGGCTGACGATGATGTGACCCCCAGGGTTCAGTGCCCCTGTGTCGAAAGCAGGGAGTCACGGGAACAGGCTACAGAGGAGCCAAAGGGAAACCATTTGGGACCAGAACATTGTGAACATCCTGTTACTCTGGTTGTCTTTGATCCTCAAGTAATTTTCTGTTAGTTTTTTTTTAACCATGTTCTGTTTCGTCAATAAACTTTTAACAGAAAAATATTTGAATTTGTTGAACTTTTCCTGATTAAATTTGTTCACTTTCGGGAGAGTGGGTGAGAGGGGTTGACAGGCTCTTTAACAGAAAGTGAGTCCCTCTAAGGTAATTGGCAAAGGAGCCAGAGGGGTGGAGGAGATTTTAATTTTCTTTTGATACAGTGTTTGAAAATGGGTTTAGGGAATCAATTGCGCTTGACTAATTTATCAAGGTTCTCTGAGGAAGTAACAAGGGATGTCAATAAAGGGGAACCTGTAGATGTGCTTTATCTGGATTATCTGGGGCTGTTTAGCACAGGGCCAAATTGCTGGCTTTAAAAGCAGACCAAGGCATGCCAGCAGCACGGTTCAATTCCCGTAACAGCCTCCCCGAACAGGCGCCGGAATGTGACGACTAGGGGCTTTTCACAGTAACTTCGTTGAAGCCTACTTGTGACAATAAGCGATTTCCATTTCCATTCCAGAAGGTATTTCCCAAGGTGCCCCATCAAAGGTTATTACACAAAATAAGAGCTCGTGGTTTGGGGGCAACATATCAGCATGGATAGAGGATTGGTTAGCGAACAGGAAGCAGCCAGTCGGTATAAATGGGTCATTTCTGGATGGGTAAGATGTGACAAGTGGAATGTCACCAGGATCAGTGCTGGGCTCCCAACCATTTACAATCTATATGAATGTGTTGGATGACGGGATTGAATGTCTGGCGGCTAAAATTTCTGATGCCTCAAAGACCGGTAGGAAAGTAATTTGTGAAGTGGATTTAAGGACTCTGCAAAGTACTACAAATTGGTTAAATGAGTGGGCAAAAAACTGATAAAGCTGGACCATAACTTAAGAAAATGTCGATTGTCCACTTTGTCAGGAAGTATTAAATAAAACAATATTATTTAAATGGAGAGAGATTGCAGAAATCTGAGTTACAGAGGGATCGGGGGTGCCTGATCCCAAGTTAGTCTGCAGGTAAAGCCAGTGATTAGGAAGGTCAATGGAATATTATTGTTATTGCAAAGGAAATCTAATATAAATGTAGGGATGTTTTGCTGCAGTTGTATAGAGTCAAGAGAGGTTTACAGCATGAAAACAGGCCCTTCGGCCCAACTTGTCCATGCCGCCCAGTGTTTACCACTGAGTTAGTCCCAATTGCCCGCATTTGGCCCATATCCCTCTATACCCAACATTCCCGCCTCTACTTATGCCTCTGGCAGCTCGTTCCAGATACTCGCCACCCTCTGTGTGAAAAACATTTCCCCTCTGGCCCCTTTTATATCTCTCCCCTCTTACCTTAAACCTATGCCCTCTAGTTTTATACTCCCTTACATTTGGGAAAAGATGTTGACTATCTACCTCACTTATGCCCCTCATTATTTTACAGACCTCTATAAGATCACGCCTACGCTCCAGGGCAATAAGTCCTGGTTGCATCCGAGTAAATCTTTTCTGCATTCATTCTAGTTGAATTATATCCTTTCTATAATAGGACCAGAACTGTACACAGTGCTCCAAGTGTCGCCTTACTAATGTCTTGTACAACTTCAGCAAGACGTCCCAACTCCTGTATTCAATGTTCTGACCAATGAAACCAAATATGCCGAATGCCTTCTTCACCACCCTGTCCACCTGTGACTCCACTTTCAAGGAGCTATGAACCTGTACTCCTAGATCTCTTTGTCCTATAACTCTCCCCAACTCCCTCCCATTCACTGAGTAGGTCCTGCCCCGATTCGATCGATCAACCAAAATGTATCACCTCACATTTATCTAAATTAAACTCCCATCTGCCGTTCATTGGCCCAATTGATCAAGTTCCGTTGCAATCCTAGATAACCTTCTCTGGTCATTATGCCACCAACCTTGGTACCATTTGCAAACTTACTAACCATGCCTCCTACATTCTCATCCAAATCATTAATATAAATAACAAATAACAGTGGACCCAGCACTGATCCCTGAGGCACACCGCTGGTCACCGGCCTCCAGTTTGAAAAACAATCCTCTACAACCACCCTTTGTCTTCTGTCGCCAAGCCAATTTTGTAGCCAATTGGCTACCTCACCCTGGATCCCGTGAGATTTAACCTTGTGGAACAACCTACCATGCAGTACCTTGACAAAGGCTTTGCTAAAGTCCATGACAACATCGTCGACTGCACTGCCCTCATCTACCTTGTTGGTTCCCCCTTTAAAAAAACTCAACCAAATTTGTGAGACATTATTTTCCACTCAGAAAGCCATGTTAACTATCCCTAATCAGTCCTTGCCTCTCTAAATGCCAGTAGATCCTGTCTCTCAGAATACCTTCTCACAACTTACTCACCACGGATGCTAGGCTCACCGGTCTGTAGTTCTCAGACTTTTCCCTCTGGCCTTTGTTAAACAAAGGCACATTTGTTACCCTCCAATCTTCGGGCACCTCACCTGTGGCTGTCGACAATTCAAATATCTCTGCTAGGGGACCCGCAATTTCACCCCGAACCTCCCACACGTCCTGGGATACATTTCATCAGTTTCCGGGGATTTATCTATCTGGATGCGCGTTAAGCTTGATCTAACCCCATTCCCCCACTCCACTTTGTGGGTAATCTGCAATCCCAAAACCAAATTTTAACAGTCCCAGCTCGCCATACCTTCCATTCTGTCTCTGCTAGCCTTGGCATCTAGGGATGGTTTGATAACCTGCCTGTGTATCTGCACCTGGCAGTGTTTGATGATCGAGAGGAACTGGAGCTTTACTCTGTATCTAACCCTGTGTTGTACCTGTCCTGGGAGTGGTTGATTGGAGAGGCAGCTTTACTCTGTATCTAACCCTGTACTGTACCTGTCCTGGAAGTGTTTGATGGGGTCAGTGTATAAGGAGATTTCTTCTGAATCTAACCCCGTGCTGCACCTGGCCTGGGAGTGTTTGATGGCGACAGTGCAGAGGAGAATATACGTTGTATCTGACCTTGTGCTATACTTGGGCAGCACGGTAGCATTGTGGATAGCACAATTGCTTCAAAGCTCCAGGGTCCCAGGTTTGATTCCGGCTTGGGACAGTCTGTGCGGAGTCTGCACATCCTCCCCATGTGTGCGTGGGTTTCCTCTGGGTGCTCCGGTTTCCTCCCACAGTCCAAAGATGTGCAGGTTAGGTGGATTGGCCATGATAAATTGCCCTTAGTGTCCAAAATTGCCCTTGTGTTGGGTGGGGTTACTGGGTTATGGGGATAGGGTGGAGGTGTTGACCTTGGGTAGGGTGCTCTTTCCAAGAGCCGGTGCAGACTCGATGGGCCGAATGGCCTCCTTCTGCACTGTAAATTCTATGATACCTATTATGGGAGTGTTTGATGGGGACAGCATCGAGGGAGATTTACTCTGTATCTAACACCATTTTGTATCAGCCTTGGGAGTGTTTCATGGGGCAATGTAGAGGGAGCTGTGCTGCAACGGATTGGAGAATGGTTCAAGCTGGCACTTGGTACTCAGATTTTCCAGTAGACTCCCTTCGCTTTAAAAATAACATTTCATTCAGAGATCAGAGAAACCATCACCGGTTCCTCCACTGTTTCTCCCCCTCCCCCCCCCCCCCCCCCACCGCAGACAGCTCACCGTGGAAACACTGATAAAACATTCCTTCACTGCAGATAGGTCACTGTAGAAACGCTGATAAGACATTCCTTCACTGCAGACAGGTCACCGTGGAAACGCTGATAAGACATTCCATTCCACAGAATCGACTCATTGGAAACTCTAATCGGATTGGGGAGAGGACAGAGTTTGTCTGTTATTAACCTCAACATAAACTTAAACCAGAGTGAATAGTGGAACAGATTGAATTCTAATGTGTGATGTTTATAGCTAACAGTAATGGAATTATCAGAAATAATAGAATTAACAGGCAGGGTAGTTTAGGGAAAATGAGGAAATTACTGAAGAAACGTAACTGCTGGGAACCAAGCATGTGTCCTTGTAAATCACAGATTAGAGAAATTCCTGCTGTCTTTTCCTCACTTGCTGCATGAACTGTGTTCCGTACTGGCCACCAAACCTCAGGAAAGGTACATTGCACTTGATAACAGTCCAGTACAGATTGACCATGATGAAGTGAGGCTGGTTAGCTGAGTGAATCCCTTCCCACACACAGAGAACATTAACGGTCACTCCTCAGTGTGAACAGGTCGGTGAATCTCCAGGTCTGATTAAATCTATTCCACAATCCCCAGATTTCCAAGATTTCTCCCCAGCGTGACTACATATCGTTCGAAAGGTCAGATCATCGGCTAAAACATCATCTACATTCAGACCACGTGAACTGTTTCTCCACACATTGAACAGGGCTCTATTGCTTCTATGGTTAAAGGCTGACGGTGTTCATGGCCATGGAGGGATTTGACAACACGAATGCAAATTTTATAATGGAGGCTTTGCTTAATCAGACCCAATGTAGGTCAGTGAGCACAGCGGTGATGGTGAACAGGACTTGGTGTGAGAAAATACACGGCCAGCAGAGTTTTGGATAAGCTCACGTTTCCATGTGGGGTGAATATGAGAGGCTGGACAGGAATGTATTCGAATCACCAAGTCTAAAGGTAACAGGGGCATGGATGAGGTTTCAGCAGCAGTTGGGGTGGGGTTGGAGACAGGTGACATTATGGAGACTGAAATATCTGGTATTAGTGATGGTGTGGATTTGGGGTCAGAAACTCATCTTGGGTCAAATCTGACACGGAGATTGTGCAGTGTTGTTCAGCCTCAGACAGTTTCCAGGGAGAGGGATGGACTCGGGAGTTAGGGAACGGAATTTCTAATGGTGACTGAAGACAATGGCTTTGGTCTTCCAAATTTTTAATTGGAGGAAATTTCTGCTCATCCAGTACTGGATGTGGGATAAGCAGTTTGATAATTTAGTAACAGTGGAGGAATGGGGAGGGATGGGGGTGAGGTAGAGCTGGGTGTTGTCAGTGTACATGTGAAAACTAACACTTTTGGATGATGTCACCTCGTGGCAGCATTTAAACGGTCTCGCTTCAGTGTGAACTCTTTGATGGGACACCTGATCCCGAGAACTTTTAAAGCACTTCCTGCATTTAAAAGGTCTCTCATTGTGAATCTGCTGGTGTGTCAGCAGTTGGGATGAATGAGTGAATCCCTTCCCACACTCGGGCCGGTGAAAGGCCTTTCCCCAGTGTGAACTCGCTGGTGCATCAACAGGCTGTATGACTGAGTGAATCCACGCCCACACTCGGGGCAGGTGAAAGGCTTCTCCCCAATATGAATGTGTTGATGGGTTGCCAGGTCAGATGGGTAAATGAACGCTTTGCCGCAGTTCCCACATTTCCATGGTTTCTCCCGGCTGTGACTGCGCTTGTGCTTTGACAGGCCAGATAATCGCCTGAAGCTTCGTCCACACACAGAACACGTGTACGGTTTCTCTCCACTGTGAACTGTGCTTTTTCCTTCCATGTTCAAAATCTGATGATATTCAGATTACGATCAGTTACACGACTGTCAGATTTTGATTGGTGCTTGGTTGCAGTTTTTCAATTGCACATCCTTCCCTGCTAATACCCTGTGAAATTGATTTAAAACAGTAAAAAGGGAGTGAGAAAGATCCCACAGAAACACAAAGGCAGGTTGTGAAATTGAGCTGTATCAATCTGGTAACTTGTGGGGCCGGCACTGGGAAAAAGTGACCACGGAAACTGTTGAACCTTTCGTGAAAAGTGAACCAGTTTGTTAATGTCCTTCAGGGAAGGGAACCTGCCACCCGGCCTGAGACTACACAAAACTTGGGCCTCTGCAAGAACACAAGAAATAGGAGCAGAAGTAGACCATTCGGCCCATCGAACCTGCTCTGCCTTGAACACGATTGTGGCTGATCTCAGTCTTAATTCCTCTTTCCCGTTAGCTCTCTATGTCCTTTCACTTCCTGAGAGACCAAAAATCTCACCATCTCAGCCTTAAATATATATTCACTGATGCTCACAGTAACTTCATTGCAGTGTTAATGTAAGCCTACAATAATGATTATTGTTATTATCATCCACAACCCTCTGGGCTAGAGAATTTTATGTGAGAAACAGAGTGAGAGAGAAAGAGAGTGAGTAGTGGGAGAGAGAGAGAGAATCAAAAAGGTTGATGGAAGGGAGAGTGAGAACGGAGTGAGGGTAACAGGAAGCAATGGACCAACAACTGAATCACAATTTGACAAAATCTCCTGAACCCTTAACCTCCACCACCTGGATGGAACAGGACAGCAGATGTATGTGAAGATCACCACCTGCAAGTTCCTTTCCAAGACACACACTGTTGAACTTGTCTGACATCCAGGACTGGATGAGCAGAACTTTCCTCCATTTAAATATTGACAAGACTGAACCCATTCCCTTCCTGTCCCCTCTACAAACTTCACTCCCTTGTCACCAATTCCATCCCTGTCCAATGTCTGAGGCTGAAGCTGACTGTTCACAACCTTAGTGAAATATTTCACCCCTAGATAAGCTCTTGACCACATATCCACACTGTCACCAAGATTGCTGATTTCCACCTCAGTAACACAGCTCGACTCCACCTTAGTCTCTGTTCATCTGCTGCAGAAACCATCATCCATTCTTCTGTTACCACTTAACCAAATTATTCCAACGCACTCGCAGCCGGACTGCAACATTAAACAACCCCCTCCATCCCATCCCAAACTCTGCTACCCATGTGCTTACTCACACCAGCCCCTGTGCCCACTGATCTGCAAACACTTCCTTTTAAAAGGCACAAAAAGTTTAAATTTTTCATTGTTTACTCCATGGTAATGATCATCCTGATCTCTGTAATCTCCTCCACACACACCCCTTTGAGATCTCTGCACTCATTTAATTCCAGCCACTTGAGCAGTCCTGATTTTAATCTCTCCACCATTACTGTGTTCCCAAGGCCTCAATTTCCTCTTCAAAAAACTCTCCGACTCACTTTCCTCCGTTAAGATTCTCCTTAAAATCTAATATCTCCTCATGTGGCTCAGTGTCAATTGTTATTTTGTAACGTTTCTCTGAAAGTCTTCAAAGTTTTATTCCGTTCAAGTCACAATATAAATTCGAATTATTGTCACTGCCCTGGACATATATTCTGCCCCATAAATAGGAATTTGTAACTCAGAGTGAAGCAGTTTGCTGGACATTCTGTCATGAAGAAACGTTTCAAAAATGTTGCCCCCAACAATGATGGCCACTGAGCCTGCGCTCTGCTGCTCGTGCCCCAATAAAGATGGTGGGTCCGCATACGCACTGCTGCTGGTGATCCAAAGAAGGATGCCGAGGGCGCATGCGGACTACTGCTAGTGCGCCAAAGAAGGATGCCGAGGGCGCATGCGCACTACTGCTAGTGATCCAAAGGATGCCAAGGGCGCATCCCCACTGCTGCCACGAATCCAATATTGAGATGGCGCATGCGCACGTCTGCCAGAGCCAAATAAAGATGGCGTTAGCTTAATCTTGTCTGTAACAAAGCTGCAGCTCGCGCTCAGATCCCCAGGTACCGGTAGGTTATTTTTCCGGATTTTTGGTCTATATAACATGTACACGAAGCGTGCCTAACGACCCTCCTGATTCATCTCTCTCTCCGTCCCGCCATTCCCACCTTCACAGATTGTGGATCCGAGATAGAACCTTTTTCTGCGTCGCCATTAATCACATTGCGCGCGCTTCACTCAGCCCAGTCCCGCCGCCTCATTCGCGCTGATTGGTTGGAGGACCAGTCGCTCCCGACCGGTCCTCCGGATCTGTCCACTCTTCGCCTATTGGTTCGGTGCTGCCGTCAATCACTCCGCGCGTTGTGATGTGTCAGGTGAGAGGTCAGTGTCGGGGAGGGGAACGGACGGACGGGGTTTACAAACAACAGAGTGGCCCCAGAGCCGAACAATGAACATTCTCCACTCTCACTGTCCACCGCTTCCGGCTTCTCTGCACAAACAACCTCACAGAGACCAGGGGGGAGGGGGAGGGACACTGACCCAGTGACCATGTCACTGCATTAGAGGAAAAGACTAATGGCACCCCTCCTGTTCAAAAAGGCAGAAAGTAGGAAAATAGTTAGTTTAATGCCTGTTGTTGGGAAACTGCTGGAATCCTCACATCCTCTTAAAAGTACCTGGATGAAGACTGGCACATCATAACATTCAGGGCTATGGGCCAAGTGCTGGCAAATGGGATTAGGTAGGTGGGTCAGATTTTGATGTGTTGATGCAAACTCGATGGATCAAAGTGCCTCTTCTGCACTTTTGCTGATAATACAAAGTTTGGTGGCATCGTAGACAGCATTGATGACAACATAAAACTGTAAGAAGATAATGATAATAATAATTGCTTATTGTCACAAGTCGGCTTCAATGAAGTTACTGTGAAAAGCCCCTAGTCACCACATTCCGGCGGCTGTTCGGGGAGGCCGCTGCAGGAATTGAACCTGCGCTGCTGGCATTGTTCTGCATTACAAGCCAGCTATTTAGCCCACTGTGCTAAACCAGCCCCGATTGACAGATATTGACAGACAAGGTGAATGGCCAAGATTGTGGCAATGTAAACAAGTGTGAGGTTATCTGTTTTGAACCAAAAAAGGTTAGAGCTGAGTACTTTTTAAATGGAAAGGGGTTAAATACAGTGGGTGCCCAAAGAGACTTGGGGTTCATGGATAGAATCTACAGCACGCAAACAGGCCCTTCGGCCCAAACTGGTCCATGCTAACCAAAAGGTCCATCTAAGCTAACCCAATATCCCTCTGAACCTTTCCTATCCATGTATCTGTCCAAATGCCTTTTCAATGTTGCCAATGCCCCTGCCTCAACCACTTCCTCCGGCAGCTCATTCCACATACGTACCACCCTCTGTGTAAAACCGTTGCTCCTTAGGTTCCCATTAATTCTTTCCCCTCTTAACTTAAACCAAAGTCCTTTAGTTCTCAATTCCCCAACCCTGAGAAAAAGACAGAGCATTCACCCTATCCATGCCTCTCATGATCTTATACATCTCGATAAGATCACCCCTCAGTCTCCTACGCTCCAAAGAAACAGGTCCTGGCCTGTCCAATCTCTCCCTATAACTCAGTCCCTTGAGTCCTGGCAATATCCTTGTAAATCTCTTCTGCACTCTCTCCAATTTAATAACATCTTTCCTGTAGCAAAGCAACCAAAACTGAACACAATACTCCAGGTGCGACCTCACCAACATCCTGTACAACTGCAACATAACTTCCCAACTTCTATACTCAATGCCCTGACTGATGAAGGCCAAAAGCCTTCTTCACTGCCCTATACACCTGTGACTCCACCTTTAGAGAACCGTGCATCTGAACTCCAAGGTCCCTCTGTTCCATGGTATTCCCTCAGGCCCTACCATTCAATGTGAAAGTCCTACCTTGATTTGACTTTCCGAAATGCAACTCCTCAAACTTACTGTATTGAACTCCATTTGCCATTTCTCGGCCCACTTCCCCAGCAGATCAAGATCCAGCTGCAATTTTTAATAACCTTCCTCACTGTCTACAATATCACCTATTTTAGTGTCATCTGAAAACTTACTGATCAAGCCTTGTACTTTCTCATCCAAGTCATTGATATAGATAACATTCAGCAATCTCTTAGTTACAAATCTCCTGGTTACTTATCTCCTAGTTACTAATCTAGCTACAACCCGACTTAGTTAATTACTCTGATGTCACGTTTCAGTTTTTGCCCCCAGTCCAGATACCCAACAGGTAAGTTTTTTATACTTACTGATGGCAGCAGGGTGGCGCAGTGAGTAGCACTGCTGCCTCACGGTGCTGAGGTCCCAGATTCGATCCCGGCTCTGGCTCACTGTCCATGTGAAGTTTGCACATTCTCCCCGTGTTTGTGTGGGTTTTGCCCCCACAACCCAAAAGGATGTGCAGGATTGGCCACGCTAAATTGCCATTTAATTGGAAAAATGAATTGGGTACTCTAAATTTGAAAAAAAAAAATTATAGTTACTATTCCGAAGCTCCACCTTTCTGATTCGCACCAACTCCGCTCCCTGCCGACTAGGCCATGAATCCCTGAGGTAAGTTATTTATATTTGCTGTTCCGAAGCTAATCCTCCCCGGATTCACATCAACTCTGCTCCCTGCCGACTAGGCCATTAATCCCCGAGGTTATTTATACTGACTGTTTCGAAGCTGCTCCTCCCCGGATTCGTACCAACTCCGCTCCCTGCCGGCTAGGCCGTGAATCCCTGAGGTAAGTTATTTATATTTCCTGTTCTGAAGCTCCTCCTCCCTGGATTCGCCCCAACTCCGCTCTCTGCCGGCTAGGCCGTGAATCCCTGAGGTAAGTTATTTATGTTTACTGTTCCAAAGCTCCTCTCCCCGAGTTCACACCAACTCCGCTCCGTGCGTTGGTGAGATTCATCCCTGGGTGTCTGGAAAATCATTAGGACTGTAACTGTCCTGTAAGGTAATGAATCCTTTTGCTTCCCATTTGGCCGAGGAAGGCAGTGTGTCACAAGGATGGATGTGTTGACCGATTAATAGCTGGAGGATGGGGGCAGGTCATGTGATCAAACCTCCAGGAATACATTCAATCAAGTTGATGAGGAGAGAATGTTGTAAATTTTTATCCTAAACTGACAGTGAGGTTTCTGTAAATTGACAGGATAATGGAAGTGGAGGTTGAACAGACTGGAAACGCAAACCAAATGTCACATCGCGATCTGACAGAATCACTCGATTCACCAGAACCTGAATTTCAGCAGCATCTGGGTGTGGAAGGTAAAAGGTTTGTCTGTTCTGTCTGTGAGGGAAGAGTTAAGGTCTCAGTGTGACTGGAAAAGCCCCGAGATTCACAAACCCTGGTTAGACCAAACGTGGAGAACTGTGTTCAGTTCTGGACAACAAACCTGAGGAAGGATAGAATGGCCTTGGAGGGAGTGTAGCACAGATTTACCTGAGTGATATCTGAATACCCCGGGGTTAAATTACAAAACTAGATTACACAAGAGTCAGAGACATGATGCCACAAAGAAGGGCAATCGGCCCATTGAGTCCATGCTAGCTCTCTGGAGCAATCCAGTCAGTGCCATTCTCCTGCTCTCTCCCTGTATCCTCGCAGGTTATTTCCCCTCAGATGTCTATCCAATTTCCTGTTGAAATCAAATCATTCATTGTGTCTATTTTCAAACTCCCTCATAGGCAGCAAGTTTCAGGTCATTGCGGCTCGCTGTGTAAAAACATAAATCTCATATCACCTCATATCTCCTGTACCTTTTACATACAAACTAGGATCAGGCCACTCGGCCCCTCGAGCCTGATCAGCATTCAATAAGATTGCGGCTGATCTCATTCTAACCTCAACTCCACATCCCTGATGACCTTTCACCCCCTTGCTCATCATGAATCTATCCCGCTCTGCCTTAAAAATATTCAAGGACTCTGCTTCCACTGCCTTTTAAGGACGTGAGTTCCAAAGTCTTACAACCCTCGAGAATGAAAAATCCTCATCTCCATCTGAAATGGGTGACCCCTCACTTTGCAACAGTGACACCCTCGTTCTTGATTCTCCCACAAGAGGAAACATCCTCTCCACATCCACCCTGTCAAAACCCCTCAGGATCTTATATCGTTCAATCCAGGTTTTACCCAAAACTTTTAATCTGTGTCCCGGCTGCTTGTACGATCAGTGAATGAAAACAGTTTCTTTGCCCACCCGATGGAAATCTGGCATAATCTTGTGTCCCTGAATCAAATCTCCCCTCAACCTCCTTTGCTGGAACCATTCTGGTAAATCTCCTCTGCACCTTCTCAAGAACCTTCACAATCTTCCTGAAGAGTGGTGACCAGAGCTTTATAAAGATTCATAGAATAGAATTAGAACCATAGAATTCCATCAGTGCAGAAGGGGGCCATTCGAGTCTCCACTGATTCTCTGAAGGGTCATCCTGCCTCGGCCCACACCCCTGCCCTGTCCCTGTAACCCCATAGCCCCACCTAACCTGCACAACCCTGGACACGAAGGGGCAATTTATCAAGGCTAATCCACCTAACTTTCCCTTTGGACTTTTGGAGGAAACCTGAGCACCGGGTGGAAGCCCACACAGACACGGGGAGAAAGTACAAACTCCACACAGTCACCAAGGCTGGAATTGAACCCGGGTCCTTGGTGCTGTGAGGCAGCAGTGCTAATCACTGTGCCACCAGAAACATAGTTTTGGTAACAATATTACTGTTGATGAAGCTCAAGATCGAATTTGCTTTGCCAACTACTCTCTTGATATCCCTCTTCACCTCTTTCTCTCCTCCCAAAGAGGCCAGTTGGGTTTTTATGACAATGCAGTAGTTTTCATGGTCACTTTTTCCCAGTGCCGGCCCCACAAATGAACAGATTCATTCAGCTGAATTTCACAACCTGACTTTGTGTTTTTGTGGGTTCTCTCTCACTCCCTATTTTCTGTTTTCAATCCGTTTCACAGGGTGTGCGAAGGGGAGACTTCAAAGTCCGGAAACTCAAACCAAACATCACATCAGGATCTGACAGAGTCCTCAATTTATCATTGCTGAATATCATCGGATTTTGAACATGGAAGGAAAAGGCATCATTCACAGTGGGGAGAAACCATACATGTGTTGTGTGTGTGGACGAGGATTCAGTCAATCATCAGGCTTCATGAAACACCAATGCAGTCACACTGAGAACAAATCCTGGAAATGTGCGGACTGTGGGAAAAGATTCACTTCCCCATCCAAGCTGGAAACTCATCGACGCAGCCACACTGGAGAGAGACCATTCACCTGTTCCAAGTGTGGGAAGGGATTCACTAAGTTATCCCACCTGCTGAGACACCAGCGAATTCACACTGGGGAGAGACCATTCACCTGCTGCAAGTGTGAGAAGGGATTCACTGACTCATCGGCCCTGGAGACACACCAGCTAATTCACACTGGGGAGAGACCATTCACCTGCTCCTAGTGTGGGAAGGGATTCACTCAGTCATCCAGTCTGTCCACACACCAGCGAGTTCACTCTAGGGAGAGACCATTCACCTGCTCAGAGTGTGGGAAAGGATTTAGTAATTTGTCCAACCTGCTGAGACACCAGCGAGTTCACACTGATGAGAGACCATTTCAATGTCCAGACTGCGGGAAGTGCTATAAAGGTTCTGGGGATCTGATGCGCCATCAACGTGTTCACACTGACGAGAGTCCGTTCAGGTGCTCTCACTGTGGGACTGGTTTCAGGCACTCATCTAACCTCACTGTACATCAGCGAATTCACACTGGGGAGAGGCCATACACCTGCTCCAAGTGTGGGAAGGGATTCACTCAGTCATCTGACCTGCAGAAGCACCAGCGAGTTCACACTGGGGCGAGGCCATTCACCTGCTCCGAGTGCGGGAAGGGATTCACTCTGTCATCCAACCTGCAGAAGCACCAGCGAGTTCACACTGGGGCGAGGCCATTCACCTGCTCCCAGTGTGGGAAGGGATTCACTCAGTCATCCCACCTGCTGAGTCACCAAATAGGCCATAAGTAACCACAGTGAATGGGTTTTGCTGTTAACTCACATTCAGGACTGAACCATGTTCATTTGGGTCTTTTCTGCTGATAACAAACTCCAGCCCATTTACAGGGGCTAATATTCTGGCTAAAAATCAAAATAAATTAAGTCTGTGTGAAATGCACAGTGTGTTGAAACTTTTTAATATCTCTGACACAAATTAGTTCCTTTTGAAGTCCTCCAGCTCTCCCCTGTCTCTTCCATCCTCATCTCCACCTGTGAGGAGCTCATGGAACTTCTTTGTGACTGAGATTGAGTGAATCCGATCAGCTGCCTCTGCTGCTTCCCTCCTATTGGAGGGGAATTTCTGTGTTTTACAATGTATACCGAATTATAGAACAGTACAGCACAGAACAGGCCCTTTGGCCCTCAATGTTGTGCCGAGCTTTGTCCGAAACCAAGATCAAGCTATCCCACTCCCTGCCATTCTGGTGTGCTCCATGTGCCTATCCAATAACCGCTTGAAAGTTCCTAAAGTGTCCGACTCCACTGTCACAACAGGCAGTCCATTCCACACCCTAACCACTCTCTGATTAAAGAACCTACCTCGGACATCCCTCCTATACCTCCCACCACGAACCTTATAGTTATGCCCCCTTGTAACAGCTACACCCACCCGAGGAAATAGTCTCTGAACGTCCACTCTATCCCCCTCATCATCTTATAAACTTCTATTAAGTCGCCTCTCATCCTCCTTCGCTCCAATGAGAAAACCCTAGCTCCCTCAACCTTTCCTCAAAAGACCTACCCTCCAATCCAGGCAGCATCCTCGTAAATCTCCTTTGCCCCCTTTCCAATGCTTCCACATCCTTCCTACAATGAGGTGACCAGAACTGCACACAATACTCCAAATGTGGTCTCACCAGAGTCCTGTACAGTTGCAGCATAACCCCACGGCTCTTAAACTCAAGCCCCCTTCTTCACGGCTCTATCCACTTGAGTGGCAACCTTCAGAGATCTGTGGACATGAACCCCAAGATCTCTCTGTTCCTCCACATTCCTCAGAACCCTGCCGTTGACCCTGTAATCCGCATTCAAATTTGTCCTACCAAAATGAATCACCTCGCACTTATCAGGGTTAAACTCCATGTGCCATTTTTCGGCCCAGCTCTGCATACTATCATTGTTTCTTTGCAGCCGACAACAGCCCTCAACCTCATCCACTACTCCACCAATCTTGGTGTCATCAGCAAATTTACTGACCCACCCTTCAACCCCCTGCTCCAAGTCATTTATAAAAATCACAAATAGCAGAGGACCCAGCACTGATCCCTGTGGTACACCGGTGGTAACTGGTCTCCAGTCTGAAAATGTTCCATCCACCACCATCCTCTGTCTTCCATGTGATAGCCAGTTACTTATCCAATTGGCCAAATTTCCCTCTATTCCACACCTCCTTACTTTCTTCATGAGCCGACCATGGGGAACCTTATCAAACGCCTTACTGAAATCCATGTATACAACATCAACTGCTCTACGTTCATCTGCACACTTAGTTACCTCCTCAAATAATTCAATCAAATTTGTGAGGCAAGACTTACCCTTCACGAATCCTTATTGACTATCCCAGATTAAGCTGCATCTTTCCAAATGGTCATTAATCCTATCCCTCAGGACCTTTTCCATTAACTTACCGACCAACGAAGTAAGACCAACCGGCCTATAATTACCAGGGTCATTCCTATTCCCTTTTTTGAATAGAGGAACAACATTTGCCACTCTCCAGTCCTCTGGCACTATCCCCATGGACAGCGAGAACCCAAAGATTCGAGCCAAAGGCTCTGCAATCTCATCCCTTGCCTCCCAAAGAATCCTAGGATATATCCCATCTGACCCAGGGGACTTGTCGATCCTCAGGTTTTTCAAAATTGCTAATACATCTTCCCTTAGAACATCTACCTCCTCCATCCGACCCGCCTGTATCACACTCTCGTCCTCAAAAACATAGCCCCTCTCCTTGGTGAACACTGAAGCAAAGTATTCATTCAACACCTCTCCTATCTCTTCTGACTCCATGCACAAGTTCCCACTACTGTCCTTGACTGTGCTAACCACTAGGCTACCGTGCTGCCCAGGTTCGATGTTTCATTACCATTTCTGTTTTAAAACCCCCAAAATCATGCCACATTGCCATGAAGATGGACTGTGGTGGTTACACGGTTCTTTTGTTTAATTTATCTCAGTGCTTCTCACAGAAGAAAACTATCAGGGTATGAGGGGCAAGTTGTCTGAGGTACACTGGGAACTACATTAAATAGTGTGGCGGGAGACAGGCAATCACTAATGTTTAAGGAATTATTGCAGATTTACACGGGGCTCGGTTAGCTCAGTTGGCTGGATGGCTGGTTTGTGCTGAGTGACACCAACAGCACAGGTTAACTTCCCATACCGGCTGAGGTTAGCCATGGATTGTGTCAGTATTTATGCTCCACATGAGCCTCCACCCACCCCTCTACATCTCCCCCATCAGCATCTTTTTCTATTCTTTTTCCCTCATGTGTGTATCTCGCTTTACGTTCAATGGATTCATGCTGTTCACCTCAACCACTCGCTGTGGGAGTGAGTTCCACATTCTCGCCACTCGCTGGGTAAAGAGGTTTCTACTGAAATTCCTGTTGGATTATTGAATTCCTTCATAATCTTAAAGACTTCCATCAGGTCACCCATCAGTCTGCTCTTTTCCAGAAAAAAGCAGCCCCAACCTTTCCTGAGTGCTAAATGCTCTCAGTTCTGTATATTATGAATCTTTGTTGCACCTTATCCAGTGCCTCTATTTCCTTTTTCTAAATGGAGATCACCAATGTTGACAGTGCTCCCAGTGTAGTCTAACCCTGATTCTAAACAAGTTGAACATTTCCTCCGTGCTTTTCAATTCTATCCCTCTAGAAGGGAACCCTATATATTGGCCCCACACTGTAGGAAAGATGTGAAGTTCTTCGAAGGGTGTAGAGGACATTAACAATAATAATCTTTATTGTCACTAATAGGCTTACATTAACAGTGCAATGAAGTTACTGTGAAAATCCCCCAGTCGCCACACTCCGGCACCTGTTCAGGTACATCAAGGGAGAATTCAAAATGTCCAATTCACCTAACCTGCACATTTTTCGGGACTTGTGGGAGGAAACTGGAGCACCCGGAGAAAACCCACCCAGACACGGGTAGAACGTGCAGACTCCGCACAGGCAGTGACCCAAACCGGGAATCAAACCTGGGACCTGGTGCTGTGAAGCATTAGTGCTAACCATTGTGCTAGAATGGCACCAGAGTTGAGGGACTCCAGTTAGTTGGAGTGACTGGAGCAGCTGAATTTCTCTCCTGAGATCACAGCATCTGGAGGGTGGGGAATTCAGCCCTTTGGGACGGTGTCGGCTCCCTGTGGAGGAAGCCAGTCTGTCCATTGCCCCGTTCTTTCCCCAAATCCCTGTTGGTTTATTTCTCTCAGTGTCTGTCCAATTTCTGATTGAAATCCTTCCGCCATCTCTGCATCTCCTACCCTCATAGGCAGTAGGTTCCAGGTCGTTACCACTCGCTTTACATGTACATAAGGCTCCTCGAGCACAGAGGAGTCTATTTGACCCATTTTCCCTATGCCAGCTCTCTGTACAGCGACCCATTTAAGCCCAGAGTTCAACAATTTTGTTTTCTTTTTCAGAATGAATCAAATTATCTTTTGGAAGTTACAGTCCAATGAGATTCCAGCACCATTTATAGACAGTGTAAATCACAACAACTCGCTGTATTTTACAACAAATAATTGTGCATATAGTGTGTCTGGAATTTCACAGAGTATTCAAAATGGTATTAATGATGTGCTTATTACACAAAATTAAGACTCAACCTTTATTAATGATTCTGGTGAGGACACCGAGTGTAATGTATCCGAGTTTGCGAACAATTAGAACAAGTGTACATTTCTAGAAAACCTGTCACTACCACTGGACCTCCTGAAGTGTTTGAAAGCCAATGGAGTACTTTTGAAATATATTCACTGTTGTAATGTAGGAAACTGTAAGGACGGATGTGTGATCACATTTAGTTATAAAATTGTCATTTTCGTAGTGTATTCACTGTCATTTGTAACAAGGTCAAGGAAACCCTTTTATCCCTCTAACATGTGGCTTCCTGCAGCCATTTCACCTTCTGTACCTTTTCTATATTAACTATGCATTGATTTCATCGCAAAAAACAATAATTATAGTCATGATTATTCAGTAGTGAACATTGATTATCATAAGTGAATTGGTGACTTCCGGGTGCGGCGATGACCAGCTGAGTCGCACGTTTCGGCAGCTCCCTGTGAAACGGACTTTTGGGCTCTTGATAGGAGCCCCAACGGCAATTTTAACGGCTGAAAACACCGTGCGGTAAACCAGAAGGGTGTTCCCCCTGGACACGGATGGAAAAAGGAGAGGAAAGTGGCCGGATTGCAGCGGATCCTTTGGAGCAGCGGCAAGGAAGGCAAGCAGAAACCAAGATGGCGTCGGAAGGTGGCAGTTTCATATGGGGCCCTGAACAACAAGAGTTTTTGAAACGCTGCGTGGAGGAGATAAAAAAGGAAATGAAGAAAGAGTTGTTGGCCCCGATATTACAGGCGATTGAAGGGCTGAAAGAGGAACAAAAGACCCAGGAGCAGGAGCTTCGGGTCGTGAAGGCGAAAGCAGCAGAGAATGAAAACGACATACAGGGCCTGGTGGTGAAGTCGGAGATACAGGAGGCACACCAGAAACGATCTGTGGAGAGGTTAGAGGCACTGGAAAATAACGCAAGGAGGAACAACTTGAGGATTCTTGGCCTTCCTGAAGGTGTGGAGGGGGCGGACGTCGGGGCATATGTGAGCACGATGCTGCACTCGTTAATGGGAGTGGAGGCCCCGACGGGTCCGTTGGAGGTGGAGGGAGCATACCGAGTTATGGTGCGAGGATCGAGAACAGGAGAAGCTCCCAGAGCCATAGTGGTGAGATTTCTCCGTTTTAAGGATAGAGAAATGGTCCTTAGATGGGCGAAGAAAACCCGGTGTAGTAAATGGGAGAACGCGGTGATCCGCGTCTATCAAGATTGGAGTGCGGAGGTGGCGAGAAGGAGGGCGAGCTTTAATCGGGCCAAAGCGGTACTTCACAAAAAAAAGATAAAGTTTGGAATGCTGCAACCGGCAAGACTGTGGGTCACATATCAAGGGAGGCACCACTACTTTGAGACGGCGGATGAAGCGTGGACTTTTATTGTAGAAGAAAAATTGGAATGATTGGACTACGAAAATGAACGTTTGGACAAAGTGGTGGGACGAGTGGGGGGGGGGGGGGCGAAGAGGGATTGTATGATTAATCCTGCGGTATGGTAACTTTTCTTTCTCCCACAGGTGGTGATGGGGGGAGGTGGGGAGGGAGAGGAGATGGGGCGTTGGCCATGGGAGGCAGGGCCGAGGGAGAGGCGCGGGCTTGGTTCCCGCGCTATGATAATTATGGCGGGAATAGAGAAGCAGGAAGGAGGGGGCGCCGCACGGGGCGAGCCGTGATCACGGGGGGAAGCCGAGGTCAGCCAGAGTTTGCTGACTTCTGGGAGCAACATGGGGGGAGTAATTACGCTAGCGGGGGGTCTAGCGGGGGGGGGGGAGGGGGGAATTACTGGGTTGCTGCTGCTGGGGAAAGGGGGGAGTGGGTACGGGAAAGGATGGGCGGGGGGGCACCGTCTGGGAGAAATACAGCCGCGTGGGAACTGGGCGAGAAGCTGGAAAAAGATGATGGCTAACCGGCAAGGGGGGGGGGGTGGGAAGCCCCCCAACTCGGCTGATCACGTGGAACGTGAGGGGGCTTAACGGGCCGATAAAGAGGGCACGAGTACTCGCACACCTTAAGAAACTTAAAGCAGATGTGGTCATGTTACAGGAAACGCACCTGAAACTGATAGATCAGGTTAGGTTGCGCAAAGGATGGGTAGGGCAGGTGTTCCATTCGGGGCTGGATGCGAAAAACAGGGGGGTGGCTATATTAGTGGGGAAGCGGGTAATGTTCGAGGCAAAGACTATAGTGGCGGATAACGGGGGCAGATACGTGATGGTGAGTGGCAAATTACAGGGAGAGATGGTGGTGTTGGTAAACGTGTATGCCCCGAATTGGGACGATGCCAATTTTATGAGGCGAATGCTAGGACGCATCCCAGACCTAGAGACCGGAAAGCTGATAATGGGGGGAGACTTTAACACGGTGTTGGAACCAAGGCTGGATAGGTCGAAGTCCAGGACTGGTAGGAGGCCGGCAGCAGCCAAGGTGCTCAAGGATTTTATGGAGCAGATGGGAGGGTTGGAACCGTGGAGATTCAGTAGACCTAGGAGTAAGGAGTTCTCGTTTTTCTCCTATGTCCATAAAGTCTATTCACGCATAGACTTTTTTGTGTTGGGTAGGGCATTGATCCCGAGGGTGAGGGGAACGGAATATACGGCTATAGCCATTTCGGATCATGCCCCACACTGGGTAGACTTGGAGATAGGGGAGGAAACAAGAGGGTGTCCACCCTGGAGAATGGACATGGGACTAATGGCGGATGAGGGGGTGTGCTTAAGGGTGAGGGGATGCATTGAAAAGTACTTGGAACTCAATGACAATGGGGAGGTTCAGGTGGGAGTGGTCTGGGAGGCGTTGAAGGCGGTGGTTAGGGGGGAGCTGATATCAATAAGGACACATAAAGGGAAGCAGGAGAGTAAGGAACGGGAGCGGTTGTTGCAAGAACTTTTGAGGGTGGACAGACAGTATGCGGAAGCACCGGAGGAGGGACTGTATAGGGAAAGGCAAAGGCTGCATGTGGAATTTGACTTGCTGACCACAGGCACTGCAGAGGCACAATGGAGGAAGGCGCAGGGTGTACAGTATGAATATGGAGAGAAGGCGAGCAGATTGCTGGCACACCAATTGAGGAAAAGGGGAGCAGCGAGGGAAATAGGGGGGGTGAGAGACGAAGATGGAGAGACGGAGCGGGGAGCGGAGAGAGTGAATGAAGTGTTTAAGACATTTTATAAAAAATTGTATGAAGCTCAACCCCCGGATGGGAGGGAGAGAATGATGGAGTTTTTGGATCGGCTGGAAATTCCCAAGGTGGAAGAGCAGGATAGGATGGGATTGGGAGCACAGATCACGGTAGAGGAAGTGGTGAAAGGAATTAGGAACATGCAGACGGGAAAGGCCAGGGGACCGGACGGATTCCCAGTTGAATTTTACAGAAAATATTTGGACTTGCTCGCCCCGCTACTGACGAGGACCTTCAACGAGGCAAAGGAAAGGGGACAACTGCCCCCGACTATGTCAGAAGCAACGATATCGCTTCTTTTAAAGAAGGAAAAGGATCCGCTACAATGCGGGTCCTACAGACCAATCTCCCTCCTCAATGTAGATGCCAAGGTCTTGGCCAAGGTAATGGCAATGAGAATAGAGGAATGTGTCCCGGGGGTGGTTCATGAGGACCAAACTGGGTTTGTGAAGGGGAGACAGCTGCACACGAACATACGGAGGTTGTTAGGGGTAATGATGATGGCCCCACCAGAGGGTGAAACGGAGATAGTAGTGGCGATGGATGCCGAGAAAGCATTTGATAGAGTGGAGTGGGATTATCTGTGGGAGGTGTTGAGGAGATTTGGGTTCGGAGAGGGGTATGTTAGATGGGTGCAGCTGTTGTATAGGGCCCCAGTGGCGAGTGTGGTCACGAATGGACGGGGATCGGCATATTTTCGGCTCCATAGAGGGACAAGGCAGGGATGTCCTCTGTCCCCATTACTGTTTGCACTGGCGATTGAGCCCCTGGCGATAGCGCTGAGAGGTTCCAAGGGATGGAGGGGAATACTTAGGGGAGGAGAAGAACACCGGGTATCTTTATATGCGGATGATCTGCTCCTATATGTGGCGGATCCAGCGGAGGGGATGCCAGAAATAATGCGGATACTTGGGGAGTTTGGGGATTTTTCAGGGTATAAATTGAACATGGGGAAGAGTGAGCTGTTTGTGGTGCATCCAGGGGAGCAGAGTAGAGAAATAGAAGACCTACCGTTGAGGAAGGTAACAAGAGACTTTCGTTACCTGGGGATCCAGATAGCTAAGAATTGGGGCACATTGCACAGGCTAAATTTGACGCGGTTGGTGGAACAGATGGAGGAAGATTTCAAGAGATGGGATATGGTAGCATTGTCAATGGCAGGGAGGGTGCAGGCGGTTAAGATGGTGGTCCTCCCGAGATTCCTTTTTGTGTTTCAGTGTCTCCCGGTGGTGATCACGAAGGCTTTTTTCAAAAGGATAGAAAAGAGTATCATGGGTTTTGTTTGGGCCGGGAAGACTCCGAGAGTGAGGAAGGGATTCTTACAGCGTAGTAGGGATAGGGGGGGGCTGGCACTACCGAGCCTAAGTGAGTATTATTGGGCCGCTAATATTTCAATGGTGAGTAAGTGGATGGGAGAGGAGGAAGGAGCGGCGTGGAAGAGATTAGAGAGGGCGTCCTGTAGGGGGACCAGCCTGCAGGCTATGGTGACAGCCCCATTGCCGTTCTCACCAAGGAACTATACCACGAGTCCGGTGGTGGTAGCTACACTGAAGATTTGGGGACAGTGGAGACGACATAGGGGAAAGACCGGAGCACTGGGGGGGTCCCCGATAAGAAACAACCATAGGTTTGCCCCGGGGGGAATGGATGGGGGATATGGAATGTGGCAAAGAGCAGGTATAACGCAATTGAAAGATCTATTTGTGGATGGGAAGTTTGCGAGTCTGGGAGCGCTGACCGAGAAATATGGGTTGCCCCAAGGGAATGCATTCAGGTACATGCAATTGAGGGCTTTTGCGAGGCAACAGGTGAGGGAATTCCCGCAGCTCCCGACACAAGAGGTGCAGGACAGAGTCATCTCAAAGAAATGGGTGGGGGACGGTAAGGTGTCGGATATATATAGGGAAATGAGAGACGAAGGGGAGACTATGATGGACGAACTAAAAGGGAAATGGGAAGAAGAGCTAGGGGAGGAGATTGAGGAGGGGATGTGGGCAGATGCCCTAAACAGGGTAAACTCGTCGTCCTCGTGCGCCAGGCTAAGCCTGATTCAGTTTAAGGTATTACACAGGGCACATATGACTGGAACACGGCTCAGTAAATTTTTTGGGGTGGAGGATAGGTGTGCGAGGTGCTCGAGAAGCCCAGCGAATCATACCCATATGTTTTGGTCATGCCCGGCACTACAGGGGTTTTGGATGGGGGTGACAAAGGTGCTTTCGAAAGTAGTAGGAGTCCGGGTCGAACCAAGCTGGGGGTTGGCTATATTTGGGGTTGCACAAGAGCCGGGAGTGCAGGAGGCGAAAGAGGCCGATGTTTTGGCCTTTGCGTCCCTAGTAGCCCGGCGCAGAATACTGCTAATGTGGAAAGAAGCCAAGCCCCCGGGGGTGGAGACCTGGATAAATGATATGGCGGGGTTCATAAAGTTAGAGCGGATTAAGTTCGTCCTAAGGGGGTCGGCTCAAGGGTTTACTAGGCGGTGGCAACCGTTCGTCGAATATCTTGCGGAAAGATAGATGGGGGAGAACAAAGAAGGCAGCAGCAGCGGCCCAGGACTTGGGGGGGGGGGGGGGGAGGGATGGGGGGGGGGGGGGGTGTGGCCTGAGACAAGGCAGTTGCCAATTAGGGCTAGTTTTTATTTTTTGTTATTTAATATTTATTTATTTGTTGTTGTTTTTGTTTAAATTTAAAAATGTCATTATTATCTGTATTGTTACAATGTTGTGTAAAGGATGCACAATGTACTGTGTTGGTTGACCAAAAATTTTCAATAAAATATTATTTAAAAAAAAAAAATAAGTGAATTGGTATGTTAGGTAATTATATTGCAAAGACTAGATATTTATTTTTTTAAATAACACGATCAACCAAAATGTTTCCAGAAACTGCAGAGCTATCAGAATTTGTTTGAAAAAAATAAATTACTCGATAATTTTAGAAGTTACGAGATGTGGTGATAAGCCTGTATATAATATTACATGTAGTCAGCAGTGTGACCTCCCACCAGTAGGTGGTGTCCAGCATCAGTCAAGTGACATCCGGCTACCAACAGAAGGTTGTGGCTTACACGAGGACAGTCGCACGACTGTATAGTTCCAAGAGTGTCTTGTGGGAACATGGGGAGAATGTACAAATTCCACGCGGACAGTGACCCAGAGGTGGGATCGAACCTGAGACCTCGGTGCTGTGAAGCAGCAATGCTAATGACTAAGCCACTGTGCTGCCCTGTATTGTTAATGGCCGAGTAATCCAGAGAGCGAGGTTACTGCTCTGGGGATCTGGGATAGAATCTGCCTTTGACAGATGGTGAAATTGAAATTAATAAAAGTCGCGAATTAAAAGTCTGATGATAACATTGTCAATTGTTGTAAAAACCCATCTGGTTCACTAATGTCCTTCAGGAAATCTGCTCTCCTTATGTGGCCTGGCCTACACATGACTCCAGATCCACAGCAATGTTGTGGTTGATTTGTAAGTGCCCTCTGAAATAGCCTCACAAGAGTTCAAGGGCAATTGGAATGAACAGTAAATGCTGGCCCAGCCAGTGACGCCCACCTCCCATCAATGAATAATTTTTAAGAAGACTCTTTTCAATTTGAAGAACGAGTAAGAAACTGTCTCTTTGATTGGAATTGATTTATTGTCACGTGTACCGAGTACAGTGAAAAGTATTGTTCTGTGTACAGTCCAGACAGATCGTTCCATACACGAAAAAACAAAGTTTTTTGGCAGTTCCTGGCAGTTTGTTCAGTTCACAAAAAAATTTAATGACTTTGTAGACGCAGATTAAAATTTTAATCACCATCCAAAACATATCTAGACAGCTCATACAGACAGACACAAACGATACTGTAACTGAATCAGAGGAAATGGCAGAGATTTAACTGAACCACATTTTTGAAAGATTCGGCCTTCATGATGGAGAAACAGGAAAAGCCACTCAGGGAGATGAGGAAATCCAGGCTCAGTGCGGATTTGCTGTCACCCCTCCTTTCTTGTACATGAACGGGATTTAGGCTGCAGAACGTTTAACAGCAAAACACAGGGGTCAAATATAAGCAACACATAATTCTCAATTCTCGTCCATTTAACTATATTTGACTGTGTTTAAAAGCTGACTGAGATTCATGGGATTTGTATTACCCAGTGAAAAGCCGCCTTTTCTTGGTCAGCCATGTTTGCAATTCAATGGTGCATATTTCAGAGTTATTCAGAGTGAAGACGCGAGAGCTATTCAATTCAAAATGAAGTCATTTATAACAAATCAATCTCCTGATGTTCAACGTTGAATAACGAAACAAATATTGAGTAGAATTGATGGAAATTTTCTGTCGGAAGATAAGAATGATGCATTAATGATTGAACAGAGAGCATTGTTCCGTTAGATATTTGCTGAACAAATGCTAAAGTTCAACACAAGTTTTATAGCTTATGGTCTGACAAGTTGAGACATCTGTTTTAAAGGAACAGCTGTCTTCATGTAACAAGTGACCTGGCCTCCCAGCCAAACCATTGAGAGCTGCAGCAAGACTGTGCAGTTGAGCGTTGCACAGGGCCATTGGGTACTGTGCTGCCAGCTGTTCCTGCAGCGCAGATGTTATCACATTCACCTAATGCACAAAAGGTGCATGGTTCGAAACTGGCAGAAGCATTAAATGCTTCTCATTTATGATGTGGAGATGTTGGCGTTGGACAGGGGTGGGCACAGTAAGAAGTCTTACAACACCAGCTTAAAGTCCAACAGGTTTGTTTCGAATCACTAGCTTTCGAAGAGGTGTGAATTGTCTCAAGCCAGGGCAGTTGGTAGGATTTTGCAAGCCCAGGCCAGATGGTAAGGGGTGAATAATGTGACGTGAATCCAAGGTCCCGGTGGAGGCCGTACCCGTGTGCGAAACTTGGCCACTAGTTTCTGCTCGGCGATTCTGCATTGTCGCGCGTCCTGAAGGCCGCCTTGGAGAACGCTTACCTGAAGATCAGAGGCTGAATGCCCTTGACTGCTGAAGAGTTCCCGACAGGAAGGGAACACTCCTGCCTGGCGATTGTTGTGCGATGTCTGTTCATCCGTTGTCGCAGCGTCTGCATGGTCTTGCCAATGCACCACGCCTTGAGACATCCTTTCCTGCAGCCTATGAGGTAGACATCGCTGGCCGAGTCGCACGAGTATGTACCGCATACATGGTGGGTTGTGTTCTTACGTGTAATGGTGGTACCCATGTCAATGATCTGGCACGTCATGCAGATATTGCCATGGCAGGGTTGTGTGGTGTCGTGGTCGCTGTTCTTCTGAAGGCTGGATAGTTTGCTGCAATCAATGGTCAGTTTGAGTTTGCGCAGTTGTTTGAAGGAAAGTAGTAGGGGTGTGGGGATGGCCTTGGCAAGATGTTCGTCTTCATCGATGACGTGCTGAAGGCTGCGAAGAAAATGTAATTTTTCCCCTCCAGGGAATTCATCAGGCGAATGAGGCTCCGGGAGTTCTTCCACAGACCCCAAGAGGCCTACAGCAAACTCAATGAGACAACCAATGAACCGGAATAGCAGACCGAGAGATCTGTGGGACTGGAAGATCCAGCGAGCAGGGAGGATTGGAAAACCCCACCCATTGAAACAATCCGATCAGCTGATTCTGCTGCTCGTCTTCCATGAAACCATTCAGTAAAACTGCCTCGAAAGTCCTTTCTTTTCCAAATTCTGAACTCGCCTCTTTCCCCGTTAAATCCCATCATGCTCTCTCAGCGCTCATCTTGTCTGTGTGACTTACCCTTTGCTCCGATTCTCACGATACTGTTGAACATCCAATTTCCACAATCATAGAATTTACAGTGCAGAAGTAGGTCATTCGGTCCATCGAGTCTGCACTGGCCCTTGGAAAGAGCACCCAACCCAAGCCCACACCTCCATCCTATCCACGTAACCCAGTAACCTCACTTAACCCTTTTGGACACTAAGGGCAATTTAGCATAGCCACTCTACCTAACCTGCACATCTTTGGACTGTGGGAGAAAACCGGAGCACCCGGAAGAAACCCACGCAGACACGGGGAAAATGTGCAGACTCCGCACAGACAGTGACCCAAGCCAGGAACTGAACCTGGGACCCTGGAGCTGTGAAGCAGCTTGCTAACCACTGCGCTACCGTGCTGCCCCTGATTGGATCCAAGTTGAAATACAAGCCATAATGAAGTATTTGCCATGGTGGGGTTTGAACCCGCATTCTCAGAGAATTGTGCTGGGTCTCAGGATTACTCATCCAGTGACAACACCACTACACCATCACCTCCCCAGTCAAGCGCTTTGCAGAGCTCGTCCGGGATATGAACCCGGGACCTCTCGCATTTTGGAAACCCCCAAAGCGAAAATCATACCCCACAGTTTCCACGGCATCTCCATGGAGTTAGTGTGTTTGTCCGTTTCCTCTTCACACAATCAAGTGAAGCTTGGTCCTCACACAGAACACGTGTATGGTTTCTCCCCTCAGTGAATGGTGTGTTTTTTCAGGCTGTAACTGGTTAAAGCTCTTTCCACAGTCAGTTCACTGGAACACTCTCACTCAGGTGCGTGTGTGTCTCGGTACTTTACCAGTCACACTGATCTGATGTTTGAAATATTTTCCCACAAACATTTTTCATTCCACATTTATAGTCTGAGGATATTCAGGTCCTGATCAATTGAGTGACACTGTCAGATCTTAATGTGATATTTGGTTTGTGTTTCATGTCTGAAAACGCTTTCCTAATGCCCTGTAAAAGGAGTTTACAAAGGTCACATTATCAGCACAGGATAGAAATTCAGAAGAGTTAATTCCAGTTTCTGGGGAACATATTTTCTCTCTTCTGTCCCCAAAGCTGTAAATCCCCGTCCCACACACTCTCCCTCCTCCCTGGGGCTGAAATCCAAATAAAATATGAGATCATTATTTCTCTATCCTTTTACCAAATTTATATAATTAGAGATAAGAATCTGCTTTATAAGTCACTTCATCCATGACTTGTGATAGACATTAATCTGAATCACCCTGACTGAGCAGACAGAATAACAGATGTTAACCTTGTGTCCAGAACTGACTGTGTGGAGATTTGATGAGCAATCGCGAATGTCGTTTCTCCAAATCTTCCAGGGTTTCCTTTGTTCTTCCTCTCCCTCTCGAACTAAATTATACCGGATATCAGACTCAGGGTCCATTCTGGTTCTCTTCCTGCTGACTAAATAACTTCAATCAAATATGGAGAAGACTGAATCCACTGTTCGGTCCCTGCTCCAATCTCCAATCCTCGCATACCGATTCCATCCCTCTCCCTGGCAACAGTCTGAGACTTAGCCAGTCTCTTTGTAAACTTGGTTTCACACTTCATCCAATATGAGCTTCTGACCTCATAGAATTTACAGTGCAGAAGGAGGCCATTCCGCCCATCGAGTCTGCACCGGCCTTTGGAAAGAGCACCCTGGCTAAGCCCACACCTCCACCTATCCCCGTAACCCCCTAACCATTTTAGATACGAAGGCAATTTACCATCATCATCTCCCGATTCGACTATTCCATTACATACCTGGCTGCTCTCCCACATTCTACCTCGGTAAACTTAAAGCCTTCCAAAAGTCTGCTACCCATGTCTTAATTCACAGCCAGTTCCTTTCCCCTATGATCCCTGTGCTCCGAGACATGCATTCGCTCCCAGTCAATTCTCACCCTTGTTTTCAAACCCCTCCATGGCCTCATCTCTCCCTGTGTCTGTCATCTCCTCCAGCCCCACAACCCCCTGAGATATCTGCTCTGATCCTGGACTCTTGTGCACTTCCGATTCTAATTACTCCACCATGGTTTTAAGTTCCCTCGGTCCCAAGCACTGAATTCTCTCCCTAAACCGCCCCGTCTCCACCTCACTTACCTCCTTTTAGATGTTCATTAAAACTCACATCTCTGACCAAGTTTTTGGTCAATTGTCCTAATATCGCCTTTTGTGTCTGGGAGCCTCACTTTGTTTTATACTGTTCCTGTGAAGTTGACTGGGATGATTTTTTTTAAAAATATATATTTTATTGAAAATTTTTGGCCAACCATCACAGTACATTGTGTATCCTTTACACAGTAATATCACAATATAAATAACAATGGCCAGTTTTATAAACAAGAAATAAATAGTATATAACAAAAACGAAAACTAAAACTAAAACTAAATGGCAACTGCCTTGTCCCAGATAAATACTCTCCAAAAATATGATTTATCAGTCCAATATACAATTATCTATAACAACAACCTATACATATTATACATATATATTAACATCCCTGAGAGTCCTTCTGGTTCCTCCCCCACCCCCCCCCCCCCCGCCCCGCCCCCCTGGGCTGCTGCTGCTGTCTTCTTCTTTTCCATTCCCTCTATCTTTCTGTGAGGTATTCGACGAATGGTTGCCACCGCCTGGTGAACCCTTGAGCCGATCCCCTGAGGACAAACTTAATCCGTTCCAGCTTTATAAACCCTGCCATGGCGTTTATCCAGGTCTCCACCCCGGGGGCTTGGCTTCCTTCCACATCAACAATATCCTGCACCGGGCTACTAGGGACGCAAAGGCCAAAACATCAGCCTCTCTCGCCTCCTGCACTCCCGGCTCTTCTGCAACCCCAAATATAGCCAAACGCCAGCTTGGTTCGACCTGGACCCCCACTACTTTCGAAAGCACCTTTGTCACCCCCACCCAAAACCCCTGTAGTGCCGGACATGACCAGAACATGTGGGTATGATTCGCTGGGCTTCTCGAGCATCTCGCACACCTATCCTCTACCCCAAAAAATTTACTGAGCCGTGCTCCAGTCATATGCGCCCTGTGTAACACCTTAAATTGTATCAGGCTTAGCCTGGCACATGAGGACGATGAGTTTACCCTACTTAGGTCATCAGCCCACAGCCCCTCCTCAATCTCCTCCCCCAGCTCTTCTTCCCGTTTCCCTTTCAGCTCATGAACCATAATCTCCCCCTTGTCCCTCATTTCCCTATATATATCTGACACCTTACCGTCCCCCACCCATGTCTTTGAGATCACTCTGTCCTGCACCTCCTGCGTCGGGAGCTGCGGGAATTCCCTAACCTGTTGCCTCGCAAAAGCCCTCAGTTGCATATACCGGAATGCATTCCCTTGGGGCAACCCATATTTCTCGGTCAGCGCTCCCAGACTTGCAAACGTCCCATCCACAAACAGATCTTTCAATTGTGTTACTCCTGCTCTTTGCCATGTTCCAAATCCCCCATCCATTCTCCCCGGGGCAAACCTATGATTATTTCTTATCGGGGACCCCACCGAGGCTCCCGTCTTTCCCCTATGCCGTCTCCACTGCCCCCAAATTTTCAAAGTGGCCACCACCACCGGGCTTGTGGTGTATTTCTTCGGTGAGAACGGCAATGGCGCCGTCACCATAGCTTGTAGGCTAGTCCCCCTACAGGACGCCCTCTCCAATCTCTTCCACGCCGCTCCCTCTACTTCTCCCATCCACTTACATACCATTGAGATATTGGCGGCCCAGTAGTACTCACTTAGGCTCGGTAGTGCCAGCGCCCCCCCCATCCCTACTACGCTGTAAAAATCCCTTCCTCACTCTCGGGGTCTTCCCGGCCCACACAAAACTCATGATACTCTTCTCAATCCTTTTGAAAAAAGCCTTCGTGATCACCACCAGGAGGCACTGAAACACAAAGAGGAATCTCGGGAGGACTACCATTTTAACCGCCTGCACCCTCCCTGCCAATGACAGGGATACCATGTCCCATCTCTTAAAGTCCTCCTCCATCTGTTCCACCAACCGCGTTAAATTTAACCTATGCAATGTACCCCAATTCTTGGCTATCTGGATCCCCAAGTAACGAAAGTCCCTTGTTACCTTCCTCAGCGGTAAGTCCTCTATTTCTCTGCTCTGCTCCCCTTGATGCACCACAAACAACTCACTTTTCCCCATGTTCAGTTTATATCCTGAGAATTCTCCAAACTCCCGAAGTATCCGCATTATCTCTGGCATCCCCTCCGCCGGGTCCGCTACATACAACAACAAATCGTCCGCATACAGAGATACCCGGTGTTCTTCTCCTCCTCTGAGTACTCCCCTCCACTTCCTGGAACCCCTCAATGCTATTGCCAGGGGCTCAATGGCCAGCGCAAACAATAATGGGGACAGAGGGCATCCCTGCCTTGTCCCTCTATGGAGCCGAAAGTACGCAGATCCCCGTCCATTCGTGACCACACTCGCCATCGGGGCCCTATACAACAGCTGTACCCATCTAATATACTCATCTCCAAAACCAAATCTCCTCAGCAACTCCCACAAATAATCCCATTCCATTCTATCAAATGCTTTCTCGGCATCCATCGCCACCACTATCTCCGCTTCCCCCTCTGGTGGGGGCATCATCATTACCCCTAGCAGCCTCCGTATATTCGTATTCAGCTGTCTCCCCTTCACAAACCCAGTTTGGTCCTCATGGACCACCCCCGGGACACAATCCTCTATCCTCATTGCCATTACCTTGGCCAGAATCTTAGCGTCTACATTTAGGAGGGAAATAGGTCTATAGGACCCGCATTGCAGCGGGTCTTTTTCCTTCTTTAGGAGAAGCGATATCGTTGCCTCTGACATAGTCGGGGGCAGCTGTCCCCTTTCCTTTGCCTCATTAAAGGTTCTCATCAGTAGCTGGGCGAACAAGTCCACATATTTCCTGTAAAATTCAACTGGAAATCCATCCGGTCCCGGAGCCTTCCCCACCTGCATGCTCCTAATTCCTTTCACTACTTCCTCTATTTCGATCTGTGCTCCCAGTCCCACACACACCTGCTCCTCCACCTTAGGAAATTCCAGCCGGTCCAGAAAGCCCATCATTCTCTCCCTCCCATCCGGGGGCTGAGCTTCGTATAATCTTTTATAGAATGCCTTGAACACTCCATTCACTCTCTCCGCTCCCCACTCCATCTCTCCTTCCTCATCCCTCACTCCCCCTATTTCCCTCGCTGCTCCCCTTTTCCTCAATTGGTGGGCCAGCAACCTGCTCGCCTTTTCCCCATACTCGTACTGTACACCCTGTGCCTTCCTCCACTGTGCCTCCGCAGTACCCGTTGTCAGCAAATCAAATTTTACGTATAGCCTTTGCCTTTCCCTGTACAGTCCCTCCTCCGGTGCCTCCGCATATTGCCTGTCCACCCTCAGAAGTTCTTGCAGCAACCGCTCCCGTTCCCTACTCTCCTGCTTTCCTTTATGTGCCCTTATTGATATCAGCTCCCCTCTAACCACTGCCTTCAGCGCCTCCCAGACCACTCCCACCTGGACCTCCCCATTATCATTGAGTTCCAAGTACTTTTCAATGCACCCCCTCACCCTTAGGCACACCCCCTCATCCGCCATTAGTCCCATGTCCATTCTCCAGGGTGGACGCCCTTCTGTTTCCTCCCCTATCTCCAAGTCCACCCAATGTGGAGTGTGATCCGAAATGGCTATAGCCGTATATTCCGTTCCCCTCACCTTCGGGATCAACGCCCTTCCCAAAGCAAAAAAGTCTATTCACGAATAAACTTTGTGGACATAGGAGAAAAACAAAAACTCCTTACTCCTAGGTCTGCTAAATCTCCACGGGTCTACCCCTCCCATCTGCTCCATAAAATCTTTAAGCACCTTGGCTGCTGCCGGCCTCCTTCCAGTCCTGGACCTCGACCTGTCCAGCCCTGGTTCCAGCACCGTATTAAAATCTCCCCCCATTACCAACTTTCCCACCTCTAGGTCCGGGATGCGTCCTAGCATGCGCCTCATAAAATTGGCATCATCCCAGTTCGGGGCATATACGTTTACCAAGACCACCGTCTCCCCCTGTAATTTGCCACTCACCATCACGTATCTGCCCCCGCTATCCGCCACTATGGTCTTTGCCTCAAACATTACCCGCTTCCCCACTGGTATAGCCACCCCCCTGTTTTTCGCATCTAGCCCCGAATGAAACACCTGCCCCACCCATCCTTTGCGTAGTCCAACCTGGTCTATCAGTTTCAAGTGCGTCTCCTGTAACATAACCACGTCTGCCTTAAGTTTCTTAAGGTGTGCGAGTACCCGTGCCCTCTTTATCGGCCCGTTCAGCCCTCTCACATTCCACGTGATCAACCGGGTTGGGGGGCTTTTTACCCCCCCCTTGTCGATTAGCCATCCCTTTTTCCAGCTCCTCACCCGGTTCCCACGCAGCTGTGTCCCCCCCCAGGCGGTGCCCCCCCGCCCACCCCACCCCATACCAGCTCCCCCCTCTCCCCAGCAGCAGCAACCCAATAACTCCCCCCTCCCACCCCCCACCCCCCGCTAGATCCCCCACTAGCGTAGTTACACCCCCCATGTTGCTCCCAGAAGTCAGCAAACTCTGGCCGACCTCGGCTTCCCCCCGTGACCTCGGCTCGCACCGTGCGACGCCCCCTCCTTCCTGCTTCCCTATTCCCGCCATGATTATCATAGCGCGGGAACAAAGCCCGCGCTTCCCCCTTGGCCCCGCCCCCAATGGCCAACGCCCCATCTCCTCCACCTCCCTTCCTCCCCCCACCACCACCTGTGGAAGAGAGAAAAGTTACCGCATCGCAGGATTAATAACATAAAATTCCTCTTTCCCCCCTTTTTCCCCCCCTCTTCGCCCCCCATACTCGCCCCACCACTTTGTTTCAAACGTTCTTTTTTAATAACCCGCTTATTCCAATTTTTCTTCCACAACAAAAGTCCACGCCTCATCCGCCGTCTCAAAGTAGTGGTGCCTCCCTTGATATGTGACCCACAGTCTTGCCGGTTGCAGCATTCCGAATTTTATCTTCTTTTTGTGAAGCACCGCCTTGGCCCGATTAAAGCTCGCCCTCCTTCTCGCCACCTCCGCACTCCAGTCTTGGTATACGCGGATCACCGCGTTCTCCCACTTAATGCTCCGAGTTTTCTTTGCCCATCTAAGGACCATCTCTCTGTCCTTAAAACGGAGGAATCTCACCACTATGGCTCTAGGAATTTCTCCTGCTCTCGATCCTCGCGCCATCACTCGGTATGCTCACTCCACCTCCAGCGGACCCGCCAGGGCCTCCGCTCCCATTAACGAGTGCAGCATCGTGCTCACATATGCCCCGACGTCCGCTCCTTCTGCACCTTCAGGAAGATCAAGAATCCTTAAGTTATTCCTCCTCGCGTTGTTCTCCAGCACCTCCAGCCTTTCCACACATCGTTTATGGTGTGCCTCATGCATTTCCGTCTTCACCACCAGGCCCTGTATATCGTCCTCGTACTCGGCAGCCTTTGCCTTCACGACCCGAAGCTCCCGCTCCTGGGTCTTTTGCTCATCCTTTAGCCCTTCGATCGCTTGTAATACCGGGGCCAACAGCTCCTTCTTCATTTCCTTTTTAAGTTCTTCCACACAGCATTTCAAGAACTCTTGTTGTTCAGGGCCCCATGTTAAACTGCCACCTTCCGACGCCATCTTGCTTTGTGCTTGCCTTCCTTGCCGCTGCTCTAAAGGATCCACCGCAATCCGGCCACTTTCCTCTCCTTTTTCCATCCGTGTCCAGGGGGGATTCCCTTCTGGTTTACTGCACAGTGTTTTTAGCCGTTAAAATTGCCGTTGGGGCTCCTATTAAGAGCCCAAAAGTCCGTTCCACCGGGAGCTGCCGAAACGTGCGACTTAGCTGGTCATCGCCGCACCCGGAAGCCGACTGGGATGATTTATGATGTTAAAGGTGTTATATAAATAGAAGTTGTTGTTGTTGACTGTAACCCTGACCTCCTGTTTTACAATATCGCATTGGTTTCACAACAAACTCTATCTCTGATGTTTTGCCCCCTGCGGGTTTGCAGCCTCTATAAAGACGGCGGCCATTAACTCAGGCCTGTCACCGGGAGCAGGCCGCAGCTGTCCCCCCGCTCGATGCAAACCCGGGCCCGGAAACTTCTTATTGGGGTTTGGAACCTCCCGGCCGAGTCCAGCATCGGCACTGCGCATGCTCCAGCTCACAATGGGTGATGTTTAAAAGATCCATCTCCTTGCAGACTGAGTGTGTCCAGAAGCACAGTGCGGTTTCTGTGCTGATCGATCTACAGTGAACATGATCTTCTCCACACACCAGTTACAAGGGAAGAGAACAATTGGGATTTGATCTAAAGTGTCAGTGCTGAGAAAGTGAAATGTTCTAATTACTGAGTGAAAGTAAACCTTTCATTGTGAATCACAATTTACTGGTCCAATTGGAAAAGGCACCAAAACGTTTCGATCTCTGAAGATAAACTTCAGCCTTGAAGTTATGTTTCGGAGCTCACAAGCTGTGGGAACCTTTGTGAATGTATCCTCTTCCCTTTTGTGAACAAGCAGAGAAGTTAACCCTTTCCCCTGACAGCACGGCAACAATTTGAAATAAAGACTTTGACTTTTAAAGATTTGCCTTCATCCCATTTGCTGGGGTCATATTTCCGGCCGTGAGAATCTTCGCGGGTGGGTTGGAAATTTGCCGGAATATTTGTTTTTATAATCCTAATTTTTATTGTCGCAAGTAGTCTTACATTAACACTGCAATGAAGTTCCTGTGAAAAGTCCCTGGTCAGCACATTCTGGAGCCTGTTCAGGTACAGAGAGGGAGAATTCAGAATTGTCATGTGAGAGTACCTTTAAGAACTGGGTGTTTATCAAATAGCTGTAGTGGATCTACCTTTAAGAACTGGGTGTTTATCAAATAGCTGCAGTGACGACAGACAGCCCAGCTCCATCCACACTCTGATATCACTGCAGCTATTTGATAAACACCCATTTCTTAAAGGTACACACACTACAGCTATTTGATGTGGCGACTAGGGGCTTTTCACAGTAACTTCATTGCAGTGTTAATGTATGCCTACTTGTGACAATAAAGATTATTATATTATAAAGGGACAATTTAGCGTGATCAATCCACCTAACCTGCACATCTTTGGACGGTGGAAGAAAACTGGAGCACCCGGAGGAAACCCACACAACCTCTGGAGTTAGTTGTGAACTTGTGGGTGGTCAGTAGGTTGGCAAACTTAATGATTCCCTCTCCGCACTGAGAGCAGATGAACAGCCTCTCCACAGTGTGAAGTCGCTGGTGTCTCAGCAGTGTGGATGACTGAATGAACCTTTTCCCACACTCTGAGCAGGTGAATAGCCTCTCCCCTGTGTGAACTCTCTGGTGTCTCTGCAGGGTGGATGACTGCATGAATCCCTCTCCACACTCTGAACAGGTGAATGGTTTCTCTCCACTGTGCGTACGCTGGTGTACAGTGAGATGCGAGAATCGTCTAAAGCCTGTCCCACAGTGTGAGCACCTGAATGGTCTGTCCTCGGTGTGAATACGTTGATGGTACATAAGTTCCTGGGAAGTTTTAAAACACTTCCCACTATTTGGACATTTGAAAGGTTTGTCATCAGTGTGAACCTGCTGGTGTGTCATCAGGTTGGCTGAAAAAATGAAACCCTTCCCACACACGGATCAGGTGAATGGTCTCTCCCCAGTGTGACTGCGCCGATGTGTCAGCAGGTCGGATGACTGAGTGAATCCCTTTCCACACACAGAGCAGGTGAATGGTCTCTCCCCAGTGTGAACTCGCTGGTGTGTCAACAGGTTGGATGACTGAGTGAATCCCTTTCCACAATTGGAGCAGGTGAATGGACTCTCTCCGGTGTGAGTGCGCTGGTGTGTCAGCAGTGTGGATGATTTCGTAAATCCTTTCCATTAGCACTCTTTCCCCTTGACTTCTGTGGCCATTAGCACCCGGTTTCCCTGGGTTTCTGTGCCTTTGACTCATCTTTCAGTCTTACTCCACAGTATAAATATTTCCCACTATCTCTGTCTGTTCGCTTTGACAAAGAGTTATCGGACTTGAAACATTAGCTATTTTCTCTCCCTATAGATGATGCCAGACCTGCTGAGATTTTCCAGCATTTTCTCTTTTGCGTGCTGTTAGGTAATTCTGTCATTCTGAATTCTCCCTCTGTGTACCCGAACAGGCGCCGGAATGTGGTGACTAGGGGATTTTCACAGTAACTTAATTGCAGTGTTAATGTAAGCCTACTTGTGACAATAAAGATTAATTTTAAAAAGTGTTGCAAATCTTGCAATAGGCCTGTAGTTTGATTTGTCGGACCCAACGAGTCCTGACTCAGGGATAACCAGAGATAAAAGTAGAAAATGCCAGAAATACTAAGCACATTTGGGAGCATCTTTCAATTGAGCAACCGAGTTAAGTACGACGGTCTGTGCACTGATGCAGTGTAGGTCTGATGGAAAGTCATAGTCCTGAATTCTGAACTACGTTGGGTTCTGCACAGACACAATGTTTCTCATGCCACAGACACTACCAGATCTGGTGAAATTCCAGAGTTTTCTGTTCTCATTTCAGGTTAACAACACTTTTTTTTCTCTAACTGTGGATGTTTGATCGTATAGAACTTATCAGAAGAGTTTCCTGGTCAGTAGAAAGGACAAAGACAGTATATATTCCCATCAGCTACTTTGTAAAATTATTATTTTCTCTATTTTTCAAGATTGACAATTGCTGGTCTGGTAAAATTGCTGACTTATGGAAATTTCTGAACTGCTTAAAATCAAACATAGGCTAACAGCTCACGCCTCCTGGAATGTAACACCGTTGGCATCGTATAAATGTTCCAGCCAAGTCAACATAACGGTTCAACAAACCAGATGCCTGCCTCAGCCAGCTATGACAGTCAGATGTTTGTGACTGCTATTCACCAATCTGGGGTTTATGGTCCGATCACTACCTTCTCCAAAGCACAATAGCTTCAATCAGGGGCCTTATTCGCCGAATCATTCAATGAGAAACAACCTGTCACATGACCGAGGATTGAGCTGTCTGAATTCCTTTAATTATACAGCTTTTGGATCTTTTGTCAGTCTTAATACTAACAATAATCTTTATTAGAGTCACAGGTAGGCTTGCATTCACACTGCAATGAAGTTACTGTGAAAAGCCCCGAGTCACCACACTACGTTGCCTGTTCGGGTACACTGAGCGAGAATTAAAAATGTCCAATTCACCAACAATTTGAACTTCAACAAGAAGCAAGAATCCAGGCAGCCACTTGTTTCTGTCTACTATTTTCCATCGTACGTGTAGCAGCAGAATGAGCCCATGCCCAAGTTTGTAATAGCCTGCCCCTCATCTACACTGAACTACTGGAACATTCGAACTTGCAGATGTATCTTCTCCCATCATGGAAGTCTTCACTTCTGGAAAGGCGGCTCAGTCAGCCAACTACCCTCTGAAGAAATATGACATCAAATTTTTAATCTGGACTGAGAACCTACGTAAAAGCATGTTTTTATTGTGATCTTGCTCTTTTTTCCCTTTATCTCTCTTTTATTGTATGAGAGCAAAAGGGACAGATATTGCGAAACCCCTTTCCTGTATTTTGTGTGTCTGAAATAAAATAACCATTTTATTTTATTTTATCTTGTTTTTGCTGTGTGAGTTAGAGTCATAGTCATAGAGTTTTACAGCACGGAAAGAGGCCCTTCGGCCCATCATTTCTGCAGCAGCCATCAAGCACCTATCTATTCTAATCCCATTTTCCAAGTCATCATCTAAATGATTCTTAAATGTTGTGAATGTTCCCACCCCTACCAACCTTTCAGGCAGCATGTTCCAGATTCTCACCACCCTCGGCATGAAAATCTTTTCCTCAAATACCCTCTAAACCTCCTGCCGATTTCCTTAAATCTGTATCCCCTCCACTCAGTGGAAAACCTTATTTCTCTCTATCGTATCTATGTCCTTCATACTTTTGTACATCTCAACAGGTCCCACCTCAGCCTTCTCTGCTCTACGTTATTCATAGAGGATTGGATCACTCCAAAATTAAGTGTTAGGGAAAATATACCACTACTTATAAAGAGGGGAATCAAAAATCAAATTCGTCATTCAGTTTACAGACGGGTAGTGAGAGGATAAATCAAGACCATTTAAACGAATTACCCTCCTGCCTGTAACAAGGGTCTGAGATCCCAATGTGAGTTGGAAACTCATGGGTAAAATCGCACCATGAGAAGATCGTTCACCATCTTAATTGCTACATTTTACTGACAAGATGGGGTTTAAATGTTCTGTGTATGGGAAGAAAAAACATTGTTCGCAACACCTACATACACTCCAGTGAGTTCAGATCTGTCAGTGTTTATTCTGTTGTTAATTACACGAGAGCAGAACTATGGCGACTGCACTTGCATTGTCATGGTAATCGACTTAATAATTTCATATCTTGACCCCCTAGCTCCAAGGAAACATTATTTTTGATTCTACCAAATTGTCCCACAATTAATTGCAGGTGTACCCAGCATTCAATGGTCAGTAGAATGTGCTCTATCCTCAATGCACGAGCATCCCGCGCAGGCGCTACATTGTGTTACTGGAACATGCGCAATGCGGTTTCTAACGGGAGCATGCGCAGTACGCTCTGTTCCTCGTGCTGTTGGAAGGTGCTGAAATATGTCGAGTGCGGGAGAGTAAATGGAGCCGGTGAGTGGGGAGGAAGAGAGGCGGCAGACTGGGAGGCGAGGCTTCATAAACGTCCAGAAGAGGCCTGAAACCGGAAATAAGAAGCTTCCGATGCCGTGGATGCAGTAATGAGGGGCGGTGGTAACTGCGGCCCGGGGCCTCCCCATGGAGACGGGACCGAGTTAGCGGCCGCCATTTTATAGGGGACAGTGTGTAACACGGCGCATGCGCGGTCATACCTGTGTCAGAATCCTGGACCAATGCCCAACATTTGTCAGGGCACCAGACAAGAAGCCCAAATACTCTTACAATTTGTAAAACTGCGAGGAAAGGATACTTTACCCCAGGAGTGATGACTGCCCAGTTAGTATCTGTCGTGTTGGGTGTTCCGATGCATAAATGATCCAACACGGCTGTAGATGGTACAACTCTGTTTTATTGTCTTAAACAACGACAACTACTAACTGCTGGTTTGGGTATGTGCTTCACCAGCTAACCTGTGGACCCAGCCCTATCACTATCTTAGTGAGGCACTCAAGCACATGGTCTATGTCTGAGTGGCACTCTGTGAGCTCTGTGCTCTGAGCTATCTCCCGGGAGAATGAGTGGGAACTGTGGTGTTCCCTGTTTTATAGTGCGTGTGCTCTCACTGGTGATTGGCTGCGATGTTATGTGTGTGCTGGTTGGTCCAACTACCTGTCCATCAGTGTGTGTGTGATTGCACCATGATATGCTGATGTGGATATCATGACATTCCCCCCTTTCACAAGGATATGTGCCTACATGCTAATAAATAGAAATGTGTACTGAGTGCATCTGAGTATGTGTGTGCAATATTTACAACATGTACATGAGGCTCAACTGTATACAGAGGAAGGTGTCAGGTGCAACAGAGCAACGAGGTTGTACCAATAACAGAACAAATGCAATCAGCAAACGATGAGAGAAAACTTCTTGAACAATGAACGACAAGAAAAGAAACTCATTAACAGTACTGTAAAACAATTCAGTGAGCCCACTGTGCTAACAGGCTCATAAGTCAAGTCTCTCAGGTGGGTGACAAATTCGGTTTGACAGCCTCAAGGGTGGGTCAGGATCCACCGGCTGAGGAATGGGCCTGGCCACAAGCGAAAGAGGAATAGGCAGAGTGGCAGGAAGCTCCACAAAGTCGACATCAGGGACAACAGGAGGGCGTGGCACCGGTGCATGATCTCGTAGCGAGCGCGGAACCAGATGAAGGGCCCACCGATTACGGCGGCGAATGGAGCCATCAGGCATGCGAACCAGGAAGGAGCGGGGAGCCACGTGGCGGAGAAACTCAGCGGTTGCCGACCAGCCACCCTCCGGCAGGTGTATGCGTACGTTGTCTCCAGGCGCCAGGGCAGGAAGATCAGTCGCCCGAGCGGCATGTGCCACCTTCTGCTGAGCACGCTGTTGTTGCATCCTTCGCAATACTGGAGCATTGTCGAGGTCAGGAACATGAATGGACGGCACAGTGGTCCTGAGGGTGCAACCCATTAACAGCTGGACTGGCGAGAGGCCCGTGGACAGTGTGGCTGAGCGATAGGCCAGCAGGGCTAAACAGAAGTCAGATCCGGCATCAGCAGCCTTGCAGAGGAGCCGCTTCACAATGTGGACGCCCTTTTCCGCCTTGCCATTCGACTGAGGATGCAAGGGACTGGACGTCACGTGTGTGAAGTTGTATGAAGTGGCAAAGGAAGACCATTCTTGGCTCGCAAAGCAAGGCCCGTTGTCAGACATGACGGTGAGGGGAATTCCATGGCGAGCAAAGGTTTCCTTGCATTCCCGGATGACAGCTGATGATGTCATGTCGTGCAGGCTTATGACCTCCGGATAACTTGAGAAGTAGTCAATCAGAATAATGTAGTCGCTGCCGAGCGCATGAAAGAGGTCCATGCCCACCTTCGCCCAGGGAGACGTGACCAACTCATGGGGCTGAAGTGTCTCAGGGGGTTGCGCCGGCTGAAACCTTTGGCGTGTGGGGCAGTTGAGCACCATGTTGGCGATGTCGTCGCTGATACCCGGCCAGTACACAGCCTTTCGGGCCCTCCGCCTGCACTTTTCAACTCCGAGATGGCCTTCGTGCAGTTGTTCGAGGACAAGCCGGTGCATGCTGTGTGGGATCATGATCGGGTCCAACTTCAAGAGGACACCATCAATAACGGCCAAGTCGTCCCGGACATTGTAAAATTCTGGGCACTGCCCCTTGAGCCACCCTTCCGTCATGTGGCGAATTACACGCTGTAGAAGGGGGTCAGCCGCAGTCTCACGGCGAATGTTGGCCAGACGTGCGTCAGTGGCCGGCAGATTGGCCGATGTGAAGGCTACTTGTGCGTCGACCTGACAAACGAACCCCTCCGAGTCGGGTGGTGTGTTAACCGCCCTGGACAGAGCATCTGCGATGATGAGATCCTTCCCAGGGGTGTAGACAAGTTGGAAGTCATACCCCCAGAGCTTGAGCAGAATGCGCTGGAGGTGAGGGGTCATATTGAGGTCCCTCTGAATGATGCCGACCAGGGGGCGATGGTCGGTCTCCACAGTGAAATGTGGAAGACCATATACATAATCGTGAAATTTGTTGATGCCAGTCAACAGGCCTAGGCACTCCTTCTCAATCTGCGCATAGCGCTGTTCTGTGGGGGTCATGGCCCGCGACGCATAGGCGACCAGGGCCCATGGTGTAGTGTCCCGTTGCAGGAGTACCGCCCCAATGCCAGACTGGCTGGCGTCAGTTGAGATCTTTGTTTCCCGTCTGATATCGAAAAACGTCAGTACCGGGGGCGGTGGTGAGCTTGACCTTGAGCTCCTCCCATTCATTCTGGTATGCGGGCAGCCACTGGAATTCTGTTGTCTTTTTGACCAGGTGGCGAAGAGCAGTCGTGTGCGAAGCAAGGTTAGGAATGAACTTCCCCAGGAAGTTGACCATCCCAAGAAAGCGCAGCACTGCCTTCTTGTCTGACGGCTGCTGCATGGCGGCGATGGCTGCCACTTTGTAGGCATCCGGCCGCACACCCGACCGGGAGATGTGGTCCCCCAAAAACTTTAGCTCAGTCTGGCCAAAAGAGCACTTGGCTCGGTTGAGGCACAGGCCCTGATCTCGTATCCGTGCAAAGACACACTGGAGACGACTAATGTGCTCCTGTGGTGTGGTGGACCAGATGATAACGTTGTCTGCGTAGACGCGTACCCCTTCGATGCCCTCCATCATCTGTTCCATAATGCGATGGAACACCTCGGAGGCCGAGATGATGCCGTAACGGCATCCTATTGTAGCAGTATCTGCCAAATGGAGTGTTGAAAGTGCACAGCTTCCTGCTGGACTGATCCAATTGAATCTGCCAAAAACCCTTTGAGACATCAAGCTTGGTGAATATTTTTGCCCGAGCCATTTCACTCGTGATTTCTTCTCGTTTGGGTATGGGGTAGTGTTCCCTCCTAATGTTGTTATTCAAATCTTTTGGTTCGATACAGATCCGGAGCTCGCCGGAGGGCTTCTTGACGCACACCATGGAGCTGACCCATGGCGTTGGCTCCGTGACCCGGGAAAGCACTCCTTGGTCCTGCAGGCCCTACAGCTGCTGCTTGAGGCGGTCCTTGAGTGGTGCTGGGCCCCTACGAAGTGTGTGAATGACCGGGGTGGCGTGCGGTTTGAGCCGTATTCTGTACGTGTAGGGCAGTGTGCCCATGCCCTCGAAAACCTCATGGTTGTGCATGAGGAGTGGGTGGAGCTGCGCCCTAAAGTCTGCATCCGGGAAATCGGACGTGCCTTCTGGAGACAGAGTGTGTACCCGCTGAACAAGGTGCAGGATCTTGCACGCCTGTGTGTCTAACGGAGAGTCCTTCGAGGATCCAACAATTTCAAACGATAATGTGGCTTTGTGTGAGTTGTGTGTAACCTCGAGCTGGCAGGACCCCGTGGCCGGGATGACGTTTCCATTGTAGTCAACCAGCTGACAGTGGGATGGCAGAATTGGTGGTTTGACCTTCAGGGTCTGGAAGGCTGACCACGCGAGGAGATTGGTGGAGGCACCAGTGTCCAGGTGAAATGTGATGTGTGATCGGTTGACTGTTAGGGTGGCACACCACTCATCGCCCGGATCAATGCTGTGCACTGGCAGCGGCTGGTGGTTCCGACTTGGGGACATCTGGTTCTTGTGGAATACCACAATGTGGAAGGGCTCTCTGTCTTCGGTATCGCTGGTCGGCATACTATCAGGATATGACTCAGTGTAGGGGGGCTGAGTCATCCGCACGTCCCTGCAAGGCTGGCGGAATTGTTGGGAGTTGGCAGGTTGAGGTGCTCGACAGCAGGCAGCGTAGTGGCCCATCCTGCCACAGCGGAGGCATTGTCGCGCTTTGGCCAGACATTGCCGCTTTAAGTGGGCGGAGCCACAGTTGCCGCACGTTGTGATGTCATGGCGTTCATTGCGCCACTGCGCATGCACGGTGCCGTCCTGCTTAGAGAGCACCTGCACATCACGTCCCTCTGCGTCACGTCCCCTCTTTTGGCACGTACACGCGCGGGAGGCCTCGGAAAGCGCGCAAAATGGCTGCCCTCGTCCGGTCTCGATCAACTGGACCTGCTCCACCTCGTAGGACCCGTGCCGGGCCGTTTCGGCCGCCTGGATTTGGGAGTACCGGCTGGTCGCGTTCTTATGGAGGACGCAGGTCTCGATGGCAGTCGCTAGGGTGAGGCGCTTTATTTTAAGGAGCTGCTGGCGTAGGGTGTCCGAGCTGACCCCAAAAACTATCTGATCCCGTATCATGGAGTCGGAGGTGGCCTCATAGCCGCAGGACTGTGCGAGGATACGGAGGTGTGTCAAGTAAGATTGGAAAGGCTGCTGCTGGAAGAGGTACCTCTCGAAGCTCTCATTGACTTCCACGCTGAAGTGTTCCTCGAACCTCAGAAGCACCGTCTTATATTTTGTCTTGTCCTCGCCTTCTGCGAATGCCAGGGAGTTGTACATGTGGATGGCGTGTTGCCCCGCCATGGAGAGGAGGAGGGCGACCTTCCTGGTGTCCGATGCATTCTCCCTGTCTGTGGCTTCTAGGAAGAGCTGGAAGCGCTGTTTAAACAGCTTCCAGTTGACGCCAAGATTTCCAGCGATTCGGAGCGGCTGCAGCGGGCTGATGTTTTCCATGGAGCAGGATGGCGGATTTCTGAAAGGGTGCAGGTAGGTCTCACAGTCGCTGGTTAGCTTCCACTACTGGTATCATGTCGTGTTGGGTGTTCCGATGCACAAATGATCCAACATGGCTGTAGATGGTACAACTCTGTTTTATTGTCTTAAACAATGACAACTACTAACTGCTGGTTTGGGTATGTGCTTCACCAGCTAACCTGTGGACCCAGCCCTATCACTATCTTAGTGAGGCACTCAGCACATGGTGTATGTCTGAGTGGCACGCTGTGAGCTCTGTGCTATCTCCTGGTAGAATAAGCGGGAACTGTGGTGTTCCCTGTTTTATAGTGCGTGTGCTCTCACTGGTGATTGGCTGCGATGTTATGTGTGTGCTGGTTGGTCCAACTACCTGTCCATCAGTGTGTGTGATTGCACCATTATATGCTGATGTGGATATCATGACAGTATCTTTTATGTTATAACAAACTTTAATTTAAACACAGAACTAACCACACTTAACATGAAAGAAAATAGCTTTCCAATTATCAGTTAAACAGTTCTTACAGACGGCACATTGGCACAGTGGTTAGCACTGCTGCCTTATGGCGCTGAGGACCCGGGTTTGATCCCGGCCCCTGTCCGTGTGAAGTTTGTACATTCTGCATGGGTCTCACCCCCACAACCCACAGATGTGCAGGGTAGGTGAATTGGCCGCACTAAATTGCCCCTTAAAAAATGACAGTCTTCCGAGATTCCGGTTTGTGTTTCAGTGTCTCCCCATCTTTATTCCGCGGTCCTTCTTTAAACTGGTCAATAAGGTGATCACAGGCTTTGTATGGGCGGGTAAGACCCTGCGAGTAAAAAAGGGGATGCTGGAGCGGGGGTGGGTTGGTGCTGCCGAACTTTAGTAATTATTATTGGACGACGAATATATTCATGATTAGGAAGTGGGTGGTGGGGAGAGGGTCGGTGTCGGAGCGAGTGGAAAAAAATAATTGGGTACTCCAAATTTAAATAAAAGTTCTTAAACAGAAGGAAAAACCTAAACTTAAGCCTTACATCTTCACTAACTCTAAGTAAGCAACACCAATACCAAATACTTCTGTCTTGTCAGAAGCTCCTGCTCATCTTTACAGCATCTGGCAAAACTGCTGTTCAACTTAAAATTCCGAGCAGACTGCAACCGTTCTGAAACTGCATAACTACAGACACACCTGGCTCCTCCCATTAATTGCATTATCTGTATCTGACTATGTTCCATGACCTTGTCTAGCATGGACAAAAAACACCCCCCAATAAATTATCGGCACTCCAGGGAATCTCTAGAAATGATAACAAGGTTACATTAGGCATCTCTATGAAAACACGTAAATGGTTAGAATGAATAATGACTTCACATCTTCTTAATTGCAGCTTTAGCAGACACACAGTCTGGACCTTAACCAAGGTCATTTAATAATATTACTGCAACAAGTAAAAACCCAGGCTTTTAAAAACCTTACTGCACCAGATATAAAATACAATATATATACCAATTTCTTACATTGATCACACATGTAAGCAGGAGGAGAGAATGTTATGAATTTCTATCCTGGACTGACCATGATGGATTTTGGAAACATCTTTTATCGGGATTGGAAGGGGAGGATTTATACACAGCAAACTCAAACTAGGTGAAATGTTTGTTTCTTCTCAATTTCTCTCCTGGACTGACAATGATGGATTTTGTTAACATTATTTTACATATTTTTAGATGCAGCATATTGACAGATGGGAAACTCAAACCAAACATCACTCAGTTGAGTCAAGTCACTCATTCATCAGGACCTGAATATCTTCAGCCTTTGATTGTAGAAGCTATAATTAACTGGGGAAAACCAACATTAGTGGTGTAAGAATGGACCTGACCCTGGTAAATTGGAGTCAAAGGGTGGCAGGGGAAACTGTAACTGAGCAATGGGCTGCCGATAAAGAAGAGTTCAATCAGAGTAAAGGAATATCTGACGAAGGATATAGAGATACAGATAAGAAGAAAAGTGTGCTTATTAGTATCAGCAATGGCGAACAATCAGAGAGTGGGATAGATGATGGGAAACATTCAAAACGTGCATGGGAGAGCGGGGATTTGATAGAGGTATAGAAAATATTAAGAGGGATTGATAAACGTAAGTCAAATGTTCCCCCATGTGGGGCAATCTAGAACGAGAGGTCACAGATATAGGTTGAGAGGCAGTAAATTTAAAACTGAGATGAGGAGGAAATACTTCTCGCAGTGGGTGGTGAATTTGCAGTGCGGTGGAGTCTGAGTCATTAAATGGTTTCAATTTTAATTTATGGGATCTTAACCTGTCGAACTACGCCAAGTTTGGGGGAAGCTTAGTTGATGAATCAAGTCCTGGCGCAATACGACAAGTTGTAAGATTTGTAATATTTGTAGACTATGTCAAGTTGTTCGATTCCTTGTATTATTCGACTGTGTATAGTTGAAGGAATTTATATCATCTCTGCTATTCGGTTATCAGTAGCACTTTGTGAATACTGGAACTCAGCAGAAATTTGCAGTATAAACTTCTCAGGTGCCAAAAGGAATTGTTTTATTTGTAGTCGCTTGATTACAATTTGAAAGTCATTTAAAAGGCAATTCGTAGACAATTCGAAGCTTTCAGAGAATTACAGACATTATCTTTCTTTGCTTAGGCAGATAGCTCGAAAGTAACTTTTAAAAGGTCAAAGTCTGGCAATGAAACATGAAGAGAGAGAGAAAGCTAATCTTCAGCTACTCAAACTCAAAGTCAAAAGTGGACTAACATCACTGACACAGACTGTTAGACTGACAGAACCCCCAAAGACAAAACTAAAATGGCGGGCGGAAACTTTTCAGTTATACACTTTCATATCTGTCTTAAGTCATCTAATTACACCCCAATATAATCCTAATTGGTTTGGGTTAGACTCAAACACATTTGATTTGATGGCAAGCCGTCCATCTTCAATGTGCAACATCAGCTTTTTAATTGTTTCATGTCTACATTTTATGGAATGTGATATTTTGCTAATCTTTTAGCTGGCTTGGCTAATGTAACAATTGAGACTTCATATCGAGAATATATATATGACTCAATGCTCTTACAAACTGCATTGGACTCTTGCCACCTAGTTGCCATGGAACTCAGTCCTTGGCCTTGATAATTAGCACAAGCAGTGTCGATTTGTCTTGCAACTGTGCTGCTATAATCTTATAATGGAATTTTATGCTGTTTCATGTATCATATTGAAGTCCTGAATTTATGTGTGCTGAAATTCTCATTTTTAAAAATGAGTACTAAAACAGCTATCTTTTACCTATACTAGTTGTATTTGAAATACCTGGCTTCTACAGGGAGATAGGTACATTTCTGATTTTTAAAAAATGGTTAAAAGGATATGGAGAACAGAAAGGGAGCTGGATTTGAAGCCAAGAAGAGATCAGCCATGATCTTATTGAATGGAGGAGCAGGCTCGAATGGCTGAATTGCCTACTACTGCTCCTTATACCTATGTGCCCATGTAGATGTCCCGAACCCTGGCACCGGGAAGGCAACACAGCCAAAGGGACTCTCGATCCTCCTTGTAAAACATGAGCTTGAGTTGTAGAATTTCTTAAAGGATCCTGAAAGAATTATCCAACTTTATTTGGATTTCAGCCCAGGGATGAGGGAGAGTGTGTGGGACGGGGATTTACAGATTTGGGGGAATAAGAGATGAAAAATGTTTCAGAGAAACTAGAATTGTCTGTTCAGAATTTCTATTCTGCATTTAAAGTAATGATTTTGTAAACTAATTTTACAGGGGGTTAGACTTGCGGATGGTTCACTTGAATCAAACATTACATCAAGATCTGACAGTCACTCGAGTCATCAGGACCTGAATATTATCCACCTTTGAATGTGGAATGAGAGTTTGTCTGTTCGGTCTGTGGATAAAGATTTAAAACATCAGTGTGTCTGGAACAATTTTGAGACACACACATTCTCGAGTGAAAGTGTTCCAGTGAACTAACTATAGAAAGAGTTTTAACCAGTTACACATTCTGAAAGAACCATTCACAGTGGGGAGAAACTGTACACGTGTTCTGTGTGTGGACGAGGCTGCAATTGATCATCCAACCTGGAGAGACACAAGAACACCGTCACCAAGGAGAAACCATGGAAATGTGGCGATTGTGGGAAGGGATTCATTTCTCCATCCCTGCTGGAAATTCATCGGCGAATTCACACCGGAGAGAGGCCATTCACCTGCTCTGAATGTGGGAAGGGGGTTACTCAATTATCAAACCTTCTGATACACCAGCGCATTCACACTGGCGAGAGGCCTTTCACCTGCTCCGTGTGCGCGAAGGGATTCATCAGTTCATCCAACCTTGGGACCCACCAACGGGTTCACACTGGGGAGAGACCATTCACCTGCTCTATTTGTGGGAAAGGATTCTCTCAGTCACCAGTTCTGCTGACACACCAACTTGTTCACAGTGATCAGAGACTGTTTAAATGTTCTGACTGTGAAAAGAGCTTTAAAAGCTCAACAAATCTGTTGAAACACCAACACATTCATACAGGGGAGAGACCATTTATCTGCTCCATGTGTGGGAAAGGATTCAGTCAGGCATCTAACCTTCTCAGGCACCAGCGGGTTCACACTGTGAAGGCACCTTTCATCTGCTCCGTGTGTGGGAAGGCATTCACTTTTTCATCCAACCTGCATAGACACCAACAGTTTCACTTATGACTACAGGGGTTGGATTCTGTTGTTGCTGCTGCTTGCTGTTCATGTCGTCCAGAACTGAACCATGTTCATTCTGATAGTTGGGTTGGTTTTTAGTTACCAGCGGGGGTGGGAACGGGCGCTGGTGTGATGTGAAAATTACTTTCCTGGTCAGTGACACAGGATCTGCAGCCTCTGAGACCGTTTGTAATTTTCAAAAGGCTGGAAGAGAGGAGGGAACGAGAAACCTGCTCATTCCAATAAATAGCAATTTAAGCTCATCGATGAACTTGTTATGGAGCCTGTCTGGAACAAAATGGGATTGTCAATCTGTTTTTTGCATGAAGTTAGACAGTGTGGTGCATGTTAGTGCACTGCTGTCAGTCACTGCGGGTCAAAACATGGTTTGTTTTCATGTGATTTTCTGTGAAATTTGAGGGATAAACTAGCACAGATCTGAGTGTTGCACCTCGATTTGATGTCTATGGTCGCATAGTGCGGTCTTTATTCACCTGGCCCTTTCATGAGCTGCCTGCTTCCCTCGGCAAAACAGCAGTTCCCAAAATGGCTGCTGCCTGCATTTGGTGTTGGAGGTGAGCTCAGCTTTTGCTGAATCATTGACAATTTACATTTAACCTGGTGTCACGAGAATGATGCCGTTCAGTTGCAGGGTTCAAACCTGGAATCCATCTAATATCAGGTTCCCTGACACCACTCTTAGACTCTTGGAGCTGATTTCTGTTGACGTTAGTGACCCCTATAATGGGGCTGGAGTTTCATATTCTAGATATTAATATTAAATGTGAAATAAATCAGTTTGGTGTCAAACTCACACTGTGTCGAGTATTTGTTTCCTCCAAGGTAAAAAGAGACTAATTGAAATCCCGTCCTCGATTGTTCCACTTCTGGGTCATATCTCCTTTGTCAAAGAAAGATTTGTATTTTTGTCGAGCCTTTCATGAACTCAAGATGTCCTGGCATTTTACAGCCAATTTAATTCCCTTGAAGTGCAGTTAATGTTGTAATGTAGGAAATACAGCAGCTAATTTGTGCACAGCAAGAACTCATAGACTGCAACACGCTCAGATCCAGTGTGTTAGCTTCGTTAAAAAGGCATTGGAGTATAAGAGTCCACTACAGTTAAACATGGCAGTGCTGAGGCCTCAGCTGGAGTACTGTGCACAGGTTTTGTCTCCTTACCCAGGGAAGGACATACTTACTGAGGGGTTGTTGAGGATCGGTTCACTGGACTGGTTCCTGGAGTAAGGGCATTGTCCCATGAGGAGAAATTGAGTTGACTTGGCCATTATTGAGTGGAGATGGTTAGGTTCTGTCTAGTAGGAGATGGTCATTGCCTGGCACTTAAACCAAGTTTTTGATCATCGTTAATATTATCATTTCAGTTCAGCATCTAATTCTGAGTGGACTTTAGGTATTAAGCTAATTTTTGAGTCCTTGTATGTTCACCTTAAGACATAGGAGCAGAATTAGGCCACTTGGCCCATCGAGTCCGCTCCGCCATTCAATCGTGGCTGATATTTTCTCATCCCCATTCTCCTGCCTTCTCTCCATAACCCCTGATCCCCTTATTAATCAAGAACCTATCTATCTCTGTCTTAAAGACACTCAGTGAATTGGCCTCCACAGTCTTCTGCGGCAAAGAGTTCCGCAGATTCACCACCCTCTGGCTGAAAAAATTCCTCCTCATCTCTGTTTTAAAGGATCGTTCCTTTAATCTGAGATGGTGTCCTCTGGTTCTAGTTTTTCCTACAATGGAAACACCCTCTCCACGTCCACTCTATCCAGGCCTCGCAGTATCTAGTACGTTTCAATAAGATCCCCACTCATCCTTCTAAACTCCAACGAGTACAGACCCAGAGTCCTCAAACGTTCCTCATACGACAAGTTCTTCAGTCCAGGGATCATTCTTGTGAACCTCTTCCAAGGCTAGCACATCTTCCTTAGATATGGGGCCCAAAACTGCTCACAATACTCCAAATAGGGTCTGACCACAGCCTCAGAAGTACATCCCAGATCACAGTGCCATATAGGTTTTTCTAACTGGCATCAATAGTCTACCATTAGTAAATTGATCTTTTAAATAATGCTGCTGCCTCATAAAATTGAATGTTGTTAGTCTGAGCATTCGCACACTGTAACCATTTTGTATTTAACATACATTAATTCATATTGCATTATGGGCTTGAAAACAATACTTTTTTGTAGCACATGTTCTTGCAAAAGGAATTAGTTATAGTGTGAGATCACCAAAATACAACTAACACCAATGGGTGGACAATGCAATAGTTAGAATTGGAATGCCAGTTCTCAATTCTGGATTTGAGACAAGAATATATTTTTATAACTCAGTGTAGGATATATCTGAAGCTCAAGAATATTAAACGCAACGTAATGCACATTTATAAAACAACTAGTGATGCCACTGATGAGTTTGATTTTGAGAACTTCTTCAGGCAGATATGTTTTACCTTTTGAAGTGGATTTAACATAAGGAACCATTCAAGAAATTGACATTTCTATCATCGCATTTAGTCTGGATAGAGCTTAGGTATTCAAAGTGTTATACACAGACTTATTAAAAAAGATCTATGTACAGTAAGACCTGATGAGAACAAAAATGCGCTGATATGTATTTTAACTAAGGTGCATTTATATATCAAGTGCAGTATGTTGAATAAAGTCATTACATCTGTATGTTGCATGTTAGTTCACAAATCCCGAAATCCACTCCTCCAAGTTTGAGGACTCTGGGTCTGTACTCTTTGGAGTTTAGAAGGAAGAGCGGGGATCTTATTGAGACTTACAGGATACTGCGAGGCCAAGATAGAGTGGACATGGAGAGGATGTTACCACAAGTAGGGAAAACTAGAACCAGAGGGCATGATCTCAGACTAAAGGGACAATCCTTTAAAACACAGATGAGGAGATATTTCTTCAGAGGGTGGTGAATCTGTGGAACTCTTTGCCGCAGAAGGCTGTGGAGGCCAAATCACTGAGTGTCTTTAAGACAGATATAGATAGGTTCTTGATTAATAAAGGGTCCGAGATTATGGGGCAAAAATAGGAGAATGGGGATGAGAAACATGTCAGCCATGATTGAATGGCAGCAGACTCGATGGGCCGAATGGCCTAATTCTGCTTCTATGTCTTATGGTCTATTGGTTACAAATTACAGTTAAACCTGGGCACATAGTCCTTTCCAGACATGTCTGAATGTAATCAGTTATCCAACAGTTCAGCAACAATCGAGAGAGATATTTCACAGAACAAGTAACATCCAGTGATTCACTGTATATCAGCACTAATGGACCAGAGTCTGAGAAATCGGTGAGTTTACTTTCAGAGTAATTTCTTCAATATCTGAGAAGCTAATAGCTTTGAACAGCCCATCTACCAAATAGCTCGAGCCTACTTGTGATTATAAATACTCAAGAGCTCACACAGCCGCAATCTCGAGTTACAGAACAGATTCTGCTCCTGTCAATGGAGAGCTGCAGGATTGGACTGTGATCTGTTTACTGCTCATCTTCGGTTCAGCGCAGTCTCTGACTAATTTGCATTTAATAGGGTTAGCAGACATAATGCTTTATCCACACATGATGTGATGTGATGGGGTCCCTGCTCAGTCTAAACTGGGCAACTGACAGTAGAGATCAACCCCAAATGTCAGAATAAACATGATTCAGTCCAGGATGTGATTAACAGCAGCAATTCCTGCAAAATCATTTGTGAACTCGCTGGTGTCTCCAGGTGGGACCAGTGAATGAATCCATTTCGACACTCACAGCAAGTGAACAGTTTCCCCCCCGTGTGAATTCTTCGGTGCATCAGCAGATTGAATGACTGAGTGAATCCCTTGCCACACTTGGAGCAGGTGAACGGCCTCTCCCCAGTGTGAGTGCGCTGGTGTGCAGTGAGATGAGATGATCGTCTGAACCCAGTCCTGCAGTGAGAGCACCTGAACGGTCTCTCATCACTGTGAACACGTCGATGGTATTGCAGATCTACAGAACCTTTGAAGCATTTCCCAGTCTGGACATTTAAAAGGTCTCTCGTCAGTGTGAATTCGTTGGTGTGTCAGAAGGTGGGGTGATGTCCTGAACCTCTCCCCACACTGTGAGCGGCTGAATGGTGCGTACCCGGTGTGAACGCGCTGGTGCTCCCTCAGTGGGTTTTAAAGCTCTTCTCACAGTCAGAGCATTTAAACTCTCTCTTGTCGGTGTGAACTTGCTGGTGTGTCAGCAGGTGGGATGAGAGAGTGAATCTGTTCCACGCAGGAATCAGGTTAACGGCCTCTCCAAGTGTGTCTGCATCAATGTGTTTCCAGCTCAGACGGGGATCTGAATCCCTTTCCACAGTCGCCACATTTTCCCTGGTATTAACAGGGTTTTTTGCTGCCATGTGTAAAGGTCGATGATATCCGGGTCCTGATGAACAGGGCAACTCTGGCAGATTTTCATGTGATGTTTGGTTTGACTTTCCCCGAGTGTAAATCCTTCCAAAACCCAGTAAAACTATTTGTACAAACAAGGGACATTTAAAGAGAGTCCACCAAAACACAAAAGCAGGTTGTGAAATTGAGCTGAATGAATCTGGTCATTTGTGGGACCAGTACTGGGAAAAAGTGACCATGAAAACTGCTGGATTGTTATAAAAACCCACTGGTCACTAATGTCCTTCAGGGAAGGGAACCTGCCACCCGGTCTGTGCCTGCACAAGAGTCTGGCTTCTATGGGAGACAGAAATCTTATTGGAGGGATTCAAACATTGAGTTCGGGAAAGATGGGTATGGATTTTGGAGTTAAGACAGAATCTGGAGCGGAAATGGTGCATAGAGATGGAGTGGTTGTTTGCAAGGACAGTGGGGTGAAAAGTTGTTTTCATTGAGGAGAGGTGATGATGGCAGATTTGAAGGAAAGAGGTTCAGTCCCTGAAGAGAGAGAACTGTGAACAAAGTCAGTGAACTTGGGGAGTTTGGATTGTCAGTACTTTAATGGGAATAGGGCCATTGGAGCAGGAGTGGGTCTAATGGATAAGATGAATCCTGATAGGGCATGAGGGGAGATGGGAGTGAAACGAGAGAAAAATGTGGGTTCAGGGAGGGCTCAGGAAAGGGGAAACTTTAGAGACAGTTTGGCCCAGTGAGCTAGTGGAAGGAGGGAAGGGACAGAGATAACTGATCAGATTGTCTCAGACTTAGTGACAAAGAAACTCCATGAGCTCCTCACACTTGGTGTTGAAGGTGAGGATGGAGGAGACAGGGAGAGTGCTTCAAAAAAAAGACTTGTGTTAGAGATATTTTGGTAGTTAATACAGAGCTGATTTATTTTCCATTTAACTTTAATTTCCAAAACCCAGTCTTAAAGGGAGACCTGAACAGTCTCTCATCACTGGGAACACCTTGATTATACATGATTTAAAACATCTCTTCACACTGGGAACCCACTGTTGTTTCAGCAGAAACGATGACTAAGTGAATCCATCCTGTCATTCGGGTCAGGTGAACGGCATCTCCTCAGGGAGACCTCGCTGTTGTGTTAGAAGGGTGGCTGTCTGAATTAATCCTTTCCCAAACACAGATAAGGTGAATGGTCTCTTCACACTGTGAGCTCGCTGGTGTCTCAGCAGGTTGGATGACTGGGTGAATGTTTTCCCACATTTGGAGCAGGTGAACGGCCTCTCCCCAGTGTGAACCCGCTGGTGTGTAATGAGGTCAGATGATCGCCTGAACCCAGTCCCACAGTCAGCGCACGTGAACGGCCTCTCATCAGTGTGAGCACGTTGATGGGACACCAAGTCCCAGGAACATTTAAAGCACTGCCCACAATCCGGGCATTTAAAAGGTCTCTCATCAGTGTGAACTTGCTTGTGTCTCTGCAGGTGGGATGACCGAGTGAATCCCTTTCCACACATGGAGCAGGTGAATGGTCTCTCCCCCGTGTGAATTCGCTGGTGTGTCAGCAGATCAGACGACAGAGTGAATCCCTTCCCACACTCGGAGCAGGTGAATGGTCTCTCCCCAGTGTGAACTCTCTGGTGTGTCAGTAGGTCGGATGACCGAGTGAATCCCTTCCCACATTTGGAGCAAGTGAATGGCCTCTCCCCAGTGTGAACTCGCTGGTGTGTCAGCAGATTGGTTGAATTAATGAAACCCTTCCCACACTGTGAGCAGGTGAACGGCCTCTCCCCAGTGTGAACTCGCTGGTGTGTCAGTAGAGTGGATGACTGAGTGAATCCCTTCCCACACACAGAGCAGGTGAATGGCCTCTCCCCAGTGTGAATGCGTTGATGAGTTTCAAGCTTCGACTGGTAATTGAATCCCTTCCCACAGTCCCCACATTTCCACGGTGTCTCCCCGTTGTGACTGCATTTATGTTGTGAGAGGTAAGATGACTGGTTGAAGTCTTGTCCACACACACAACACGTGTATGGTTTCTCCCCACTGTGAACGGTGCTTTTTCCTTCCATGTTCAAAATCCAATGATGTTCAGGTTAAATTGGGGATTCTGTCAGATCTGATGTAATGTTCAGTCTGAGTTTCCCAACTGCAAATTCGCTCTAATACCCTGTGAAATTGATTTAAAACAGACAAAAGAGAGTGAGAGAGAACCCACAAATACACAAAAGCAGGTTGTGAAATTGAGCTGAATGAATCTGGTCATTTGTGGGGCCGGCACTGGGAAAAATGACCATGAAAACTGCTGGATTATCATAAAAACCCAACTGGTTCATTAATGTCCTTCAGGAAAAAGAACCTACCACCCAGCATCCCTAGGCCTACGGAAGGCTGTGGCCTCGATGTGAAGAGGAGAGAGGGGAGTAAGACCATAAGACATAGGAGTGGAAGTAAGGCCATTCGGCCCATCGAGTCCACTCCACCATTCAATCATGGCTGATTTCAACTCCATTTACCCGCTCCCTCTCCATAGCCCTTAATTCCTCGAGAAATCAAGAATTTATCAACTTCTGTCTTAAAGACACTCAACGTCCCGGCCTCCACCGCCCTCTGTTGCAATGAATTCCACAGACCCACCACTCTCTGGCTGAAGAAATTTCTCCTCATCTCTGTTCTAAAGTGACTCCCTTTTATTCTAAAGCTGTGCCCCCGGGTCCTAGTCTCCCCTGTTAATGGAAACAACTTCCCTACATCCACCCTATCTAAGCCATTCATTATCTTGTAAGTTTCTATTAGATCTCCCCTCAACCTCCTAAACTCCAACGAATATAATACCAGGATCCTCAGACTTTCATCGTATGTTAGGCCTACCATTCCTGGGATCATCCGTGTGAATCTCCGCTGGACCCGCTCCAGTGCCAGTATGTCCTTCCTGAGGTGTGGGGCCCAAAATTGCTCACAGTATTCTAAATGGGGCCTAACTAATGCTTTATAAAGCTTCAGAAGTACATCCCTGCTTTTATATTCCAAGCCTCTTGAGATGAATGACAACATTGCATTTGCATTCTTAATTACAGACTCAACCTGCAAGTTTACCTTTAGAGAATCCTGGACTAGGACTCCCAAATCCCTTTGCACTTCAGCATTATGAATTTTGTCACCGTTTAGAAAATAGTCCACGCCTCTATTTTTTCCAAAGTGCAAGACCTCGCACTTGCCCACGTTGAATTTCATCAGCCATTTCTTGGACCACTCTCCTAAACTGTCTAAATCTTTCTGAAGCCTCCCCACCTCCTCCATACTACCTGCCCCTCCACCTATCTTTGTATCATCGGCAAACTTAGCCAGAATGTCCTCAGTCCCGTCATCTAGATCGTTAATATATAAAGAGAATAGCTGTGGCCCCAACACTGAACCCTGCGGGACACCACTCGTCACCGGTTGCCATTCCGAAAAAGAACCTTTTATCCCAACTCTCTGCCTTCTGCCTGACAGCCAATCGTCAATCCATGTTAGTACCTTGCCTCGAATACCATGGGCCCTTATTTTACTCAGCAATCTCCCGTGAGGCACCTTATCAAAGGCCTTTTGGACGTCTAGATAGATAACATCCATTGGCTCTCCTTGGTCTAACCTATTTGTTATCTCTTCAAAGAACTCTAACAGGTTTGTCAGGCACAACCTCCCCTTACTAAATCCATGCTGACTTGTCCGAATCCGACCATGCACTTCCAAGAATTTAGAAATCTCATCCTTAACAATGGATTCTAGAATCTTGCCAACAACCGAGGTTAGGCTAATTGGCCTATAATTTTCCATCTTTTTCCTTGTTCCCTTACTGAACAGGGGGGTTACAACAGCAATTTTCCAATCCTCTGGTACTTTCCCTGACTCCAGTGACTTTTGAAACATCATCACCAACGCCTCCACTATTTCTTCAGCTATCTCCTTTAGAACTGTAGGATGTAGCCCATCTGGGCCCGGAGATTTATCAATTTTTAGACCTCTTAGTTTCTCTACAACTTTCTCCTTTGTGATGGCTACCATATTCAACTCTGTTCCCTGACTCTCCGGAATTGTTGGGATATTACTCATGTCTTCTACTGTCAAGACTGACGCAAAGTACTTATTCAGTTCCTCGGCTATTTCCTTGTCTCCCATCACAAAATTACCAGCGTCATTTTGGAGCGGCCCAATGTCAACTTTTGCCTCCCGTTTGTTTTTAATGTATTTAAAGAAACTTTTATTATCATTCCTAATGTTACTGGCTAGCCTACCTTCAAATTTGATCCTCTCTTTCCTTATCTCTCTCTTTGTTATCCTCTGTTTGTTTTTGTAGCCTTCCCAATCTTCTGACTTCCCACTACTCTTTGCCACATTATAGGCTTTCTCTTTTGCTTTGATGCAATCCCTAACTTCCTTTGTCAGCCATGGCTGCCTAATCCCCCCTCTGATAACCTTTCTTTTCTTTGGGATGAACCTCTGTACTGCATCCTCAATTACTCCCAGAAACTCCTGCCATTGCTGTTCTACTGTCTTTCCCACTAGGCTCTGCTCCCAGTCGATTTTCGTCAGTTCCTCCCTCATGCCCCTGTAGTTTCCTTTATTTAACTGTAACACCTTTACATCTGATTCTACCTTCTTTCTTTCAAATTGGAGATTGAATTCTACCATATTATGATCACTGCCTCCTAAGTGCTCCCTTACTTTAAGATCTTTAATCAAGTCTGGCTCATTACATAACACTAAGTCCAGAATGGCCTGTTCCCTCGTGGGCTCCATCACAAGCTGTTCCAAAAAGCCCTCCTGTAAACATTCAATTAATTCCCTTTCCTTGGGTCCACTGGCAGTATTATTTACCCAGTCCACCTGCATATTAAAGTCCCCCATGATCACTGTGACCTTGCCTTTCTGACATGCCCTTTCTATTTCGTGGTGCATCTTGTGCCCCTGGTCCTGACCACTGTTAGGAGGCCTGTACATAACTCCCATTATGGTTCCTCAACTCTACCCACACAGACTCCACATCATCCGACCCTATGTCGTTTAGTGCTATTGATTTAATTTCATTCCTAATTAACAAGGCAACCCCGCCCCCTCTGCCCACCTCTCTGTCTTTTCGATAGGTTGTGAATCCCTGGATGTTTAAATGCCAGTCCTGAACCCCCTGCAACCATGTCTCTGTGATGCCTACCGCATCATACCTGCCAGTCACAATCTGGGCCACAAGCTCATCTACCTTGTTCCATACACTGCGCGCATTAAAATATAGCACCTTTATATTGACCGTCCCTTTTTGTTTTCTTAGTGTGGTGGACCTTGGTTTACTGAGCCTTTCCATACAGTGTGTCATATTTTGTGGGATGGGGACTATTGTAACCTCTCCTGAGTTCTGTCTTTTCGTGCTTTTTTGTATTCCTAAGCAGCTACGCTTCCCACTGATTACTTCACCTCTTGGTTCCCTGACTTTCCCTTCCCCCCCCCAATCTTTAGTTTAAAGTCCTATTGACCACCCTATTTACTTTTTTCACCAGAACACTGGTCCCAGCTCGGTTCAGGTGGAGACCATCCCAACGGTATAGGTCCCCCCTAAGGAAAAAGAGAGAGGGGAGAGAGAAGGGAGGGAGAGAGGCAGGCAATGAAGCAGAGAGATTGGGTATTTCTCAACCAGAACTTTGACAGATTCTGACTTGGAAATATATCACTGTTCCTTCAAGGTCTTTGGGTAAAAATCATTGAATTCCCTCTTTAACAGCACTCTGGGTGTACCTACCCAACATGGACTGCAGCGATTCAAGAAAGTAGCTCACTACCACCTTCTCAAAGGCAATTAGGGATGGGCAATGAATGTCCTAGCCAGCAATGCCCAAATCTCTTGTATTCATTTAAAAAGAATCAAGACTGCATATTTTCAGCTCAGTAACATTGCCAGCCTCCAGCCTTTTCTTAGCTCATTTGCTTCTGAAACTCTCATCTATTCTTTTATTTCCTCTGGACCCAACTATCCTAATGCACCCTGGGATGACCGCTCACATTCAACCTCCCTGTAATATTGAGTTCATCCAAAACTCTGCTTACTCACACCAAGACGTGGTCATCCACCTTCCCTGTGCCCACTGACTTATAAAATCTCTCGTTTAAGAAGCACCTTTTCCTCTAGGGTTGTATCTCCCTATCTCTTGTCATCTCATCCAGCCACCGAGATATTTACTTTCATCTCATTCAGGACTCAGACTGAGATAGACAATTGTTAATCAGGAAGGGAATCAAGGTTAAGGGGATAAGATAGGAAAGTGGAGTTCAGGATATCAGATCAGCCACGATTTCATGGAATGGCAGGGCAGACTCGATGAGCCGAATGGCCGACTTCTGCTCTGCATCTTACATCTTATGGTCATGAGCATTTGCAATATTAATCACTCTATGACTGGTGGCTGTTCTTTCAGTTGCCTGATAGCCAAGCTCTGGAAATTCTTCCTTAAACCTCTCCTGCTCACTCCTTCACTTTCTTATATTAAGACCCTCCTTAAAACCTACCTGGGAAACAAGCTTTTGGCCATCTGCCCTGATATCTCCCTGAGTGGCTCAGTGTCAATTGGGCGAAACCTGGATGGCTTAGAGAAAAAAAAATGGATCAAATTAAAGCATGTTTCTCTCTTTCAAATCCTCGACATGTTGCATAATTACTCTTGGTGGCTGAGGATGCACCAGGATGTCCATCACCACCTGAACCAGTGTCGCCTCTGCGTCCACATGAATCCAGCTCTGAGAACAGAAAGGTCCCAAAGGAGACTCTCCCCTGGTCACCGGGACCGAGGCCCCGCCACACTATTGCGTCACATAACGGCGCATGCGCTTCACTCCCCACTGATCCAAGGTGGTGCCAGTCACCTGGGCATGTTCATGGGGAAAAGCCTCGGTGTTACAAACCCGGGGCCTCCAGGTTCTTATTGAGGTTGTGAGACCTGCACTGGGTTTTTATGAAGCCTCCGCTCCCTCCCCACCCCCACTCCCGCTCCATTCCCCCCTCCGGCCCACCGACACTCACCCGTTCAGTAAAGCATCTCCCGCACACACAAGGCCTCAAGCAAAATGACACTGCGCATGCTCCACATATAGCCCAGCATTGCGCCTGCGCGGTTGGCTCCTCTGGTGTGAATAGGGCACTTGCACATACGCAGGGAATGCTGGGTAATTGCACCGCCACTGAACGGTGAAACTGCAGAGAAAATAAATTTGTTACTCAATTGAGATGAATTGCTTTTCAAAAAATTCAGACTAATTTTTGTGAGTAGGTGCTTGCTTCTATATATATTTTTGTATTTTTCTAATTAAGGGGCAATTTAACGTGTCCAATCCACCGACCATACACATTTTCTTGGGATGTGGGGGTGAAACCCATGCAGACACGGATGTGACCCGGGGCCGGGATTGAACACAGGTTCTCGGAACCAGTGCTAACTACTGCACCACCGTTCCGTCCCAGTCCTCTCTTATATTTCATTTCTGGGAATAAGGAGAGATTTTTAAACGTTTCCAACCTCCCTTTCACCTCCCCTGATTCTATTTGGACTGGGTTCTGTCCCGGAATCATTGCTTTCCCTCTCTTTTCTCTCTATTTCCTTACATTGACTGTTCATTCCATTATAGGTGTAAATCATGCGGCTCCTCATCCCTGTGCTGGCTCTTTGGACATTCAATCCAATTAATTACACACACCAGGCAGCACTGTCAGAACAATATCTATCTGATATATCAGATGTGGAGGTGCCGACGTTGGACTGGAGTGGGCACAATAAGAAGTTTTACAACACCAGGTTAAAGTCCAACAGTTTTGTTTGGAGTCACTAGCTCTCGGAGTGCAGCTCCTTCATCAGGGCAAAAGGTGAATGGAGAAGGTCTTCCAACGTTTCAGATCGAAGATCTACAGTCCTGCCACATCCAATCGTGAATTGTGGTGCAATTAAACAACTCACTGAAGGAGGAGGATCAACAAATATCCCCATCCTCAATGATGGAGGAGCTCAGCACATTTGTGCAAAAGACAAGGCTGAAGCATTCGCAGTAATCTTCAGCCAAAAGTGCCGGGTGGATGATCCAGCTTGATCTCCTCCAGAGATCTCCAACATCACAGATGCCAGTCTTCAGCCAATTTCATTCACAACACGTGATATCAAGAAATGGCTGAAGGCAGTGAATACTGCAAAGACATTTTTCCGGCATTAGTTTTGAAGACTTGTGCCATACTCCTAGCAAAGCTGTTCTAATAAAGCTAGAACACCGGCATCTACCCAGCAACTGGAGGGTAGCTCAGTGGTTCGCACTGTTGCTTCACAGCACCAGGGTCCCAGGTTCGATTCCCGGGTTGGGTCACTGTCTGTGCTGATTCTGCACGTTCTCCCCGTGTCTGCGTGGTTTCCTCCGGGTGCTCCGGTTTCCTTCCATAAGTCCCGAAAGACGTGCTGTTAGGTAATTTGGACATTCTGAACTTTCCCTCTGTGTACCCAAACAGGCACCGGAGTGTGGCGACTAGGGGCTTTTCACAGTAACTTCATTGCAGTGTTAATGTAAGCCTACTTGTGACAATAATAAAGATTTTGTGTATTTTAGGGAACAGGTAGAACTTCCTTGGTTCGCCCCTCAGATATTCCATCTGTTTTTGATTAATGTATCTGGAGTCTGAGTTCTTCCAGTCTGTCTCCAATTCTCCTTCCTGTCTCTGGTATATGGGTCCAGGTAGCTTGGTGTTGTGATTTGTGTTGTTTAGTTGTGTGTCTGTTTCCAGAAGGTATTGTTGTCTCTCAATAATGACTGTGCTGCTACCCTTGTCTTCTGGTCTTATGAACATATCCATGTTGGATCCGAGCTCCCGGATTGTCTGTCTTTCACTCTGGGTAAGAGTCTGTTTGTGTCTTGTATTTCACTACTCTGACTGGGCAGAGACCTGATTGAAGGGATTCAAACATGGGAGTTCTGGTGAAGATGAGCAAGGATTTGGGAGGTGACAACATGTTCAAAGAATTTAAAGAGGAGAGGGCGGTTGAAGGTGGGGCAGTAATTTGTAAGGATGGCAGGGTCAAGGGTTTGTTTTATTGAGAGTGCTGATGGCAGATTTGAAGGGTAGAGGGACAGTACCTGAAGAGAGAGAGAAATGTTGACAATATTCGTGGACACAGGGTAGTTGGCTGATCAGTACCTGAGTGGTAATAGGGTCGATGAAGTAGGAGCTGGGTCTCATGGACAAGATGAGCTCTGAGAGGGCATGAGGGAGATGGGAGAGAAACTAGAGAAAGATGTGGGTTCAGGGCTCGGGAAAGGATAAAATTCAGAGACAGTTTGATCTGGTGGGCTCAAGGAAGGGAGGGAATCAGCAGAGGCAGCTGATTGGATTTACTCAATCTCAGTCACAAAGATAATCCACAAGCTCCTCACACTTCTTGTTGGAGGTGAGGATGGGACAGGGGAGAGCGAGAGTACTTCAAAAGGAACTAACTTGTGTCAGAGATATTAAAACGTTTCAGCACACTGCATATTTCACACAAATCTAATTTATTTGACTTTTAGCCAGAATATTAGCCGCTGTAAATGGGCTGGAATTGTTATCAGCAGAAAGAGACCCAACTGAACATAGATCATCATAGAATTTACAGTGCAGAAGGAGGCCATTCAGCCCATCGAGTCTGCACCGGCTCTTGGAAAGAGCACCCTACCCAAGGTCAACACCTCCACCCTATCCCCATAACCCAGTAACCCCACCCAACACTAAGGGCAATTTTGGACACTAAGGGCAATTTATCATGGGCAATCCACCTAACCTGCACATCTTTGGACTGTGGGAGGAAACCGGAGCACCCGGAGGAAACCCACGCACACACGGGGAAGATGTGCAGACTCCGCACAGACAGTGACCCAAGCCGGAATCGAACCTGGGACCCTGGAGCTATGAAGCAATTGTGCTAACCACAATGCTACCGTGCTGCCCTATGGTTCAGTCCTGAATGTGAGAAACACCAAAACCCAGTCGCAGTCATTACTTGTGGCCTTGTTGGTGTCTCAGCAGGTGGGATGAAGTGGTGAATCCCTTCCCACCTGAGCAGATGAATGGTCTCTGCCCAGTGTGAACCCGCTGGTGTGTCTGCAGGTTGGATGATCGAGTGAATCCCTTCCCACACTTGGAGCAGGCGAATGGTCTCTCCCCAGTGTGAACTCGCTTATGTTCAGTGAGGTGAGATGATTGTCTGAACCCAGTCCCGCAGTGAGAGCACCTGAATGGTTTCTCGTCAGTGTGAACACGTTGATGGAACATCAGTTCCCAAGAACTTTTATAGCGTTTCCCGCAGTCTGGACATTGGAATGGTCTCTCTCCAGTGTGAACTCGCTGGTGTCTCAGCAGGTGGGATGACTGAGTGAATCCCTTCCCACACTTGGAGCAGGTGAATGGTCTCTCCCCAGTGTGAACTCGCTGGTGTATCTGCAGGTTGGATGAGTGAGTGAATCCCTTCCCACACTTGGAGCAGGTGAATGGTCTCTCCCCAGTGTGACTGTGTCGATGAATTTCCAGCTTGGATGGGGAAGTGAATCCTTTCCCACAGTCCCCACATTTCCACGGTTTCTCCTCCGTGTGACTCCATTTGTGGCTTGTGAGGTCTGATGATCGAGTGAATCCTCGTCCACACACACAACACGTGTACGGTTTCTCCCCACTGTGGATGATGCTTTTTCCTTCCATGTTCAAAATCCGCCAATCTTCAGGATATGATAAATCGAGAACTCTGTCAGATCCTGATATGATGCTTGGTTTGAGTTTCCGGAATTTGAATCCTCCATTTCGAACACCCTGTGAAACTGATTTAAAGCAGAAAATAGGGAGTGAGAGAGAACCCACAAAAACACAAAGGCAGGTTGTGAAATTGAGCTGAATGAATCTGGTCATTTGTGGGGCCGGCACTGGGAAAAAGTGACCATAAAAACTGCTGGATTATGTATATATACAAGACACATTAAGAGAGTAGTTGGCAAAGCATTTTTGACCTTGAGCTTCATTAATATAAATATGATACTGAAACTATGCTTCTGGTGGCACAGTGGGTAGCACTGCTGCCTCAGCTCCAGGGTCCCAGGTTCAATTCCCGTCTCAGGTGACTGTGTGTGGAGTTTGCACATTCTCCCCTTGTCTGCGTGGGTTTCATCCGGGTGCTCTGGTTTCCTCCCACAGTCCAAAGATGTGCAGGTGAGGTGGATTGGCCATGATAAATTGCCCTTTGTGTCCAAAGGTGAGTTAGGGGCACTGGGTTACAGGGACAGGGTGGAGGCATGGGCTTAAGCTTAAGTAGGGTGCTCTTTCCAAGGGCCAATGCAGACCCGATGGATCAAATGGCCTCCCTCTGCACTGTAGGAATTCTATGGCTCTAATTCTATTCTTTGAATCTTTATAAAGCTCTGGTCATCACGCTTCAGGAAGGATGTGAAGGTTCTTGGAGAAGGTGCAGAGGAGATTTACCAGAATGGTTCCAGCAAAGGAGTTTGAGGGGAGGTTTGATTCAGGGACACAAGATTATGCCAGGTTTCCACCAGGTGGACAAAGAATCTCTGTTTCCATTCACTGATCGTACAAGCAGTCGGGATACAGATTTAAAGTTTTGGATAAAGCCTGGATTGAACTGTATAAGATCCTGAGGGGTCTTGACAGGGTGGATGTGTAGAGGATGTTTTCTCTCGTGGGAGAATCTGGAACAAGGGGGTTACTGTTGCAAAATAAGGGGTCACCCATTTCAGATGGAGATGAGGATTTTTTATTCTCTTAAGGGTTGTAAGACTTTGGAACTCACGTCCATAAAAGGCAGTGGAAGCAGAGACCTTGAATATATATATTTTTAAATTTAGAGTACCCAATTCATTTTTTCCAATTAAGGGGCAGTTTCGCGTGGCCAATCCACCTAGCTTGCACATTTTTGGGTTGTGGGGGCAAAACCCACACAAACACGGGGAGAATGTGCAAACTCCACACGGACAGTGACCCAGAGCCGGGATCGAACCTGGGACCTCGGCGCCGTGAGGGCGCAGTGCTAACCCACTGCGCCACCGTGCTGCCCGACTTGAATATTTTTAAGGCAGAGCTGGATAGATTCTTGATGAGCAAGGAGGTGAAAGGTCATCGGGGTAGGCAGGAATGTGGAGTTGGGGTTAGAATGAGATCAGCCGCAATCTTATTGAATGCTGAGCAGGCTCGAGGGGCCGAGTGGCCTGTTCCTAGTTTGTATGTAAAAGGTACAGGAGATATGAGGTGATATGAGATGTATGTTTTTACACAGCGAGCGGCAATGACTTGAAACTTGCTGCCAATGAGGGAGTTTGAAAATAGACACAACGAATGATTTGATTTCAAAAGGAAATTGGATAGGCATCTGAGGGAAATAAACCTGCGAGGATCCAGGAAGCAGGAGAATGGGACTGACTGGATTGCTCCAGAGAGATAGCATGGACTCAATGGGCCGATGCCATTCTCTGCGCCATCACGTCTCTGACATTTTTGTGCAGGCTAGTTTTGTAATTTAACCCCGGGGGTTCAGATATCACTCAGATAAATCTGAGCTACACTCCCTCCGAGGCCATTCTATCCTTCCTCAGGTTTGTTGCCCAGAACTGAACACAGTTCTCCAGGTTTGGTCTAACCAGGGTTTGTGAATCTTGGGGCTTTTCCAGTCACACTAAGACCTGAAATCTTCCCTCACAGACAGAACAGACAAACCTTTTACCTTCCACACCCAGATGCTGCTGAAATTCAGGTTCTAATGAATCGAATGACTCTGTCAGATTGCGATGTGACGTTTGGTTTGCTTTTCCCGTCTGTTAAACCTCCACTTCCGGTATCCTGTAAATTTACAGAAACCTCACTGTGAGTTTAGGATAGAAATTCACAACATTCTCTCCTCGCCAACTTTGATTAAATATATTCCTGGAGGTTTGATCACATGACCTGCCCCCATCCTCCAGCAATTAATCGGTCAACACATCCATCCTTGTGACACACTGCCTTCCTCGGCCAATTGGGAAGCAAAATGACTCATTGCCTTACAGGGCAATTACTGTCCTAACGATCTTCCGGACACCCAGGTATGAATCTCACCAACGCAGGGAACGGAATTGGTGCGAATCCGGGGAGAGGGAGCTTTGGAACAGTAAATATAAATAACTTACCGTGGGAATTTACGGCCTAGACAGCAGGGAGAGGAGTTGCCGCAAATCCAGGGAGGAGCAGCTTCGGAACAGTAAGTATAAATAACTTACCTCGGGGATTCACGGCCTAGTCGGCAGGGAGCGGAGTTGGTGTGAATCCAGGGAGGAGGAGCTTCGGAACAGTAAGTATAAATAACTTACCTCAGGGATTCACGGCCTAGTCGGCAGGGAGCGGAGTTGGTGCGAATCCGGAGAGGAGGAGCTTCAGAACAGTAAGTATAAATAACTTACCTCGGGGATTCACGGCCTAGTCGGCAGGGAGCGGATTTGGCCCGAATCCGGGGAGGAGGAGCTTTGAACAGTAAATATAAATAACTTACCTCAGAGTAAAGCTGATTGGCTGGTTGGGAATCTGTTCTAAATTTGAGAAACTGGAGTAATTAACTAAGTCGGGGAGTAACGAGGAGATTGGTAACTAGGAGATTGCTGTTTGTATCTATATCAATGATTTGGATGAGAATGTACAAGGCATGATCAGTAAGTTTGCAGATGACACTAAAATAGGTGGTATTGTCGACAGTGAGGAAGGTTATCAAAAATTGCAGCAGGCTCTCGATCAGCTGGGTAAGTGGGCCAAGAAATGGAGTTCAATACAGATAAGTGCGAGGAGTTGCATTTCGGAAAGTCAAATCAAGGTAGTATTTTCACAGTGAATGGTAGGGTCTTGGGGTGTGTCATGGAACAGAGGGATCTTGGAGTTCAGGTGCACGGTTCTCTAAAGGTGGAGTCACAAGTAGATAGAACAGCACGGCAGCATAGTGGTTAGCACAGTTGCTTCACAGCTCCAGGGACCCAGGTATGATTCCCAGCTGGGGCACTGTCTGTGCGGAGTATGCACGTTCTCCCCGTGTCTGCGTGTGTTCTCTGGTTTCCTCCCACAGTCTAAAGATGTGCGGGTTAGGTGGACTGGCCATGCTAAATTGTCCTTCGTGTCCAAAAAAAGGTTGAGTGGGGGTTACGGGAGTGAGGTAGATAAGTAGGCGTGACTAGGGTGCTCTTTGTAAGGGCTGGTGCAGGCTCGATGGGCCGAATAGCCTCCTTCTGCACTGTAAATTCTCTGAAGAAGGCTTTTGGCATGCTGGCCTTCATCAGTCAGGGCATTGAGTATTCAAGTTGGGAAGTTATATTGCAGTTGTACAGGACGTTGGTGAGGTCGCACCTGGAGTATTGTGTTCAGTTTTGGTTGCTTTGCCATAGGGAAGATGTTATTAAACTGGAGAGAGTGCAGAAGAGATTTACAAGGATGTTGCCAGGACTCAAGGGACTGAGTTACAGGGAGAGATTGGACAGGCCAGGATATTTTTCTTTAGAGCGTAGGAGACGGAGGGGTGATCTTATCAAGGTGTATAAGATCATGAGAGGCATGGATAGGGTGAATGTACTCAGTCTTTTTCTCAGGGTTGGGAAATCGAGAACTAGAGGGCATAGGTTTAAGTTCAGAGGGAAAAAAATTAATGGGAACCTAAGGAGCAACGGTTTTACACAGAGGATGGTACGGATGTGGAATGAGCTGCCGGAGGAAATGGTTGAGGCAGGGACATTGACAACATTGAAAAGTCATTTGGACAGATACATCGATAGGAAAGGTTCAGAGGGATATGGGCCAAATACAGGCAAATGGGATTGGCTTAGATGAGCTTTTTGGTTGGCATGGGCCAGTTTGGGCCGAAGGGCCTGGCTCCGTGCTGTAGATTCTATGAACCTCAAGTCTCTTTGGACACCCACTGTACTTAACCTCTTTCCATTTAGAAAGTACTCAGTTCTATCCTTTTTTGGTTCAAAACAGATAACCTCACACTTGTTTACATTGCCACAATCTTGCCCATTCACCTAGTTCGTCAATATCTTCTTGCAATTTTATGCTATCATGTATGCTGTCTACGATGCCACCAAACTTTCATCAGCAACAGTGCAGAAGAGGCCCTTCGGTCCATCGAGTTTGCATCGACACATGATAAACCTGACCCACCTACCTAATCCCATTTGCCAGCACTTGGCTCATAGCCTTCAATGTTATGATGTGCCAGTCTTCATCCAGGCACTTTTTTAGAGGATGTGAGACAACCGTCTCTACCACCCTCCTCGGCAGTGCATGAAATGAAAACGAATGAAATGAAAATTGCTTATTGTCACAAGTCGGCTTCAATGAAGTTACTGTGAAAAGCCCCTAGTTGCCACATTCCGGCGTCTGTTCGGGGCATTCCAGACCGTCACCACCCTCTGGGTAAAAACATTTTTCTTCAGTACATGTGTCAATAAATCTAATCCCCACTCTCTGCTGTCTGTTGGTTAGCCAATCCTCTATCCAAACTAATATATTATCTCTCAACCCCATGGGATTTTACCTTGATTATTACCTTTTGTGTGACACCTTATCAAATGTATTCTGGGAGTCAAAATACATCGACAGGACCCCATTATCCACTTGGCTTGTTACATCTTACAAGAACTCCTAAGAAATGAGTCAAACACGATTTACCCTTCACAAAACCACGCTGACTCTGGTGGATTGCGGTTTGACTTTCCAAATGTCCGGTTGCTACTTTCTCAATCATGGATTATAACAGTTTCCCAACAACAGGCTTTAAACTAACTAATTTCCTACTTTCTGCCTTTTTGACCTAATCCAGTGACATTGGAGATTTTCTCAGTGGAGCCTCAGTCACCATCAATGAGACTAACTTTAAATTCCAGATTTTATTCATTTAATGGATTGGAGCCCATGTCCCCAGAACATTTTCCTGTCTCTCTGGGTGACTAATGCAGTGACATTGTCACTGGGTCAGTGTCTCCCCCCTGGTCTCTGTGAGGTTGTTTGTGGAGAGAAGCCGGAAGCGGCGGATAGTGAGAGTGGAGAATGTTCATTGTTTCACATTCGGCTCCAGGGCCCCACTGGGGTTTGTAAACCCCACCCACCAACACTGACCTCTCACCTGACACCTCACAATGGTTGACGGCATCGCGCGACCAATAGGAGAAGAGTACGAAGTCTTACAACACCAGGTTAAAGTCCAACAGGTTTGTTTCGATGTCACTAGCTTTCGGAGCGCTGCTCCTTCCTCACCTTGCTTCCTGTTACCCTCACTCTCTCGCCCTTTCCATCAATCTTTTTGATTCTCTCTCTCCCCCACTACTCACTCTCTTTCTCTCTCTCACTCCGTTTCTCACATAAAATTCTCTAGCCCAGAGGGTTATGGATAATAATAATCATGATTGTCACAAGTAGGCTTACATTAACATTGCAATGAAGTTACTGTGACCATCACCGAGGAAGGAGCAGTGCTCCGAAAGCTAGTGACATCGAAACAAACTTGTTGGACTTTACCCTGGTGTTGTAAGACTTCTTACTGTGCTCACCCCAGTCCAACGCCGGCATCTCCACATCAATAGGAGAAGAGTGGGCGGGTACGGGGGACCGGTCGGGAGTGACTGGTCCTCCAGCCAATCGGAGTGACTGTGGGCAGGACTGGGCCGAGTGAAGCATGCGCAGTGTGATTAATGGCGATGCAGAAAAGGTTATTTCTCGGATGCACAACTCGTGAACGTGGGAATAGCGGGACGGAGGGAGAGCTGGATCATGCGGGTCGTTAGGCACGCTTCGTAAACATGTTAAATAAAGCAAAAATCCGGAAAAATAATCCACCGGTACCTGGGGATCTGAGCGGGATTCGGAGCTTTCTCACAGACAGGACTATGCGGCCGCCATCTTTATTTGGTACTGGCAGCGGTGCGCATGCGCCGTCTCAAATTGGGTTCCTCGCAGCAGTGCACATGCGCCCTCGGCACCTTATTTGGATCACTGGCAGCTCACTGCGCACGCGCACCCACCGTCTTTATTGGGGCACAAGCATCAGAGCGCAGGCTCAGTCGCCATCATTGTTGGGGGCAACGTTTTTGAAATGTGTCTTCATGACAGAATGTCCAGCAAACTATTTCACTCAGTTACAAATTCCTATTTAGGGGGCAGAATATATGCCGAGGACTGTGACAATAATTCGAATTTATATTGTGACTTGAACAGAATAAAACTTTTTCGACTTTCAGAGAAACGTGACAAAATAACAATTGACACTGAGCCACATGACGAGATATTAGATTTTAAGGACAATCTTAACGGAGGAAAGTGAGTCGGAGAGTTTTAAGGAGGAAATTCCAGAAATTGAGGCCTTGGCAACTCAGTAATGGTGGAGAGATTAAAATCAGGAATGCTGGAATTAAATGAGTGCAGAAATCTGAAAGGAGTGTGTGTGGAGGAGATTACAGAGATCAGGGTGATCATGACCATGGAGTAAAGCAATGAGACATTTAAACTTTTTGTGCCTTTTAAAAAGGAAGCATTTGTAGAATTGTGGGCACAGGGGGTGGTGTTAGTAAGTAAGCACATGGGTAGCAGAGTTTGGGATGGGGTGGAGGGGGTTGTTTAATGTTGGAGTCTGGCTGCGAGTGCATTGGAATAATCTGGTTGAGAGGTATCAGAAGAATGGATGATGGTTTCTGCAGCAGATGAACAGAGACGAAGGTGGAGTCGAGCTGTTACTCTGGTGGAAATCTGCAATTTTGGTGATGGTGTGGATCTGTGGTCAAGAGCTCATCTGGGGTGAAATATTTCACCATGGTTGTGAACAGTCTGCTTCAGCCTCAGACATTGGACAGGGATGGAATTGGTGGCAAGAGACTGGAGTTTGTAGCGGGGATGAAAGGGAATGGGTTCAGTCTTGTCAATATTTAAATGGAGGAAAGTTCTGCTCATCCAGCACTGGATGTCAGACAAGATCGGACAGTGTGTCCAATTCCTGTTCCAGCCTCCCCGTACAGGCGCCGGAATGTGGCGACTAGGGGCTTTTCACAGTAACTTCATTTGAAGCCTACTTGTGACAATAAACAATTTTCATTTCATTTTCATTTCTTGGAAAGGAACTTGCAGGTGGTGATGTTCACGTACATCTGCTGTCCTGTTCCATCCAGGTGGTGGGGATTAAGGGTTCAGGAGATTTTGTCAAATTGTGATTCAGTTGTTGGTCCATTGCTTCCTGTTACCCTCACTCCATTCTCACTCTCTCTCCCTTTCCATCAATCTTTTTGATTCTCTCTCTCTCCCCCACTACTCACTCTCTTTCTCTCACTCACTCTGTTTCTCACATAAAATTCTCTAGCCCAGAGGGGTGTGGATAATAATAATCATTATTGTCACAAGTAGGCTTACATTAACATTGCAATGAAGTTACTGTGACCATCACTGAACATATTGAAGGCTGAGATGGTGAGAGTTTTGGTCTCTCAGGAAGTCAAAGGAAATAGAGAGCTAACGGGAAAGAGTAATTGAAGACTTAGATCAGCCACAATTGTGTTCAATGGCAGAGCAGGTTCGATGGGCCGAATGGTCTACTTCTGCTCCTGTTTCTTGTGTTCTTGCAGAGGCCCGAGCCTTGTGTGGGCTCAGGCCGGGGGGCAGGTTCCCTTCCCTGAAGGCCATTAACAAACTGGTTCACTTTTCACAAAAGGTTCAACAGTTTTTGTGGTCACTTTTTCCCAGTGCCGACCCCACAAGTTACCAGATTCATTCAGCTCAATTTCCCAACCTGCCTTTGTGTTTTGTGGGATCTCTCTCACTCCCTTTTTTCTGTTTTAACTCAATTTCACAGGGTATCAGCAGGGAAGGATGTGCAATTGTCCAACCAAGCACCACATCAAAATCTGACAGTCGTGTAACTGATTGGAACCTGAATATCATCAGATTTTGAACATGGAAGGAAAAGGAAGTTCACAGTGGGGAGAAACCGTACACGTGTTCTGTATGTGGATGAAGCTTCAGCCGATCATCTGGTCTGTCAAAACACAAGCGCAGTCACAGCAGGGAGAAATCATGGAAATGTGGGGACTGGGGCAAGGCGTTCAATTACCCATCTGACCTGGCAACCCATCAACCCATTCACACTGGGGAGAAGCCTTTCACCTGCCCCGAGTGTGGGCGTGGATTCACTCAGTCATACAGCTTGTTGATGCACCAGCGAGTTCACACTGGGGAAAGGCCTTTCACCTGCCCTGCGTGTGGGTGTGGATTCACTCTTCATCACAACTGCTGACACACCCGCAGATTCACAATGATGAGAGACCTTTTAAATGCAGAAAATGTGGGAAGTGCTTTATAAGTTCTCGGGATCAGGTGTCCCATCAAAGAGTTCACACTGACAAGAGACCGTTTAAATGCCTAGACTGTGAGAAGTGCTTTAAAAGTTCCGGGGAACTGGTATCCCATCAACATGTTCACACTGACGAGAAACCATTCAGGTGCTCCGACTGTGGGACTGGGTTCAGACGATCATCTCAACTCACTCTACACCAGCGGATTCACACTGGAGAGAGACCATTCACCTGCTCCCAGTGTGGAAAGGGATTCGTTCACTCAGGCAACCTGCTGAGACACCAGCGGGTTCACAAGTAACTGATGTGATTGGATTTTGCTGTTAATCACATCCAGGACTGAACCATGTTCATCGGACTCGGGTTTGACTCATATTTATTTATTTTTTTAAATAATATTTTATTGAAAATTTTTGGTCAACCAACACAGTACATTGTGCATCCTTTACACAACATTGTAACAATACAGATAATAATGACCTTTTTAAGTTTAAACAAAAACAACAACAAATAAATAAATATTAAATAACAAAAAAATAAAAACTAGCCCTAATTGGCAACTGCCTTGTCTCAGGCCACCCCCCCCCCCCCCCATCCCCCCCCATCCCCCCCCCCCCCCCCCCCCCCCCCCAAGTCCTGGGCCGCTGCTGCTGCCTTCTTTGTTCTCCCCTATCTATCTTTCCGCAAGATATTCGACGAACGGTTGCCACCGCCTAGTAAACCCTTGAGCCGACCCCCTTAGGACGAACTTAATCCGATCTAACTTTATGAACCCCGCCATATTTGACTCATATTTATAAACGCTAATCCAGTTATAAGGGATAATATTCTGGATAAAAGTCAATTATTTAACACAAGTTTGTCGAATCTTTTAACATCCCATCACAAGTTAGTTCTGTTTGAAGGTCTCTCCCTCTCCCCTGTCTCCTCCATCCTCACCTCAAGTGTGTGGAGTTCATGAAGCTTCTTTCTCACTGAGATTGAGACAATCTGATGAGCTGCCTCTGCTGCTTTCCTCTCTTCCACTAGGCCAAACTGTCTCTAAAATCCCACCTGGTCTGAGCTCTGAACTCATCTTTCCCCAGTTTCTCTCCTACCCTCCATCTTCCTCAGAGCTCATGTTGTCCATTAGACCTGGCTCTTGCGCCAGGGTCCTGGGTTCGATTCCCGCCTTGGGTCACTGTCTGTGTCAAGTCTGCACGTTCTCCCCATGTCTGCGTGGGTTTCTTCCAGGTGCTCCGGTTTCCTCACACAATTCCTGAAAGCGGTGTTTATTGGGTGAATTGAACATTCTGAATTCTCCCTCTGTGCACCCGAACAAGCGCCAGAGTGTGGCGACTAGGGGATTTTCACAGTAACTTCATTGCAGTGTTAATGTAAGCCTACTTGTGACAATAAAGATTGTTTGATTATTATTATTTCACCACGTTCTCACAAAACTGCTGACCATTCAAGATCTCCATGTTGTGTGATATTGTTCATAGTTCTGTCTCTTGGCCCTGTCGCTCATCTTTAAACGCACCCTTCCTAAAACAATATTTTACCCCACCATCATTGCAAACCACCACATCAAAACCTCCCTTTCCTCTCCAAGTCCCTGTACTCTGTGTTCCCCAAGGATCTGTCCTCGGCCCCTCCTATTTCCCATCTACAAGCTGCCACGAGGTGACATCATCCAAAAACACCGTGCTAGTTTTCACATGTCACTGACAACACCCAGCTCTACCTCACCACCAACCCTCTCCATTCCTCCTCTGTTACTAAATTATCAAACTGCTTATCCCACATCCACCGGATGGGCAGAAATTTCCTCCAATTAAAAATTGGAAAGACCAAAGCCATTGTCTTCAGTCACCATTAGAAATTCCGTTCCCTAACTCCCGAGTCCATCCCTCTCCCTGGGAACTGTCTGAGGCTGAACCACACTCTGCACAATCTCCGTGTTAGATCTGACCCCAAGATGAGTTTCTGAACACATTTCCACACCATCACTGATACCAATGTCGCCTGTGTCCACCACTCCCCAGCTCATCTGCTGCTGAAACGCTCATCCGTGCCCCTGTTACCATAAGACCATAAGACACAGAAGCAGAATTAGGCCACTCGGCCCATCAAGTCTGCTCCGCCATGGACTTCCGGGTGCGGCAATGACCAGCTAAGTCGCACGTTTCGGCAGCTCCCGGTGGAACGGACTTTTGGGCTCTTGATAGGAGCCCCAACAGCAATTTTAACGGCTAAAAACACCGTGCGGTAAACCAGAAGGGAATTCCCCCTGGACACGGATGGAAAAAGGAGAGGAAAGTGGCCGGATTGCAGCAGATCCTTTGGAACAACGGCAAGGAAGGCAAGCAAAAACCAAGATGGCGTCGGAAGGTGGCAGTTTCACATGGGGCCCTGAACAACAAGAGTTCTTGAAATGCTGCGTGGAAGAGATAAAAAAGGAAATGAAGAAAGAGCTGTTGGCCCCGATACTACAGGCGATCGAAGGGCTAAAGGAGGAACAAAAGATCCAGGAGCGGGAGCTTCGGGTCGTGAAGGCAAAGGCAGCCGAGAATGAGGACGATATACAGGGCCTGGTGGTGAAGACGGAGATACAGGAGGCACATCAGAAACGATGTGTGGAGAGGCTGGAGGCACTGGAGAACAACGCAAGGAGGAACAACCTGAGGATTCTTGGTCTTCCTGAAGGTGTGGAGGGTGCGGACGTCGGGGCATATGTGAGCACGATGCTGCACTCGTTAATGGGAGCGGAGGCCCCGGCGGGTCCGTTGGAGGTGGAGGGAGCGTACCGAGTTATGGCGCGAGGACCAAGAGCAGGAGAAACTCCCAGAGCCATAGTGGTGAGATTCCTCCGTTTTAAGGATAGAGAAATGGTCCTTAGATGGGCGAAGAAAACCCGGAGCAGTAAATGGGAGAACGCGGTGATCCGCGTTTATCAAGACTGGAGTGCGGAGGTGGCGAGAAGGAGGGCGAGCTTTAATCGGGCCAAGGCGGTGCTTCATAAAAAGAAGATAAAATTTGGAATGCTGCAACCGGCAAGACTGTGGGTCACATATCAAGGGAGGCACCACTACTTTGAGACGGCGGATGAAGCGTGGACTTTTATTGTAGAAGAAAAACTGGAATGAGTGGATTATTAAAAAGAACGTTTGGACAAAGTGGTGGGGCGAATGTGGGGGGCGAAGAGGGGTTTTATGTTCTAATCCTGCGGTGTGGTAACTTTTCTCTCTCCCACAGGGGGTGATGGGGGGAGGTGGGGAGGGAGAGGAGATGGGGCGTTGGCCATGGGGGGCGGGGCCAAGGGAGAAGCGCGGGCTTGGCTCCCGCGCTATGATAATTATGGCGGGAATAGAGAAGCAGGAAGGAGGGGGCGTCGCACGGTGCGAGCCGTGGTCACGGGGGGAAGCCGAGGTCAGCCAGAGTTTGCTGACTTCTGGGAGCAACATGGGGGGAGTAATTACGCTAGCGGGGGGTCTAGCGGGGGGGGGTGGGAGGGGGGAATTACTGGGTTGCTGCTGCTGGGGAAAGGGGGGAGCGGGTACGGGAGAGGATGGGCGGGGGGGCACCGCCTGGGGGAGATACAGCTGCGTGGGAACTGGGTGAGAAGCTGGAAAAAGATGATGGCTAACCGGCAAGGGGGGGTGGTGGGAAGCCCCCCAACTCGGCTGATCACGTGGAACGTGAGAGGGCTGAACGGGCCGATAAAGAGGGCACGGGTACTCGCACACCTTAAGAAACTTAAAGCAGATGTGGTTATGTTACAGGAAACGCACCTGAAACTGATAGACCAGGTTAGGCTGCGCAAAGGATGGGTGGGGCAGGTGTTCCATTCGGGGCTAGATGCGAAAAACAGGGGGGTGGCTATATTAGTGGGGAAGCGGGTAATGTTCGAGGCAAAGACTATAGTGGCGGATAACGGGGGCAGATACGTGATGGTGAGTGGCAAACTACAGGGAGAGACGGTGGTTTTGGTAAACGTGTATGCCCCGAACTGGGATGATGCCAATTTTATGAGGCGGATGCTAGGACGCATTCCGGACCTAGAGACGGGAAAGCTGATAATGGGGGGAGACTTTAACACGGTGTTGGAACCAGAGCTGGATAGGTCGAAGTCCAGGACTGGAAGGAGGCCGGCAGCAGCCAAGGTGCTTAAAGATTTTATGGAGCAGATGGGAGGGGTAGACCCGTGGAGATTCAGTAGACCTAGGAGTAAGGAGTTCTCGTTTTTCTCCTATGTTCATAAAGTCTACTCGCGCATAGACTTTTTTGTGCTGGGTAGGGCATTGATCCCGAAGGTGAGGGGAACGGAGTATACGGCTATAGCCATTTCGGATCACGCCCCACACTGGGTGGACTTGGAGATAGGGGAGGAAACAGGAGGGCGCCCACCCTGGAGAATGGACATGGGACTAATGGCGGATGAGGGGGTGTGTCTAAGGGTGAGGGGATGTATTGAAAAGTACTTGGAACTCAATGACAATGGGGAGGTCCAGGTGGGAGTGGTCTGGGAGGCGTTGAAGGCGGTGGTTAGGGGGGAGCTGATATCAATAAGGGCACATAAAGGGAAGCAGGAGAGTAAGGAACGGGAGCGGTTGCTGCAAGAACTTTTGAGGGTGGACAGACAATATGTGGAAGCACCGGAGGAGGGATTGTACAGGGAAAGGCAAAGGCTGCATGTGGAATTTGACTTGCTGACTACAGGCACTGCAGAGGCACAATGGAGGAAGGCACAGGGTGTACAGTATGAATATGGGGAGAAGGCGAGCAGGTTGCTGGCACACCAATTGAGGAAAAGGGGAGCAGCGAGGGAAATAGGGGGAGTGAGGGACGAGGAAGGAGAGACGGAGCGGGGAGCGGAGAGAGTGAATGAAGTGTTTAAGACATTTTATAAAAAATTATATGAAGCTCAACCCCCGGATGGGAGGGAGAGAATGATGGACTTTTTGGATCGGCTGGAAATTCCCAAGGTGAAAGAGCAGGAAAGGGTGGGACTGGGAGCACAGATCGAGGTAGAAGAAGTGGTGAAAGGTATTAGGAGCATGCAGACGGGAAAGGCCCCGGGACCGGATGGATTCCCAGTCGAATTCTATAGAAAATATTTGGACTTGCTCGCCCCGGTACTGACGAGGACCTTTAATGAGGCAAAGGAAAGGGGACAACTGCCCCCGACTATGTCTGAAGCAACGATATCGCTTCTCTTAAAGAAGGAAAAGGACCCGCTACAATGCGGGTCCTACAGACCAATTTCCCTCCTAAATGTGGATGCCAAGGTCCTGGCCAAGGTAATGGCAATGAGAATAGAGGAATGTGTCCCGGGGGTGGTCCACGAGGACCAAACTGGGTTTGTGAAGGGGAGACAGCTGAACACGAATATACGGAGGTTGTTAGGGGTAATGATGATGGCCCCACCAGAGGGAGAAACAGAGATAGTAGTGGCGATGGATGCCGAGAAAGCATTTGATAGAGTGGAATGGGATTATTTGTGGGAGGTGTTGAGGAGATTTGGTTTTGGAGAGGGGTATGTTAGATGGGTGCAGCTATTGTATAGGGCCCCAGTGGCGAGCGTGGTCACGAATGGACGGGGATCGGCATATTTTCGGCTCCATAGAGGGACAAGGTAGGGATGCCCTCTGTCCCCATTATTGTTTGCACTGGCGATTGAGCCCCTGGCGATAGCGTTGAGGGGTTCCAAGAAGTGGAGGGGAGTACTTAGGGGAGGAGAAGAACACCGGGTATCTTTGTATGCGGACGATTTGCTACTATATGTGGCGGATCCGGCGGAGGGGATGCCAGAAATAATGCGGATACTTGGGGAGTTTGGGGATTTTTCAGGGTATAAATTAAACATGGGGAAGAGTGAGTTGTTTGTGGTGCATCCAGGGGAGCAGAGTAGAGAAATAGAGGACCTACCGTTGAGGAAGGTAACAAGAGACTTTCGTTACCTGGGGATCCAGATAGCTAAGAATTGCGGCACATTGCACAGGTTAAATTTAACGCGGTTGGTGGAACAGATGGAGGAAGATTTCAAGAGATGGGATATGGTAGCCCTGTCAATGGCAGGGAGGGTGCAGGCGGTTAAGATGGTGGTCCTCCCGAGATTCCTCTTTGTGTTTCAGTGCCTCCCGGTGGTGATCACGAAGGCTTTTTTTAAAAGGATTGAAAAGAGCATCATGGGTTTTGTTTGGGCCGGGAAGACCCCGAGAGTGAGGAAGGGATTCTTACAGCGTAGCAGGGATAGGGGGGGGCTGGCACTACCGAGCCTAAGTGAGTACTATTGGGCCGCTAATATTTCAATGGTGAGTAAGTGGATGGGAGAGGAGGAGGGAGCGGCGTGGAAGAGATTAGAGAGGGCGTCCTGTAGGGGGACTAGCCTGCAGGCTATGGTGACAGCCCCATTGCCGTTCTCACCGAGGAACTACACCACAAGCCCGGTGGTGGTAGCTACACTGAAGATTTGGGGACAGTGGAGACGGCATAGGGGAAAGACTGGAGCCTTGGGGGGGTCCCCGATAAGAAACAACCATAGGTTTGCCCCGGGGGGAATGGATGGGGGATATGGAATGTGGCAAAGAGCAGGAATAACGCAACTGAAAGATCTATTTGTGGATGGGAAGTTCGCGAGTCTGGGAGCGCTGACCGAGAAATATGGGTTGCCCCAAGGGAATGCATTCAGGTATATGCAACTGAGGGCTTATGCGAGGCAACAGGTGAGGGAATTTCCGCAGCTCCCGACACAAGAGGTGCAGGACAGAGTGATCTCAAAGACATGGGTGGGGGATGGTAAGGTGTCAGATATATATAGGGAAATGAGGGACGAAGGGGAGACTATGGCAGATGAACTAAAAGGGAAATGGGAAGAAGAGCTGGGGGAGGAGATCGAGGAGGGGCTGTGGGCAGATGCCCTAAGCAGGGTAAACTCGTCGTCCTCGTGTGCCAGGCTAAGCCTGATTCAGTTTAAGGTATTACACATGGCGCATATGACTGGAGCACGGGTCAGTAAATTTTTTGGGGTGGAGGATAGGTGTGCGAGGTGCTCGAGAAGCCCAGCGAATCATACCCATATGTTTTGGTCATGCCCGGCACTACGGGGGTTTTGGATGGGGGTGACAAAGGTGCTTTCAAAAGTAGTGGGGGTCCGGGTCGAACCAAGCTGGGGGTTGGCTATATTTGGGGTTGCACAAGAGCCGGGAGTGCAGGAGGCGAGAGAGGCCGATGTTTTGGCCTTTGCGTCCCTAGTAGCCCGGCGCAGGATATTGCTAATGTGGAAAGAAGCCAAGCCCCCGGGGGTGGAGACCTGGATAAATGACATGGCGGGGTTTATAAAGCTAGAGCGGATTAAGTTCGTCCTAAGGGGGTCGGCTCAAGGGTTCACCAGGCGGTGGCAACCGTTCGTCGAATACCTTGCGGATAGATGGATGGAATGGGAAAAAGAAGGCAGCAGCAGCAGCCCAGGATTTGGGGGGGGGGGGGGGGGGGGGAGGGGTGGGGGTGGCGGGGGGGGGGTGTAACTTGTGACAAGGCAGTTGCCAATTAGGGCTAGTTTTCATTTTTGTTATTTAATATTTATTCATTTTTTTTGTTTATATAAAATAGGTCATTGTTATTTGTGCTGTTATAATATTGTGTAAAGGATGCACAATGTATTGTGTTGGTTGACCAAAAATTTTCAATAAAATATTTATTTTAAAAAAAAGTCTGCTCCGCCATTCAATCATGGCTGATATTTTCTCATCCCCATTCTCCTGCCTTCTCCCCATAACCCCTGATCCCCTTATTAATCAAGAACCTATCTATCTCTGTCTTAAAGACACTCAGTGATTTGGCTCCACAGCCTTCTGCAGCAAAGAGTTCACAGATTCACCACCCTCTGGCTGAACAAATTCCTCCTCATCTCTGTTTTAAAGGATTGTTCCTTGAGTCTGAGATTGTGTCCTCCCTTTTTTACCTTCAGACTTGATTCCAATACATTCCTGTCCAGCCTCTCTCATTCACCGCACCCGCACACGGAAATATGAGATCATTCAAAGTCCTGTTCACCATCACCACTGTGCTCATTGACCTACTCAAGCTCTGATTAAGCAATGCCTCCATTATAAAATTTGTATTCAGGTTGTCAAATCCCTCCATGGTCATGAACATCATCAGCCTTTAACCATGGAAGCAAAAAGCCCAGTTTAATGTTGGGAGAAACAGTTAATCTGTTCTGAATGTAGATGATGTTTTAGCCGATGATCTGACCTTTCGAACAGTATGTAGTCACGCTGGGGAGAAGGTTTGGAAATCTGGGGACTGTGGAATAGATTTAATCAGACCTGGAAATTAATCGGCCTGTTCACACTGAGAAATTACCGTTAATGTTCTCCGTGTGTGGGAAGGAATTCACTCAGATCACCAGCCTAACTTCTTCATGGTCAATCTGAACTGGACTTTTGCCAAATGCAATATATATTTCCTGAGGTTTGGGGCCCAGTATGGGACACAGTTCATGCAGCAAGTGAGGAAAAGACAGCAGGAATTTCTCTCATCTGTGATTTACAAGGACACATTCTCCGGTTCCCAACAATTACGTTTCTTCTGTAATTTCTTCATTTTCCCTAAACTACCCTGCCTGTTGATTCTATTATTCTGATAATTCCATTACTGTAGCTATAAACATCACAGATTAGAATTTAATCTGTTCCATTATTCACTCTGGTTTAAGTTTATGCTGAGGTTAATAACAGACAAACTCTGTCGTCTCCCCGATCCGATTAGAGTTTCCAATGAGTCGATTCTGTGGAATGGAATGTCTTATCAGCGTTTCCACGATGATCTGTCTGCAGTGAAGGAATGTCTTATCAACATTTCCACGGTGACCTGTCTGCACTGAAGCACCTGCTTGAGTTTCTCATTCTCCCGAAACTACGGATGCACAATCAATTGGACAAAGACGAGAGTTGAATACAAATGAGGCTTTATTACTCTAAGATGTGTGGCCTCCCACAGCAGCTGGCAAAATGGCTGCTGTATGGAGGACATACATATTTATACTCCGCCTACTGGGTGGAGCCAGCAGGCAGGGACTACCGCTGTACCTGTAGTACAGGGTCTTACCAGACATATCCTAATATATGTACAACAGTGGTTTACCACATTCACCCCCTGTAAAAATTGAGTCCGGCGGGGGTGCTGGAGAACTATATACAGAAAGTTTGAGTTTAATGTACAGCATTGCAAAATAAATGTTGAAGTCCAGTGGTTAGGCCGTCCCGAACCAGTTATAGATTTAGTCGGTCCGTGGCCTTGATGTACCGCTTGGAGTGACGCAGTGGTGGCGGCGATAATTCTGATGTCGGTCTGGTCCTCGGTGACTCTGGGAGCATGCCAAAATCCTCTTCATCCTCAGGCATGGGCAGGGGAAGGACGGATGGTCCTGGGGTGGTTGCTTCTGGGAGCGCTGGGAGAGGGTGGGGTGGAGCCAGGTCAGAGGTGTGTGTGTGTGTGTGTGTGTGTGTGTGTGTGGAACCTGCTGGTGCCAGGTCCCTGAGGAAGACAGTATCCTGGCAGCCGTCGGGGTATGCTATGTAGGCATACTGGGGGTTCGCGAAGGGAGCAACTGCACCCTTTCTGCCAAAGGGTCCGGCTTGTGGAGTCGGAGGAGTACGGGTCCTGGAGCTGCGAGCCAAGTCGGGAGTGACACCCCAGATGTAGACTTCCTTGGGAAGGCAAAGAGACGTTCATGGGGTGTGTCGTTAGTGGTGGTGCATAGTAGTGACCGAATGGAATGCAGTGCATCGGGGAGGACCTCCTGCCAGCGGGAGTCCGGGAGATTCCTGGACCATAGAGCCAGTTGGACGGCCCTCCAGACTGTCCCGTTCTCCCTCTCTACCTGCCCGTTTCCCCGGGGCTTATAGCTGGTCGTCCTGCTGGAGGCGATACCTATGCTGAGCAAGTCCTGACGCAGCTCATCACTCATGAATGAGGACCCCCTGTCACTGTGGATGTAGGCGGGGAAACCGAACAGAGCGAAGATTGTGTTGAGGGCTTTGATGACGGTGGCAGATGTCATGTCGGGGCATGGGATGGCGAAGGGGAATCTGGAGTACTCATCGACCACACTGAGGAAATACGTGTTACGGTCGGTGGAGGGGAGGGGCCCTTTGAAATCCATGCTGAAGTGTTCAAAGAGGCGGGAGGCCTTCACCAGGCATGCGCAGTCCGGCTGGTGGAAGTGCGGTTTGCACTCTGCACAGATCTGGCAGTCCCTGGTATTTGTCTGCACTTCCTCGACGGAGTAGGGCAGATTGCGGGCCTTTATGAAATGGTACAACCGTGTGACTCCTGGGTGACAAAGGCTGTCGTGCAGGGTCCGGAGTCAGTCTTCTTGGGTGCTGGCACATGTACCTCGGGATAGGGCATCTGGGGGCTTGTTGAGCTTGCCGGGGCGATACATAATCTCGAAGTTGTATGTGGAGACCTCGATCCTCCACCTCAAGATTTTATCATTTTTGATCTTGCCCCGCTGTGTGTTATTAAACATGAAGGCTACCGACCATTGGTCAGCGAGGAGCGTGAATCTCCTGCCGGCCAGGAAATGCCTCCAATGCCGCACAGCTTCAACGATAGCTTGGGCCTCTTTTCCGACGGAGGAGTGCCGAATTTCGGAGGCATGAAGGGTGCGGGAAAAGAATGCCACCGGCCTGCCTGCCTGTTTGAGGGTGGCCGTTAGGGCGATGTCTCATGCGTCGCTCTCCACTTGAAAGGGCAGCGTCTCGTCTACTGCGTGCATCGCGGCCTTGGTGATATCGGCTCTGATACGGTCGAAGGAATGTAGAGCCTCGGCTGTCAGGGGAAAATGGGTGGACTGGATGAGTGGGCGGGCTTTGTCCACATTGTTTGGGACCCACTGGGCGTAGTATGAAAAGAACCCCAGGCAGTGTTTGAGGGCCTTGGGGCAGTGGAGGAGGGAGAGCTCCATGAGGGGGCGCATGCGGTTGGGATCAGGCCCCAGAACACCGTTCTGGTCCACATAGCCGAGGATGGTTAAGCGGTTTGTGCTGAACACGCACTTCTCCTTGTTATAGGTGAGGTTTAGGAGAGTGGCGGTGTGGAGGAATTTTGCAAGGTTGGCTTCGTGGTCCTGCTGATCGTGGCCGCAGATGGTGACATTGTCTAGGTACGGGAAGGTGGCCCGCAATCCGTACCGGCCGACCATTCGGTCCATCTCCCTTTGGAAGACCGAGACCCCGTTGGTGACGCCGAAGGGAACCCTGAGGAACTGATAGAGGTGACCATCTGCCTCGAAGGCAGTGAATGGACAGTCCGCCTTACGGATGGTGAGCTGGTGGTAGGCGGATTTGAGGTCTACAGTTGAGAAGACCCGGTACTGTGCAATCTGATTGACCACATCAGATATGCGTGGGAGGGGGTACGCGTCGAGCTGCATGCACCGGTTAATGGTCTGTCTGTAGTCGACGTCCATTCTGTGTTTCTCCCCAGTTTTAACCACTACCACTTGGGCTCTCCAGGGGCTGTTGCTGGCCTTGATGATGCCTTCCCGAAGCAGCGGCTGGACCTCTGACCTGATGAAGGTCCTGTCCTGGGTGCTGTACCATCTGCTCCTGGTGGCGACGGGTTTGCAATCCGGGGTTAGATTTGCGAAAAGGGAAGGTGGCCCGCCGAATTTCAAGGTTAGGCTCTGGAGGTTACATTGGAAGTCCAGGCTGAATAGCAGGGCAGCGCAGAGATTGGGGAGGACGCAGAGGCGGAAGCCGCTGAGTTCTACATCCTGGACCGTGAGCGTGACTATACAGTACCCACGGATCGCCACGGAGTGGGACCCAGAGGCCAGGGAGTTTCTTTGATTGGTGGGGTGTACCGCAAGGGAGCAGCGCCTTAGCGTATCTGGGTGGATGAAGCTTTCAGTGCTCCCGGAGTCCATTCGGCAAGAGGTCACGTGCCCATTGATCTTAACACTGGTCAATGCGGTGGCCAGGTTGTGCGGGCGAGACTGGTCGTTGGTGACCGAGGCGAGTCGTGGCTGGTCGTGGCTGGTGTCGGACGATGGGGTGCCCGGGTCCTGGAACGATGGTGGTGTCCATGTGCCGTGGGGAAGACAAGATAGCGGCGCCTGGAGATCTTGGGGTGGACAAAATGGTGGCGCCCACTGGCCGCGGTTGAAAAATATGGTGGCGCCCATGGGCCACACGTGTTCCACGGAGGGGATGATGGCGGCGCCCACTGGCCGCACGTGGTCTGAGGAGAAGATGGCGGCGCCCACTGGCCGCGCGTGGTCCAGGGAAGTGTAGATGGCGGGGCCCATTGTGCATAAATGAGGGGGGGTCGGGGCGATAGCGGCGACTGCGTGGGCCTGGCACACTGCGGCGAAGTGCCCCTTCTTACCGCAGGCCTTACAAAGGGCAGCACGGGCCGGGCAGGGTTGGCGGGGGTGTTTTTGTTGGCCGCAAAGGTAACATCAGGGACCCCTGGAGTTGGCTGGCTGGCACGCGGCGCAGGCGTATTGGCTGGGTAAGGCCCCCACTGGGGCAGCCGTCTGTGGGGTCCACGATGTGTAGGAGGGGTGGGCCGCGCGGCTGGGGGTGTAGGTATGAATATTGTGCGAGGTGACCGTCATGGATAGCGCTAGTTTCTTTGTCTCTGCGAGATCGAGGTGGCCCCCTCTAAAGGTCGCTGGCATATGAGGTCCGACCCAATCCCCGTAACAAAAGCATCCTGCATAAGGAAGTTCGAATGTTCAGTGGCCGTAATGGCCTGGCAGTCACAGTCTCTGACTAGTGGAATTAAGGCACGCCAGAAATGGATTGGGTATTCTAAATTTATTTTTAAAAACACTCCCAGGCCAGGTACAGCACAGGGTTAGATACAGAGCAAATCCCCAGTTATCCTCTATCATCAAACACTGCCAGTTGCAGATACACAGGCAGGTTAGCAAAACAATCCCTGGATGCAAAAGCTCGGAGAGACAGTATGGAAGGTATGGCAAGCTGGGACTCTTAAATTCGAATTTGGGATTCTCAGATTACCCACAAAGTGGAGTGGGGGAATGGGGTTAGAGCAAGCTGACAAATGATTTTATTTATTTTTATCTTTTAAATAAATTTAGAGTGCCCAATTCATTTTTTCCAATTAAGGGGCAATTTAGCGTGGCCAATCCACCTACCCTGCACATCTTTGGGTTGTGGGGATGAAACCCACGCAAACACGGGGAGAATGTGCAAACTGCACACGGACAGTGACCCAGAGCCGGGATCGAACCTGGGACCTCGGCGCCGTGAGGCAGCAGTGCTAACCACTGTGCCACCGTGCTGCCCAGCTAACGAGTGATTTTAAAGTAACAAGCATGTCCTATGTTTTTCACCAGCAAGCTGCAGTGAGATATTTCTTCATAAGATTTCAATAATATTAATTATTTTTAAACTATTTTAGATTATACAACAACTTTCTTGCAGATCTCACTATTATGAATAGAAAACATCCGTATTGACTTCTCACACAGAAAATAGCAGGAGGAGGCCATTCGGCCCTTTTGAGCCTGCTCCACCATTCATTATGATCATGGCTGATCATCCAACTCAATCGCTTGATCCTGCCTCCCCCCACCCCCCCAATATTCTTTGATCCCCTTCGCCCTAAGTGCTGTTTCTAACTGCTTCTTGAAAACATACATTCTACATAATTGGCCTCAACTACTTTCTGTGCCAACGAATTCCAAAGGCTCACCACTCTCTGGATGAAGATATTTCTCCTCATCTCTGTCCTAAATGGGCTACCCTCATATCCTCAGACTGTGACCCCTGGTTGTGGACACACCCACCATCGGAACATCCTTCCTGCAACTACCCTGTCCAATCCTGTTAGAATTTTATAGGTTTCTATGAGATCCCCTCTCATTCTTCTAACTTCAGAGAATAAAATCTTAATTGATTCAATCTCTCCTCATACATCAGTCCTGCCATCCTGGGATTTGGTCTGGTAAACCTTCGCTGCACTCCCCCTCGAGGAAGAATAAAGATAAGGAGACCAAAACTGCACACAATATTCCAGTTGTTGCCTCACCAAGGCCCTGTATAATTACATCTGCCATTCATTTGCCCACTCACTCAACTTGTCCAAATCACACTGAAGGATCTCTGCACCCTCCTCACAGCTCATCCTCCCACACAACTTGATGTCATCTGTAATTTTGCAGATATTACATTTTGTTTCCTCATCTAAATCATTTATATATATTGTAAATAGCTGGGGTTTGATCAGCAATCCCTGTGATAGTCACTGCCTACCAATTTGAAAAAGACCTGTTAATTCCCATTCTGTTTCCTGTCTGCCAACCAGTTTTCTATCCATACCAATACACTACTCCTAATTCCATGTGCTTCAATTGTAAAAGCTCATCTCCTAAGGAGGACTTTGCCAAAAGCCATCTGAAAGTCCAAATGCACCACATCCACTGGCTCTCCCTCGACAACTCCACCAGTTACATCCTCAAAATTCCAGTAGATTTGTCAAGCATGATTTTCCCTTCATAAATCCATGCTGACTCTGTCCGATCCTGACACTGCTTTCTAAGCGCTGAGCTATAAAATCTTGATAATGGATTCTAGAATTTTCCCCACTACCGATGTCAGGCTTACTGGTCTATAATTCCGTTTTCTCTCTAGCTCTCTTTTTAAATAGTGGAGTTACATCAGCCACCCTCCAATCCGCAGGAACTGTTCCAGAGACTATAGAATCCTGGAAGATGACCACCAATACATCCACTATTTCTAGAGCCACCTCCTTAATTACTTGGCGATGCAGATTATTAGGCCCTGGGGATTTATCAGCCTTCAATCCCATCATTTTCCCCAACACTATTTTTCTACTAATATTGATCTCCTTCAGTTCCTTCCTCTCACTAAATCCTGCATTCCCCAACATTTCTCACAGTGAATTTTGGTTAATCCAGCTTTTTATAAGCTCTGAGACTATGTCTAATCAAATTATTCCTTTCCAGATGATTATACATCCTATGTCTTATAAACCTTTCCAAGATTTTGCCCACAACAGAAGTAAGGCTCACTGGTCTATAGTTACCGGGGTTGTCTCTACTCCCCTTCTTGAACAAGGGGACATTTGCTATCCTCCAGTCTTCTGGCACTATTCCTGGTGACAAAGATGACTTAAAGATCAAAGCCAAAGGCTCAGCAATCTCTTCCCTAGCTTCCCAGAGAATCCTAGGATAAATCCCATCCGGCCCAGGGGACCTATCTATTTTCACCCTTTCCAGAATTGTTAACACCTCCTCCTTATGAACCGCAAGTCCTTCTAGTCTAACTAATCACTAACTAATGGTTAGTGATTTGGAGGGGAACCTGGAGGTGGCAGTGTTCCCAGGTATCTGCTGCCATTCTGCTTCTAGATGGTGGTGATCCTGAGTTTAGAAGGTGCTGCCTAAGGAGCCTTGGTGAGTTACTGCAGTGCATCTTGTAGAAAGTACACACACCTGCCATTTTTCATATGTGGTAAAGGGAGTGAATGTTTGTGGATAGGTTGCCAATCAAGTGGGTTACTTTGTCCTTCTTGAGTGTTGTTGGATCTGCACCCATCCAGACAAGTGGGGAGTATTCCATTACATTCCTGATTTGTGTCTTTTAGATAGTGCACAGGTTTTAGGGAGTCAGGAGGTGAGTTACTCGCCGCAGGATTCTTGCCTTTGATCTGCTCTTGTAGACACCATTTATGGCTAGTCCAGTTTGGTTTCTGGTCAATGGTAACCCCCAGGATGTTGACAGCGAGGGATTCAATGATGGTAATGCTATTGAATGTCAAGGGGCAATTGTTAGATCCTCTCTTGTTGGAGATGATCATAGTCTGGCACTTGTGTGGCACAAATGCAACTTACCACTTGTCTGTATAAACCTAGATATTATCTCGCTGCATTTGGCCATGGACGCTTCAGTAACTGAGGAGTCGCAAATGGTGAACATTGTGCAGTCATCAGCGAGCATCCCCACTTCTGACCTTATCATGGGAGTACGGTCATTGATGAAGCATCAGCTGAAACTAGTTTGGCCTAGGACACAGTTTGAACATGTCTGGGATTCATTCTTCAGTGAATTACACAAAGCATTTCTGAATAAGTTATTTTACATTTGACTAATCACAGCTGCACACTCACACCAATATCCTCACATGAGGCTACAAGGGCTCCATCCAATGCAGACAATTCAGAGACTTTCAGGTTATCTCATATTAAAACATAGAATTGTTTAAGTCTCATTGCAATCAACCAATCCACCAGTGTTTGTAAATAGTTCACTCAATTGTTTTAGTTTGAACAAGACTTAACGTTAGGAAATCAGGAATTTCAGATGGAAAATTGAAATTAATTTATTTAAAATAAAGATACATAGCGATACAGAAGGAAAAGGGTAAACTGATCGATACAGAAGGAAAAGGGTAAACTGATCGATACAAAACAGACTTTTACCATTTCTCTTGGTTGATCAGGCTGTAAAAACATAATCCCTCTTGTACCCCTTCTTTGACAACAGCTCTTGATGGGAATCTTGCTTTGGGGATTCCAGTACTTGGCTGGCAACAGACCTTCTCCTCGGGTTTGAAGTACCTAAGTAGATCCTCCCTCAGTTTGAATAAACTGATTAGAACTCAATGGTTGGTCAATTTCATACCTGAATCAATTTGATTGTTTTTTTAACCATTTGGGTAAATGTCGCAGATCAGGATACAATGGGAATGTTTAATGTATCCCTCCCATCATTGTGTGACCTTCCAGTTACAAATAAGGTTACCGAGGGTATGAAGACTCGTTGCTAACCATCATATCAGATCATACATTCCTTCTCACAGAAGCTGTAATATAGAATTTAAAACAGGCTTACAGTTTTAGGTACAACCAAGTCTTTTAACACAACCACTTCCAGATTATTAAATCTTCAATTAAAATCAACTGAGGCACACTACTTAATTAATAATTTGTTTCTGACTAGTGAATAATTAATACACATCATTGACTAATACAATAGATCAATTGCTGAATACAAAATGCCCTTTTCATTTAAATGTTACGTTTCACAATGGCTTCCTTGATCTTATTAGCTTACTTCAGTAAATATAAAATGTACCTCACCTGAAAATGAATCATTTCTACTGAAACTTACTGCCTAGTCCCACTTATGTGTGTCTGTAAATATCTTTGCTCATCTCCCCCTGAATGCTTCAATGTCTCGGCAGTGGCCAGTTTATCAAATGCAATTCTCTTTGAACGTTTATCCACAACGATGCAAACATCTCCAAGAGAGCCATCAATTTATTAGTCTCATCTACACTTTCCTTTCATTAAAATATACATCAATACCACATTGATATATTCCACTGAACTACACCCACAGTGAGTTACTCCAATTCCCATTTAGTGGAGTTAATTTTCCTTAACTTTATTCTGTGCTCAATCACTTCCTCTTATACAATTATACATATCCCATTAGATATCTCATTCATGAGGCTGAGAGAAACATTACTGTCCAGTACTCCTACTACCTTTAAAACAGGAATCAGACTTTCCAATTTGATTCCAGGTATCAACAGTTTAGATGTTTTTATTTTCAAAATTAGTTCAAATTCAATTTCCAGTATTGTGGGGCTGGCGGGTTTTCTTAATCTTCAATTTATTTCCCAAAAGGAAACCTTCTTTTCCGATTCCCGGGAACCACCCAGACTGTTTGTCATCAGGTTTTGTTCTGAATATTTGATAATCCCCCTCAGCTTCAGGTAAATTTCCATTTAGAAGTTTGAAATAGCAAAGCTACAATTTTACTTTATCAATTTTGGCAACAATTACTCTGACTTGCTGGTTTTAAATGGTATTTTTACATCAGAATCAGGAGTCTTGGCAATTGGTTTGGAGGCAAGTTCCATCTCAAGCTCTTTCTCTCAGAAAGTAGCAAATGGCCTGAATGGTTAAGGCCAAAGTCTTTGAAAGGCAAAGCCTTGAGTTCAAATTGTCACCATGTTGTGATATTTGATGCCAGTTCTTGAATTCAGAAATAAAAACCTTCTCGATCTCTTGCTGTAGCATCAGCACGAACCTGGGAAACCTGTTGAATCCACTTGGATTTGTCCGAGAGCCCAATGGATTAATGTGTTCAGGAGAGCAACCAAGGATGAGAGAGCGGAAATAATCTCGAGTTAACGATGAGGTGTTATTGTTCAGTGGTTACGTTCCCATCTGAGTCAGGATGATGTGGGTTCAATTTCAGCTCCAGAAACCTGACCATAAAATCCGGCTGGTATTCCGATGCTGTACTGAGGGAATACAGCACAGTACTGAGGGAATACAGCACTGTACTTAGGGAATACAGCACAGTACTGAGGGAATACAGCACTGTACTGAGGGAATACAGCACTGTACTGAGGGAATACTGCACTGTACTGAGGGAATACAGCACTGTACAGAGGGAATACAGCACTGTACTGAGGGAATACTGCACTGTACTGAGGGAATACTGCACTGTACTGAGGGAATACTGCACTGTCTTTCAGAGGAAACCTTCCAATATAACCCCATCTGCTCTTGCAGCTAGATGTAAAAGTTCCCTTGATGATATTTCGAAGGAAGTTCTCTCGAATGAACTGCTCAATATAAAGCCCTCGGTGATGAGCACTGAACAGATAATCTGGTCATAATCATAGTTCTGTTTTGAACTCACTTTCTTGCTTCACAGATGCTGCCTGACCTGCTGAGTATTTCCAGCATCTTATTTGTGTTTGTAGGCGCCTGTTGTCCACAATCTGGCTGCTGCATTTCCTACATTACAACAGTGACTATACTTCAAAAGAACCTCAGTGTCTGTAAAGCACTTTGGGACATTCTGGAAGTTTTGAGCGGTGCTACATAAATCCAAGTGTTCCATTAACAAAGGAGAAAAGGCCCAACAATGGAACAGTCGGTAACAGGACATCAATCAGTCTTCTCTTATCTTAGAGAAATCAAGGACTCCAACACTGTGTTTAATGCAATTCATGTCCATTCTGATAATCCCATTAACTGGGCTGGAGTTTAACATCAATGGAAATAAATCTGAACTGTCAGAATGAACATGGTTCATTCCTGAGTGTAGGAATCCAATCCCTGTAATCACATGTGAACTCTCTGGTGACTCAGACGAGCGGATGGCTGAGTGAATCCTCTGCCACACACAGGGCAGGTGAACGGCTTCTCCCCCGAATGGATTCGCTGGTGGTTCATCAACTCCCTTCTGCTTTTAAAGCTCTTCTCACAGTCAGAACATTGAAATGGTCTCTCATCAGTGTGAACAAGTGTATGTGTCCTAAGCTGCGATTTTGCAGCGAATCCCTTCCCACACTCAGCACAGGTAAAGGGTTTCTCTCCATTGTGAATTCGCTGGTGATTCTGAAAATTAGGTAAATTAGTGAAACTCTTCCCACACTCAGTGCAGGTGAAGGCTTTCTCTTCAGTGTGAACACGCTGGTGTCTAAGAAGATGTGATGATCTAATAAATCCCTTCCCACACACAGAGCAGACGTATGGCCTCTCACCAGTGTGGACACGCTTGTGTAGAATGAGGTGGGAAGAACAAGAGAATCTCTGCCCGCACTCAGAGCAGTGGAATGGTCTCTCCCCAGTGTGAACCCGTAGATGTTCAGTGAGGTGGGATGAACACCGGAAGCTCTTCCCACACTGAGAGCAATCGTATGGTTTCTTTCCAGTGTGAACTTGCTGGTGTGTCATTAGGCTGGATGACTGAGTGAATTCCTTTCCACAGGTGGAGCAAGTGAACAACTTATCTCCAGTGTGACTGAGTTTATGAGTTTCCACTGCAGATGGGGAGCTGAAACCCTTCCCACAGGCCCCACATTTCCACGGTTTCACCATGGTGTCACTGGATTGGATAATCAGTTAAAGCCTCGCTGACACAAAGAATAATTGTACAGTGTCTCCCCGCTGTGAATGATGTGATGGTTTTTCAGGTTGTGTAATAGTTTCTCTCACTCGGGTGTGTGTCGGTGTGGGTCTCGGTGCTTTTCCAGTCACACTGATGTTTCAGATCCTTTCCTACATCAAAGGCTGGTGATCTTCAACTCATCGTGAATGTGTGACATCCTCTCCTTCCAATCCCCTGTAAAAGGAGTTGACTGTGTCAGTATCACTGTCTGCCCAAGATAGAAATTCAGAACAAATAATTCTAATTTCAATGGAATATTCTTCTCTCTCTTATTTCCCCAAATATGTTGCCCAATCAAAGTAAAAGAAGGCAAAATCACAACAAAATCAAGGAAAACTTTTTAACTAAACCAGAATGTTGTTTTCAGTGTCTCAGAAGCACTCTGCACCCTGAGGTACCAACCGTTGTGGAAGGTGTCAAGTGTACTGGAGGACACCTCATGTTTCCGTTCCAGGGCCACCTGAACATGGACAAGACCACGGAAGAGAGGCAAGCAGCCAGAGGAAGCCCTACATTCTCCCCCCATAGGGCTCCAATCTGGATCTACAAATTGGTGTTTTAAACAGATCAGGAGCAGATCTTCCGCTCCGACTAGCCCAGACCCCTCTGTGCAGCAAAGCTGACCTTCCAAAAGAACATCCTGCCTAAGCCCACTCCCCTACCCTATCCCCATAACCCCACCTAACCTGCAGTTCTTTGGGTTGTGGGAGGACAGCAGAGCACCGGAAGAAACCCAGGCAGACACGGGGAGAATGTGCAAACTTCACAACGACAGCCACCCAAGTTCGGATTCAAATCCGGGTCTCAGTCGCTGTGAGGCAGTTCCAATTAACAACTTTAAACTATTATGAATAATGTATCCGGGCACTAGGACCCAGTTGGAAAAGAGACCCTGAAGGTTCTGCCCATTCTCTCCTACGTCACCCAGACGCCATCGCATGCGCTCTTCCTTTCTCTGAACCATCATGGCGGCCGTTCACCTGGCCCTGATCCCAGGCTCAGGAACCGGAGCCACAAACTCGCTCCGGCAGCGTCTTAGTTTGGGTTTACGGCGTTCACGGAGGAGTTGAGAAACTCTCCCCGTCCAGAGCTGGCTCCATCACTCCCCCTGGATTCCATATCCTGACCAGTTTACTGCAGCCCATCTGCACCACCGCTTCCCGGTCCTCTCCGACTCGGAACAGAGGAGCCATCCAGAATGCCCTGCGGCTGGCTGGCCCTGGAGCATGCGCACTCAGCACCTGCGCAATGAGTCAGTTGGATCGAGCGGTTTCTGGGCCGCGGGGGATTGTGGGAACAATGGCCACCATTCATCAGCTCTAGTAGGGAAATTTTAATTTAATTTTAAAAAATAATCTTTACTGTCACAAGTAGGCGTATATTAACAATGCAATGAAGTTACTATGAAAAGCCCCTAGTCGCCACATTCCGGCGCCTGTTCGGGTCACAGAGGGAGACTTCAGAATAGAACAAAGAACAAAGAAAAGTACAGCACAGGAACAGGCCCTTCGGCCCTCCAAGCCCGTGCCCACCATGCTACCCATCTAAACTAAAATCTTCTACACTTCCTGGGTCCGTATCCCTCTATTCCCATCCAATTCACCTAACAAGCACGTCTTTTGGGACTTATGGGAGGAAACATTAGTACCCGAAGAAACCCACGCATACATGGGGAGAACGTGCAGACTCCGCACAGACAGTGATCCAAGCCGGAAATTGAACCCGGGACCTTGTGAAGCAACAGTGCTAACAACTGTGCGACCGTTCATTAGGCTGCAAGTGATGTTTTTAGCCTCGATGAGTCCATGGGCCAAGTATTTGTTCAATGTGAAAGGTTGCAGCCCCTGTATAGTTACCTGAAGGGACTGCTCCTCAATATTTGGTTAATTTTGGTCCCAAAAGATGTGCTGTTAGGTAATTTGAACATTCTGAATTCTCCCTCTGTGTCCCCGAACAGGTGCCGGAGTGTGGTGATTGGGGGCTTTTCACAGTAACTTCATTACAATGTTAATGTAAGCCTACTTGTGACAACAAAGATCATTATTATTAAATAGCCTGGCAAGGTGGGCGGGGGGTCTTGTGGAGCAGTGTGGTTGCCTCTGAGCCAGAATCTCCGGATTCGAGTTCTACCCCAGGACATGATGGCCAAGGAAAGTATGTTCATAACCCGGTCAAACAGGTTGAGTGTGTCAACCTGCAAATGCTTCTCAGCACACCAATGTCTGACGGCAAGAGTGGGAGAGAGTCCTGGTCAGCCACGTGTTGCGTGTGAGCCTCTCAAGTTATAAACCCTTGGTATCAGACTAGTGACCAGTTCCAGGAATTGCTCGCTATGGAAACACGAGTGAGAAAATAATTAAATTGATGTTTTTGTCAGGCGCTAGGACCCGGGTGGGAACATAGAACAATACAGCGCAGTACAGGCCCTTCGGCCCACGATGTTGCACCGAAACAAAAGCCATCTAACCTACACTATGCCATTATCATCCATATGTTTATCCAATAAACTTTTAAATGCCCTCAATGTTGGCGAGTTCACTACTGTAGCAGGTAGGGCATTCCACGGCCTCACTACTCTTTGCGTAAAGAACCTACCTCTGACCTCTGTCCTATATCTATTACCCCTCAGTTTAAAGTTATGTCCCCTCGTGCCAGCCATATCCATCCGCGGGAGAAGGCTCTCACTGTCCACCCTATCCAACCCCCTGATCATTTTGTATGCCTCTATTAAGTCTCCTCTTAACCTTCTTCTCTCCAACGAAAACAACCTCAAGTCCATCAGCCTTTCCTCATAAGATTTTCCCTCCATACCAGGCAACATCCTGGTAAATCTCCTCTGCACCCGCTCCAAAGCCTCCACGTCCTTCCTATAATGCGGTGACCAGAACTGTACGCAATACTCCAAATGCGGCCGGACCAGAGTTCTGTACAGCTGCAACATGACCTCCCGACTCCGGAACTCAATCCCTCTACCAATAAAGGCCAACACTCCATAGGCCTTCTTCACAACCCTATCAACCTGGGTGGCAACTTTCAGGGATCTATGTACATGGACACCTAGATCCCTCTGCTCCTCCACACTTTCAAGAACTTTACCATTAGCCAAATATTCCACATTCCTGTTATTCCTTCCAAAGTGAATCACCTCACACTTCTCTACATTAAACTCCATTTGCCACCTCTCAGCCCAGCTCTGCAGCTTATCTATATCCCTCTGTAACCTGCTACATCCTTCCACACTATCGACAACACCACCGACTTTAGTATCGTCTGCAAATTTACTCACCCACCCTTCTGCGCCTTCCTCTAGGTCATTGATAAAAATGACAAACAGCAACGGCCCCAGAACAGATCCTTGTGGTACTCCACTTGTGACTGTACTCCATTCTGAACATTTCCCATCAACCACCACCCTCTGTCTTCTTTCAGCTAGCCAATTTCTGATCCACATCTCTAAATCACCCTCAATCCCCAGCCTCCGTATTTTTTGCAATAGCCTACCGTGGGGAACCTTATCAAACGCTTTGCTGAAATCCATATACACCACATCAACTGCTCTACCCTCGTCTACCTGTTCAGTCACCTTCTCAAAGAACTCAATAAGGTTTGTGAGGCATGACCTACCCTTCACAAAGCCATGCTGACTATCCCTGATCATATTATTCCTATCTAGATGATTATAAATCTTGTCCCTTATAATCCCCTCCAAGACTTTACCCACTACAGACGTGAGGCTCACCGGTCTATAGTTGCCGGGGTTGTCTCTGCTCCCCTTTTTGAACAAAGGGACCACATTTGCTGTCCTCCAGTCCTCTGGCACTATTCCTGTAGCCAATGATGACATAAAAATCAAAGCCAAAGGTCCAGCAATCTCTTCCCTGGCCTCCCATAGAATCCTAGGATAAATCCCATCAGGTCCCGGGGACTTATCTATTTTCACATGTGCTGAAGCCCCGCCCACCATATTTTACATCTCCAAAACCCGGCGCAAATGCTCTCTCCCCGTTAAATCAACAGTTAACCTTGGGCTTTTGGGGGGATAAAGCCCAGAGCTGCAAATGAGGGACCCGCAGGTTCATATTCGGGGTTTGAGGCATTCACCAGGTGTTTAGAAACCCTCCACGTCCACCCACCAGCTCCATTGCTCCCTCCGCATTCCACATCTTCACCAATTTGGCGATATGACAGACAAGAGACTTGCCATCGCTATCACTGCACATGCTCCAGACACCGGGCGGTACTGCGTTTGCGCACTACTCTCCTGTGGTGTGAATGGAGGACATTCCCCACCGCGGGGGATACTGGGTATAAACACTGCCATTGAATGTTAAAACCAGTGAACAGTGAATTGTTTTGATATCATGTGGCGAATGGGTACGCTGGGACGGGAATCAATAAAATTAAGAATCAAATTATACACCTACCTAAGTGAACCTTTCCTTTAGATAATTTGGATATTCTGAATTCTTCCTCCATATACCCGAACAGGTGCCACAGTTACTTCATTGCAGTGTAGTGTAAGGCTCCTTGTGACAATAATAAAGATTATTATTATTATTGTGCATAAGCCAGTGGTTCTTTCTATCCAGGGGCCTTTTAATGCTCCTGAGTCAGGAATCTGACCTGAACTCGATTGTGTAATAATTATTATTATTATTATTATTGTCACAAGTAGGCTCTGAGAGGTCTATGAAATGCAGGAGAGATTAAATGGTGAAAGGGATGCAAGGCAAAATGAAATGGCAATTGGGAATATAGAAAGATTTCTAACACTGATGGTGGCCATTCTGCAGGGTCGACGATTCAGTGAATCGAGAATGATTAGAGTGTGGTGCTAATAATGCCAGGGTTACAGGGTTGATCCCCGTGCTGGCTGTCCAAGTTCCCCTGTGTGCAGGTTGCTGCATTCTGTTATGATTCTTGGATTTATTGTCACGGGTACCGAGGTAGTGTAAAGTATTGTTCTGTGTACAGTCCAGACAGATCGTTCCATACATGAAAACATAGTACATACTATGGATTACCTCCAAAGTTGACAATTGTAATGTACTCCTGACAGCTCTGCCACATTCTCCCATCTATAAAATTGAGGTCATTCAAAATTCTGCAGACCAATGTCTCAACTTGCAGACAGCCATCTATTTACACAACCCCCCCTCCTCTAATTGTGGCCCCTCTTGCCCCCCATTTCAATTGTGCACCATTGGTGGCCCTGCTCCTTCAGTTACCTCGACACAAAGCTCTGGAATATGTTCTACCCACTCCCACATCCTGTCAGCATGCTGAGATCTGAACCCGTGCCCCCAGATCATTTGCCTGAGCCTCTGTATAACTAGTCCAGATGACATGACTACTACACCATATTCTCCCCTCAACTTGGGGTGAGAAAAGGGCAGCATGGTGGCGCAGTTGTTAGCACTGCTGCCTCACAGTGCTGGGGACGGGTTCCATCCCGGCCCCGGGTCACAGTCCATTGGAGTTTGCACATTCGCCCCGTGTCTGTGTGGGTCTCACCCCAACAACACAAAAGATGTGCAGGATAGGTGGATTGGCCATGCTAAATAGCCCCTTAAGTGGAAAAATAAATAGAAATGAAATAGATTGTGGGAAAGCATATGAGCAGCAAGAGTTTTGGATGATTTCAGCTTTCCAGGTGCTGGGAAGCAGGATCAATGAGAGAGGCTGGTCAGGAATGCATTGGAATAGTCAAACCTCAAGTTGACGTGGGTTTGAATGAGGATTTCAGCAGCAGACAAGCTGGGGCAGGCTGGAGAGAGGTAACATTACAGAGGTGGAATTCCGTGGTGTTTGCGATGGTGTGGATATGTGATCAGAAACTCGTTGGATTTAAATCTGACATGGAGATTGTGCAGAGTGTGGTTCAGCCTCAGAAAGTTCCCAGGGAGTGGGATAGACTCGGGAGTTAGGGAACGGAATTTCAAATGGTGACTGGAGATAACGGCTTTGATCTTCCCAAATTTTAATTGGAGGAAATTTCTGCTCATCCAGTGGATGTGGGATAAGCAGTTTGATAATTTGCTATCAGTGGAGGAATGGAGAGGGGTGGTGGTGAGGTAGGGCTTGGTGTTGTCAATGTCCATGTGAAAACTAACACGGTACTTTTGGACGGTGGGACAGTGGATAGCATTGCTGCCTCACAGCACCAGGGACCGGGTTTGAATCTGGCCTTGGATGACTGTCAGTATGGAGTTTGCGCATTCTCCCCAAATCTGTGTGGGTTTCCTCTGGGTGCTGCCACAGTCCAAAGATGTACAGGTTAGGTGGTGTTATGGGGATAGGGTGAGGTTATGGGCCTAGCTAGCGCACTCTTTCAGGCGTATAGTGCAATACTGAGCGGCCGAATGGCCTCCTTCTGCACTTTAGGGATTCTATGGATTCTAGTGCCATCATGTCGATGGGAAATAGGAGGGGCCAAGGATAGATCCTTGGGGGACACCATGTTGGAGAAGAAAGGGAGTTTGGAGATGGGGTGGTACTTTGCAGGAAGTTAGGGTCAAAGGTTGTTTTCTCAGGAAAGGTGAAGCTAGTGTATTTAAAAGTGAGAGGGCCAAAGCCAGAAGAGAGAGAACTGTTAACGATATCAATTAATGTGGGGAAGTTGGATGGTCAGCGGTTTAGTGAGAATTGGGTCAAGGGAGCAGAAGGCAGGTCTCGTAATCAAGATGAGATTGAACAGGACATGACAGGAGATCGGAGAGAAACCGGAGATAGATCCGAGTTCACACTCAGACAAGGGGGATTTTTAGAGAGAGTTTGGCCCGGTTGAGCTAGTGGAAGGGAGGGAAGCAGCAGAGCAGCTGATCAGATTGTCCACTCACTGTAATTACTTGTGAATTCGCTGGTGTCTCATCAGGTTGGAGGACTGAGTGAATCTCTTCCCACACTTGGGGCAGGTGTACGGCCTCTCCCTAGTGTGAACTCGCTGATGTGCCAGCAGGCTGGATGACTGAGTGAATGTCTTCCCACACTGGGAGCAGGTAAACGGTCTCTCCCCAGTGTGAGTTCGCTGGTGTACAGTGAGGTCAGATGATGTCTTGAACCCAGTTCCGCAGTAAGAGCACCTGAAAGGTTTCTCGTCAGTGTGAATACGTTGATGACGCATCAGTTCCCCGGAAATTTTAAAGCACTTCTCAGTCTTGGCATTTAAAAGGTTTCTCATCAATGTGAACACGTTGATGGTGGAGCAGTTCCCGGGAACTTTTGTAGCACTTCCTGCAGTCTGGGCATTTAAATGGTCTCTTCTCATTGTGAACACTCTGGTGATTCAGCAGAGTGGATAACTGAGTGAATCCCTTCCCACACTCCGAGCAAGTGAAAGGTCTCTCCCCAGTGTGACTGCGCTGGTGTGTCCGCAGGTTTGATGACCTACTGAACCCACTGCCGCACGCGGAGCAGGTGAAAGGCCTCTCCCCAGTGTGAATGCGTTGGTGTTCACTGAGTTGAGATGACTGCTTGAGCCCAGTCCCACAGTGAGAGCATCTGAACGGTTGCTCGTTGGTGTGAGCTCGTTGATGGAGTATCAGGTCCCGGGAACTTTTATAGCACTTCCCACAGTCTGGACATTTAAATGGTCTCTCGTCCGTGTGAACCCGCTGGTGCGTCATCAAGTCAGATGACCGACTGAATCCCTTCCCACACTCTGAGCAGATGAATGGTCTCTTCCCAGTGTGAACTAGCTGGTGTCTCAGCAGGTTGGACGACTGAGCGAATCCCTTCCCACAGAGGGAGCAGTTGAATGGTTTCTCCCCGGTGTGCACTTGCTGGTGTTGCAGCAGGCTGGATGATCGAGAGAATCTCTTCCCACAATCAGAGCAAGTGAATGGCCTCTCCACAGAGTGACTGGGATGATGAGTTTCCAGTTGAGATGTGGATCGGAATCCCTCCTCACATTCCCATGGTTTCTCCTCACTGTTAACGGGGCTTTTGCCTTCCATGTTCAAAATTCACCGATATTCACCTTACAACAAATTGAGCGATTCTCAGATCCTGATGTGATGTTTGGCTTGAGTTTCCTGAATGCAAATCTTCCCATTGTAACACTCTGTCAAATTGATTTAAAACAGAAATATGGAAGTGAGAGACAACCCACAAAAACACAAAGGTAGGTTGTGAAATTGAGCTGCATGAATCTGGTCATTTGTGGGGCCGGCACTGGGAAAAAGTGACCATGAAAACTGCTGGATTGTTATAAAACCCAACTGGTTCACTAATGTATTTAAGGGAAGGCAACCTGCCACCCAGTCTGAGCCCACACAAGACGTGGGCCTCTGCAAGAATACAAGAAACAGGAGCAGCAGTAGACCATTCAGCCCGTCAAACCTGCTCTGCCATTGAACACGGTTGTGGCTGATCTTGGTCTTCCTTCCCCTTTCCCGCCAGCTCCCCATCTCCTTGACTTCCTGAGAGACCAAGAATCTCACCATCTTAACCTTAAATATATTCAATGGTGGATCATCCACAATCCTCTGGGCGAGGGAATTCCATGTGACAAGAAAGACAGAAAGGGAGAGAAAAAGAGAGTGAGTCGTGGTGGAGAGACAGAGAGGGAGAGACAGAAATGATGAGAGAAAGAGAGAGAAGGGAGTGGGAGTGACAGGAGCAATGGAGAGACATTTTCTCAACCGACAACTGAATCACAATTTGACAAAATCTCCTAAACCCTTAACCTCCACCACCTGGATGGACCAGGACAGCAGATGTATGAGAAAACCATCACCTGCAAGTTTCACTCCAAGACACACACCATCCGAACTTGTCTGACACCCAGTACTGGAGGAGCAGAAATTTCCACTATTTAAATATTGAGAAGACTAAACCCATTCTCTTCGTCCCCTCGACAAACTCCACTCCCTTGCCACCAACTCCATCCCTGTCAAATGTGTACGGCTGAAGCAGCCTGTTCACAACGCTGGTGAAATATGTGACACCTGATGAGGTTCCAAACACATATCCACATCACCACCAAGATCACCTATTTCCACCTCAGTAACACAGCCTGACTCCGCCTTAGTGTCTTCTTATCTGCTGCAGAAATTATCATTCATACCTTTGTTACCTCTCGGCCAAATTATTCGAAGAAACTCCCAGCCGGCCTCCAACAACCCCCCCCCCCCCCCCCCCCATCCAAAACTCTGCTACCCATGTGCTTACTCACAAGTCTTCTTTCTCCATCCCCTGTGCTCACTGATCAACAAACGATTCCTTTTAAGAAGCACCGAAAGTTGAAATTTCCCATTCTTCTTTTCCTCTAGTTGTGATCATCCTGATCTCTGTAATCTCCTCCGCACCCCTTTGAGATCTCTGCACTCATTTAATTCCAGCCACTATAGCATTCCATATTTTAACCTCTCTACCATTACTGGCCTTTTATCATTTGACTGCTGCGAGTACCCAATTAAAAAGGCTTGTGCGCATGCGGATTTCTGGGAATACGCAAACAAGATGGCGGCCGCTTAGTTCTGTCTGTGACAAACCTGCAGCCACCGCTCAGGTCACCGAGTACCGGAAGTTTTTTTTTCTGGTTTCCTGTTTCTATAACATGTTTACGAACCGTGTGTAACGACCGGGCTGATCCCTCCGTCCCGCCATTCCCACCTTTACTGATTGCGAATCCGAGAAAGAACCTTCTTCACGTCGCCATTAGGGACACTGCGCATGCTTCACTCAGACCAGTCCCGCCTCCTCATTCGCTCCGATTGGTTGGAGGACCAGCCACTCCTGCTCGGTCCCCTGGTTCCGCCCCCTCTCCTCTCATTGGCCTGGAGCTGCCGTCAATCACCCCGCGCATTGTGAGGTGTCAGGTGAGGGGTCAGTGTCGGGGGCGGGGTTTACAAACCCCAGTGGGGCCCCAGAGCTGAATGTGAAACAATGAACATTCTCCACTCTCAGTATCCGCCGCTTCCGGCTTCTCTCCACAAACAACCTCACAGAGACCAGGAGGGAGACACTGACCCAGTGACAATGTCACTGCATTAGAGGAAAAGTCTAATGTAACCCCTCTTGTTCAAAACGGCAGAAAGTAGGAAACTAGTAAGTTTAAAGCCTGTTGTTGGGAAACTGTTGGAATCCATTATTGAGGAAGTAGTAACTGGACATTTGGAAAGTCAAACCGCAATCCATCAGTGGTTTTGTGAAGGGTAAATCGTGTTTGACAAATTTGTTGTGAGCTCTAGGAAGATGTAACAAGCCAAGTGGATAATGGAGGTCCTGTAGATGTATTTGGACTTACAGAATACATTTGATAAGATGTCATATAAAAGATAATAAACAAGGTAAGATCCCACGGTGTTGAGAGGTAATATATTAGTTTGGATTGAGGATTGGCTAAACAACAGACAGCAGAAAGGGCATTATATCATATTAGATTTATTGACACGTACTCCGGTATAGTGAAAAGAATTGTTCTGTGTACAGTTCCATACATGAAAGACATAGGACATAACGATAAATACACAATGTAAATGCATAGACATTGGATGAAGCATCTGGAGGGTAGTACTACATCTTCAGTACAGAAGATATGTGGAGAGATCAGTTCAGTCCATAACGGGGTGGTTCAGGAGTCTGGTAACAACATGGAAGAAGCTGTTTTTGAATCTGTTCGTGCGTGTTCTCAGACTTTTATATCTTCTGCGCGATGGAAGAGGTTGGAAGAGAGAATAGCAGGTGTGAGGGGACTTGGATTATGCTGATCTGTCTTTTTCTGGTTGGCAGGCTGTAACTAGTGGTGTGCCACAGGGTTCGGTCCTCAGGCCCCAACTATTTACAATCCAAGTTAATGACTATGGGACAGATCGAATGTACGAGAGCCAAATTTGCAGCTAACACTGAAATGGGTGGGAAAGCAAGTTGCAATGAGGAAATAAGAAATATACAAATGATTAGGTGAGTGGGCCAAAATGTGGCAGATGGAATTTAACGTGCATAAGTGGGAGGTTATTCATTTTGGTCAGAGGAATAAAAAGGCAACTTCTTATCTAAATGGAGAGAAACTTCATAATGCTTTTGTACAGCGGGATCTGGGTGCCCTTGTGCACGAACCACAGACAGTCTGCAGGTGCAGCAGGTAATAAGGAAGGCAAATGGAATTTTGGCTTTGATTGCTAATGAAATGAAAATCGCTTATTGTCACAAGTAGGCTTCAAATGAAGTTACTGTAAAAAGTCCCGAGTCGCCACATTCCAGCGCCTGTTCGGGGAGGCTGTTACGGGAATTGAACCGTGCTGCTGGCCTGCCTTGGTCTGCTTTCAAAGCCAGCGATTTAGCCCTGTGTGAAACAGCCCCAGTCATGGAATAGAGTATAAAGTAGGGCAGTGCTGTTGTAACTGTGTCGCGCGTTGGTGAGACCACATCTGGAATACTACAGTTTTGGTCCCTTGGACAATGACATAAATGTATTTGTGGCGGTTCAGAGGCGGTCAAGTGGAGAGAGATTTGAGCAGTTTAGGCCAGTACTCACTGGTGTTTAGAAGAATGAGAGGAGATGTAACTGAGGTACATAAGATGCTAAAGGGGATTGATGGGGCAGACGTAGAGCGGATGTTTTCCCTTGTTGGACATTCTAGAAGGAGAGGCCATAGTTTGAGCCTAGTTCTGCATGTTTTATTTCAAGGGGGCTGAAGTATAAAAGTGAAGAGGTGTTGCTGTAACTACAAGCTACCAGTGAGGCCACATTTAGAACATTGTGTACAGTCTTGCTCCTGTTATTTAACAAAAGATATGTTATCATTGGAGGCAGTACAGAGGAGGCTTACTGGGATGCTTCTGGGTATGGAGGGACTGCCAAATGAGGAAAGAATTTATTTTACCCCAGGAAATGTGGAGGCCGAGTCCTTGATCAGTTGCAAGGCTGAGATTGATATGTTTTTAATCAGTAGGGGAATTAAGGGTAACACAGATAAGGTAGGAAAGTGGACTTAGTGAGTGTTAGATCATAGAACATACAGAGCAGAAGGAGGCCATTCGGCCCATCGCGTCTGCACTGACCCACTTAAGCCCTCACTTCCACCCTATCCCCCTAGCCCAATAACCCCTCCTAACCTTTTTGGACACTAAGGGCAATTTAGCATGGCCAATCCACCTAAACTGCAAGGCTTTGGACTGTGGGAGGAAACCGGAGCACCCAGAGAAAACCCACGCAGACATGGGGAGAACGTGCAGACTCTGCACAGACAGTGACGCAGCAGGGAATGGAGCCTGAGACGCTGGCGCTGTGAAGCCACAGTGCTAACCATTGTGCTACTGTGCTGCCCAGCTGTGATCTCACTAAATGGTGGAGCAGCTCAAAGGGCAGGATGAGTGACTCCTGTTCCTATTTCTTCTGGCCTGTTTGTTGGTAAAGATTTCCGGAATCTGTGTGACTGGAGAAGCACTGAGATATATAAAATCCGGGTTAGACACCACCTGGACTGCTGTGATTTTAAACAAGAATGCAAATGCTGGAAATCTGCAGGATTTCGAACAGCATCTGTGGAGAGAAACAGAGTTAATGTTTCAGGTCAGCATGATCATTCATCAGATCAAGAATAGTGTTTCCATTTGAGATCAAGGGGGAAATCTGTGATTGGAGCCAGAGGATATTGGTCGGGTGTTGAATGAACACTTTACATCTGTCTTCACTGAAGGAATCTTTTAATATTATTGGACTGCGCCAAGTTGTTAGATTCCTACTATTATTTGACTGTGTAAAGTTGAAGGAATTTATATTATTTCTGCTATTCGGTTCCCAGTAGCACTTTGCGATTACTGGAACTCAGCAGAAATTTGCAGTTAAAACGTCTAAGGTGCCAAAAGGAATTATTTTATTTTTCTTCTATTGATTACAATTTGAAAGTCATTAAAAAGGCAATTCGTAGACAATTTGAAGCTTTCAGAGAATTACAGACATTATCCTTTTGCTTAGGCAGACAGCTCGAAAGTAACTTTTAAAAGGTCAAAGTCTGAAAATGAAATATGAAGAGAGAGAGAGAGCTAATCTTCAGCTAAACTCAAACTCAAAGTCAAAAACACTACATCACTACAAAGACAGACTGACGAAACAGACAGACTGACGAAACAGACAGACTGACGAAACAGACAGACTGACGAAACAGACAGACTGACGAAACAGACAGACTGACGAAACAGACAGACTGACGAAACAGACAGACTGACGAAACAGACAGACTGACGAAACAGACAGACTGACGAAACAGACAGACTGACGAAACAGACAGACTGACGAAACAGACAGACTGACGAAACAGACAGACTGACGAAACAGACAGACTGACGAAACAGACAGGCTGACGAAACAGACAGACTGACGAAACAGACAGGCTGACTAAACAGACAGGCTGGCTAAACAGACAGACTGACAGACAGACAGACTGACACAGACCGACTAACAGACTGACAGACTAAACATGGCGGGGGGGAAATCTTTCAGTTATACCCTTTCATATCTGTCCAAAGTCATCTAATCACACCCCAATATAATCCTAATTGGTTTGGGTTAGACTCAAACACATTTGATTTGACGGCAAGCCGTCCATCTTCAATGTGCAACATTAGCTTTTAATTGTTTCATGTCTGTATGTTATGGAATGTGATATTTGATTCAATGTTTTGTCTATTAAAATGTTTCGGCCTTATAAGCTATGGAATGTGGTTCACGCTGTAATCACTAATGGCCTGAAAAGAGAACAATAGAGCTTTAGTTACTGGCCTCTTGTCACCTCGTTGCCATGGAATTCAGCCCTTGTCCTTGACAGCAGCACAAGCATAATGTCAAACTGTCTTGCAACTGTGCTGTTTTAATCTATGATGGAATTATGCTGTTTCATGTATCTATTGAAGCTGTATGTTTTGAGATGACCTGAGGTTATGAGTGCTGAAATTCTCATTTTTAAATGGGTATTTAAAACTGGGGCTAAATATTTATGCTTAAACAGATATCTTTTACCTATACTAGTTGTATTAGAAATACCTGGCTTCTACATTCACCCAAGAGAATGAGGAGGTAGATATGGAACTCGGGCAGAGAGACTGAAGATCCTGAGCAAATTGACATAGGGAGTGACATGGTATTGGAGGTGCTGGCAGGTTTAAAACTGGACCGGATGAGTTGTGCCCTAGACTGCTGTGGGAGGCGAGGGAGGATATTGCAGGGGCTCTGACCCAAATTTTTAATTCCTCTCTGGCCACGGGGGAATTGCCAGAGGAATGGAGATCAGCTAATGTGCTCCTACTGTTTAAGAAAGGCTGTAGAGATAAGCCAGGGAACTGCAGACCAGTGAGTCTCACATCAGTGGCAGGGAAAATATTGGAGAGAATTCTGAAGGAGAGAATCTACTTGCCTCTCCAGGCAAGATTTGATCAGAAATAGCCAGCATGGCTTTGTTAGAGGGAGGTCATGCCTAACAAATTTGATTGAATTTTGTGAGCAGGTGACGAGTATAGATGTAGTTTACATGGACTTCAACCAGCCTTTGACTTGTAAGACCATAAAGACATAGGAGCAGAATTAGGCCATTCGGCCCATCGAGTCTGTTTTACTATTCAATCATGGCTGATATGTCTTCTCCCCATACACCGGATCCTGTTATTAATCAAGAACCTATCTATCTCTGTCTTAAAAAAACAGTGATTTGGGGAGCACCGTGGAGTAGTGGTTAGCGTTGCTGCCTCACGGCGCCATGGTCCCAGGTTCAATCCCGGCTCGAGGTCACTGTCCGTGTGGGGTTCTCCCCATGTTTGTGTGGGTTTCGCCCCCACAACCCAAAGATGTGCAGGGTAGGTGGATTGGCCATGCTAAATTGCACCTTAATTGGAAAAATTGAATTGGGTACTCTGAATTTATTTTAAAATTAAAAAAAATAAGGACAGTGATTTGGCCTCCTCAACTGACAGTGAGGTTTCTGTAAATTTACAGGATACTGGAAGTGGAGGTTGAACAGACGGGAAACGCAAACCAAATGTCACATCATGATCTGACCGAGTCACTCAGTTCATTGGAAACTAAATTTCAGCAGCATCTGGGTGTCGAAGATAAAAGGTTTGTCTGTTCTGTCTGTGAGGGAAGATTTCAGGTCTGTGTGACTGGAAAAGCCCCGAGATTCACAAACCCTGGTTAGACCAAACCTGGAGCTGTGAAGAAGGCCTATGGTGTGCTCGCGTTCATTAACAGAGGGATTGAATTTAAGAGCCGTGAGGTGATGATGCAGCTGTACAAAACTTTGGTCAGGCCACATTTGGAGTACTGTGTACAGTTCTGGTCGCCTCGTTTTAGGAAGGATGTGGAAGCTTTGGAAAAGGTGCAAAGGAGATTTACCAGGATGTTGCCTGGAATGGAGAGTAGATCTTACGAGGAAAGGTTGAGGGTGCTAGGCCTTTTCTCATTAGAACGGAGAAGGTTGAGGGACGACTTGATAGAGGTTTATAAGATGATCAGGGGAACAGATAGAGGAGACAGTCAGAGACTTTTTCCCCGGGTGGAACAAACCATTACAAGGGGACATAAATTTGAGGTGAATGGTGGAAGATATAGGGGGGAATGTCAGAGGTAGGTTCTTTACCCAGAGAGTAGTGGGGGCATGGAATGCACTGCCTGTGGAAGTAGTTGAGTCGGAAACATTAGGGACCTTCAAGCAGCTGTTGGATAGGTACATGGATTACGGTAAAATGATATAGTGTAGATTTATTTGTTCTTAAGGGCAGCACGGTAGCATTGTGGATAGCACAATTGCTTCACAGCTCCAGGGTCCCAGGTTCGATTCCGGCTTGGGTCACTGTCTGTGCGGAGTCTGCACATCCTCCCCGTGTCTGCGTGGGTTTCCTCCGGGTGCTCCGGTTTCCTCCCACAGTCCAAAGATGTGCAGGTTAGGTGGATTGGCCATGATAAATTGCCCTTAGTGTCCAAAATTGCCCTTTGTGTTGGGTGGAGGTGTTGACCTTGGGTAGGGTGCTCTTTCCAAGAGCTGGTGCAGACTCTGGGCCGAATGGCCTCCTTCTGCACTGTAAATTCAATGATAATCTATGATTAATCTAGGACAAAGGTTCGGCACAACATCGTGGGCCGAAGGGCCTGTTCTGTGCTGTATTTTTCTATGTTCTATCTCCTGTACCTTTTACATACAAACTAGGAACAGGCCACTCGGCCCCTCGAACCTGCTCAGCATTCAATACGATTGCGGCTCATCTCATTCTAACCTCAACTCCACATTCCTGCCTACGCCTGATGACCTTTCACCCCCTTGCTCATCAAGAATCTATCCAGCTCTGCCTCAAAAATATTCAAGGACTCTGCTTCCACTGCCTTTTCCTGCAGGCGTTCCAAAGTTTTCCAACTCTCGAGAATAAAAATCCTCATCTCCATCTTAAATGGGTGACTCCTTATTTTGCAACAGTGATGCCCTCGTTCTAGATTCTCCCACAAGAGGAAAAATCTTCTCCACATCCACCCTGTCAAGACCCCTCAGGATCTTCTATAATTCAATCCAGGCTTTACCCAAACCTTTAAATCTGTGTCCCGACTGCTTGTACGATCAGTGAATGGAAATAGAGTTTCTTTGTCCACCCGATGGAAACCCGGCATAATCCTGTGTCCCTGAATCAAATCTTCCCTCAACCTCCTTTGCTGGAACCATTCTGGGAAATCTCCTCTGCACCTTCTCCAAGAACCTTCACATTCTTCCTGAAGAGTGGTGACCAGAGCTTTATAAAGATTCATAGAATAGAATTAGAACCATAGAATTCCTGCAGAGCAGAAGGAGGCCATTCAGCCCATCAAGTCTGCACCTATTCTCTGAAAGGTCGTGCTACCACTTCCACGTCGACGATCACCAAGAAAGCACAACAGCGCCTATATTTCCTCAGGAAACTAAGGAAATTTGGCATGTCCACATTAACCCTTACCAACTTTTACAGATGCACCATAGAAAGCATCCTATCTGGCTGCATCACAACCTGGTATGGCAACTGCTCGGCCCAGGACCGCAAGAAACTTCAGAGAGTCGTGAACACCACCCAGTCCATCACACAAACCTGCCTCCCATCCATTGACTCCATCTACACCTCCCGCTGCCTGGGGAAAGCGGGCAGCATAATCAAAGACCCCTCCCACCCGGCTTACTCACTCTTCCAACTTCTTCCATCGAGCAGGAGATACAGAAGTCTGAGAACACGAGCGAACAGACTCAAAAACAGCTTCTTCCCCACTTTCACCCGACTCCTAAATGACCCTCTTATGGACTGACATCATTAACACTACACCCTGTATGCTTCATCCGATGCCAGTGCTTATGTAGTTACATTGTATATGTTGTGTTGCCCTCTTATGTATTTTCTTTTATTCCCTTTTCTTCCCATGTACCTAATGATCTGTTGAGCTGCTCGCAGAAAAATACTTTTCACTGTACCTCGGTACACGTGACAAACAAATCCAATCCAATCGAAAGGACA